>NC_067286.1:56263502-56870168 GCF_020740795.1 Apus apus | reverse complement strand
ACTCTTGTGTTATGCAGAACCTGTGATCAGAGCCTTGCTAGAGTTTGTCCTACCCTTGTCATTACCTCTGTCCCCTGAAAAGTGGATGGGAGAAGCAGATGAGTAAATAATGTGCCATTTTGGGACCATGTCCCTGCAACTGTCATAGCTCACACAGGCTGTAAAGTTCTGTGTGGAGTCTTGACATGCACTAATCTGACTCATGCATGGATCTCAGGTTAATAATGCTTGGAAAAGCTCAAAGGTTATTATTAATTTTTTTATTTGTATTTTAGCCACAGTCTGGAATTGTTCAGTTCAGTATGTGAATAAGTTGTAATATGTTTGTTTTCCTTTGGGTATTAAAATATGGAGGTTATTGTATCTGGACACATGAATGACACTCAGTTGCTTCTTGATAACTGCTCCATTAATGTCTGTCCACACGGTACCTGCTCTGCCCATAAGTTCCTTGCAGACAAGACATCTTTCCAAGCAGAATAGAGATACTTAAGAAAAAACAAAAGCACAAAAACAACCACAAAAAAAGAGAGCTCAAAATGTCAAGATGTTCCCAGATGAGATAATGCCCGGAGAGATTTATGATGCAGTAGTTGCTGTGAAGAAATGCAGATGTGACAGATGCTGACAGTTAAGTACTTTGTCTAGAATCCCCCAGAACTAGTGGCAGTCACCTTCTGAAAGACAGTGATTGCCATGAGAAGCCTCTTCCAAAAGGTTGTACTCGCAGTAACTACCACAAGATGATATGAGGGATGCCTGGATCCTTTCTATTTGTTTCAGAGGAGAAATACCATAGGTCAAGACTTGTAGAACAGCAATAATGGATTAATATAAGAATAAAACAAAACATATCATATGAATAAAATAGACTCCACAGCCTGAAGCTGGTTTGCTGCATTAAATAGGCAAACTGCATTTGCTAAGTCATTTGGTAGAATGAGCTGAGGCAGCTATTTAAGCTCAAATAAATCAGGGAGAAGTTGTCTTTGGGTGACTGAAGGGCTGGCTCAAAAGCAGCCATTTGGACTGGTTTTCTCTGCCTAGAATACAGACATATTGCTCCCTGAGCAAACTTTTGCAGAGATACTGCTCTGACTGTGCTTCCTCCCCAGAAATAAGCAACACATTCCTGGTATGAGGATGGTAGTCACCTTCTAGACATGCAGCTGTTATTTTTCTTGGATCACAGAAATGATATATCCAAGGTAAAATAAGCATATAAATAAATAAGATTGCTCACAAAAAATGTTTTTGCTTGAATAATTAATTCCTCAGCAAATTTTCCCATAATAAAACACGTCTTAATGAGCTATCAGGAGGAGAGGAAATTCATCACTTATCTCACAAATATCAACTTGAGAGCACTGCTCATGTCAGATGGCATAATTAATGACTTGAGAGGGAGTGTGGAGCAACACAACCAAAAACCACAGTCCTCATCAGTCATTCCACATCAGTCCAACTCATACAGTGTTACTTGATCTACAGAAGATTGTATGGGGCTGAAGGGAATAGAGGCAAATTACATGAATCTAATCTTGATTTATCCAAGTTGGCTTACTGCTTATCACTCAAGTGGCAATGACAGTTGATCCTGCAGCTTGTTTTGCTTTGTTGTAACTTTTTTTAGACACATAGAATGTACAAACTTTGAGCTTCACCATGCCTGATGCTAAGCAAGTAATCTTCAGTCTCATGTCAGCACACGGTCCCCTTGGGATTTCTTTCCTACAGGAGATGGGAGTTTAATTCACATGCAGAAAGGCCAGGTGGGTGTCTTGGAGTGGGCAGGAGGTCTGGGATGTGTGCGAGATGCTGTTGTTCATGGTGGGGCCATCGTAGGAAGACATCTGTACAGTGCTCCTTGTGCTGGCACCACCAGATGGAGAATGAGCAGCCTCCTCTAGTCCCAAGTCCATCTCTTCTCTCTGTCCTAGGCATTTGCAAGCACTACCCCCCAGCTTCCTCCACAGTGCAAAGGGGACCAAACACTGACCATGTGTCTGCTCCAGTGGTAACCCCCCCAAAATATGTTTACAGAAGCCAAGGTAAGCAGGGATACTTTGGAGGAACAGCTCTCCCTGCTTGGATGGCAAAGCTGAGACAGCACTAGGAATAAGAACCTGTTCTTGGAATAAGAACCTGAAATGGCCATTGTGTGTCAGACCAAAGGACCATCTCACCTGGGATCCCATCTCCAAGGACAGTGACATTACCATAAAGAAGATTAGGGAAGAATGGAGGAGTCTGGCAAATGCAGAGTGATCATTTTGTGACTCTGCTTCCTTAGCAGCAACTGGCTGCTCAGAGACTTCCTGAGCTGAAGGTTACTGCCCCAGCTCTGCATTTAGCAGCCCTTGATGGGCTTTTTTCCATTAGTTACTTTAATCTCTTTCTGAACTGCTATTCATGTTTTACTTCTACAGCAGCCTGTGATGAGTGCCACAAAATAATTACGTACTGTGTGAAATATGTGCATCTTTTCCTCAGTTTTAAAATTTCTGCCTGACCTGTAGATTTGATGTCAGCCATTCCCTGTGATATGGGAAAGAATGAATAATTGTTCACCTTGCCTTCTGTCTTTCTCCCCCACTTTCACCATTTTAAGGAGACTAAACCTGTTTAAGTCTTTTTTTTTAAAACACTATCAAATTAACCTCACTAAACCAGCTGTACATTTCAGGCACCAAGTTCCAGCCTAGCGTATTATTTTTTTTAGGATTTGCATGAAAGAAAATTGTAAGAAATCCAGGCAGCTGCCAAATGAGTGACAAGTGACAGGTTTGATTTCTACCTCTTTGCTCACTCCAGTCTGTGGTGGCTCCATCTGACCAAGTACTGTGTATCAGTAGCTGTCAGCCACCTAAGTGCAGCTCTTTTACGTGTCTGTTAACATTTGCAAATGTCTAACTGTATTTTCTGAAACTCTTCAGTAAATGTTCACTTGAGTTTGTTCAAAGACAATTTTTTATGTTCTACGAGTGACCCTCACTTTTCACCTCTGCAATTACCTTCCTGCACCAGAGCCCTGTGGTTGCTGGTGGTAAGATCTGAACATGGGGCTTGCCCGAGGCAAATTGCCCTTGGCATCTGCTGGCCCCTTCTGTGGGCTCCAGTGTAAGCCATAACTGAGCTTTTATATTGGTGTTGACCTCTCAAGTTAACTTCAGAAAATGTTATCTGACAAATCTGATGTGTCAAGTATTAAAGAAAAGAGTTTTCCAGTTCAATCCAGGTTTGATTTCCTTGCAGATAAAGGACAAAACCCTTTGGGAACCCAGCATTTCTTGGAAGCAAGGTCAAGAGCTTCTTCCTTACTACCAGCCTGAAATATCAGCAAAATCTTTTCTATTAAGAGGGCACATCTATCCCCACAGGGTCAGGTCAGTGCTCTATAACTCATCTTGCAAAACTGAAATACAATTTTTGATGATCAGAATTGGTTAAGGGTCAGAAAAATGGCATGTCACATTTTGTATATACTGACAGAAGCTTTTATTTAAGAAGCAGGGTCTGCACAAAAAAATACATTCTTGTATGGACAGAGCAAGTTTTTTAAAAAATAAATATTTACAGTAAAGTTGAATTAATGTCTTCTCTGAGAATCTCCCCAGCTCCTTCTTCACAAACATCTCTGTAACCTCTTCTCTTGAAAGAGAAGAAAAATATTTTTTTGCTGCCCGATAGAAACACAAACCTGAAATCCCATGTGCAGTATATTTGGGGTCCCTGTCCTTCACCTGTTCCTCTGAACATTGCCCAGGAAGTGGCACAGTACTTAAAATGAGCAGAAACAACCTTGGAATTAAGAAGTGATCTGAGACCTGCCATTGATCTCAGACTGGATACAGCTAGGAAAGTGGATTAGGAAATTATGTTACCTGGAACTGGGGAGGAGTTGTGGTGTCTTGTGTTGGAAAGAACACTCATGTTTAGTTGGAAATATAAAATAGGGGTGGAGGAGGAACTCTAAATGGGAGACAGTTTATTTTGGATTTTTGTGCTGGGGGGAAGGGGCTGCTGAGCACAAGTCACATTCCTCTCTCTGATGCCTTTTTTCTTCTTGTATCCTGGCCATGCAGTTTTTGGCTCTATAGCTGACGGGTGCAGAATGGTGCAGAGCAGAGAGTTGGTCCCTGGCAATGCGTAGCAGGGTGGATGTTCACCTCTGGAGCAATGCAGGTGATCCCAACCTTGGGTGGTCCCTAACTGACATCAAGGCTCAATAAAACTTTTTCAACTTCTGTGAATATGTTACTTTCACTTGCAATGTCCTGGGAGATGGGTTGGACAGAGATCCAGGTGGGCTAGGAACAAAACCACTTTGTCTGGAGGTCCTCGGGGTGGCTGTGCAACCTGTCCCTTACTGCCACCACCTGAGGTTGGTGGCCAGACTTTCAGAAACTGGGGCCAAAACTTGCTGGGATCCTGAAGCTAAGATGAAGCTGTTTGTTGTTGTTTGTTTGATTGATTGTTTGTTTGTTTGTTTTTGTGTTTGTTTTCCTGAGGAGGGGTGTGCATCAAGGCCACCATTGCGGGTGACATTAGCATCCTATGTCATGAGTGGGATACCCTACTGAAAGCCGGTGGTACCCAGCCCTGGAGGGGGTGAACAGACTGATTTAACTCCCTGAGTGCCAGGGTGTACCAGCGGCCAGCTTTTCCCAAAGAGAAGGTATCCCCACAACAGCTCTTCCTCTCTGCTCCCGCTGCAAGCCCTGAGCCATCCGTGGGGGCAGCTCGGGCCGTGGGGGAGGCAGCTGCCGTGCCCGGAGGAGGCATCGCCGTGCATTGCATTGCACTGCGCATCCTCTCTCCCCACCCCCCACTGCTGCAGGCATCCTCCCTCCATCCCTCCATCCTCCTCCCCCTCCTACCTCGCATCCCTCCCTCCCGCATCCCTCCCTCCGGCATCCCTCCCTCCCTCCCTCTGCCTGCGCAGAGCCGCGGCCATGGCGCTTAGCAATTTCCTCTTCGCTCAGTGCATCTGCTACTTCCTGGCCTTCCTCTTCAGCTTCATTGTGGTGGTGCCGCTCTCCGAGAATGGCAACGACTTCCACGGCCGGTGCCTGCTCTTCACCGAGGGCATGTGGCTCAACGCCAACCTGACGGTGGAGAGGCAGCGCTTCACCGTGCAGGAGTGGGGGCCCGAGGCTGCTTGCCGCTTCAGCATCTTCACCGGGCTCCTCTCCCTGCTGCTGGCCACAGTGCAGGCCTGGAGGACCCTCTTCTTCCTCTGCAAAGGGCACGAGGAGTAAGTACGCCTGGGGAGAGCAGGGGCTGCCCATCCCTCCTGCAGGCTGGGGCAAGTGGGAGCAGCCCGGTGGGGGGGAAGCACTGGGCTTTGCACCATCCTGATCATCCTGCTCCTGGAGGGGTTTGGGCAAGGTGGTGTATTGCCTGTGTCCGTCTGCACACGCACCACGTACACCCCCACCTGTGTCCAGGGCCCTCTCTGGAGGATGCCCTGCTGCAGGGTTTTGTGGTGGGGGCCAGATTCACTGGTACACCCCAGCTGCCCTCCAGCAGTCTGGGAGATGTCTGGCCAGCTTGGCTGTGGTGGGCATGGAGGGTGCTGGGGGCTGTGGGGCGATGCTGGAGGCTGGGGCTTCCAGGTGTCTTCTGACCATAGTCCCACTACATGTCCCTGAAAAAAGGGATCCTTCCAAGGAGATACACCAGGTGCCTGAAAAGCCTTAAAGCAACGTGGTTGTGTGTGAGGGGGAGCAGAGAGGAGCAGCTGGTGCTCCCCCTCTGTTTTTATCCTGCTTTTGTGGTGGACATGGTGACTATTGCAGGGAAGAGTTACTGCTTGGTTACGACATGAGAGCAATACTGAGCACTCCCTGCAGCAGCTGTAGGGCTGTGCTGGCAGCCAGTTAGCATGCTCAGACTAACCAAGGGACATCAGACCCCAGCAGAAATAAGTGAGAGGCTTCATGGTCAAGGCAGCAGCTCAGGAGTGCTGTGCTCTGGTGGCCTATCCTTCCACTTGGGTTGGAGACCCTGGCACACGTAACTCAGCCTGTGGGTGCTATGGGGTCAGGGCCCCCCAAGCTGCACAGAGGTGGGAAGGCAGGAGCAAACACTGTTGGCTGGCTAGACTAGAAAAGCCAGATTCCCATTATTTAGGGACCATGCCAAGAGGAAATCACTCGTGTTCAGATCGATTTGGATTGGAGGTTTCATGGGCCAGTGGCTGTTAAGCACATGTGGGCTTGTAGAAGGCCCTGATTTTGGTAATACTGCAGGACTGGGTAGCAACATTGTCTCTCTGGCTCTTTCTGACCACTCTCAAGCTGCCTAGTACAAAGCATGTTGTAGCCATCATAGATCAGAATTTTGGTATTAAAATTTACAAGATGTAAATGTAACCATGGACTTCTTAATACATTTAAATTCAGCTTCCTTAGGTGATCAGATTCATACAGAGGATTAGTTGAATCCAGATGTTCTTTTTAGTTTTGCAGTTCAGAACTAGTTAATTTTTGGAAGAAAATTGTCCCTTTAGGATCACTGCTGCTGAGTCAGTTCTGGAGAAAGTTGGCCTGAGGAAGTCAGGGTTATCACGCTATGCATCCTAGCAAGTTGGCCAGTCTTCATGTGCAATGGCTTCAAATAATCGCTGTTAGATGACTAGGACTGATAAAAATCCTTCTTCACAGGTCCTCAGCACCCACCCCTTGACACAGGGGTAGTTTGGGCTCAAGCCACCTGCAGGGATAGGAGAAGAAGGTGCTGAGTGCCAGCCATGCTCTGGGCTTGGGACTGTTCAGCTCAAGTAGAGTTACAACTCAGATAATTTACTAGTAGGATTACAAAGCAACTTCTACTTTGAGTGTTAGCATTTATCATTACAGGACATCCACTCAATCTGGAATGTGTGGCTTGAAATTCTGATCTAAGCAAAAAAAACAACTAGGTGAGGTAGAGAGCCTAACTGGCATGGTTGTCTATCAGGATGCCCTAGCCTGAGGAACCCCCAGCACATGGTGACAGTAACTGCTTGCCCAGTACAAATCAAATGCAACTCTCAGCCCTGCTTTGTCAGTGGAAGGTCCAATTCTGGACCTTGACACCTCTTCTGTACTGCAAGGTAGGGAGGATATTGTAGCAAGTTGGGTGCTGGTTCATTTTGCCAAATAACAACTGATAGGACAGGAGGAAATGGCTTCAAGTCGCATCAGGGAAGGCTCAGATTGGATATTAGGAATTTTTTTTTCACTGAAAGGGCTGTCAGGAACTGCAACAGTCTGCCCAGGGAATGGTGGAGTCACCATCCCTGGAGGTATTTAAAAGACATTGTAGATGTGGTGCTTAGGGACATGATTTAACTGTGGACTTGGCATTGTGCTAGGTTAATAACCATTCACTTGATGATCTTAAAGGTCTTTTTCAACTAAAATGATTCTATGATTCTAAGTAGAGGGAGGACTAGAGGTCCTGGGTTGGTTATGATCCACTGAATACGCCTGGGAACTGTTCTGTTTCTAGAGGTGCTACTAATTCTAATGCCAGCTCTGGTTTTATTCAGGGGATGGCTCAAGACTTTTCTACCTCTCAGGCCAGCATATCATGCTAGGGGCACCCAGTGGATACGACTTTGGCAACACTTGGAATGAAATCTAGGCAAGTGTGAAATCAGGGCAGGGACCATGAACATACAAAGCCCTGGTGTGATTGTACCAGCTCCCTCTGCTCTACAGGTGACCCCAGCACATTGTGGAGGTGAGCTGATCTAGTACACCAAGTCCAGTGAAGCCAAAGGGAAAGAGCAGGATTAATCTCAATGTTCATCTAGAAGTCAGGTGTCCTGGCATCCAGCTCCCACTACAGTCTGCAGGGGCACTTCTGGAGAGTGGTTTATTTCACTTTTTTCCTAAGTGTTGGGATGGGATAACTGCCACTTTGGGGAGAGCCTAGACAGCCCCTCTAAAGCCACAGCACCAAAGCACAATGAAAATAGCACTGGGCAAATTGGTCAGACTCATCCTTACCACCTAACCTGAAGAGGATGACCTGCCTCCTGAACTTGCCAATCTTTCTCCACCCTAAAGTAGATGCCCAGTTTTCAGGTAATAAGACTTTCCAAGTGCCACCTAGAGGAGTTTCAAGTATTGAAGGGCTTGGTTCAATTAATGAGAAAAGGATTAGAAAGATTTCACTAACTAGAATTAAGGGGGAGCATTTTACAATGATGTTGGAAAATTAGTAGACAATTCCTTGTCCTTATGGGACCACTGTAAGCATCCCACCTCCTACCACTCCAAACACAGCATGTGCCTGGGGGCTGGCCGTGCTTGGGCAGATTTAATGGGTCCAAAGTAAACTGGCATTCAGCTGGCAGAAATAACATACTGACACCAAAGCCAGACAAGTCCTAGGAGAAGCTGGGACTGCTCTGCAAATTGCCCATAAAACTGAGATTCGTGTCCTATGATGGTAGTACCTTGTGTTACATTGCTTAAACTGATTGTAGTTATCAGTACTGTGGTGCTTTATTTTTAGTTTCCCTCTCCTAGGCAATTTTTGTCCCAATTATCACTTTAGTCATGAAATAATTTTAGCTCCAGTTACTATATAATTTGGGCTAATGACATTTATTTTAACAATGGTGATTTTCATCATTACAGCTAATGAAAACCATGCTGTGTATGAACAGCCACCACTTAGTACTTATGATTTAAAACTTCACCCTCTTATGGTAGAAAAAAAAAAAGCAATAGCAAAAGCACTTACAAATGAAGATAATGTGACTCAAAATCATAATGCATAGTTTTTCACTGTATTAGGTGTTCTTAATTAAAGCAGCTGTGTTTCAAATGGAAACTGATATCTTTGTGCCCAATGTATGCTGCTTAGAGAGACTGCTGATGTTGTGTTTCAGCTGTTTATGAGTTACATTTTTCTTCCCTTTTATTGCAGCTCTTTCTTTTATGCCTTCCTGAATCTGCTGATCAGCTCCTTTGTGGTGTTCATCACATTTATTGCTAGCACTATAGTGAGTGTAGGATTTAACATGTGGTGTGATGCAATTACTGAAAAAGGAAGCATGCCAAATAGGTTAGTATTAAAGAAAACATTTTCTTATTTATTTATTTATTTTCTTCATTTTCTTCATTTGTGCACAAATGAACAGTGATATTATAAACTGTGGATATTACATGCAAGGTGAGGAAGGGGGAGAAGGCATTGTAATGTGAAGATCCAGAATTTTTCATCTGGAATTAAAAATGCAAATAAACCTTATTTTTTTCTCCTTTTAGTTCCCCACAAAGAAAAGCATGGTTTCCATGGTATTTCATGGTCTCTTCAAGAGTCATGATCATATACAAAAGAAATCCATTACTTTAAAAAGTTTGATTTCTAAATAAGAACTAGATTTGGAAATGCTGGGAGAATGGGGGGAGTGTGGTCTTGTGACCAGGACAGGGGACTGGGAGTTTGGGCTCCTAACTTGCTGTCCTGGCCCTGCCACTGGCCCACTGTCACACAGTGGGCAAGTCGCTTATCTTGCAGGTGCCACAATGCACCATCATCCAAAAACTGGTATAAAGATGCTGGCCTCGTAGTGGTGCTGTGGACACCCTGAGAGCTGAAGAATAAAAAGTACTTTATAAGTGCAAAGTATAGATAGTTGATACTTTGGTACAGTGCACAAAATTCTCAGATCCTAGAATGATCTACTCTATCCCATGATGTTTATTCTCCTTATAGGAGACTTGATAAGCTGAGGTAGGTTTTTTCCTATCAAAAAACCCCCCAACAAACAATGAAGCAGGAGGAAAAGGTGACATTTTTTGTCATATGACACTGAATAAACGTACTATTTAAAGCATACATTTATGTTGCACATTGCCATATGTTGTAAAATGCCATAGTAAATGTTCTGTTTAGGGCTGCAACGATTAATCGAATTATTCGAATATTCGGTTAAAAGTTTGATTACAAAACCCACCTAATCGAATATTCGGATAAGAACCCAAGATGACCGACAGCACTGAAAAGGAGAGAGAAGAGGCTGCAGAAATCAACCAAGAGATAGAAAGACAACCTCAAAATCCTGGGATTTTTTTCACACCAGTAAAAGTCCAAGTTATTTGTAAAACCTGTAGGCAGCCTCTATCTTACCATCAGAGTATCATCTCCTTGCTGGAGCATCCGAAACAAAAACACCCACACAATTCCTTCTTCTGAGGCTTTTCCTGATGAAGTCAAAAGGTAATGGAGGCTCATGCACTTTGTTTCATTGAGGGGTGAAGCAACCAGCCTGGGGTGAAGCCAGATGTGTGTATGTGGGAGGCTCGGTGGTAGTGGGAGATGAGGGTTTTAAGTATACTGTTTTCATAATAGCTACTACAGTTCCACTTATGAATGATTTGTGTTATCACTTACATAATTATACATTCTTTCTTTTAAGAGAGTAATTACATGCCTCTTTTAGCCTAGTTTTAGAGAAGATTGGCAAGCAACCTGGTTACTGCAATAACTTAAAGTATCTTTTGATAGAACATGCCTTTATGACTGTTTGAAACACATTTAAGATGTTGCTTCATTTTATGTTTGGTTTGCCTGCGTAGAATCTCTGAAATAATTTTCTTTTTTTCCCCTGCAAATGCCTTCCTTGGGTAGCTGTGAAGAGTTACAGGATATAGATCTTGAACTGAACGTAGAAAACTCTGCTTTCTATGACCAGTTTGCTATTGCACAGGTAGGTCGGACTAGGTCATGGTCTTATTCCAGCTCATTTACCATTTACTCCTTGATCTGGGATTGCTGGAGCTGAACTAACATCCTCTGAAATCGATGGGAACATTTCCACTGACTTCAGCAAGTGCTGAATCAGGATGATAGTGGTGGGCACATTTGCATTTTAAACTCAAAATAGGTAGTTTTGAATGTGGACTTGTCAAAACCTGATTCTGCCATTGACCCTGTTGCTCATGATAGAAAATTTACTGTATCTCCAAAGGATGAGCTCTGCAAATATTGCAACACTTTTGAGTCCTGGAGCTCTTTGTCTCTGTTCAGAATAATGTCTGACCTGCACCAGATTGATGGGGATATTCGCTTTGCTTTCCATGAATTTGTCTGAAATTATCTGAGCCTGTATAAATATCAGAGTATTGAAAATAATGGTGGATTACTGCCATTTAGATAGGGCTGTTTTCTGAAGAACCTTTGAGAACAGACCTTTAAGGCTGTCAGACATTTCTGTTGAGTATGCTAGCTCTACGTCAACACTGAGCATTTGTACATATGAGCACTTACCAGTTCTCTGAGAAGGACAGCCATGTCCACGCAGGGCTGCATCCATAAGCACGAGGTTGTTCCGCATGGGAAGAGGGATTAGCTTGTGTGGGGCACTCCTTGAAGTTAACTCTGCCTCTTGGACAGTAATGAAGTGGTGCTTAAATAATTAATGCAAACCTTCCAATTCTTTAGATAGGATCATATGAAGCCAAAATAATATCTCTTATTTCCAGGGTTTGTAGAGTAACTCAAAATATTATTTGCTGTTGAACTGAGATAATTGCAAGCATGGGCAGAAATACCTGAGAGAATTTCCAAAGTGCATAAGATATATAGGAACATAAAATCCCTTTAAAAATAGTTGTCCTTGCTTATCTAAATTGGCTATTAGAGGAAACAGCTGTATTACCTTCTGGAAGTGTCTATACTGTTGTATTTTTTTAATTAAAAAATGCAGTGTGTCAAAACTGAAATACAAGGATTCAATTAATGGTTCTTTGCTAAAGGCATCATAGAATTAAAATGGAATTTCTGCCAGAAGCCTTACTGCAAATGAGCCTTCCCTGAGACAGGGAGGTCACGATTCAAGTACCTGTAAGAGTCAAAGTGCAATTATTTCCATGAAGTTAAGCAAAAGGGACTGGCAAGTTAGTGGTGGAGCCTATTGCAGATTTGAGCCTTTAAACCCAGTTATGTCATGCCACGTATAAGTGGATGGATGGGAGAGGGTTTCTCTTCCTGTCTGAGTGCATGGTGTTAAGACTTAGGTTGGACTTGATGATCTCAGAGGTCTTTTCCAGCCTCAATAATTCTATGATTCCATGATTCTGTCATGTGAACAAGTAAGTGTTCAATTGGTAAGATTTTCTTAATAATATTTTGAATACAAGTGCTTACAAATGTATACTTCTCCAGGGGTAGTAGGACTGGAGGACTTGGGAACAAAGTTTTGGAAAATGTCTTAGAAAATGCTGAAGTTCTAAAGTAAAAAAAAGTGAAATAATCCCAAGAATTTTAGGCTAACCAGAATGTCAGATATGGGAAGTTCAGCGGATGCATCTGGATTATACAAATTTCTTTTTAAAATTATTGTATTTAGTGCATTTTTTCTACATTTTTTATAGTACATAAGAAGTTTTTCCTTTCAAGCTAGGAATAACTTAACAGACTTGAGGAACAGTGGGGCCAGAACTTCACAGGGTGTGACTTGGCTTGACTTCATGGGTTTTGGTCCAGCTGAGATTTTGATCTTCACCTGGAGAGTTGACTTTGTTTCTACAAAATAGTACTGACCTTTTTAATAATTTCTTTTCTTCTCTAGTTTGGTCTCTGGGCTGCCTGGCTGACTTGGCTGGGAATTACCATTCTGGCTTTCCTGAAGGTTTATCACAACTACAGACAGGAGGACCTGCTAGATAGCCTGATCCATGAGAAGGAACTGTTGCTCGGAAGATCCTCTTCACGATCCTCTTTGCAAGATGAGAAAAGTGGCATGATCTAAAGTGTAAGCAAATTTCCAGGGCAGGATCTAGATTTTATTATTCAGCAGTATGATCTGAGGTTGAGTCAGGGTACTGAAAGTGTGAGATATTTTCTTTCCTGAAAGGAGATGTACTTATGAATCCCCCACATCCTCCATGAGAAACTGTTGGCAGAAATACTTATTTTAGGATGCAGAGAAGGAATGGCCCCATGTGCCTTTTGCACAGCAAGCTTTCCATCCTGTGTAAGCACAACCTGTAACCTGCTCTTGCCAGCAGAGCTCCTATGTGCTATCACTGCCTTTCAGGGAAGGGGTCATTTTTCAGGGCTGTGCTGGCAAAACCAGGCTACAGAGTCAAGGCCATTTCTTAAAAAAATTCTGCAACAACCATTGCAACCAGGGGCTGTGTCCAGTCCCTCTTTGCTTTTTGCTTTCCTCCCTTTGCCAGTAAAGCTGTCCCTGTTCTCACTTTATTCTGGGTAATTCCAATTCTGGTCCATGTACAAATTCTTGCTGTCTCTGCTTGTGCTGTGTGTGGACAGTGTTAGCAAACCTGTTGCTCCTGCTCTGATTTTGAGTTCATCTAGAACATAGAAACCTGTGTTCCAGACTTGACAGTTAATACTGGACAGTGTTAATGAACTTCATGAAACCACTATCCTGTTACAGTACCTGTCAAAACCTGTATAATTTGGAAGGATGGTGGAGAATTTTTGTGGTTTTATTTCTTCTTAGATTTTGGCATGACAAATATTATTGTGACTCTTGAAGTGTAGTGTAGCTAGCAATTGCTGAAGCTTGCATACTAAACATTTAGGCTGAATAGATAGTATTACTGCTTGTGCATTTATAAATGTAACTTGATCCCTAACATGGTATACTATTCAGTTTTGGGTATTAGAATTTACTTGTGATCATTATTTCTTATGGGATATGCAAAATTACTGTAAACATTTGCACTGTATGTATCCCTATATATCTATAAACATAGCAAGGAGCTTGAACAGCTGAATTATTTTATAAGTAACTCAGTGTTGAATGGGTCTGTTCTCCCCACTCATGGGCAGGAGTTCCAGGGCTGATGAATTTTGCTGTGAATTTTTTATTTTCAGAAATAACTCCCTAGTGACTTTGTTGTTGTGTTCAGTTTTGCTTGGCCAGTGCTTCAACAAACGAGATGGACGGTTGAGATGAGACAATTAAGAAGAGTCACTTCGATGAGGGTAGGATTTGCAGGGCATAGAAGTAAAGTTGTAGTAAAATTAGGCAGTTATCCCTGGGTACATGTTACACAGAAGAGCCAAAATTGGCAGAAAACTTAAGCAAGCAGTTTAGTTTAAATTGAAGATGATTTTTTGTGAGCACACAGACACTGCCTGCATTGGTTTTGAACTGAGACTCAAATTATTGCAACACACGTGCAAACCATGCATATCTATACTGCCTGGTAATAAAGAAAATTGTGGAGAGATGACAGCAGACTACTGTCTTCTCTGCTACATTAGAACTCGAGCCTGGGGCAAGCCCAACCATGTAGATTTACTGTTTTCTTCTGGGGACTAATTGGTGCTTGAAGATAAGAACCTGCTTAAGCAGAAACAGAATTTGAAGTCATAACAAATCCATCAATTTGTAAGTATTTGGGGCATAAAATCTAACATTACATTTAACAGCCAAATTATTCTCATAGGTTTAGGGAAAAAAACCCTCTCTGGGCTGTAAGCAGGGAGCTGGTCCTGTCAACATTACTCACAGCACTGGCTTTTTTGGTAGTTGTGGATTGACATCAGAGGAGAGGTTCCTGAAGAGGGAATCAGAGATCAGGTTAATTAATACCAATTTAAAATTCAGAGATCAGGACTGCTGTAGTGCCTTTTTTTTTGTTTTGTTTTGTTTGGTGTAATAAGAGACACACTCTTGCAGTTACCTAAGCCCTTCGCCCAGACAGGACCTTCCCCTTCATACTCTGAAGAAGAACTTGGGTGCTGAAATTTAGCCTGCTTCCTGTGTTTCCCCAGTTGTTTATCTAACTGTAAAAGATGCTACTTCTCCTTCCAGTCTCACTGTGAATTTAAGATTCAGCAGTGATGTCTCTTCCTACAAATTACTTCAGTGCATGCCTTACTCCTCAGTGGAATCATGCTGCTACTTTGTGTAGTATATTTTATGTGTGCCAAATCAGGCTTAGGCCAAAGGAACATGTGGGTTGGGACCACCATTCCTGGTCTGCATGGGGGTTTGAAGAACCAGGATGCAGAAGATAGCAAGTGTCTCCTCTCATCCTTGCTCCGAGATACCAGGGCTCAACCCTTGTCTCTGATTCTGAGGAAGATGCTGCTCATTTATTAAGTTATTTGGACCTGATGCTCTCTTCTGCCTCTCTTTTCTCTTTTCTCAGGGTCTTTTCCTCCTTTTCACTTCCATGAGAAGTAGCTAGCACTGGTCCTGCGGTTTCTATGCAGGTTGACTTTTGTGGTTAGCATTTTTAGTAGCATTGTTACCCTGACACTATATCCCTGACACTTTCTCCATTTTTCTGCAGCTCAGTAGAAAAAAAGTGGGTTCTTTAAAGTACCTGGGGCAGCCAGGATCAGTCAGTAAGAACACAGTACTTCAGCTTTTGGGAAGTCCAGCCCAACACAGATACATGTTAACTTTGGCATCAAAGCTCAGCCTCTCCAATTCATTTACCTGGCTGTATTCTTCTAACCCCAGCTGTATTTCAGTGCCCATGAATACAAGCACATTGACTGTCGGAGCTGGCATGTAAACTGAAAAGAAGCTGAGGCTCTTTTTTGAGTCCCACATGCATCACAGTCTCTTCTTCCCTGCTATTCTCACTTGACCAGATGGGGTGAAGCTGGCACCCAGCTTGCACTCATCAGTGATGCTTAAAAGTAAAGTTACTTTTGAAGGAAGCCCTTGGACAGGTGAGAAGGTAGACTTTGTAGTGAGAAAGTCTCTGGCTGACTCAAGGGAAGGAAGGGTATCTATCATCAAATCCCAGTTATTGGACACATTTGGGGCTTTTTTTTTTTTTTTTTGCATTCAGTTTCCTGCAACCTCTTCTCCCAAAGCTTGCACACTCAGTTCAACCTGGTACTGCCAGGCTGAAAATGTATTAGTTAGCAGTAGGGAGAGCCTTAATTGGTTGAATGCAACTGAATACTCCTTTCTGAGGCACCAGGGTTTTGCCACAAAACGATTTCGTTGCATTGAATATATTCCTTGTGTCCTGGCTACCATATGTGGTTAATTTCCCTGCCAATTCCATGCCAGCAGTCCACATTGAGTTAGAAAAATCTGATCTAACAAGTGTCATCTGAGCTTTAAGATCAATGCTGTTGATTATTATAAGGGAGAAACAGTTGAAGCAGTTTTTTATTTTAAATAGAATTTCCTCACAAGGACACTAATACTCGTAACTTCTTATCCCACTAATTCATGAGACATCTTTCAGCTGTGAACTTTCAATAGGAATCTCAAAAATAAGAGCACGATAATTTACTTTAAAAGCTGCAGGGCACATGCATGCTAGGGTAATGTTTCTCTGGTCCCTTACAAAACTGGTTGCTATAATAACCAATGATGGATGCCTGAGTACACAGACCTTGCCATGAAAACATTCAGTGTATGTGTGTATGTACAGTGTACACAGTACAGGCCAGAAATAATTCCACTGCTCTTCTGTGATATGGATACAGGCTCTTTTAACAGACAGCTTATGTTAGAGTAGTTGTGAGGTTCCTTAACTTTCTACACTGCCTTTTTCTTAGTATTAGGCTCTGCACGATAATACACAGGTTATGACACCAAGAGGTGGATGTTGGTGTGAGATGGGTTTCTAATGCAGGTTTCCTCCCCTGCTTATATCAGCTTGTATTAGTTCTGTTAGGAACAGAGTCACATTTCCCTTCAAGGTGTTCTCTCACCAACATCAAACACTGTTGATTTAACCTATATAGTATTCAGAATGGAAGCAGAGCTGCAAGGAAAAGTAGCACACACTTTACAGTTATAGTGCATGAGCAAGGAGTACTTTTCCTCTAATTCAGGAATTCTGTACCATGGGCTCATAAATAGCCAATGACCCTGGCAGGAACATGGTAATTTTATCAATTCATTTAAAATACAGACTTGCAGGCGACAAACAGAAATTTGGTAGGAGCTTCAGTTCTTTGGGTGCCAAACCACACTCTTCTGTAACACAGTACAATATTCTGCCTCAAAGCTGCCAGCAAGTGTTTCTGTAAACAGTAATTTATTTGCTGTTAGAAAAGATAAGATGACAAAAGGGAAAAAAGATGTATCTATAATACAGTTATTTGGTAGTGGAAGTTTAGATGAGAGAATTGATTTGAAAACTTAGTTATTGTCTTAATGGTTGAAGAAACTCAAGCAGATCTTTGGTGTAGCAAATTAGTGTGTAGTTCTTGGGTGTCCAAGCTGAGTGATGGTGTTTGAGCATCTAAACAATCTAACCCTTGGTGTTTAAAATAATTTGAAAATTCACCTTAAGAAAACATGTGCACTTGCCTTCTTTCTTCTAAATCCCCAATGTAAATAGCAGGTTAGAATGCTCAAGGCTGTGCTGTTCTCTGAAATGGAGGCCTAGATTGCACAAATTGATTCCTCATTTGAGGGCTTTGTTTTCGTTGTGCAATGGTTGTTGCATGCAAAATGCACAGCTGGTTGAGAGGGGACAATCAGGATTCCCCTGGACACCTGAAGGCTCTCATCAGGGAAATATGAAGCCATGCTTCACCTTCATTTTGCCTCCAGAATGTTTTAGTCTTTGTTGCATATTGGTCCAATCTCAGCTGTTCACACCTCGTGTGGCTTATCTCTTACGTTGATGGTTGGACACCATCTCCTGAGCAATGGTGCATGTGCACAGAAGTCTCTGCTGGCTGATCTGGGTGCAGAACATGGGTCCCCTTGCCAGGGAAGTGTGAACCACAGGCCAGTGTAGAGGCTTTATGATGGAAACAGGGTTTCTGCACGACCTCAGATCACACATTGATCCATGTGATGGTCTCAGAAAATGCAGTATCAAATATGCAAATTCAGAACAGATGACACCTGCAAAATGTTCAGTGCAAACCTAGTGTTTGGGTGAATGTGGCTTTTATCACGTCCCTTCTCCAAAGGCCCCCACCTCAAGCACATTGCATGTAAAATCAGTTGTGGTACTTTAATGGTAAATTTAACAAAAATACAGATGGTCATTTTTACTGGCAAGAATTACAGTATTTTATGACAACCAATCTGGATTTTGATAAAACTTTTGTCTCTTTTTCTAAATCGAAGGCTTAGGTGTGAATATCCTCAAGCTAATGCAAATCCTGTCTATATCCAGATCCTAAATTTGTGTCTCAGACCATTTCCTTTGCTGATGGAAATTGCCCATTTTTATCTCATTGGAATGTTTTCTTTGGAGACCACAAATGTCTTTTCCTTATGCTTAGGCAATCTAGGAAGAGAGGCAGGGTTTGCCTGGCTAGTTGCCACACCTACATGCAGTGAGAAAACACTCATGTAGGTTCATGAACTCTGCAATTGATTTAGAATTATTTCTCTGCATGGTCTTAAAGCCTTGAAGTACATGTTTTTATTTTTGTCCTCCATAAGAAACAGGAAACTTAACCTGAGCTGATTTTAGTATGCACAAATACACACAGATGAGATTTTTAATTTATTTTTTTTAAGTGACAAAATTCCACTCAATAATTTATGAATCTAACAACTGCACAAAAGGCAACACTTTGATGGAAAAACACAACTGCACTGTCTCAGAAAACATTTGTTTCTGAGAGGATAGACAGCGACTTAACAAACAGCAGGTACTGCTTATTTCAGTGCAGGCCTGTAATTGATAATATCCATTCTGTTGTTGGGAAGGATATTTACATACCAATGCTTTCTCTTTAGTTTCTTTTGTCCATGCCAAAGAGTGTAATTGAACTGGTATTGCAAATGCAGATGAACATGAATGTATTCACCTGAGTGCTTAAACTTTTCTACCTCTCATAGCTGCAGTAACTGGTTAAACAGTGATTGCACAGAATAGTCAGGAGAACTGAATCCAAATCCTATTTTCATATATAGCTAAAGGATTTAGGACTTAATTCTTATTAGCTTCCTGTCAGATTCTTATTCCTAAAAAATGGGCATAGGCATCCAAGAAGGGCTGTGTGAATACCCCTTTCAATTAGTCAAACACTGATTTATTAATTTTTTGTTTGTTTAATTTTTTCCAATTATTTTTGTCTCACCAAAACAGAAAGCCATCACTTGTATATGTGACCTGAAAAGCTGCATTTCACAGGGGTGGCAGAAAGCAATGAGCTACTTGTTAAAATGCCTGTAATGGCCCTTCCCCACCCTCCCCACAGGCAGATTACCAGGAGACAGAGGGCTAATCTCCCACTGCTTGGGAGACACAAACCTCCATCTATATGGCAAGTGCTGCCACCATGGTGTTATCCTTGATGCCCCTCAAATCCTCCAGTTGGATCTTTTCTGCTTGGCTTGAAACTCCCAAATAGCAGTTTTAGCCTGGTAGTTCTGGTGTTTATCAAGAAGATAAAGTACTGGGCATCAAGAGCAGCTCACTGAAATAGCTTGTATTATTTGTATATGGTGGAGACCGAATTTGAGAAGTTTTTGTTCCCCCCTTTCTTCTTGAGAATGTTGTAAAGCAAGGGTTGAGACAACCTACCAGGAGGTAGGAATAAAGATTCATTGTTACTGTTGACAACTTGAGTGATTAATAACACAAGTGAGTAAACAGTTCTGTGACAAAATTACTCTTTATCTTCTCCTTAGTTTCCCCCCATAGATTTGGGCAAATATGTCTCCAGTTTGTATACAGATTCTGAAGAGTATTTATGAATATGAGAAAAATTGCAGCTCCTATGGCAAACATTACTTTTGGTCAAAAAATAAGGAAAAGTGTCACAGATTTTCCGTATTCTCATTTGGGTTCTGAGATGTGGCATCAAACCCTTCCCTTTACATAAGCCAGGCCTGATTCGGGTGCCACGTTGCTCTAAGAGGTTCCCAAGGCTGGTGCCAGCAGTCTTTTGAGGAACCTGGTGGAATTAGATGAATGTTATGTTAAGCCATAAATTTTAAGGCAGGGAAATGTTTGAAAATCATCTTTTATGTTAACCCACATAACACAGTCCAGACCTCTTCCCCCACTCACTCCTGCAGCAGAGGGAATTATTATTCCCTGCTAACACTGTGAAGTCCAACACTTTGTGTCTGAAGTGGAGCTTCCTTCCTGCCACACACTGGATTTTGATTGCATCAGCTAACCCTTTCCACTTTCCAGGCTACTGAAAGGGTTTTAAAACATCATTGTTTAAACAGTGTCTAGCAGTTTAGTTCAAAAGCTGCAAAGTCTCCTTATTTAAATCACAGTCTTCAGGAGTTTCAAATGCTCCTTTTGCAATGATGCTGAGAAGCTTTGTGCTGAACAACACCCTCCCAGGGGGACGTCTGTGGCAGTGAGGTCCAGAGCCAGTGCAGACTGAGGGCATCAGAGCAATACTGGTAAAATACTCTCTGAATAAAACTCATGGTCTTTTTCAGCCCAAGCTACACAACTGAGAAATAAATATATTTTTATCTGAATTACACTGCTGAGAGGTTTTTGAAGGTTTATAACAAAACAAAACAATACGACGAGCAAAAACCCAACAGCTCCACTGGCATCTCCTTCCCTTGGATCCTTTCATCTCCAAAAACATGCCTGCAAACTTTGCAGAGGGTTTTGTTGTTATCAAGCTGATCAGATCCTAATTCTCACATCTTTACTTCCTTGAGGACAAGAACTGCTGAGGAGTACAGGAGTGTCATAAATCAGAACAGAAACAGGTAGTGAATTTCCTATGAGGGATTTCAGCTTTCAGGCTGTGATGTGAGGGATCCGGTGTGGCAGCGTTGACACCAATGTCAGCTTCTGCTTGGCCTGCTCAGTCCAGCCTCCTTATGTGGCTTCACAAATTGCAGAGCATCTCCTTGAAGTCTGTGTTTGCCTAAACTCGGCTTCTGGAGGGAGCCACTTGTGTCAGTTGTGCAGATACCTGGTGCAAAGGTGCTGGCATTGCCACCTGGCTTGCAGGGGCTGCTTTGGAAACCTCTTCTTTTCACTTTGGCAGATCCAGATGCTCTACAGCTGGCCCTGTGCAGGTTGTGGCTTGTGTGGGGAAGGAAGGGCTGTTCCCAAATCTCTGTAGACTCATCATTTTTGAAAGGAGCCCATTAACACCCATAGTTTTGAAAGGTTTGATTTTTGTGTAGTAACACCTGCAAAGATCTGAAGCAGCTCTTTCTTACTTATAAGTTAGTGCAGTGCCTGAAAACATTTCAGTCTCTCTGAAATGCTTGTCCTGTGACTTATGTATTTGTGAGCTACTCTCTCTTCTTACAGCCATGTGGGGAAAGCTTTACGTGAGTCTAGATTAACTGTTGTGTTATGCTGCTGAAGAGCTCTCCTCATCGTGGGTGTTTGGGGAAAAAAAAAACAACTGAACACTTTTTCATAATCTGTTTAGCTGTTGAAAGCAGTAGAGGGGCAGATCCTTTGTTGGTGTTTATAGCTGAGCTTTGTGAGCCATGCTGGAGCCACACCAGTCCACACACACAGAGGATACAGCCTGGTCTGTTTTGAATATTATCTCTCATTATTTGTATGGTCTTTTGCAGTGTAATGACTGCTGATTTGGAGCTTTAATTGCATGCATTTGACAGAAACAGAACTGGAGCAAAGTTTATTATTGTTTTGATACAGTCTCAAAAGGGAAGCTTTTTGCTAGTATTTTAATATAGCCCTTTGTAAAAACCTTGTGAATAAAAATTATGAGTCCAGTCCTTCTGCTAATGGAGTCACTGACAGAGATTACTTTGGCTTTAGTAGGAGCTGGACTGGGTTCAGTATAAGTGATACATTCTAGTGTTACTGATAAAGATTTAACTGTGTTTTATATATTGATGCTTTTTGCTGGACTGTGTATTGGCTTTTTATGATTTGGTGATATATACTATTAAATTATCTGAAAAGTCAGTATTTCTGTGCCTGTTTTTTGAAGGTGGATTTAAATTGTTGAATATGAGATTAAAAAGTAGTTCTCAAAATCAGTTGTAGCACTTTAGTTCATGTACTCATTTCCCAGCACCTCCATGACATAGCTTGCTTGGTCAAGGATATGGCCAACAATCCTAAGCTGCCTTAGGCCTTTTGGTACCATCTGTCACCAGTGAACCCTAATGCCATGGGAGGCAAAGAGAGTATGCTCCCATTTCAGCTGAAAAGCAGCTGTAGAGGTAGAGGGGGACCACAGGCTACATGGGCAGATTAATTTTCTAAAAATTAATTTCTAAAAATTTTCCACGTAAACATCAGAAACATCAGAAAAAATCTTCTTTACTGTGAGACTGACAGAGCACTGGAACAGGCTGCCCAGAGAGGCTGTGGAATCTCCTTTGCTGGAGACATTCAAAACCCAACTGGACAAGTGTCTGTGTGATGTGCTCTGGGTGATCCTGCTCTGTCAGGGGGGTTGGACTAGATGGTCTTTCGAGGTCCCTTCCAACCCCTAAGATTCTGTGATTCTGTGATTCTGTAAATGCCAATTGGTTAATTTTCTTCTTATAAGATCAGACTGTCTCTTCAGAGGTGGGCCTAAAGGTTCCCAACAGCTATCCTAGAGCAAGGAATTAATAAGAAACAATTCCACACTATTATCTTAGAGGTTCCTGAGTTATTCCTTGAGGTCAGCTGGAAATACCCTTTTCCTAGGCACATTCTGCCAGCTTTTCTGCTTACTTCAAAGTGGTGAAAGGCAGAAATGACAACAAAAAATTGCTGATATGGGCTTTTCCTGCTCCATTACCTTGTTTCCAGACTGGAAGGGTTGGAGAGATGAAGGGAGGGAGTGGGACTAGAAGCAGCCTTTGGGATTGTCTTTTACCAGCACTAATGCTGAGTGCATTAAAAGGTTAATGTAAAAAAACCTAGGGTCATCTCACTGTGTCCCTTTCTATCTTCTCTAATTGTATGGGTAGGAATATGCCTGCTAGGGCAATCAGGTGCTGTTGATGTGGTGAGCTTGCCTGGAGAGGGTGTTGGCAGCTGCCCTTCGTTCCTGGTGCAGGAATGTACTGAACACTGTCAAAACAATGCTTATCCTGTGCTGTTGTGGTCTGCTGATTTCTGTTGTACATTCATGTAGTACGCATTGCATAAAGGATATTAGGTGGCAGTTCTACCCTTAGACCCTGCCACTAGCCCATTTTCACATACAGACTCCTTCCACTCTTTTCTGGCCCTGTGACTCTGGCCACCCAGACACTACTTCTGAGAAGCCCACCTGCTCACTGTGTGCTTCAAAAATTGCTGCAAGAATCCTAATTTCCTTCACTCCCTCTTTCAGCCCTTTAAAGATAAAATATAGCCATTTCCAAGTTGGAATAAAAAATTGCTCAGAGTTGATTGGCTGCAGGACTCCTGACTTTTAAAGCCATTCGCCATGTTGGCACCTGTGTGAATTCAGGAGAGCACCTTTACCATTTGTAATGAAGTATGTACTTCTTTGTTACCTCTTTATGGGCAATTATCAGGAGTTGTACTGAAGGGAAATATTACCCAGCATGGCCAGCAAGGGAATTATTACCCAACACTGTCAATTTTGTGCAACTTTAGAGCTCCTATCAGCTCTTCCAAACTCAAAAATATGTCACACCTAGAAAAATAGCATGAAAGAAGAAAAAGGGGAAACTCCATCTGGCTCACAGTGGTGATGATAAATCTGTGATGGATAAAGAACAGAAAGAAGGGGCAGAATGAGAGAAGGGGGTGTGTGTGTGCAAGCAGGGTGGATGAATTAAACAAGAGCTTCAGTGTGAGAAGGAAACAAAACAGCTAAGTCTGTAAGACCCCAGTGAAGCTGTGCAGAAGTAATTAAATGCAGGCCAGGGAACTGTTTTTTTTTTTTTTTCCTCCTATTCCCAGCCTTGTTATTGACCTGCTTCACTCACTCACGCAGATGCATTGGCTTTCTCAAGTTCAGTTTCTTCACCTGCAAAATACCACCAGTCTCCTATGGATAGGATTTGGCTTTTAAATGTTCTGGCTTTGCAGCAAATTTCTTTTTGGCTTTTTGCAGCCTGCCACGTAGCTGACAGCCTGCAGTAAACAATTGTAACGCAGAAGGCCTTGCAAGGCCATGGCAAGTTCTCACAATAGATACCTCAAATGCTGCTTTTGCCCGTTGCCAAAACTGTCCCAACTAGAGCCTAGGTGGAAGCCACTAATAGCTGTTCCTCTGCTTAATTTCCGTGACAGCCCAGATGTGATAACTGTTCTCACTTGAACTTGATAAAGTTGGGCCCCAGCAAGGACAACACAGCAATTTTCCATTTAAAGCAGACCTCGGGAAAGGTGGTCCCATGCCAGCCTCCTGGAGAGATGTGCAGGGAAGTGACCTGCATCCAGACTTCACACTGCCTCTATATCTTCCCTGTCAGTCCTAAGAGTAACTCCTGTTCTACCTTAAGCCTTTGCCTTGTTTTGAAGTTATCAAAACCAGGTTGCTAACATACTAGAAGGATTCACTGTACTGCTTTTGCTCTTGAGATTTCTTTGTTCTTGTCAGCTCAGGCTTTGTTTTCTTGTTGCAACATGCCATGGCCAGCAGAGCAGGAACCACCCCTTCAGAAAAGCCTCCTGCTTTGAAGAGGCTTGTTGCTGCATGCTGGGAGGACATGTGAGTCCAGAGCCAAAATAGGAGGGCCACTGGTTTGCCAAAGAGTTTCACCATGAACATTAAAAAATGAAAACAGAATTTTTAATGACACCCTTGCTGCATGCATGCACCAACCCACACCTTTTCATCAAAGATTCACCAGAACACAAGTTTAAAACCTTTCTTCTTTATTACCTAAAGAGCAGGGATGAGATGGGGGAGAGGGAAGGGAAGCAGGAGTGAAACTTACCCTCTGAGATGGGGCACACGAGCGATTTGCACAAAGAGCCACTGAGCTCAACACTCCTCCTGCTCTCCCAGACCATCAGCATGTCAAAGGCCATTGCTGTGGCCTTTGACATCTTAGGAGAAGCATGAGGAGGGCCACTGAAGTCACTTCTCCCCATTTCTGACTTAAATTTTTTGACTTATTCTCAGTCGAATTGCTGCCCATCTTTCTCTTGAGAGAAAACTACACGCTGTGTTTCTGTTTATCCTCTGCCTGGTTCAAGTCCTTGGGCTGCTTAGAAGAAGATTGTTGGGACAAAGAGGTATTACCCTTTTTTAAAAAAAAATTCAACAACAAGACACACACAAAATTAAAAATAAAGCACCATTTTTTTTCTTTTTGGTGGGCTGCAATGGCAGAAGAGTCTGAGCCAAGGCCTGCCAGGCATCTCTTATGTCTTCTCTGCAGTATCTTTGTTCTCTTTTTAATTTTTTATTTTTGCTTTTCTTCAACTCTTACACATTCTGATATCAATCATACCAAATAAAACCAAGCACACATCAGGTGCTACTTGCTAAGAATCTAAGGCCTAAAAGGCTGATTGTAGTGGTTTTGTCTGGGAAGAAAACATGGCTGAATCTTGTAAGCCTGTACTCACTTGTTCTCCTCGCAGTTACACAGAGCACAATTCCCCATTTATTGCATGGTCTCCATCAAAAGGATTCCCTTCAGAGACGTGCATGCAGTGGTGCCACAATGGAAAGATAAAAGGGACTTTGCCTCCCACACCTTCATAAACAGTCCATATAATCATGAATTAAGGCCTTGAACAGCCAGGTGTAAATGCATAAACTCTGACTGAATACCAGCACTATCATCAGTCTTGTAAGCTCAGCTTGTGGTGTTTATGGACTGAATCAAACCTAGAGGATTAAACTACTGATTTGATAATTAGCCCAGGATTCAATGCTGCTATTTATTATATTAGGCAAATAAACTATTTACTGTTTAAATGAATTTTCCTGTTCTTTTTCACACTCGGGATTCAAGTAAAACATTAAGAAGCGACATTTCCCTATGGAGGGAAAAATGCATGAAGGGAAACAAGACAGACATTTGCTGGGATTTTACTAATAATCATTTCAAGTGAATAAATGTAGCAGCTTGCCAAGCCTTTGGCCATCAGAGCAGCATTTATGCAATAGCTCAGCTTTATTTCAACTATTTCAGAATAGCTCTTAGGAGGCTCGAGGAGAAAGATGGTTTTGTATTTAAACCTTGACGTCCTGACTCAGGAGGCTTTTATTCAGAGCTTGCTGCTGCCTGCACACAGAGCCATGTCTTTATCTCTCTATTTCTGTTCCTACTAGCAGTTGATAAGCTCTTTGGTGGACAAAAATCAGATACTTGTTTGCTGTTCAGGATGATGAAACATGAGTCTGGTGGGATTCTAGGTGCTGCTATGACTGGCCAAGTACTGTGAAAAAAAAAAGAAAAAAGAAAAAAGAAAGGAGACCAAGTGGCTGCTGGACACTGCACAACAGGAGTGATTTTCTTGCTCTGTTAGATGGGTCTTCACGTGTTCCTTGCATGTGGCTGGAGTAGACTGGGAGCTTTGTGCTGCCATGTGCTGGTTAGTAGATGTCTGACAGGCTGGAGGACATTGCTACTGCCTCACAAACCAAGTCCAGCATTTCTGAGCAACATGTCTTAGCTGAAGGAAGAAGATAACAAGTCGGGATTGAAATTCCTCCAGGACCTTGCCATCTTGCTTCATGGTGGTGTAGTAGAGACTCACAGCCAGGATCAGCACTGAGCAAAACAAGAGCCACAAGAGCACAGGCAATCCAGATGATGACCTGTCATCCACTGAAAGGTGATGAGGAGAAAAAAGAAAGCAGCATTATTTTAGTGTCACCTTAAAGACTTCCAGAATTTCACCCCCTGCTGATGCCTTTGTCCCACATTTCGGGGCACTCAGGGCTCTGGTGTGAGAACTTCTATAAACACCAGTTAAGTGATAGTGAGTCACACCTCCTGATGGAGGCTGGTGAGTACAAAAGATCTCATCTAATTGAGTATTTAAAGAGCTTAATTATATACAGGAAGAAGAGGATTACCATACCTAATACATGATCTCAAGTTTCCCTCCAGCAATTTTATTTTATACCTTTTAGCTAAATGTTATGTTAAAGACTAGTAGAATTTAAAGATATCTTGTCTAATCATTTAGTGCTCACAAATGTTCCATAAAAGAGAAGATCTAGATTTCTGTCTTTTTCCCTGGTAACTCAGCTTGTTTGAGACTCCTAATTACAGTAAGAACTGAGATGTGGCTCCATTAACTGAGAAGCATATTTAGAAAGCTGTGGCACATTTAACATCTCTGTAAGTGATAGGTGTGCTAAATGCACTGGAACATCCTCAGCACTTGCTTTTAAAATAGAGTTCAAGGATGTTTAAGGTGCCATAGGTCAGGCACAGTACACATGTGGAAATCAATAGCCTGCATTTAACTCATCAACATCCATGCCCCAGCCCTTGCACAGGTGTATCCACCCACAGGCCTTGGAGATCCAGTTTGATTCAGGCATGGTTGCTGTGCTTGACTGCACGGCCATTGCACAATCAGTATCATTTTATAAAGCACTTTGAATATTAAACATGCAGCAAGAAGCCAAATTCATGCCTGAATAAAAGCCTGTAGCGTGCAGCTATTTTCCTGCCATATGCACATAATCAATAAGGAGATAAAAATGTGGTGTGTATTATGACGGGTAAAGGGCCAACATTAGCTGTAACATATTTAAATTAGCTTCTACTATGAGCCCTGGAATACACAGCAGTCAATTAAACTGTCAAACAGATGTACAGAGAGGAAGGTAAAAGTCATAAAACCAAGCAAGAAACACATAATAATGCATCAAAAAGTGTATGGGGAAAAGGTAAAACGTTAATAGGCAGTCATTTTACAGCTAACCAGGAACCAAATCAATGTCCCATAATAGATCTGAGTGAATAATTTGCAGCAAATAATTTATTCATTTGAATTTAGCCCTTCTTTCTGTTTGCAAATTATCCATGAGCAGAATTCAATTTTTCTAAATTTATTTGTTTGGTATTATTCTATGAATGGTTTATATGAAGATATTTAGCCAGAGAATTACTCACCACTTTCTGCTTTTGCAGAGATTTGTGATTTGGAAGTTGGTATTTCTCTTGTGTGATCTCCCACACCACCAGATACAGTCCTTGACTGACTGACCTTTCAAAGTATGGGACCTGGCTGATGAGCATACCTGGTAATAATGAAACTTTTCTGGGAAAGCTTAAACAGCTTCATGAAGTGCTTATAATTGTTTCCAATCTTGCAAAAGTTACTTTCCATGTGAAATTTCTTGATGTTCTTAAATGCAAATTTGACTTTTCCTTATGTCCTTTAAATTAGGGATTTTGTTTGGTCCACGAACAGAAGAAAATAATATGGAAGAATAATCTTATCCACAAAGTAACAATGAGGTATGTTCACAACAGCTTCAGGACATCACTATAAATATGTGCTTAAATAAATTTGCCATTTTCTAGATTACAAATAAAAAATTAATGCTTAAATTTGCAAGTCAAATTGTTGGAATGGCACACTCAGCCCTAGCCATGTGCCCAGTCTAGAAAAAAGGCTGCTCATCTGAGAAAAGCAATGGACAAAGGAGATTTTGGCTCATTTCCTGCCTTGGAAACACATTTCCACTGCCACTTGAGGGATATTTGGTCTTTCTTTTCCCACCTATTTCCTGCCATGTTCCTAGCCTGGCAACTGCCTTAGCTGATGCTGTCATTGGCATGATCATACAACTCCTTTTCCTCAGCAATAGCAGTAGCTGAGAGATGTGGGGACATTTGCTTCCTTTTGGGTCCCCAGCACTGTGGCTCTGTGTGTGTGTGTATATGTGCATGTGTCCCTCTCCCTATACTGCACTGCACAGAGCACAGGCTGGGCTAGGTGTTGGCTAGGGGCTCTAGAAATGATCACCACAATAAGGACATCCAGATACACACATTTGCTTGAGGGCCTGTGAGGCTGACTGGCCTCAAACAGCCTTGCAAGAAAATAAATACATGGAAAAACAGATTATTTTTATTATTTCTACCCTGCTGCCAGCATATAAATGAATTGTTTCTTCCCCACATACGCAAGTCAGCAGGGAGAACTATAGTTTTGCTTGGGGTGCTTTCCCTGCATATCTTAGTGAAAAACCTGTGCCTATTCTATTGCCATAAAATTTATTAATTATATTTAAATTAAAAATAGCTTTGGGGCTTTCATTTTTGTTTCCACTATTTGTCTTAGTAAATGTCTTGTTCAAAATACTACAACGGTTCTCATCAACACCTTGTATTTCATATACTGAGAAGAAAAAGAAACAACCACTGACTATGAAATGCTTTGTATTTGGAGGCTATGTTAGCACAGAGCATCCCAGCAGCAGAAAAGCAAACTCAGGTTAGTGCCATGGATGGCTCACAGTTATAATGAGAAATTGACTTACCTACTACGTAGTCACAGCAGGAAATGGCTAGAAAACAGAATGAAAATGTTCTTACACATGTGGAAAGGCCTTTTTGCAGCAGATGACTAAGAAAACAAACACTAGTGTCTCTGAAACTGTCTTAGAGACACTGAGCTCCCCTTATATCACTTTTGTCCGTACAGTTATGCAAGATGAGGATCTACCCACTCCCTCCAAACATGCAGCTGCAGATGCAAAAATATATTGTTTAGGGGATTTCAGAGGCAGGGGTTGTTGCTGTTACAGGGAGGTCAGGAGTCACGTCTTGCAAAAATAACTTCCCAATCCCACATCAGGGATGTGGGAAAGGAGATAAATCAGTGGGATGAGAGGGGAATGGAAGTTAAGGAAGCAAAGCCCACTCTGAGATGCAGCTCTCATCCAACAATGTCTTGGAACTGCCTCCACTTTGCAGCTGGGATCTAGACACAATCCAGGGTTACAAATCCAGAGAATGGAAAAATTTCAGTGATGCCAGCAACCTCCACATTACCAGCCTCTACATTTAAAAACTTTGCATGGACAATCAGCAAATCGCCTAAATCACAGTGTCCCATGGGTTGGGACGTTTCCCATGTCTTCATGGAAAAGACTTCTCTGTCCTTGCAGGTCCCTGTAGCTGGAGCATGGTTGTGCTGAATTCAGAGCTGGTAAGAGATGAACCAGGTCCCCCAAACTAAGCTGACTGCAAGATTATCAATGCTGATGTGGGGACACAGACTCTGGCAGGGAGCTGAAGGAGGTATTACATCTTATCATAAGCTTGCTTTCGAGCAGTCAGATGAGCTTTGAAGAATTTAGGGCTGACTCACTGAGTCTTTCCAGGAGTTCAGTTCTGATGGGAAAGCCCAGGCTGCGTCAACAACCTTATCAAGAAACAGCTTCTCACTCCTGCTGTAGAAGGCACCAGAAACAATGTATTGCAACACCAATGCAAGGTCTGTGTACAAACACAGTAGTGGAAGCCAAGCCTTGTTTTTAGGAGCTGAGTAGCAGTCCAAACAGGTGGCTGACACAGAAATTTTACCATTCTGTCACTTGTGTTTTTACTGAACGATGTATCAAACACATACCTTCTAGTTCCCTACACCAATAAATACAATTTTTCTTCAGTTTGGTCAGTTTGTGAAAGTCAGAAAGAAGCAACACTTCTTACTTGGCTATGAATTGTATAGAGCACGTGCAGAAGTGCAAACTGGACCCTTACACTAGACCTCTGTTTAAGGTTGACCTACCTGCAAACAGTTATTTTGGCTCACAAATGAAAGCCCATAGGTTATGCTAGCTGGATCATTCCCTGGGTGCCCTCCTTGGCAGGAGGGATTACATCCTGGCTGCTTTTAACCTCAGTGGGCCAGCCAGGTTCAGGTCTTTACTATTGTATCCTATAGCATGCTGCTCAGAACCATAAAAGAGCTGGATCCTTCCCTGCAATTGCATCCTACTTTCCCAGAATGACACAAGAGTATTTAAATGTGGTCTGGCATCCTTTTCTGTGTGTGAAAGAATTGTTCTGGGGTACACCTGAGGCTCAGCCAAACCCATGGTCTACTATGATGCCTGTGGGGACCGACCCAGGAGTTCACCACAAGAACAGCCCTGAGACTGCTCTAACTTAACGCAGGAGCCTGTCTCCTCCCAGGGCTGGCAGGAAAATGGCCCAGATAATATTCTGTGGAGCACAGAGCAAAAATCATGTGCCCTGTGCTCTGTGTTGAGCTCAAAAACACCATAACATTATCAAAGGAGGAAGCTGATGTAGACAGGGTGAATGTTAAAAAGCTAGAATGGTCATGCCAAAAGGCTTAATGGCTTGAGCATACCATGTTCAATGACTTCTTCTGGCTCACGAAATCGAACCCTTCTCTCTTGCTTCCGCTTTTCCCCCACAGCTGAGTCCACAGGTGGCCTTTTCCTCAGTATTGAAGGAGGATAGCTACTGTCGTCTGTCTAAAGAGTTGACCAAAACAGAAACCACATGGCTATTCAAAATGCAGTAATGCATCTTGGTGAAGCTTTGAGCTTTTGTCCCTGTATTATCGTATCCATCAAAAGACAAGATATGAAACATACCTGGTTTGACATAGTGAAACCACTGTAATGTTTATAGCAAGATAATATGGATATTCCTTCATTGTTATAGATCTTTAGTACTCTAAATCTGTCTTCTCAGGAAAAAAATTGCTTAAAGAAACAGACAGGAAAGTAGTCAGAAAGGATTTCTCTAAACTGGAGTGAACGATTACTGAAGGTTGCTCAACAGCCCTGGGGTAGATGGACATAAAATAGGATATTAAATATATAACCCATATCATTGGGAGAACCTTTGAAATGTTTTTCTGAGCTAAGCAGCTCCCTTCTGAATGCACTGTTGCCATTTCAACAACTGAGGCTATGCAGCAGTCTTGGGCTTCTATATTATCCTGGTGGGTAGGAGAAGGTAGTTTTTTTGCACTTTGATATCACTGTTATGTTGTTGCTCTGTCATTTGCTTGGAAGCCACACTCAGTCTCTGATAACAGAATCAGATTGCTGTGGATTCTGCCAAATGACAAGAAACAGAGTTGCAATAGTAGCGATAAATCCCTCTTCTGCATAGGAACAGTCCCACAGTGAACTCCCCAAAGTGAATCCAAAGAATCTTGGTTCAGGGACACCTGGTGTCCTCTGAAAGTGGAGAGCAGCTGGAAAATTTTCTGCTTTTCAAAGACATAAGTGGGTGGCAGAGACTCTCCACATTTATTTTTACTTTAAGATAGAAGTAATCTTCTCTACCTCTTTCTCCCCCTTCCCTCCATTCCTTTGTTAGGTAAAGGATATTATTTCTTAGATGGTTTGTTTGCTCCTTCTGGTCACTGTCCCTGCTCCTTTTTTTCCCTTCATCTGACGTTTCTCAACACAGTGATTGCACACCCCTTCCACCATGTGTTCCTTCCTGCTTTAACTTTTCTGTTCCTCAATGCCTGCTACTTTTACCTGTTTTTAAACTCAAACACCCTTGCACTACAGCTTTTCTCTTTGGATGCTTTTGCCACACTCACCATTTCACACACCCACTTCCGGGGCTGCGGAGGCAGGATTAAGTCCCGTTAATTACAGTCAGACCCCAGAGTACAGAGGATAAGTAGATTTCCCTCTATATCACAGTCTGGATAATCTCAGAAAGGGACATAACATAGTCAGCAGGAGCTGCCATAGAGTGAGGAACAGCTTCAGCTTTGATACCTTCTCCTGAGGAATTTATAAATGAGATTTTTTACTTATCGCTTAAAATAATTCTTTCTTTGAGCTTGTGTTCATGCAAGGATCCATATAATCTCTGTCTCATGACCAGGGATGGTGTGTTTTGGAGCTCTGTGGTTTTTATTTAGCAGCTCAGAAGCTGGAATACCCATTCAGGTATAGGAAACCAGGATTCCAGTTCTTCCTGAGTCCAAAGAGATATGAACCCATATCTCTTATATGCACACTCACATCACACCTGATGCACAGGTAGGAGCAGGGAATCTCAGTCTCTGCCACCAAAGCCATCTTGTTTGGCCTTGAATAATTAAATATTAATTGAGCTAAAGTAAGAAAGAATGAAAGAATGGCTTTACAGCCTGGTGTTTGGATGCTCCCTTGAGGATGGGAGAAGTCTATTCTGATCCTTGCTCCAATGAATACTTAATGCAAAATACTTAAATATTCATTGGAGCAGTCACTAGGAACAGGGTCTCACATCTACCAGGTGAATACTCTAATCATGGTTATAGCCACACACACACTTTGTGACATAATATATATTGAATTGCTCTATGTAAAATGAAACAGCTTTAGGGAGACACGGCAGAAGCCCAGCTCAGACTAGCAGTGGTTACAGCTTTAGTTGGGATGGCTCCTCTCATAGCACAGCTAAGGAAATTGAACCTTATATTTGAAAGGGTTTATAGCTCAAAGTGCAGCTCTTGTCCATACAAACTTTTCCAAACAGATAACAGCTACATCACAACAGAAGAGAAAAACAGCTAGCTGGTTGGGTAGTACCTAGCTAGGGAAGACCTAAGAAATGAAGTGGCATTTACAATACTTTCTAGAATTTAATAATTAATAGCAATCAAAGCTATACAGTGTCAAAAAAAGGGTTGTGTTTTCCACTCAGCCAGAAACTCAGTGTTACATACTGTAAAAAGAGAAAAATATCTACCAAAGTGCTAGTAGGGAAATTAGATGCCCTTAAAAACAACCCATTTGTGAAAAGCTCCAGACTTTGGACACAAGGACTCATGCCCATCACAAAGTTACTCACCGGCAGCTCCTCTGCACTAGGATCAGAAGGTAGGGCTGGACATATTTGAGACATGTATTCTGGATGCCAACATGAAACCTCCCACATAAAGCTTTGGTTGGAAAGCCACTTGCTCAAGAAAATGAGAAGGACCAGGGGGAAGTATCCAGAGATCCCTCTGCCACAAGGACTGAGCAGGCAGTGCCACTGAGCAGATGGGAGCAGCAGCAAATGACAGAGGATTGGAAAGAAGAGTTTCCGCCCTTCATACCAGTGTTGGCTTTGGAAGGATGACGTTAGTCAAAATGTACTCAGCAGCCAAAAATAACACATAGTGATAATACTGATTGTGCAGCTGGAAAGCAGGGCTTTCCTGACAACTGGGAAGGGCCTGAATGGAGCAAATCACAAACAGCTATGTGTTTGTATGCATAAATGCAAAGTCAAGGCTGTTCTTTGTATAATGATTGCTGCATTTGTGTGATCATGTCCATCTCCTTTCCAGAAGCCATTCCCAGTCTCAAAAATCTTGCCAGTGGGATTGCTTTTAATGCTTCTCCCATTCAAAATATGTGGGGAAAGGGCACCAGGAAATGATATAGATGTAGTGGGATCATGTATATCTCCCTCCAGTACAGTTATGGCTTTGCTTTATATGTTTTACAAATTAGATCCATTATTATAGTAATAAAGTGGGATTTTAACATCAGACATTTCTACAGATATTATAATAAGATTATTGATAGGAAGAGAGGTGATTTACTGTTCAAGAGGCTTTAACAGCCCCTTGTCAAATGCTGAAGGCTGGTCATCATCAAATATACAATTTACAGTCAGAAATACCTGCAGTGACTGTGACATGTCTAAAGTATTCCAATTTTGTCTTATTTTCCGGGTGGTTGGATGGATTCTCCCATGGCATGCTCAGACTGGGGCCCTTGTTTTGCACCTACCCTGTGGAGTGAGGGTTGCAAGATGACACCAGGATCCAGAGGGTAGAGCAACTCTACCAGCTTCACTATTTTAATCTTCCTTTCAGAGATTTGGGGAGTGGGTGAGTAGATGGGAAGGGTTGGGATGCTTCCCTAGAGACAACCAGGCTAGCACAGCAGGGAAGGCATCTGCTGCTGATGTGAGGTCAGCAGCACCCTTGATCCTGGCTACCCTCCCTCCCACTGTTCAGACTCTGCATGGGCTTCCCAGGGCTGCTGGCCTCAAGCCCTTCCCTTTCCAGTGGTGAAAACAAAGTCAACATGGAGAAGAACATATTTGTCTGGACTGAGGCTCTGCACTGAATGCACCCTATCTAAAAGTCACCGGGAGAAAGTCACCTTACCTTCTCTTTCCTGTACATTGGGGTGATGGAGGGTTTTTCCTCATGCTGCAACCAGCTCCCAGCTGCAGGGCTCTCAAAATCCCTTCTCTGGTGTGTCCTGCAAGTGTTTTACATCAGTTATTTTGGGATACCTAAGCTGAGCTTTTGGTGGGGGAAAAGTCATTCTTCAAAATTTTTCTCTTGGTAGATCCTAAACAGAAAGATGACAAAGACTTCTAAATAATAGTCCCTAGCTTCTTCCCCACTTTCTCCTTGCTCTCATTGTGATAACCACTTGCTACTATTCAATATAGGAGGGAATTTACCTGCCTACTTTGGCCAGCAAAACTGGTGGGGCTGGGAAGTGGGAAATGAAAACCTAGTCTTCATCTAGATTTCACTTTCTCTATGTGAATTGCCTGATTTATTTTTACTAGTGCCATCCAGCAAGGCACATAAGAAGATCTTTTGCAGCCTCTTATTCCTGCAGAGAGCAGTACTGAGTGTGTGAGCTTTTAGACCGGAATGAAAAACCTTGTTCCTGTCTTTTTCATTGAATCAGGTTTTATTGAAAAAAAAACCTCTCACATTTTTCTGAACAAATGATCAGACATTTCTTGGTATTTTCTTTAAAAACCCTGAAGAAAAGTCAGGGGTAGGGGGCTGTTGTTTTCAAGAAATGGATAGAATGGAGGAAACATTTATAATTTTTCATGCCAGAAACCATTCCTTTTCAGTTCTAGATTCCCCCGAAATGTAAACAATTTTTCTGTTCATTTCACTGAAAAATAATTAAGCAGCTTATAAATATTTACACAAAAGATTGCTCTCCAAATGCTCAGAATGATAATCTCATCGTGCCATTCTCACTTTTATCTTAAAACATGTTAATTATATTGATAGCAAGGGTTGTAAATGCTTGAATAATTAGTAGTTACCTGGGCACTCAAGTTCCAGTGGATAAAGATGTCAGGAGTTCAAATCTCACAACAGGGAGAGATCCATCCTTACTAAGTGCTTTTGATTGCAGTTTAACAACCTAAAATTGGATATACATTAGGAATAAAGCACAATTTAATGCATGAAGTGAAGGATTCCAGGAAAATAACTTTACTAGCCTCTGAAATCACTGGTAATAAATTATAGTTACAACAGTGGGATAATGTCTGCTTTGGAAGCTCGAATAAATTCTTTTAACATTTCCCTTCTTTATAAAGCAATTTTTCATCTAAGCTTTGATCTCATTTCATGCAACAAATGTCAGAAGCAAATCTGGACAAAGAATTCGTAAATGAATTATTTAGCTGACGAGTGTCACCTCTATTTCTTTCAGCTAATTGTTCACAAATAGATAGTGACTTTTGTGAACGTATTCATTATTCAGATTTATTCAGTGGATAATTGCTGGGAGTAACTCTTTGTCTGTAGATTGCTTGGAAGCATTTTGGTGTGAACATTTAATAGTAAAAATCTATCCAGGCTTTCAATACAAGACAAACTAAAAATATCTGTAACTACTGATGGAATCCTTAAGCAAGAACAATATACTGCAGTCTTAACGAGCAGCACCAGCATTTTCAGGAAGAACTCCACTGCTTCCCGTGGCACATATGAGGGAAAGCAAAGAAATCTCAGTCCCTGTAGTGCCAACTCTGAGTGGCTTACATTGTATATGCAAATAAGTTTTCACAAGAAAAGGGTTGCTGAAGTGTTTGCTCAGCAGAAAAACAAAACAAGCCTGAACAAAACATGATTGACTTCCCAGTGAATAAATATGAACAGCCCAGACAAAGGAACTAACTGCACAGCCAGTATTTTCCTACAATACCCCAATGGAAGATGTCTAGGAAATAAACATAACATGATAAAACAATTTTATGCTCAGAGGATAGCTGTGTAACCATATGAACTCTTTTTCCATTTCCTTTTGCAGGAATAAATATTTTAGACAAGCAAAGTACTTTGTAAATGATGCCTTTGTGGGGATTCATCTGGCCTGGTTCAATTATTTTGAAACCTAGCAATTTTCTCATATCATTGAATCTGGTTTTATTGCAAATAGGGTCATAGAAACAGTCACTCATTGTGATAATGGACTTAGTTTATCTTAACTATTAACACTTCCAGTAGGCTTACACACACGTATGTATTCAATATTTATGGATATGCACAGTGCATATATATTAGTAATGAAGTAACTTTATCTCCAACAATCTGAAAACAAAATCACGTAATACCATACAGTGTGGGGTGCAGTGGTAACTGGAAGCAGCATATCAGGATAACAGAACAGAAAAGGAATAAATAAATTAGAAGGGAGTCTTCCATATCTTCTTCAACTTCCAGAGTGTCAATTGAGCCTTTGTACAATATTCCACCTTTCGTGGTTCTGTGTGCTCCTGATTAATAATGTAGAGGTGCACCTTTTGGCAGCAAGGTAAGTTTTGTGTTTGCCAAGAGTGATTCTCCACCAGTCAGGCAACACATCAGGAAATAAAAAGGCAAATTGCCCCATGGAGCATAATTAGCTGTGTGCATTGTTTTGTTTTTTTTTTTTTCTGCCTCTGGAGAAACAGATTTACTGCTAAAGGTTGTGGGACACCCATGAAATGTTGGATGGCACCATCTCTGCTCCTCAGACCTTCCAGGGAAGAAAACACTGGATAAATCCCAGCCCCAATACAAAGATCAGCCCTTTGGACTGTACAATTCTTTGTGTATTCCATGAGCAGAGGGGTTGCAGTTTATCTCTCATCTGATGGTCACTCCAAAATGAGGCATTTTTGTGGAGTTGGGGGAAGAAAAAGATTAATGACAAAGCATAAGGGACACAGAGCAATGAATGGGCAGATATACTAGTAACACTTCAGCCAGCTAGGCTGAAAGCAATCAGTTTTCCTCTCTGTATAGCTGTGAATTCCTGGGATGCCCAGAGACCTGTGTCCCCAAGTGCGTTTGTTGCCAAGGAATGGCAGCATGGTAAGTGCAAAGCACAACACTGGCAGTCCCCGTGGTGCTCCATGGTGGACCCACAAGATTATCCTCCCAGTGAGACCTTCTCTTTGTCCTTTATATATCTATTTATCCCTGCACTGGAAGTCCTCAGGATCATGCAGACCAGTCAGCTCCCCTTAGATGCAGGTGGGCATACCTGGGCCTGTCCATCCAGGACCTGCAGGCCTGGATTGCTACTGGTTGCAAAAATCAGACTAGGCATGGTAATCTCATAGGCAGCCATCTGATCCAGCACTACAGAATTCACTGCTGAAGGCAGAGCCCTGGCTGTAGCAGGTACTTCCAAGTGATGAACATCTTCTTGGAATTGTGGCACCAGTTTCAAATTCACTCTGTGCAGAGATTTTGAACTGAGTTCTTCTCTAAGCATGGAGCAGAATGTGGAGTAGGGTTTTGCATTGTGGTAAGAACATCCTCACTTCAGGGCAGAGTGATTTCTGGTCTCCTGAGACTGTCAAGAGATGATTAAACTCTGTGGAGGAACCTGGTCTCAATTAATCCCTGGCACAAATCCATTGACTTATAAAAGGCATGGATCCATCTCCATTTCTTAAAATTGCCTCTCTTGTTCATGTGTCTTTCCAAGTAGATATTACAAATAACCACAGAGTACTTGTGATGATATATAGTAAACAGAGAGAGAATTTCTGGGCTGCTGAAATGAACTTTCTAAATAATTACAGAATGATTCCACATCCATTTCATAATTAGACTCCTGAGATTACAGCTAAGCTATTATTTGTGATTCAACATGTATTTTTATTTTGGAAATGTCCCATAAGCCATTAGGTTTATTCCACCTGAGGTTTTCTAATTCATTCTGTTCATCCTACCACTGGGATCTAAAATGGAAAGTATGTATTGATTGAATAAGAGTTACCGAGTAACCAAATGCTAATATCTGCTGTTGGCTCACTCTTTCCACATCAGCCAGTCCCATTGATGTGGGATGTAGGAGATGGACAGGGAGTGAGTGAGGTCATTCTGAGTCGGCTTTTATCACACACTCATTTTATTTTAAGAACAAAGAAGAGTGGAACTGGAATCTCTGCTGAAAGCATCCAGGCTGCTGCTGATGGCAGGACTGCCAGCAGCCATGAGATGAGTGAGAAGGATGAAGCCACTGCCAGCGAGAGGATGGCTGAGGTGGTGTAAAAGAGAAAGGGAGGCAAAACAAGGCATGACAAGAAAAACTCTCAGAAACAGCCAAAAGAGTATTATCTTCAGGAATTATGTTTTAGCAGTAATCACTTTGTGCTCTCTGTTGTGCTGATTATTGATTTCTGTAACGATTCCTCATTTCCCCAGGTGAGTTTTGTCCTGAGGAGAATTCAGGCTGGGAGGACTGCAGGACAAAGCCTAAAAAGGGGATTAGTGGTCTTGTCTAAATCCTGGATATCAAAAGGCTCCTGTTGACTTCTGTGAGCCACTGTCTGTCCTTAATGGGTTTTAGAAACCTGGTAGCTACTAATGCCAAACTGGTACTGAGAAGGGCAGCAAGTGGGAATTACGGCAATGGGAAGCAAAGAAGCCAAAGGAATTGCAAAGCACCTAGATGCAGGAATCGCTGCATAAGATGATTTGAAGGCATTGATGTAAATACTCTTGAGCTCCATTTGCAGTGTCACCTTGGAAGGGGATTAGATTAGATTAATGACTTGAAAGAAGAACAGAAAAATGGAGAAAAGAGCAGGCTGAAGTGTGAGAAAAGCCCAAATGAATTGAAAAGAGTTTGGACGGTGATACTGGACGATGAAGAATATAAAATGCAAGTGGTAAATCCTGCTGTCATTGGTAGCCACTTTTATTAATGCTAAGTCTATTAATGGTGATATTTGTTCTGGATTTAATTTATTGTAATTAGCATATAAGTCTCTTTCCTCCATCTCTCCAAGCCCTGGAGGTTTGTGTTTTCAGAGCAAAACAAGTAGGTTTAACAAAGAGTAATTGGTACAATTTCCCAAACTGGCCAACTGCTTCTGGAGCCTGTATTCAGTTGCATCTCAATTTAAGCTGAGACAAGGAAATGAAGCAAGGGAAAATTCAGGCAGCACATCAAAGAAAGCTTGTGGACATGAGGATATACAAATAAGTCAGGTTGAAAGCCACTTATGTTTTGCACAAGCAAGCTAAAGATTTAAGTTATGTTTTTGTTTCAAATCAGAGCATCCTTTGGCAAGCCTGCAGGAGTGATGGAGGGACCCGCTCACACCAGGGCAATTTGTGTCATATGGTGGGGCAGCAAGGAACAGGATGGGCTTTAAAATGAGTGTGGAACTGGGGTCCAGCTCTGATCCCCATCAGGTTTGGATCAGATCCTGAGAATGTAATGCCCCTCGGATGCAACTTTTTGCTAGCTGCCTGGTAACAGCTGCAGCTCTCTCCCTTTTCCCTTCTCTCTCCTTCATTCATACCTGAAATTTGTTTCAGGACCAGAAAAACCTCTCAGTTTAAATTAATACGTTGGTTAGAATAATCTCTGCTTCAACAAATGTGCTTTTTCTGATGTGGAGTGTTTTCATCAGCATATTTTTCATCCTCACAAATGTATGAGCCTTTCAATCAGTATCCTCCATGAAACAACGGAAATTACATCACCTTTTCTTTTTAAGCCATACAAATGTAAAGACCAGGAATAAACTTCATAGGACAGCTATGGAGATGGTGAATTAATAGCATCTGAAGGGAGCAGAACTGAAACTGGTCTCTTGGTGTATCGTATGATCTTGGCTATTTGGCTGTTCCCTGACAGAGGAAAAACTTCTGGGTACAGAGAGCTAGTTTAGTGCCTTGTGATCTCTCTTCCGTGCATTATACCTGCTCTAGCAAGAACTTTTGGGACAAGTGTTTAGACCAAAGTGCTCTTATGCTCTCTACCTAGTGTTAGCATTTCTCTCTTGGTATTGGAGAGCTGGAAAAAATTACATCCCTTTTTGGACCATAAGTTCTGTCCAACTCTAAAGTGAAGGTGATGGAAAGGTGACACCACCACTCCTTCTTCCAAGAAGAAGACATCTCCTGCTTCTGTGACTGACCTGAGGCTGTAAAACTAAAACACCTTTTACTGACACTCCTGGTTTTGGCAAGATTTGTCACTTGCTGCACAGATAGTTTCAGAGCTGGAAAATGGTGTCAACCTCTTTGATGGACATATCACAGAATCACAGAGTGGTAGGGGTTGGAAGGGCCCTCTGGAGATCACAGAATCATGGAATCAGAGAACTGTCAGAGGTGGAGGGGACCTCTAGAGATCACTGAGTCCAACCCCCCTGCCAGAGCAGGACCATCACAACATCTTGGGCAGGTCACACAGAAACGCATCCAGTTGGGTTTTGAAAGTCTCCAGAGAAGGAGACTCCACAACCTCTCTGGACAGCCTGTTCCAGTGCTCTGTAACCCTCACAATAATTTTTTTCCTCACACTGAGGTGGAAATTCCTGTTCTCCTGTTTGCATCCATTACACCTTGCCCTATCATAGGGCACAACTGAAAAGAGATTGGCCCCTCCTTTTTGACACCCACCTTTCAGATATTTGTAGACACTAATAAGTTCTCTTCTCAGTCTTCTCTTCTTTAGACTGAACAGCCCCAGGTGTCTCAGCCTTTCCTCATAAGAAAGGTGTTCCCGTCCCTAAATCATCCTCATAGCCCTCCACCGGACTCTCTCAAGTAAATCCCCATGACTTTTGAATTGAGGAGCCCAGAACTGGACACAATACTCCAGGTGTGGTCTCACTAAGGCAGAGAAGAGGGGGAGGAGAACCTCCCTCGACCTGCTGGACATACTTAATGCACCCCAGGACACCACTGGTCTTCTAACTAAGCCATAGGAAGGTGGATCCTAGAGCCACCACTCTGTCATATCTCTCAAGAGGAGCTGGTTTGAATCCTTTTTCATCAGTGTTGGATAAGGAGACCAAGTGCCAGGCTAATTGAGGCTGGTGGGATTGCACTATCTGTTCTGTCCTCCCTATTGCTATTCCAGAAAGGAAACCTCAAGCTCCTTTGCAGTTACTGGAGATCAAACACTCAGAAGGCAGCAAAGTGGCAATGTATTCTTTTCTTCTGGGGATGTGCAACATAAAGAAGCAATATAAAGGAAGAAAAATAAGGGGAATTTGGAGAATTTGGAGCAGGTGGCTGATGATTTTCAACTTTACTTGTCAATTCAGAGCTGGATTTTGGAGTAGAGTGTAGTGGTGGAAACGGGCTGGCCCTGGAGAGAAGAAGTTATCACTCAGTGTTCCAAGTGTCCTCAGTCCTTTGAGCAACCTGCATGCATAAGAATCTCTGAAAAAAACAAGTCTGGAGATGTTCTGGGGAGGAAACTCCCCAAGTCTTGGCTCTGCCCTGGTAGCTCCAGCCCTAGGCATGTGTAACCAAACCCCTCCTCTGTGAAATCATTGCTTTATTTCCTCCCCGGAAAGTAAAGTATCTCCTCCAGAACACACTTGTAGACTTGGTAAATTCAGATATTTTTCGAAACCTTTTCTAGAGAAACATTCCTGTTTGAATAATGACCCATTCACTCCAGTGCATTATATAAGTAAAAAGAAGATTAATTCCTGGGTTTGGGAATGGCATTAGGAAGGGGACATAGAGCTTTCCTGATCCACACAACGTTAAGCAGGTTAGACTCCTTTCTGGAGGTAAAATGACTTGAAATGTTGCCCATCTTATTTCCAACATATATGGCAAAACAGGCTCTAGAGCAACAGGTTATCATATTGCTTTTATTCAGATTCTGTTCTAAAAAGTCTGCTAAGAGATTTTATTGCAGCTCCTAATAATGGTTATTATTTATCATAAATAATATCTGCATTTTCATAGATCTTCTTTAAGACTGTATAAGACCTACAGATACCGGTAAAGAGACTGTTCCTTCCTTGAAGACTGTATGAACTGACAAAGTAATGGTGGTTTACACCAGACTAAGGATTTGCCCTGCAATTTCCAGAGAGGCTGAATATGCAACATAAGGGAAAAGAAGCCAAGAAGCCACAGTGTTTTGACAGAAGCAGGTTAATCAGTTTTATGACAGAGGCTCTCTCCACACTGGCCTATGCAGGCAAGAACACACAACCTTTTTAGACTTACCTGTTGGTCATGATGAAAAACGTCGACAGCATCTCATACTGACATGTCTAGCCTGGGAGGCCTGCTCAGAAAAATCCTCCATCAGAGCAGCAGCTGTCTCCTTCCCCCAAGCAAATTCCTTTAAAGCTGTCAAAGATGCTGTAATCAGACTAGGTCATCAAAACCGGTCCTCCTGAGGACTGGAAATAAGATCCAGAGATGAGCATTCAGCTACATGGGCAAGGTCTAAAACACTAAAGTTTCCATTGAAATTAAATGAAGGGACTGTAATTGCTGTGAAAGAAAAGCAAAGCAATCACTGGGAGAGCCTGAAAGCTTTCAAACGACCTCTTGAAGTGATGCTGGCTGTAAAGCAGGGATCTATGTACTGCATAACAGAATCTGATAGCAGAGAAAAGCTTTTACTGGGAAACCAACTTAGGTAACTACTGGAGCATTTTCCGGCTCCTGGCACTAAGGCAAATGTTAATAGAGATTTCCCCACACAGTTGAACAGTTTTATTACCTGTTTAAATAAAAAAGGTTAATAAAGTAATAAAAATTGATTCTTTGTCTTCTTGATTTGAAAACATGAAGCTGTGGTCAATATGTTTAATATTTTGTAAATAGGGTGGAACAAAGCACTATAGGTATGGAGACCTATCTGGTATGGAAGTATGGAGATTGCTGTGTGTTTGCACCATCTCTTGTTCTTGTGCTTGCATCAGCAGTTTTGCAGTTTCCATTAATCATTTGTCAGTAAAGAACAGAAAACAAACCGAGTTCCTCTCTAGTGCAATGTTTACTGCTGTTACTAGAGTTACATCTGGGATAAATTTGGCCTGGATTTGACTAAACACAGTCTGGGATAAAATTCAAGGCTATTGGCATATGTATTTGATTTTAGCTGCATTTACAGTATACTGTTTACATTGTCTCTGATTTTAGGTGACTGATATCTGCTTGAGGAATAGGGGTACAGCAAATTGATTAAAATCTGCCCTTATTACTTCTCCAGTGCTTTGGCATTACACCAGCTACTGGTTCACAGCTCTTTCTGATTGTTCAAATATTAAAAAAAAACCAAACGCCAAATAAAAATAAGTCATTGCAGTGAATGGGGTGAATATTTACATAACTAGAGAAAAGACAAATAAACACCCAATATCCTGGGCAGGAATATCTAGGGAAAATCTCTGATCTGACACTTGATGATCTCAGGGTCCATCCAGCCCTGTTGGAACCTCTGGGCTTACAGCTGGCCAGGAGGAGCAGGCAGTGGTCTCACCCCTGCAGGGCACAGGCAAAGTGAGGGCTGCCCAAACTGAAAACAGCAGCTGATACTTAAAGGGGGGAATCTTCAGGGGAAAGGAAGAAGGAAAATGAAGGTAATATGCTCCTCTGAGCTTCAGAAAAAAAATAGCTGGAGGAGAGATTGCTGCAGCATAGTAGAGGTATGTGGGAGGGCCATGGGGGTCTCTAAAGCAGTTTGGGAGACCCTGGAGCAGGGAGGCTGGGGAGAGCTGGGACAGGCAAGGAGTGGGCAGCAGTCCCAGGAGATGGATCATTAGGAATAGTGAGGGCTGTGAATGAAGTGACTGCTCATTATCCCACCTCCCGAAAAATTCCCCACTACCTGGGGAAGGTGACTGCTCTGAGCTGCAACTGAAGCCTTCTGCCAGCTGCATAGCTCTCAGCTCTATAGGGAGAACGTGCCAAGAATAATCAGAGCATAAAAACTGCAGGAAATGCTGCAACAGATCCTGTAACACTGGAGAGCAGCCCTGAAAAAGTTTTGCGGCGAAGCAAAGCAGAGTATGGAGCAGGGAGCAGAGAGGAATATCACAATAGAAAGCCGTGTACTTGCCTGAGCCCTCTGGAGGAGCAGCACCCACCAAAGGCACCGTGCTGGAGTGAGCAGCGGGGCTGTCTCAGCTGTTTATCCTGGTGAAGGATATTTAACAGCTCAGTTAACTGGCTGAAGCTCAGCTGAAAAACCACAGTGCCAAAAGCACAGGAGATGGAGCCAGTGCAATAAACATGAGGCCTCCTTGATATATTTTTTTTCCTGTGTCTAATTATATATACGTTCTGAATTCCTGGGGCTCAATTATAACCTTAAAGTTGCTTTTCCTTCCTCAGAGGCCTTGTCCCTGAGTTAAGCAACCAAGAACAAAACAACAAGTGTCTTTACTCCACAGGTCCTGTGCACATTATTCCCTTATCAAATCTGGCAGCTTCCAGCCTTCCCAACACTATAATTAGAGCATCTTGCAGCCATCGAAATAGCCCTGACCCTCACCACAGTGCTGACCTGCCTGCTTTGCAGCTTTCATCTGTCACGTACAACAGCTCCTCACCCATGCAAAGCAAGTCCATGGAGGGCACGGGGGGGTTTGCTTTTTGGCTATGTGTGCCAGGCCTGTGGCCTCAGCCCATGTGTCACCTTGGCTCCTGCATGACCTGCCCTGTGTTATGGGAGGCTGTCTATGCTCCAGTTTCCTGCTGGAATGGGGGAGCTGGGTAAAAAGAAGATGTGGAGGAAGGAGGTACTTTAATTTTACATCACTTCACACAGGTTGCTTCTAGAATTAGTGCATGAAGCTTGGCTCTTCTCTCAACATTTCATCTGAGCTTGATATATATGAACATGGCAGCAGGCTGAGGTTGACTGTACAGACTGCTGATTTAGGGAGAGCTGAGACCCTTGGATAAATTAACACAGCCTGGTTTCCTTCAGTAAGTATTTTTTGTTTGGGTTTCCAGCTCCAGAAACCCCTCACTGAGCACTGGGGAACCCCTGTCACCTCTTGGGCACCCACAAGGTCTGGGATGAGGGAAAGAAGTAGAGGGTTTCCCTGCCAAGCAGGGATTGCTGTGTTGTGGGTGGATGGGCTAGATTTGCCCTCAATCTGCTCTGAACAGTTAGTAGAATTCAAACTACTCTCAAGTTTTGCTAAGTTTATTTGAGAGGACTTTATCCTCCTTAGGAAATGTGGTGAATAAGCAGCCAGTAGAGGTGTAGGCAGTCCCAGGCAGCTGTTGTCTAAGGAGCTCTAATACAGATGAGCCAATAGCCCCCTGACATGCTTACTCCAGAAAGCCACAATGGTTGCCTTAGGTCAAACATCTGATTTTATGTAGCTGAGAAGACACACAGACTGGGTCCTGCCCTGCGTGGGACCAGGTTTTCCTCAGGAGACAGTGTCCATGGTTTCATTACTGGGTCCACATCGGATTTGTCTGCCTTGGGTTCCACAGGCTGCTGGGGGTCAAGTGCTCTGCTGCATGGGCAGGGTAACTTGGCATGGACCAGGCCTTTAGTTTTATTCCCCACCATCCTTATCACATATTGTGCTGTAAATGCAGCATCCACCCCTCGCCCCGCCCTGATCCCCCACCTCCTGCTCTTTCCCATGCTCACTAGCCTAATCAGGAAAAGATGCACAAGGTCCCGCTTCCTGTCAATCCCTCTTCATTTCAGCCAACTGGCAAAAGCTGGCAGCTAATCCACACTCATCTGGCTGGAGTAAAAGCGTGAGCACTTTCACTCTGTGCAGGATTTCGCACCCCCCTGAAAAGGCTTTCTCTCAGTACCTGCAAAGTGAGGATGCAGCTGCTCTGACATTCACTGCCCTGCAGTACCCCCACCTCAGTATATCACCCCAGCCTCCAATTCTGCCAAAGATGACAAAAAAGTGCTTTTGGGGGCAATTCAACCACCCTAATTTAAATGTCAGCATTAGAAGCAGATGAGTCCTGTCCTGTAGGTGCCTGTTCCTTTCCCCTTAGCATGAAGAACTAGCTCTGACAGAGATGCCTCCAACCCAGCCAGCTGGGTCACACCTACCCTGTGCTCTGGAAGATTTTTCCCTGAAGACAAGAATGACATTTTAATATTAATTGCTGAGAGGGACAGGAAGAGGTGGTCTCTTCAGGGTGACCTTGCACTGAATTCAAGTTCTCTACAGTGTTGGGCTGCAATGGGAAAGACAAGGTGGAATTACCAGAGTGCGAACTAACCCCCATATCAAAGTTCCTGTGCAGAACTATCCTGCATCTGCACCTCCTTACTTCTCTCTCACTCTCTGTGTTTCAGACAGTTAATTTTAAATGTAAAACAAGGCTCTTTCCCCTCTTCTGAAGTCTCTCTTTGTTTATCAGTACATAATTTACACTTTCTTTTACTTTTATGGGAGGTTTGGATTTCTGTGTGTGTCAGCAGTGTGCAGAGCACACATCTGAGTGGGTGAAGTGGAATTTTGATTGAATGGTAGAGAGTGCATTATCAGTAAATTCAAGACACTAAGTCTGCCATGGAAAGGACTTCTGTTTTTATCATCAAGTCAGACATTACATTCTGTCAAACATCCCAAGGGACACCTTTCCTCCAGGCACCAGAGGTAATAACTGCTCAGAAGTTCACTGTATGCTGAAGTCTTCATCTTACCACACCTTCAACTCTTGTTTAAATACAGGACACAAGTGAAGGAGAATGAAAAAGAGGCATAATCCTTAGTCTTACCAGCCCTGTGATATCCCTGTTTTTTTCAGTGCAGACTGTGATTTTCTTCATCTGAACTTTTTCCCCTGGTATGATCCCACGGCTGAGGGTGGTGTTGCAAGATGAAATTTTCAGAGTTGGACATGGTGTCACAGCATGGCACACATCAGCTGGCAGCTTTCCATCGCTACTATGATTGCTTCATCAACTTCCAGTCTTCAGAATACATGTTATTAAAAAAAAGGTGAATCCTCCTTGCCTTTATCCCCTTCCCTGGTGGGTTATATGATGGAGTGGTGGCCTCTCTCTCTCTCAGATGCTCTGGTATTGCTCCTGGGCTCAGGACAGTGTTTGTTGCCCTTGCACAGAGATGGAGACCATGGTCAGCTCCTCAGCTCCCATGCCTCTGCTTCACTGACGTCACTGCTATCTACAACACCAACAATGTGCACATCACTTGTTGCTGGCTTAAATATGCTCAGCTTTGGTGGCATTTGAGGACAGCAATCAAATCTTCTCTGCAGCCCATCTTCCTTCACTGGAACTGTTCATTTGCTGAAAGTTTCCTATTTTTTATTAAGTCAGTGAGATGTGTAGTACCGGAAATTACCTCAGATAACAGCATTTTACAGCATACAGTCAGTTTTTGGTTGTGCTGGTGCCATCATTGTGACATGAGCCTATAGCAAACCTAGCTGTGTCCCCAGGGGCAGTTTTTAACCAGAGCCCTCAACTTTGAGAGGAGATTGTCTCAAGATGGGGTATTGTCCCTCTTATTTCAAAACCACTGCCTGTATTCCTGCTCTTGACAGAGGTCTGGTGACCAACTGCAATGCTTACTGACAATTTTTTTACTCTTCTTCAGGCTTCACATGTCAATAGTCACCCACTGTTTGTCTGGCTGAATGAAGCTCACAGATGCTTGCACAGGGCATGTTTGGTGGGAGTTGACTAAGTAAATATCCTGTTTAGTGAGTTCCACAAAGCAGTGGGAGACTCACTGAGCAGCCAGCTAGTTATTAATAAATATATCTATTCAGAAGGGGAACCACATAAAACAATGGGCTGGCAGTGGCTGCTAATTTAAAATGCAGCAAGCAGAGTGTTGGTCACATTAGTAACCTACGAGACGCATGGCTTAAATAGCACAATCAGCCCCAACCAGCTCCTTGGGAATTATTGAACCATTTGTGGACTGCCTTATTCGTAGAGAAACTTGCTCTCAAGACTCTATTTTATCTGTTTGCTTTATTTACATAAATCTTGTAACTTTAAGTGACTATAGTTTCCTTTAAACCTTCTGCTTTTCATTTACAGAAAGCAACACATACTTAGTCAGCTCTTAATATTATTTACTTCGGGTTCTTGATAGGTTAATATTATTTAACAATAGTATGCAATTTTTAAATAATTTTTGTAATTTCTTTTTATCTCTGATGTGCAATAGTTTCCTTTCACCCCTAAACTTGGAGCTAAACTATATGATTGTGCCTTGTCCTAATAATTTAATGCTTATATAATCCCCTTAATATTGCAAATATAATCTGCTGTACCACAGACACTGTAATGATGGGCTGTGTTTATATGGTGGCCTTTTTTCTAATGAAGAGCTATGTGGAAAAGGGAGGTTAAATCATATGTTTGAAGTAAGAGGTGGACTTCTGAGAAGCAATTCAGTAGATCCTCATCTGGCCTCAGTTACAAAAGGAAGTTGCTCTGTTAAATTTAATGAAAGGTGCTAATTTAGATCAGCCTCTCCAAACATGAACTTGAGTAGATAATTTAAAAAAATAATCACAGAACTTAAAAAAGTGCAAATGAAAAACTAGTTTTCCTCTTGGTAGTTAAATAAGGGATTGTCTGCTGGAGGATACTAACATATCCATAAAGGGGCTCAGACAAAGTTTCTGCTTCTAGTCCAGGCTTGAATAAATACTATCTGAGAAAGACTAGGAAGAAAACTGGCTTTTAAACATGCAAATAAAATGTGAACTTGAACAGTATGAGCAGCTGACCTGTGATGGTTGTGGGGAGAATGACAGTCTGCAGGAGCCACCAGCTAAGGCACCTTCTCTCTGCCATGGGCACAAGGAACAAATGAACAAGCTGTTACTCAAGAGGAAAGTTATCATGGAGTTTGAGGTTTTTTTGGGTGTGTTCTGGGTCTTTTTTATATTTTCAAGTGGTTCAGGACTTTTCTGGTATATTCAGCAACTAATAGGATGCAAAAGCACAGGAAAGCAGTCTTAACTTTCATTATATGTCACCTTCACCTTCAGGACCTAACTCTTTCATCCAGCCCTCCCTTGAACCTCAAACTACTTCCATTGTATGTCTGCCCACTCCTGGAATCAGTGATGTTGATCCTGCTCAACTTTTCTTTCCATTAATCCTTCACTCACATTTCCATCTACTGTACCATGCTTCTGAATAGTAACAACAACATCAGCAACAACAAAAATAAATGGGCCCATTAAGTAAAAGGTTGTTTCAACTCTTTTTTTCAAACTTTTTGTGACTTTTTTTCCCTAGCACCTTTTGGCCAGACAGAATATTAACACAGTTTATGGAAATGTTGTAGCCTCAATATGACAGTCCTTAAAATCCATGATGAAGAAATGAATTTGGAAATCTGCTGAATGGTGACCTAGAAGAAAAAGGATGAACTAGGCATTAAATCAAGTCCCCCATTACAGGCAATCACATCATACGATTTTATTTCTAAATGCAGCAGCCTTCACACAAACAACAGTGTAGTAACTCTCAGACCTCAGCATTCATCACAAACCTTTTCCAGGCTTTTCCTTCTTGTAATCAGCATGTTTAAACTTATTGATGGCTCGTCTATAGGAATTTATTCTCATAGAAACATCCTTTAGCTTCCACAGTTTCTCCACAGAAGATGCTGCAGCATCACATTACTTTGATTTTTAATTATTCACATCAGAAATAAGACTGTTAAATGCTAAAGATCAGGATGAGACCTAATGTGTAGCTGTGATGAGGATAATAATTCCCAGATATCCTGCTGAGTGCATATGGTAATTTCTGTGTTTGGGTATGCTTGCAAAACTGATTCAGCATCAGGGAGTGACAAGGTAGTGAGGGTACAAAAAAGACATGACAAAAGAAATTCTCCTTTGCTCCCCCCTGCCTCCCTTCCTCTAAGTGGTGAGCTTCTTGCTCTCAATCCATCAGAAGTGACTGGAGTAATTACTGGAATTGCGATTTTCATCCCAGTGAGGCATCATTTCAGAAAGTCCCTCCCCTGCTTTCTTAGCAGTCCCTGTGAGGATCCCAGCAGACATGATGCTGTGGCATCTGCTTCTCATGATCATAGCTCCATCCTGGTCTGTACCAGAAACTGAAACAGAAGCTGATTTTACTGCTTTTTCCACATCTAAATTAATTTCACCCTTGCTCATGAAAGAGTGACAAGGTTTAGGATATATTCTGCATGCTAATCTGCATGTGAGTTCCAACAAGCTTTTTGGAGAGGGCTTGGCCAGTATGATGCCTTTGTGGTCCAGGAATTTTCACTCTGACTCTTATTCCACACAAGGCTGCTGTAAACCTGGATTCCTCAATTTCACTTTCCTCAGCAAACTAGTGTTTAATTAGGAAGCAAACCATATAATCAACCTTCTGCAGATGTAGCTGCACAGTATAATCAGTCTTGTTCAGCTGCTTTGCATGCTGCTGGAGTACCAGCAACTGCTGAATTTGTCAACAATGTTATGGCTTGAGTGGCAATTCCACCAAGGATTTCTCAATTAATAAATATGAAGCAACAGACAGTCCAAGCACTGCAAAAGCTGCACATCCAACACAGTGGCTTCCCTCCGTTTTGTCAGGAAACCAACTCCAAAGAAATCATAAATGGCAATAATAATGAACTGCATTCACCTTTTTGTGTTTAATGTTTTTGTTCTATTTCACAAAATCATAAAATTGGTTTTGGTTGCAAAAGACCTTTAAGATCATCAAGTCCAACTACTGACATAGCACACTGCCAAAGCCACCACTAAATTTTGTCCCTATGCACCACATCTATATGTCTATTAGATACCTCCAGGGATGGTGACTCCACCACTTCCCTGGGCAGCCTGTTCCAGTGCCTGACAACCCTTTCAGTGAAAAAAAAGTCCTAATATCCAGTCTTGACCTCCCCTGGTACCACTTAAGGCCATGTCATCTTGTCCTAACACTCGTTACTTGGGAAAGGAGACAAACCCTCATGTCACTACAACCTCCTTTCAAGCAGTTGTAGAGGGCAATGAGGTCTCCCGTCAGCCTCCTTTTCTGCATGCTAAACAACCTCAGTTCTCTCAAACACTCCTCGTAAGACTTGTTCTCCAGACCCTTCACCAGCTTAATTGCCCTTCTCTGGACTCGCTTCATCTCAGTGTCCTTCTTGTAGTAACAGGCCTGTGGGAAACTGTTCTTTTCTTCCCCACATAAGTCTAAACAAAATGCCTTTTAAGCCAGCGAAGGCCTCTCCTGATTATCCTCAGCTAACAAACTAAAACAGACTTGCTTCTCAAGGACAACTGAACCCAAAACAACAGATGTGGTCTGGGACAGAAAGGATGGGCGACAAGCCATCCTGTGCCCCTGGCAGTCACCACCCTAGCATGGGGCTCATGGACGCTCATTGGCTCTGGACAGTGACACTGACTGGGCAGGTGGGTCAGGGGGTATCAAAGGTGGCGAGTGCAGCAGGTGGGCCCTTCCCTCCTCCCTGAGGCCCGTTCGGATGATTTCTTTCCTCCTTCCCTCCTCCCTTTGGTCCTTAACCCTCTCCCTTGAAAGCACCGGACCTCTTCCATTGCCTCCCTAAAGGACACTTTCTCACTACATACATATTTATATCCCTGGTAGCCATTTACATTTGCATTGTCCCTAAACATCATCCCTCAGTTTGTGTTAACCCTTAATAAACTAATTAGTTTGTGGAGTAAACCTTGGCTTTAGAGGTAATTTCTGAGCGTGGTGGGGTGGGGCTGCTTCCTAACTACCACCCTGAAATACGGTCCCATGGTGGCCGCTCCTCCTTGAGAGGCAGCACCGCGTGTGACCCTCGGGCTTCTTCACAAACCCCTCCACAACGGGGTAGGGGGGAGTCGCAAAAGTATCCTGACAGCCGGGAGCCCCCCCGGTACTGGCTTGCGACAAGGACCAAAGTTGAGCACAGGATTCCAGGTGTGGCCTCACCAGTGCCAAGCACAGGGGGACACTCAAGGCTATTGCGTTCTTGCTGAATGGTCTGGAGCCCACCTGCCAGGCAGACAGAGCTGTCGAAAGCAGGAGGAAGATGTATAGTACACATCAGAGGCACAGCAGAAATACAGAGATTCACCTGTTAAACAGAGGTCACAGTCCCACAGCATTTTTTACTATAATTTCTGCTCAGTCCATCCCAAATCTACTGCCAGTTCCAGGCCAGGGAGGTTGTTGCAGAAGAGCCCACTCTCCCCTGTTATTTATAGTTAATGAGGAGCTGCACATCTGTCAAAACGACCTGTCATGAGTGCCATAAGAGACACTTTCTTGCTGTTTTGGTTTTGGCAGGCCTCAGTCCCTTCAAGCCACAATCATTTTAACCATTGACACACTAATCTTTTTTGACACTTCCACTTCTTCAGGATATTCAGGCTGCAAGGAAACATGAAGTGCCTCCCAGACTTCCATCACAGCCTGTTCAGAAGTGTTTGCCTGGAGGAGACATAGCTGCTGTATCCTTGCATGGAATGTCTCTGCATCTGGGCTTCACGCATCTGGGACAAACCAGAGCAAGCAGTGGGGGAACAAACTAGAGCAACCTCCTGTGGCTTCCAGTCACCTGTGAGGTTTTTGGTACAGGAGAACTAAAGGCAAACAATGAAGCAAAGGGCTCAGCCAAGCCATTCCATGCTGCCAGTTGAGCAGGTGACTGCACATCAGCAGGACCAGAGTAACCACTCATTTGTGGTCTCACTGATCATGGCAACTGGGAGATAATTCAACTTACCTGACACTGCTCTGAGAGAGCTACACTGGGTCGCGTTGTTTGCATGTTAGGAACACTTACACAAACTGTTTCAGGAACTCCCCTGATATGCAGTAGGGTTTTTAGATATAATTAAAATGCTTGTGTGCCTGTGTTGTGCTGGAATATGGAAAGATTAAATAAGTTCTATGTTTCTATGAAGGAAAATGTTGAAGACTGACTTCAAAAGCAGACAAACTGCACACTGAAAATTGTGCATTGAATTAGGTGTCCAAGGTAATGTCTGAGTATTCACAATGACACAGATGTTCCAGCCAGATGACATTCAAGCTATGTAATAAGCCAATCCAATTTTGCTTGGCTTGGACTCAGAAATGAAAAATTAGAGACGAAGATTTTTTTAAGACCAGAAAGATCCATATTATTTGATTACCCCCATAACACTGACCCACACAGCAAAACACATGGTATTTGACCAAAGCGTGATTTCCTAAATGGTGTCTGAACATCATTTGAGACAGAAAATAATTGAAAATTCCCAAGGCCAAATTCCCCATTGCTATGTAATTACTGATGCCTATGTAACACACTATTGATTTACCAGTGTTTTCCTACACTCATTTTGCACAGGTGCTAATGACTTACAAAACATAAAACATAGAAGAAACCACCCCAAATTCTTAGCAAGAGTCAATCACGATTCAAAGGTCCATAATTCCCTTATCTCTGTAACTATTCACAGTGAACGTTCCCCACCAGCCAGATGGAAATGAATGTGACCTGACTGTGGAAATGTTCCATATTCAAGGCCTTTATACCTGTTAATGTAACTCCACACTCTTTCTTCCTGCCTTATGCACTACTTGGGTTTATGGACTCTGGCAGAAGCAAGAAACAGTCAGATGCTGCCCCGGAGACCAGGAATGCTGCAATTCTTTTTGATTGTACAGCCCTTTTAAGGATCCCAGTGGTCCTGTCAATCACTGTTTACTTTTAATGAGTCCAATTAGATATATCTGTCCTGTGTGGGATTATGAGGATTTGAAAAGGATCAATTTGTAATGGTTCTTCTGGTGGTCATTGCTACCTGCTACATAAATGAAGTAATGAAGATTTATTAAATTACCAACACATGTTTTTTCAGTGATCTAAAATTCACACACACAGTTAATCAGGGTTGGATTCTATACATACACCAGCTTGCTGAGCTGCTTATGTCTTATGTGTGCAGAATTGATTAGCTATAGTCGTGGAATATTCATCTAGAACTTTACTATCCCTACTTATAATCTGCCTTGTTCCTTATAAGGTCTTCTAAAAACTCAGTGGAGAACTGCCAGAGACTCCCACAAATGTTTTTTTGTCAGAACATTGTAGTCTTCAGAGAGCAGGTAAGGCTTTTGCAGAAAGCTTTTGGGGGCCTGAATGGGAAATCTATTTCATTTTTTAACATTTATTTTCCTCCCTCAAGCCTCAAATTAATGCATAAGACAATAGTCAACTGCTTCAGCAAAATCACTCAGGCATTAAGAAAATAAATGTCACCATGATACTTCAGGGAGGAATATTCATGTAACCAACCAGCCCATTAATTACATCTTTTGCTCTCATTTTATCACCTTAAACAATATAGATCAATCAAGGAGACCTAAGTATTTTTATGATATTCAAGGTTAACTTCAAGAGAAATGCTCAGGCCAGATGTGTGGTCTGGACTAGATATTCAGTAAATATTTAATAATTAAGAATCTGCCTGCAGTTGCTGAATGTAGAAGAATTCAAAACACCTGACCCAATAACTTTGGGAGTTTTTATCTCTGACTGCAAATGGATGGCAGGTTGCCTGGTTCTTCTGAGCTGCAGTAGGTGTCTGGGTATTTTGGAAGTTTTGGGAACAATTCTAAAGTTTATTGGAAATTTTACTGCTCTCCTGGGCAGGCTATTGTCTCCATTCTGCCAGGGGTGGATTAGGGTTGTGTAAATAGAATTAGTCTGTTTTGGGTGGCTGTAGCAGTACAGACTCTACTAACAGAATGCCTGCTGGAAAGGAGACTCTTCCAATATCTATCCAACAAAGGTATTTCCATGCTTCTCGCATTACTGGCATTACATCCAAGCATAAATCTTAATGTATTTTCCATCTGGAGCTCTGGGTCGGTTTTCAGTAAGTAAAACTCCCACCCCTTAAATTATAGTTGTAAGAGTCCAACTTAGAAAATACAAACTTACCAGTGTATTGAATTTATTGCTGGGGACATACTCCCAATTTCCTTTATTCCCAGTACTCTTCCTATAAAGAGGGGGCATCAGACCTATTAATCTGGCTGCTATATGGACAAATACATGAAAGATCATGAGGCTTCTCAGTTACTCTTACAATGGATGCCACACAAATAATTGAGACAGACACCAGGCTGCTCTGCCGTGCTGCTTTGTGCAAACCATGGCAACAGGGCGTAGCTGGGGGTTAAGGTAGCTCTGGTGTCCCATTAGGTGGGTACCCTGCTGCCTTTCATTTATAGGAATGAGGAGCTGTACTCCTCCTGTTTCAGGTCTGACTTGCTGAACCCGCTCCCTGTCCATGTGCTCTCCTCCCCTCATGCTCAGTCTGGATAATTACTTCACAGCTGAAGCCAAATGGTCTCAGGAGAATGAGGCAGCAAGGAAACATCATTGTAAACACACCACAGCAGTGTATGACTCTGGGAAGAGCAGGAGGACACCTTCAAATAATGGTGACAATTACTGAAATTTCCTTGGTTCCCTGAAGTTTTCACACAAGTGGGAATGCTAGTGGGGCAAAATGAGATCATTAGTCTTTAACTAAAATCACTGGCAATGTTTAGGCTGCTAAAGTCCTGAGTGTCACCAGAAGCACAGCAAGTCCCACGTCCCCTCTCCCTCCCTTCACACTGGATAATTTTGGTAACCCTGATCTCCAATGATGGCTGGTGTACAAGACATTAATCTAGAATGTGTCATTGGGCTGAGTGTTGGCTCCCACAGAGAACTGATGCTGAGGCCTGGAGAAGCTGTGTCCATCTACAACCACAAGTGTATGCAGGCACCTAACTTCTGCTTGAGAAAGCATGTCCCACTGATGTCCCTTTGCTGATGGTGGTTTATTGGTTATCCCTGGGAATTAGCTATCAGGGGTAAGGCTTTGAACAGTTTTGCTGAATATGAAATTTCATTGCTTGGTGTTTAGTCTTCTCATGGGAACAATAATATTGTCACACTTTGCTGGACTCCTGTAAGACATGTACATTAAAGATTATTAGATGCTCACGTGCTATTATTATGAAAACCATGAAAGCACCAAGAGATAGATGAAGCGATAACATGGTGAGCAAGAGAACAAAGATATAGCTTTGACTGATTGTTTTTTTTTTTGTCTTGCAATGATGTACACAATTTGTGCTGATCGAAGAATGAAAATTGTGGAAACTGCGATGGAATTAGATATTTCTGCAGTGCAACTCTGATAAGAGGGATTGATCCAAACTGGATCCTTTGGTTGGCACATACAGTTCGAGGCTCTCTGTTCAAGATCTTGTGTTGCTTCCAGGCTCCTGTGTGGCTGTTCTCAAGTCAGTTGAGACTCTGTGCCTGCAAGATCTCATTAGTGATCAGTGAGGGTGAAAATACTGAAGGCGTTAGTCAACTATTGCAGAATAAACTCTGTTGGAGGGGTCACGGTCCTCTCTCTGGCTGGTTTGTTAATGCTTGTTTTGTGATACCAGAGCAGGGTGACACAGCAATCTGAACTGTGACTAGGATGAACCCATGACAGATCTTGGCCCATGTGCTTGTCCTCAGTGTCAACCAGAGCTAGAGAGAAGATGTGTCACTAGCAGGTGATGTCTTCTTGCACCTAGTTTGCTCAGCAGTGTGCAGTGATGGGCTGGACACTGACCCACAGCCCGATCATGACATTGGTGTTGGTTCACCCAGAGAAGCCCTCAGTAAGCTACAAAGGTTTCGTTGGGTATTTCTTTGCCTTATTGTGCTTCTCTCATGCACATGCTCAGGCCTGTGATGAACTGAGTTTTGGGCTGATGAAGGAAAGGATTGTGGACATCCCAAGCTTCTGCTCTCCTGGCCAATCTGGGGAGGTGTAGAGCCATGTGCTGGGGTTGTGTCTGCAGGTGTCCAAAGGGGCTGCTCCCTGTGGAGGGACGGTGTCTTGGTAGCACACCCTCTGCACTGCTGTGCATGGCAGTACACATGCTCCAATACCTTATAGCATTTGTAGAGGAAAATTGCAGGTGTAGAACCCATTGTCCCACTAGGTGCACTGGGAGCATTTCCAGCATGCAGGAGGAATGACACCTCTCCTCTGCAGATGCATGGGGTTGTGGGGATGTATCAGGAGACATTGTCCTGGTGTCACCATCTGAAAGTGAGTCCTCACAAGCTTTCTTCCACTCAGAGAAAAGAACCAGGATCCCAGAAATAGGAGAGACAAAACTTATTCTCACAGCTTATTAGCTGCAATTAGACTGCTGTGCTCTGCAAGAGGGAGTCTTTGTGCAAACTATAGGTTTTGTTTTGGTAGAGTAAAGCAAACTCCGTGGCTGGAAAGCGGTATGACAGCTCTTTGGAGTAGCCTCATCTCCCCTTGCTGGTGCTTGGTGGTTATTGCAGCCCCGTCTTTTTTTCTGTGGTTAGACTTTGCGCTGCGTTCCCTCAGCAGGCTTGAGGGATTTTCCAAGTATTGCCAGAAAAATGAATACATTTTCTGTGTGTGTGCTCACAAAACTAGAACTGAGCTTGCTGCTTTTAATGAGCTCTAGCTAAAGAAATGTTTTTTTTTTTTTTTTCTTTTCTGAAAGTCTTTCATTCATATTTAGTACCAGTACTCAGACTTATTGCAAAGTGTTTTCAGTTGCATGGAGCAAAAGGGAAATATTTCATTAAAAGAAATAGAATGAAAAAAACCACGTATGAGCCAAAGTAAACTGGCAAAAAAGTTTAGTTAGTTACATACAAAGGCTGGGTTGTGTGATGATTCAGGAGGTAATTTTCAGGCTTGTGTTCTTAAGAGGGTGGTCAAACACCGGGACAGAGAGGTTACAATCTCCATCATTGGAGATACTCAAAACCTGACTGTTGATGGCCCTGAGCAACCTCCTCTCACTGACTGTGCTTTGAGGAAGGGGTTTGAACAGGGTGGTCTTCAGAGGTGACTGCTGGCAAGAGCCATCCTGTGGTTCTGTGGAGTAGATACATAACTTGGTGACTGCAAAGCAGGTCTTCAGGTCCTTTGTTTTTAGGCTAGCTCTTTATGGGCAAATATACTTTTATTCCTCTTCTGTATTGATTCCCAAGCTATGTAACACCTGTAGGAATGAGATATGAGTGGCCCCATGTCTGGACTTTTGTTCTGAAGCTCAAGTTCATCCATGATTAATGCTATTTTTGTAACAAAACACAGCAGTGTTGTGTGCCTAGGACAGGAAGGTACAAGTCCACCCCCAATAACATAGAGGAAGAGCTGACAAAGATTTATCTCCAGCAAAGAACAATACACTTGAGAATACCTGTGGGTCATCTATTCTGATGTGCTAAATTTTGCTTTCTTCCTCTTTTCCCTGTGATTTTTCCCTGTGATAGAGGTTTTATTCACAGAGGGGAAGCCTTCGTGCTGCTTACTCTCACAGACTCCAGCTATGGGTTGTTCTAGGAATGGGGGAGATTTACCCTTTCTGAAACTCTCTCTCCCACAGATCCAGGATCCTGAAGATGTGTGGAGTCAGAGCCATGGCAGGATGCTGTGCTGGATGATGTCCAGCATGGCCAGCACAGGTCCTCTCTCACACCCACAGATCCAAGAGCCTGTTCAGAGCCACATCCATAACTGTCAACATTTGAGGATTGGAACCTCTTAATGTAGTCATTTTTTCCCCTATTTATCTTTGAATAAGCTTTGGAAATTATTTTCCTCACCTTTAAATTATTTATTGGTAGGAGATCCATATTTCTGGCTTTCTGGATAAAGAGCCATGACTGGATTTACTTCCCTCTCTGACTTTAACCTGCTGTTCAAGGCTACAGTGATTAAATACTGGCTTGCAAACCCAGCTCCTGTATTTTTAATATCATATAACTTTTGCTGGTATTTCCCTAATGACCTGGGAATGGGCATATTTTTTTCCAGGGAAATAACCACCCATTTATGTATTTGTCTTGAAAGACAGCATGATCTGACACTGCATTTAACCCACAGCAAGATATTTAGTGTGTTGTATGGGTACTAAGAGAGAACAAACATGTGCAGCACAGATATAATAGACAACCATTTACCAGGTAAAACATGGTTTATGTTGAAAATACAGTGGGATTGAAACAATGGCACTTTCAGCCCCTTCTTTGTTCTTTTCTACTGCATAACTCTTTTATGCAATTTATAAAAATAAACTTGATATACCAGCTAACCTTATAATGAACAAATCAGTATGAGACAAGGCCAATAAATAAAGATTGTTTCTGTGGTGTTTGTAGAATGAAGCAAGGAAAGGCACAATCACACATGGATAAACCACCCGTGTTAGCTTTGTCTTATCTCACTGGATTCAGGGTAAGAGCCAGGATTTCAGCTTATGCTGATCAACTGAGTAAACACCCACGATATGTATAGAAATCTGAAATCTGAAATCTGTGCCAGCATGTTTTCATGGGTCAGTCAGGCATGTGGCTAGAAGCATCGCAGTCACACCTGCCTCTGCAACACCCTACAACCTTTTCTGAGACACAGAAAAGCTAGAGGCACAAACACCTAAATGAGACACAGACACCTAAAAGCTGTGGAGCCTCCCAGACTCCTCTGGGGAAGTGTAACCCGAGTTAACCGCAGGGCGGGAGGAGGGAGGTGGTGTACTCAGCATCATGCAGAATTAAGACTCCCAAGTGTGAGCCAAAAGCCACCAGAACATTTCTATTCATGTCGGTGAGAGCAGGTTGCTCTCATATTGAAATCTCCCAATAATGTAATTATTCTCTACTAAGGGAGGAAAATGGAAAAATGAAGATGGCGTTTTGTGCACCAAGGTCACAAACTCCAGGCAGCTCTCAGCATCTTAAATGGCACTATACAGAGATTTTGTTATTTTCCAGACATCAACATACATAAAGAGCATCACAGCACGTCCTCCCTCCTGCCACTCATGGTGTGTTTGATCAAGAGCTGAGAGAAGATGCTCTGCATCTTAGACAGAGGGGTCATCAGGGCACATGGGGGAAAAGCATCACATCTGACCTGCACAGAATTAAGGGAAGAGACAGAAATTGGAAGAACTTTGCTGGGCTGACCCTCTGACAGCTTTCAAACACCATCATTGCTCTGACCACACATGGCCCTTATTGCCAGGACTGTCACCTTCACAATCTCCCAGTTCTTACATCAATCCTGCAGAAGGATTTTTTTGCAATCAAAAGATATTTCTTTGTTTCTTAAATGATTGCTTTCTTATTTTTTAGAAAGTGAATCATCTATGTTCTGATTGGAAGCATCAGAAAATCTATAGCATTGTCTAGCTTCATGTTTCTGATGAAATTATAGTTAGATCAGTTTATGTCAGGTTAGTTCAAATAAAATTGGATAGAAAGGTTCTTGAAAAACAAATAAAACATACAAAAAACTGTGTCTGATTCAAAACTTTCTATCTAGGAAAGTTTCAGATGAAAAGTTAAGCTCCCTCTCAAATTTTTCAGGAGAATACCTTGTTTGACTATGCTAACTCTAGCTATTTATTGATTGCATTAATCATTCAGTTCCTAAAAAGTCAGTCCTCTTTGGTCTCATCAACCCTAATTATGGACGAAAGTAAAGGTGAATCTTTCCATTAACTTCCATGATCTTTGGATCAAACACTGAAACACGATCATGAGTCAGGCATTGATAATGAATCAGGGCACAGGGAGGTTATCTCTGGCCCAGGTATCCTAATACCAGGGTAAAACCAGGGCAATGAGACACTGAGCTGACACCTCCCAGTGAATTTGTTTGGAGCAATTGTAAATACAGTGAAGCCAGATACTGTGGATATGAGCTTGAAAATGCTTGTTTCATGGCCTCAAGGGACATTTGTACCTCGAAGAAAATGGTTTCTGCAACCAAACAACAGCCTGTTAATTGTACCACATTATCACTTGATAATGGAATGACTTAAAAGTGTGACTACAGCAAACAGGAATTTCTGTTATGCACCAGACCACTTAAAAAGCCCTACCTTTATGTAGAGCACCCAGACTTTTCCATGTCACATTCTATTTCCGTTTCTTATTAAGAGCAAAATTGATTTGATGTGCCAGGGGCTTTCCATTTGCATTTCAATTACAGATTTCAGTGGCTCTTAGGCTTTCCATGCTTTTAAAGGACTAGTATTTCCTATAAAATATTCTGAAGAAAAAATTTAGGGTCTGAGGTGGAATGAAGTTCATTAAAAATAAAGCTTATCACAAAACCTGCCATCCTCACAGTTAACGTCATTGATGATTGTTTATATTTCTGTTGTTTACTAAATAAAGAAGTCATGATTAAGAGCTGAAAAACACTGTATGTGAACAGATGACTTGTATGGTTTTACATGTCTTAAAGTCTTCATTTACCCCAAGTTAGCAGCAAGGTAGTGAAGTCCCTGAATGTTGTGGGAAAAGAGTAAAGAAGTTAATAAAGGCAATAAGAGTCCAGCTGGGGATGAGGGATTTTGGGCTTCCAACACTGGATAAGCAGCCAGGGAGCCAGAAAAGCTTCCTTCAAGCTCAAGAAACAGGGACCCAAAACTGAGGTAGAAATCCTAGCACTTGAGCTCTGTGGCTCAATTGCATTTACAAAATTTCAAAACAAAATGTTGAGATTATTTTGAAACCAATTAAAAAACTCTTCCCACCCTCCCTTCAGGCTTTCATCTCTCTTACACTGAGCACATCTTCATGCTGGGTAAAAGCTACACATGTGAATCTCTCCAATCATAGAGTTTTCCCCACATTTTTTTGTGCTAAGGGGCTAGGACCTTCACTGCCAAAGAAAAAGCTGAAGATGCAGCTTTTTATGGCAATACCAGATTTTACCACTGTCTTCACAGAACCAAACAATATTTTTTTAATGCAAGACACGCTGTAGATGGTGCACTGTGGGGACTCCTCTCAGTGCTGCCAGAACTTTCCTTCATGCCACACACTCCCCCAGCCTGGTCCTCATGGACCACCTCTCCCCACTCCTGCTCTGGCTCCTCTGGCAGAAGAAATGCAAGAAATACAGCCTCCTGTGAAGCAGGAAAGAATTTCCATCCAGTCTGTAATTCATTCTGCTGTTTCCATGAACCATACATGCTCTTTCCTACCATCGGAAATGAAATAATTGCGCTGCCTGCAAGAAATGTGCTTTACAACTTACATTTGTGATAAAATTATGGAGCTGTTGCAATGAAATATTCCATCAATACATTAAAACAAAGCAAAATCAGTGTGGCAGTAAAAAACTCTTATTGTCCCTGTTTCATTCCTGGTTTTCTTTTGCTGGTTTTATTTAGTGCCTTTATTAAAATATTTCCATTTTAATACTGGTTTTAATGCTATATTATTTTTATAACACTATGATTTTTATTGTAACATCACCTCCAATTTAATGTCTCTTTCTTTTATAAGTGAATTGCTCCTAAAATGGAATTGCTATTGTAATGTATGTAATATTCTTGTTGGAACTTTTAAGAGCCATTGCTACTACATAATTACAAAAGAAAAGGCAAGAAATGGCATGAGAAAGAGGAAAATATGAAAAATAAAATAAAATAAATTAGGAACTGTTTGTGATACAGACAAGCAAGAGCAAATAGTCTGGTGATGTGGAAATGAGGAAAAATATTTCAGAGAGGAAACCAAGAGAGAGGTGTCACCAGAGCCTGGGCGGGATGCCCTGTCTTCTCATTTCTTTAAATGGATTTCAGAAGAGTAAGATGGAGCAATGGTTGCCTTCTCCTTAACAATCATGAAATGCTCATCCAGCCTCTGATTTCTTGGTGCTGGTGCATTCAGAGCACAATGTGTAACTGCAAAAACTGCTTCTTGCCTGGTGAACAGGGGGCTTTGGGAAGGGATGGAACTCCCTTATTTTGCTTCTGCTGCTACTGATGCTGAATTATAGATGCCCCTCTTGGAAGCTCTTTGGATGGCTCTTCTTCCTCCCTGGAGCTTGATCTGCTTACTCAGGCTGAATTCCTATGAACTTTAACAGAAGAATCCAAGGTTATGCTGTAGTATCCTCACCAGGGAAAGCAGTTGGTGTACATCTGAGCAGAGGACCCCCATGTGTCCTGCCGTGAACATCCAGAGAACACTAATCTGACAGTACAGACATACCAAAAAGAGGGATCACTCATCCAGAAAGCCAGGACTAAGTTGACTGAAGTGCCTTTAGCTATGGATTTAGATACCTAATACAAGACACTCATATATAACAGTAGCTTCTGCTATCAAATGTGCCATGTCTTAATGAAATAATAACAACAACAGAAAGAATAACAAAAATAACAAGAACTATTATTATTGTTGTTGTTATTATTATTATTATTATTATAAATGAATCTACAGTCTTAAAAAGTTCTACAGGTCATCCAGATAAGGCTTGGATAAATTTTATTCCTCATGTGACATTTTGAGCGAGGAATAAAAACCCTTATGTTCACATGGTTCTTCTTTGGATCATTGAAACATATGGTAGCAGATTGATGGCAGTTTATTAGAAGATTTGTATATATATGGATATAAACTAAATATGCATGTAAAACTGTAGCTGAGTCTTTTGCACTCTAGCTGGAATTTATCTTAGGGTGGATCTGCAATTTCCAGAGTATGAACCATAGTTTGAATTCTGAGCAACAGGACTCACTGGGTTGGTTAGCCCCCAAATCTAAAGAGAATACATTTTAATCTCAGAATCTCCATGGGGTGGTGCAATTAAAAAAAACCACATACACACAGAGAAAACCCCTGAAGCCAGTTTGATGAATTTCTATGATCTTATCTCTGTAGAGCATTTTCTCTTTGGGAGGATAGAGTTTTTTTGCTTCAGCGGATAATATGGGAATTCAATCATTGTTTTCCAAAGTACATATTATTTGCAATAGTGTGGTCTGGGTGACTGTCTTTCTCAAAGAGCAGGGCAATATTTCAGCTAACAGGGTGGAAATCAATAGCAAAAGATTAAAGCTCAAAGGATGAACAAGTGCACGTGAACCAAAGGAGAAAGTGACAGTGAGAGCTGCCTTTAAGTGATAGCAGGTGCTCCTGGAGCCAAAGAGGAGAAGAACGAAGAGAGATGCTTCAATTAGCTCATCTCTGTGCTCCTGACAGAAGCTGCTTTGTTCTTAGCTTTGAAGGATTCTTTCCTTTCTTCTGGTAGGTTTGCAACTCCCTACCAATTTCTTGTTGCAGCTTGATCCCCTATTCCAGTTAAACCCTGGTCAGTCTGTTATCCTGCCTGACGACTTCTTTACTAACTACATTCTGACTGAAAATCAGTTTAGCTCTCCTGGTATAACAGAACAACTTCGTGCCTGTCCCCATCAGTGCCAAGCCAAGGTGCTTTGTCTCTGCCCCATCCCCTAAGAGAGAAACTCTCCACAAATCCTGGGGTCAAACCATCAGTGTCAAATAAACAAATTACAGGTTAAAAATTATTAGGAAGAAAACAGAACAAAATGTTATGCCACATGCTGAGTACTGCATGCAGCTTGGCTCTGCTCACTTCTCAAAGGAGAGAGACAGGCTGGACAAAGGCAGTACAGATACCCAGAATGGTTGCACAGACTAGGATGCTTCAGCTAGGAAAGAATTTGGTATGGATAGAACATAATTAAAGATTACAATATGAGGAATAGCATGCATAGGGCAAACAGGGAGCAACTGTTTTCTGCTTCTTCCAGCTGGGGAGGAGTGGTGCAATCACAGAATCATTCTGGTTGGGAAAGACCTTTGAGATCAAGTCCAACCATTACCCTACCCCTACCAAGTCTAGTGAAAAACCATATTCCTAAGCACACACCTGTAGGGGTAGTGATTCAACCACCACCCTGGGCAGCCTCTTCCAGTGCCTGACTACCCTTCTGGTGAAGAATTTTCTTCTAATATTCAATCTAAACCTTCCCTGGAACAATCTGAGGCCATTTCCTCTAGTTCTATCACTTGTTATTTGGGAGAAGAGACCAACACCCACCTCACTACAACCTCCTTTCAGCTAGCTGTGGGGAGCAATAAGGTCTCCCCTCAGCCTCCTTTGGCAGGTTTGAAAGAAAAATGAAAGAAGTGCTTCATTGCCAGTGTGCATTTAAGCAGAGAATCTCTTCTCTGCAGTTAATTGTTTGTACTGAAAGTCTCTGTATCCAGACTCTGACTGGATACATTAATGGATGCACAGTTTATCCATCCCGTTCCTACCTAAAATGTTCCTCAATCCTGAGTGTTGGTTGTTGAAAGTGTGCTGTAAAAACCTTCTGCCCTTGTGTTCTGACTTCAGAGATAAGAGGGGAGATCTGGGACCAGTCAACCTCCAGTCCTTACCAGTACAGCCATGTTTGAACATTGCTGTCTGCACCTAACTTCCATTCTCCAGCTCCTGGCTGGGACGGGCCAAGGGACCTCTACCTGCAGCACTCCCTCTCCCTCTCTCCATCTCTCCTCTCATACAGATGAAGCGTCAGGCTCACAGCTTTTCTTGCTTTGAGAAATTATGATGCATGAGCTAATCCACACTGTTAGCCCAGGGTAAACACAGATGGTGGGACTCTCTATGTGGGCCATGCCAAGCCCTATTACTTTGTGCTGGCTGTCACTAGGAGTCTGCATAGACATCATTGCCGTGGATCTACTGGTCCATGGGATCTTGTTAAGATGCACTGACTTCATCACCTACAGGAGTAAGCAGAGAGGGGAAGAGGGAAGAGATGGAGAGAAGGAGGAGAAAGAGGGAGGGAGAGAGTTTGTCGGCCACTGGCAGCTTTTTTGGGAAAAATCAATATCATAGTCTTGACTGCTTTACTCAGTTTGGGGCTGGAACAAGCAGTTGCCTTGACAAATTGCACTTGGCAAACTTAAGTAAACAGACCCTTTTGTCAGACTGCTTCTGCCATGGCATTAGTAGTTCTACTATCACAGTCTCATCCACTGTCCTTTGTTGTCACTGAGTTACTGTCACCCCTGTCTGTGAAAGTGAAAATATGCCAGCATTGATCTCATACATGCTCATAACACTTCTGACTTACAAAGACCACAGAGAATTTTAACCCTTAAACAGAATTAAATTGCTTTTGGTGAGAGTTCAGAGCCCATCAATTACTTTAGTAACAGTTACCTTTGCCAGAAACTGTTCTCTCTCTGCTCTGCAGACTGGGAGCCGAACAGGATTCCCAATATGCCCCATTTCAGTGGGGCTCAGCTAAGAGTCTGTCTGTGGGCAAGTGTCTGACTGCATGGTGACAGAGAGTTTGTCTGGACTTAAACCATGGATTGTTCTTCAAGATTAAAAAAAAAAAAATTAAGAAAAATAATCCTGGTGTGCATCATACATTTCATTCAGTTGCAAAGGTTGAGAACTAAAATATTTATTCTAAAATGAGGAGGGATATTCTGCAGTCATCTGCCTGAAGCTGGGGATTAAGAAAAAAGGAAAAAAGAGAACACACATTCTTCAAATATAGCCACAAGTCTTGAATTTCCTACACTGCCAGCATAAAAAGCTATGTTCAGAAAGCTGAAGAGCTAAGTCTAGTTATTTGGAGGTAATTCTAGCAACAGCCTTCTGATTACTTTGCTTCTGAACAAAATTAAATAAATTAGAGAACTTCCCACCAAAGTTCAATAGATTGAAGTACTGCTGTAATGGGAACATCACTTTCTCCTCATCAGGATGAGCAGAACTCAACATGACAATTCTGATTCTTCTGTACCCTTTTGCCTGCAGTGAAGTGCTGGAGGAAGATGGCTCTGCCTCTCTCAGTCAGTGCTTCTGTCCCAGACATCTCCACTACCACTTCAAGTGACAGGTAAGTTGTTTCAGGCCTTGTTTCAATTGCTTCTGTGAACAGGTAACAATTCCTCAAGGGATTTCTTAACTGTCTGACCCAGGTACCATTACTTGGTAATTTCCATTCAGAAGAGAGGAGGCAGTGACAGTGGTGAAGTACCAAGGATGTAGAACACTGGTAGCACCAAGGGATGTCTCACCTGTGCTGACAGGTCTCTGGAGGTCCTGCAGAGGTAGCAGCAGGCTTATAGGCTCAACAATTCTTAAAACATACGTAATTTCATGAAGACAAGGAAGATGGTGTAACAGTAACAGAGCAATCCGTAGTGGCCCTATTCAATGCTCAGGAACCCACCTGAGGCAGACCCAGAGGTTGATGCCATAGGTAGACAAAACACGATTGCAGTGACCAACTGTTAAAGAGCTGTCAGTAAATCCCTGAGTCTGTGGAACATCTGGTGAAAACTAAGCTGGGGTGGGGCAGGAGGTAGCATGAGAAGTTTTGACAACCTTCCAGCCTTTAGCTCTACAAACTTAGCTTACATGAAGTTCCTTTAGAAATGCAAAAGTGGAAATGCTCCAGATATCAGGTTCAATAACAGAGTGATGGAGATGTCATTGTACTCTTCCCCTGAGCCTCAACTAAAGCCAGAGGCAACATAAATACCTGGGACAAGCTGTCATCCATAGACAGAGTGGCAGAGGCATGTAATTCCCTGCTAGGAGAAGCCACTTGGATGAACTCGTAACTTTTTTCCAAATCTACACTTAGCATGTCAAAGGCAGCACTGTAAACCATATCCTCTCTTTCAAGCCCCAGTAGAGAAGCAAGATGAGCAGAAAAACACAAATGCCGGCCTGCCAGACTCCCCTTTATTGCTTAGCACCCTCTTAACTTCTGCTTTTTATGACCAAAACAAGATTTATATTCTCTTGCTCACGGTTAGCTTACTTGTAAGTGAAAGGTTGATGTTGCTCATAAATGGCCCTAATGCCCATTGCACATTAATGATAGAGAGATGGAAGCCATGAAGAAATTTTGGAGGGCTGAAAGGAAATAAGACTGTAGCTTAAAAGAACCAAAATGGGTAAAATGCAGCTACAGGGAGATCATAGAAATAAAATGCAGTCTGAATTTTTAGCTGTGAACTATGAACCAGTGCAATGATGTTGCAGGAACTCTGATGTGCCTCTGGCTTTCAGGCATTTAATTCTCTTCCTGTAGTTTTGTCTCTGTGTACTTGTATCAGCACTTGTGTAGCAACATCTTGCTGACATCCTGCACAAGGAGAAAAGAGCAGAGGGACAGCCACACTGACTGTCTCTTCTCTTATGTTACTCCCTCCTGCCACCTCCAAAATGCAGTTTTATGGCACAATAAAAGTTTATGACTATACTGGTATATGGCATAATATGCAGGGAATCAAAGTAATGACAAGACAATGACACAAATATGACTGCATTTTATTTCTTTTATTCTTCTTAAGTTCTGCTAGCTGGGGACTTTCCCAAAATTTTGTCAGGTTTGATATGTGGTTGTATTCTTCATTACATAAAACATTTCCACTATGTCTTGTCTGATCCAATATTAAGTTACTTCTGTTTTGTGCATTTACACTAGGATAGACTGATAAACTCTTTTGAAGGCCTCCAAGCACAGAAAGTTGGCTGAAAGAAGAAGAAAGCTAAGGTAACTATTAGGATTTGGGCTACAAAAATACCTCCCTGGGGACTTGGGAACCAAATTCTTGTTTGAGGAAGAGCATAGATTCTAATGTCACCTTACTTTGGCACCTAACGTGGTCAGCTATTTGAGGTGCAGCATTTCTCTCCTGGCAGAGGTCTTCCTTATTGATATAAGACCAGCTCCTCATTTGCTTCTGGTGGCTGTGTCAGGCACAGCACCCTTTGGGGAGTCACAAGCCCGTGGGGAGTTACTGTACCTGGTACTTATCTTCAGAGGGAAACCCATGGGGAACTTGACCTCTGATGGACACAACTCATCCAAAATCCAACAACTCCCACAACAACATCAGCTCCCTCTTAGAAAACAGAAAAAAAGAGCATGCAGAAGAAGAGGAGAAAGATTGCACTGGTGAGACACTGCGTATTTGAATGTTCAACAGCTTGACAACACAGGGAAGTCCCTCTAACTATCTAATGCCACCAATTGCAGGGTTATGCAGCATCCAAATCGTATGACAGAAATATTATCTGCAGCATGGCCCAGGTAACTGCTCTCTCACCATGTCTTTCCCCCAGTCCTTCAGTACTCCCCCCTCTGGTAACTCAGCAGCAGCAGGTGAATTCACAGTCTTGTCCTGACAAGAACCCAGAAGCAAGAGACACGTACAGAAACCTGAAGAACAAAACATGCCACTGGTATTTATTAACATAGCCTTGTAAATCAAAACAGTCTGCCTGTCTGGTGTCTTATCCAGAAATTATTGGCTCATTCATCTTAGCCCTATTAAGCAGGCCACATTTATCAAGGTCGCATAAAAAGAGATATTTAAAGACTATTCCTTGACAATAGTTACATGCAGGTATCATGCCTACAGCAGCTACTCATTTTGCAAGGATGAACCAGTTGGTTGGCATTGCCATGTTGAATAGGATAGAGAAAAGGTGCTTGGCTTTGTGTGAGTGTATATGTAGGGATATAAAAAGTGATGAAACCCAGAAAAACTTTGAAACTCAGGTCAAAATAATGGCACAGGCTGAAATAGATTGAATTAAAGGAACTTATTCTGGTTGTGTCAATATTTTAGCAAAGATTTTGTGCAACTGCATCAGATAATAGCAATATTCTGTCTGTCACCCCCCAATATAATGCCATGAAATACTGGGAACAGAGAGCTGTACTTACATACTTTGTCAGAAATGTCTGGAATAAACTCGATAAAGAAAACATCAACAATGCTTTAATTTAGATAAACTTCCAGCAGGACAGAGGCTGCATCTCACTGGACCCAGCTGTCAAGCACACTCCCATTCTTGACTGCTAGGTGGCCAGATATCTCAGGTGGCTTTTTGGCCACCTGAATGAAGACATGACCATTTTTCCACTGGCCAGCTTGCCAAGGTGGATAAGTCTAAGGCAACTATTTGAAGTTGTCTGTTCCCTTTTACCACTGAGGGGTTATCTTCCAAATCAAATGTAAACAGATTTTAAATGTTGGACATTAAGTCCCTAGAGTGGAATTTTATTTCTCTCCCCATGATGGCTGTAAGGTTTAGTACATAGGGGGACTCTATCAGAGTAGTATGTTATTGTGCTGGGCAGTTGCCACACTCAGAGACAATCTTTCCCTCAAAGAATTCCTAGTCTAACCACACAAAACAGAGGATGGGTGGGAAACAGGGGCAGCAGCTTGCCATGAACTTGTGGCAGTAGAGCTTGTTCTCAGATGAAGCCTGTGCAACTCATTAATTTTTTTTAAAAAGAGCATTTTCTTGCCTTTTTTTAAATAAAGAAACTATGAAAATAGGTGTTTTAAATAAGAAGTTTTTTAAAAAATCCACCTCTTTGATCTGCTTCATTGAAAAAAAATTGTATAAGAAGCAGTACAGTAGCCTCTGGGAAAATGATAACCCATACACATTTTCCTATTTTGTTTAGACATCAGCGTGAAAGGCACAGTATAAAACCCCTTCTCATTTCCAAGTTGATCAAAATCACATATATAATAACACATGCAAGTTAGTATTTGTAAATAATATAAAGGATTTTTTTCCTTTAGAATTGCAGAATATTTTTACCAGATCTTTTCTTTTTTCCAGCTTCACCCATCCATAAACCCACTTTGACCTAGTCACTACCTATATGAGCTGGATGACAAAATAAATGTTAAAAACTTTAAAATCATCAGAGATAGATTTTCCATAGATCACTGCCATAACCTTAAGGCCTGAGAGCTAGCAAACCCCTAGAGCTTGCTGGACATAGTTATATCTTTAGAAATCTTTACCTCCCAGTTCCCTCAGACAGGTGTTTCTAGTGATGATGGGTAAAGCTATTACATCTTAAAACACTCCCTGCTCACTGCTCATATAATGCTAGTATAAATGGTCAAAGCAGAGCAATTTGAGGAACAAATTACAGTACAAAGACACCATATTGTACTTGTGCTGTTCTGGGATGTTCCTGTGAACAGGATTCTTTCTAAAATGAAAAGTGATTTTAACAAGAAGTGTTGATGGCTTCTGAATGAGTGTTTTCTGTGTTGGACTGTATGTGTGTCTAAGTGCAGGACAGAAGAGGGAATCCTGCTGTGTGCAAGATAAGGCCAAAGGGACTTTGCATGTGATGGAGAGTTAGTTCCTTGCTGTGAATCTGTGGAGATCCCAGCTGATGCTCTGGCTGTGGAGCCAGCCTTGCACATGGAAGTTGTGTTTGTTTTCTCAGCAAGGAACTCCCCAGAAAGGTAAGACTAAGACAAGACTTGACTCCATAGGCCATTTGCTATGCTGCAACTCCTAGTCTGAGTTAAGGATGTTGTGGTCCCTCTAGCTATATCACTATGATGAAGAAATGAGTAATGTTTCCCAGCTCATTGTTGGTATACATCCAGTGGTTACTGGGGGGGAAGAAAGAAAAAGAAAGAAAGAAAGAAAGAAAGAAAGAAAGAAAGAAAGAAAGAAAGAAAGAAAGAAAGAAAGAAAGAAAGAAAGAAAGAAAGAAAGAAAGAAAGAAAGAAAGAAAGAAAGAAAGAAAGAAAGAAAGAAAGAAAGAAAGAAAGAAAGAAAGAAAGAAAGAAAGAAAGAAAGAAAGAAAGAAAGAAAGAAAGAAAGAAAGAAAGAAAGAAAGAAAGAAAGAAAAAAAGAAAGAAAGAAAGAAAGGACGAGAAATCTTAGAAAAGAGAAGGAATTGATAACTGTCTCGTTATGTAAAATATACATATTGTATGTTTTATAGAGAAATATTTTATGTACATGATGGTGGCTAGCAGTTGCCCATGGCCAGTATACACAACCAGAAGAAATACGCAGTAAGGAAGATGCATATTGAGTATTAGAACCATCTTAAATGGAGGGAAGGCGATACACTACTGCAACAGGCTGCTGAGAACTGTGGTGTCTCTCTTGCAGAAGAGATAAAAATATGGGCAGAGCAAGCATGTTGTGAAGGATTTCCAAGGTGGTGAACCTCCTTTCAGCAATGGTTCTCACCAGAGATTCTCCTGAAGCTCCTTCTGATTCACCGTGTCTATCTTTTGACATTTTTTTTGGGAAAAGTCATCATCCCAGCCAGCAAATCACTGTGTTACAAATTTCCGTATCTGGCCAGAATTTGCCCAGAAAGCAGTGAGAAGATGGTAAGTCCCACTTAGAGCCTGTTTACCACAGCGTGGTGCCAAACAGTTTATTACAAAAAATATCTTCACTGTCAACAATTGCAACAGGCTGCCCAGGGAAGTGGTGGAGTCACCACCCCTGGAGGTGTCTAAAAGATGTGTAGATGCGGTGCTTAGGGACATTGTTTAGTGGTGGACTTGGCAGTGCTAGGTTAATGGTTGGACTTGATCTTAAAAGTCTTTTCCAACACAAATTATTCCATGATTCTATGGCTCCTGACCCCAAGCTGAGCCTGCCTGGGCTGTGCCGTGTAGATTAACCAGCTCAGCTGCCTTCTTTGACTTGGGCAGCTCTGCACTGCATCCACAGCCCTCAGTGATGTTACACTGCCTGTGGGAGGGAAGCAGCAAATATATTTTCTAGACATGTCCACTGCAAATAAATCACCCTGTATGAATTATGGAGTGGGAAGAGGTACACAGCATGATAGTGCTGTTATAAATGCCAGTGTTATTAGTTGTGCTGAGGTGCTGGAGGAGACAAATCGGTGTGGATGAAGCATGGATGTGTGGTATGAAGATTAAGTGTGATGGATTAGTGTTGCATTTCTCCAGGAGTGCAGCACTATCTGAGACCTGTGTGTGGTCAGGCAGCCGCCCGCAGCTGAAGATGCAGAACCTGCTGGCCAGTCAGGGGAGATCTGGTGGCATGATGTGGGTGGCCATATTGGGATATGCAGAGACCACAATTCATCATCACTCAGGCTCCTTACTTCTGATTTCCTGCTGCCTCTGAAAAGCAAATGCAATTGAAGATGCAAGCCACATGGGACTCTCAGTGTTGGCTCTGAGTAACTGATGGGTATAAACTGTAGCCCCTGTAATTAGTTGGGAGCCCTGTGGGAATAAAAGGTACCATAACACAAAGGAAAAGGTCAGCTATAATGCCTTGAACACGGTGTGACCACCACTATATTAGAGGGTCTTTAGGAACTAACAGAACTTGCCAGCCTTTTGCAGCCATCACGGATCAGATGGATGCTCAGCTATATCCATGGGAACCGGGGATAGCTGTGAGATTGGGCAGAGCCCCAAGACCCATCCGAAGGTTCTGTCTGTCTGTAGCTGTCAGGCAGGAAGGATTTGCTTTGGGTGTTTTTCACTGTAGTATAACTCCCTGGGATTTAATAAACACAGAACAGGAGATTCAGAGGGAACTCATTAATCTCCCCTGGCAATAAAATCCAAATATTCCTGCAATGTTTATATTCCAACTGGGGTAAAAATAAAAATATTTACTTACTTTCAGTGATGCAACACAGCTTATTTTCACTAAGTTATTTCAGCAAAATATTTTGGAATAAAAATATGAAATCATAAAAAGGCAATAGAACATTTAAAAAGATCTCATTGCAGAAGTTCCCAACCACAGCTTATTTCTCAACCACACAAATACCCCCTTCTTGAAAGAAAAAAACCAAAACAAACAATTAAAAAAATATTGTTTCTCTGCTAAGGAGAAAAAGTCACAGCTTTGTGGAGAGGGAGTTTACCTCTTTTTTCCAAATGGTTCTCAAGTAAAACATTCAGAAGTGTGTAAGTGACTTAGGGAAGTACGTTTTTCTCTTCAGAAGGGACATGGGTTGTTTGGCAATAACTGCCAGGCAAACGCTGGGCCATGAATCTGGCTGCAGAGATTTTAGAACAAAACCAAAACTGGATCATGAAGCAAGGTCTGTCAGAGAATTCCTTGTTTGGGGGGACAGAAGATCCAAGATTATCAGCCTGGGTTTGGAAACAGTTTTTGAACCCAGCTGTGTGTTCATGAGCAGAGACTGGTGGGCTCAAAGGCAGGTATGGTAAGCAGTATTTGGATCTGTGCTCCTCCTTGCCTATCACTATTAACAATTTCCCGCCTAGACAGAGGGGGAGGCTTGGAAGATGAGCTGCCCTGAGCCCTCTCCTTCTCTTAATGGACTGATGCTTGCATGCCAAAGGGTGGCTTGTGCTCAGGGATAGGTACCTGGAATAAAGCAAATTGCTAAAATGAGCTTTAGTTGGAGATGTAATGGACTATGTGGATGCAGTCCAAATGGGGAGATGAAATAGACACTCAGCAATGAATTATATCCCCAAGCAACTTTTGCAGATCGGATGTGTAAGGATGCTTTTCACAGCTGCAGATGAAGAGCATTCTGGTAACAGCCTCAGTTTCTGGGAAATTCTGCAGGGATTTTTGTGGGCTCTGATTCTTGCTGTACCCTCATTTCCATTCTCTTCACTAAGGCCCTTATGTGCAAAAAGTCTGGTTTCATTTTCAGTCCAAACCATGCAAAAGGCAAATCCTCATCAGCCCCTAGCAGATGTGATGGGCTGATCATTATTGAAGATGATGTATTTGGGATTTGTAATTAAAATTAAAGCTATTTGGTACAAACCATGTAGAATTTAATTCCTTTCATTAGATATCTTAGGCTAATTGTTGCATCCAGCAGGGAGCAAATGGCATTGTAATTGCTTGATATGTCATGCTGGTTTGATCAGAAGACCATAGGAAGAGGAGAAAAAGAGATAACTCCAAGAAGGGCTTTATCTTTCTTTATTAGATTTCTGATTGGTGCCAAACATTTCTAAGATAAAATAGAAATTTTCAGACTGACTTTCTGTTCCTGTCTCAGTTAGAAGGCTGTGTGGTTGAGGAGTGAAAATGCTGATTTTATTTACCCCTGGAGTGGCACTGAAATTCTCAATAGCACTGTTTTAGGGCCAAGATTTGTAAGCACTCATTTGTCATGCAGAGAAGTTCTTATGATTGTTCTCTCCAGTCCAGAGAAACTGAGTCATTGAAAGGCAAAGTGGTGGGTCATATGTCACTTAACATAGGTGGTGAGGACAAAGACTGAGCTCAAAAACCCTCCTTTTTCTTCTAGGATAAACAGTTCTGAAATGACTCTGATTAAATTCAGGAAGGTGATGGAGGTGTGAAATACTAGTGAGTCTAGTGAGTCCCAGGGCACTGCTGCCTCTCTTGATTTTTAGCTACTAAATTATAGTTCTTGTTCTTTCAGTGCACACTTTGCAATAATCTATTGTGGGTGTTGTTTGGGATAAGGAATAAGGTGTGCACTGTTGTAGTTCTGAATACATTATACAGCCTCCTAAAAGTGCCCACACAATATACCAGCCTCTCCATTGCTGCCTGGTGAATAGGACCAGTTCAGTGCCAAACCTGGGATTAACACAGCTCACCAGGGAAGCACTTCTCAGTGGAGGAACAGTGCAGTGTGTCAGACCATATCTCCTCTTCGGAGACTTACAGAAATGGGAACAGAGCGTAGAAACAGTTAAGGAGAGGCATGAAAACAGAAAAGTCTAGGGAAAAGAAGAACTAGAAGGAGAGAGTTTGAGAGTGGGAAACAAGGCAAATCTAGTGTAAGGAAATATCAAAAAGCAATTCCACTTGTGAAACATAGGTTTAGAGGGAGCATGGCACCCTCAGGATAAAGCAGATGGCAAAGCTGCCCTAGGTTCCCTGTATGCTTGCACAAATAAAAGAGCCACAACTGGGTGCCTGATGGGTTAGGCTACAGGCAACCAAGGTGCTGCAGGACACTGATGGGTGTAAAGGGAAGAAGGGAGGTGAGCAGAGAAGGCTGACAGAGTTTGGCCTCTTCATGGGAAAATGAAGGCTGACCACAGAGGGAAACCTTCCTGTGGCAGCAGAGATAAAGGCAGGGAAGTTGCCTTTGTCTGTGTCATGACACAGATGTGGGAGGTATTCCTGTAGCAAAGTGAAAGCAGCAGCCTCTACAGTGAGTCTTCTCTCTTCGTTCAGTGTCTAACAGGAGATTTTTTCACATTCCCCCTGTACAATAGTTGAAAAAATAGCATCACCATGGCCTTGGAGAATCCGGCTCAGTCAGCCGCCCCCATGCTACTCCATCCTCATCAGTGTGCAAGTCAAGGCCCATGCAGGAAATTTCAATTCCCAGCAATGACCCTTTTATTGAGAAGCCAGATGTGCACAGCCCCAGTCACAGAACAAGCAGCAGGTCATGTCTCAGCCTTTTAGAGAGATCTTCATGGTACTTGCTGCATCAGACTCTGAGCACCTCATAATCTTTATTAACATCCTCTCCCCCAGCAACTCTGGAAGATAAGGAACTGGTTCTCCATTTTTTCAAATAGGGGATAGAGGTTGATTCACAGAGGTACTTCAGGTACCACAGATGTCTTCTGACCCTGTGTTGATGCTCATGTACCTCTGCAAGCATCCATGTTTCACACCTGGGAAGGTCACCTCAGGTGCTGGGAGTTAATGAAATTCATAACCAGGGCTGAAATCAGCTCTGCAAAGGCTCCAAGGCATGTTTTTTTTTTTTTAAACAGAAAGAGGTCCTAGTGGCAGGACCACAGTTCCTGCTGGAGTACACTGATCCCTGAGGCAGCCAGGCTGGAGCAGCCAGTCTCTGGCTGCAGCCTGAGAGAAGGACCTGGAATAGCGGACATGTGTCCAACACAGGGTGAAGGCAGGGACTTGGTCTCCTCTGCTCCTGCATTTCAAACTGGACTTAGCTGATGAGCTTCAGGAACTTTGTGAGTGGGGAAATGGTCTTTTGTGTCTCTGGATATTAAATGTGGTGGCTACTTTTCCTGCCCTCCCTTTTATTACATTCTAAGATGTTTGTCACTGGGTTTTTCCAGCTCTTTCTACATGGAGACGATCTCTTCTTACTGGAGGCTTTTTCCATCTGCACTACCAGCTATGACTGGCTTTTACTAATACAGGTCTGCAGGCATCTTCTGCTCTTTATGCTTTTAACTTTTTAAAATAATCCCCCCCATTAAAGAAGATCCTTGTGCAGGAAGTTTGTCCATGGTATGTGTGATGTTTAAGTTGAAACCCCAAACTTATAGCTAGCTGCTCTGCACCAGGCTGTATTAAGTCCATCTAAGCAAGATGTTTTCTTGTGAGCAAAGGGGAAAAAGTCTCTGTGGCTTTTGTACTGTCAGCTTCCCTATCAATGTAATTAGTTCTGTGCTGCTCCTCGACTAAATTTGCATATAATTTCTTCTTCCCTCCCTTTCCTTGTTACATGCATTAATTATTTTCAGGCAGCAGGCTCAGGACTCGCAGATGAAGAGCAGATCTGGGTGAACATCTCCGCCTCTGGCAAGCAGTCACCCCAGGGAAGCAGGGCTGTGAATAGGTACAGGAGGAGAAAACTGCATATGATAAATCTAAAGTTGGGCAGATTGAAAGGTGGGAAGAGAGCAACGGAAAACTGCTGGTAGTCTGGGTCTCTTCTAAGTGTCTGCATAAAAATACAGAGGTTGATGGAATGTAGCTTTATGAAACCGGAGTCTGCTGCTAGCTGAAGGATCAATACTGCATCAAATCCCTTTGGGATTTTGGTTTGGATCACATGGACAGGACTTTAAGAGAAACAAAACTCTAACTCTAATTTTAAGTGAGTTTTAGAGTTACACACGGGGTGCAGATGGTCATGGGAGGGAGTGGTGCGATGCTCAGTGCACACAGCAGATGTCACTGCCAAAGAGTGAGTGGGATGAAATCAGCTGCAGGTTGAAGACTGATGCTCCTGTCATTGCCATGGGGGCTGCTGGAGCAATAGCACTCCCTCCTCAAAACCCAAGGGTTGCCATGAAACCTGCAGAAACTGGTTTTATTTATTTGTTAGATAGAGATACATGAAGTGAAAAGCTGACGGTTTCACACCCATGTCTAGAGTCACTGTGGTCATCAATCAGGATCTGATTTTCCCAGTTTTCTGCTTCTTTGCCAGGAGAGGTAGGGTGCTGCTGCCTGGCCCTGAGCAGGCTCCAGCTCCCAAGTCCAGGTCCTCCTACTGCTCCTTTTGTTGCAAGGAAACAAAAATATAATTATAAAATCTGCCTGTGTTCTGACAGAATACCAGATTCTGTCCTTCTAATTGCAAAATTTAGGTTTATCTCCACCTTTCTCTTTGTGTTTATTAGCTTACAGGGACATAGCACCCTCCTTTTCTCTGTGGTGGAGCCCTTATTTGAAGAGATGAGGAAGGGGGCTGCTTGCTGCTCTGTTGTGCATCCAAATGAAGTTAGCAGCAATGTAGTTCTGCATGATAAGCATAAAAAATGGTCATTTTATGCTAGATCATCTCCTGTTGTGCAAGATAAAATTATTTTGGATCTCTGTATGGCAGAGGCAGAGCCACTTAAACACAGTGCAGAGGTATATTTTGGTATCTCCCAAATATTACTGATAACCAGCAGACTGTCCTGTGGCCCGTAGTTACTCCTAAATTGATCAGTGGAGAAACAACTTGTGGGAGTTATTATTTTGTTATTAATTGATCTGTACAGCTGTATTCTCCTCCCATGGTAAATGTCAGATCTGGGAATTTGCAGAGTGGACAGAGGAAAAACTATAATCTAGAAGGCACAGATTGTTGAGTAAAGAAACCTCCCCCAGAAAAGTGCTCAGAAAAATGAGAGCAGAGGGAGAGAAAAGGGGAAATCTGATTCTAAACACAAAGGGACAATTAAGTTTAAAAATCCCAGTCAAAAGAGTTGAGGTTTTTAACATATGACATGAACAAATTGTTTTGGTTTTTTTTTTGAGTGCTTTGTTTACTGCATAATTTAAAGGAAGATTTTTGTCGCCCTTTGCTACATAATTGAATTTTTATGGTGCTGTTAATAAAAATATACATCAAGTGTGACAATTATTATTCTTCAATGGATTTTTATATTATTTCAGTCCGGGAGAGATATGAGAAAACATTAAGGATAACTCCTTAAAGATGTATTCTGAAATAACTTCTATGATTTAGTACTTCTTAAAATTAGTGAAATACTTGAATGTCTTCTCTACTTCTACAAAGTAATTTGGGGTTTTCAGAGACAGTCGATATATTTTAACAGTCATAAAAGAGGGGCCAATCCTGCAGTCACTTTCAGGTAAAAATCCCATTTGTTTCCATGGGAGTTTTGTCAGGGTAAGGGAGATGGCTGCATCAGGATGCATAAATGTACGTAAAAAATGTCAGTTCCAGCATGTCATTTGTCTGAGTGTTGAAAACAGCATTATCCTTTCATGTCCCATACAGTGAGGCAGTAAATCATTTTTAAAAAGGTTTGGAGATAAAGAAAAAATACATTTGACCCTTTGTGATTGATCCTGGCTTCTTACTTATGTCACTCTCTTGGTTTCTGAGGGACATGCTGCAGAACAAAGCTGCAGAATTTGGTTGTGTCCATGAGTGGACAGCTTGCCTTTACATTTCATGAGAGATAAGCTGGTGCAGTTCAAAAAAATTATTTCCTTGTCTTTTTTATTAATGGAAAAAAAAATGACACACTAAACATCTGTCATTAGATTCATTTGGGACACTAGTTTCCAGATGAAGCATTTCTTAAATGTATATGTATTCTTTGAAGAAGAAATGGCATTATTTCCAGAATGGAGAAAATGATGATTTAAATATGTTTTCTGACAATGGAACCACTTTGTTAATGAACAGTAATTCTCTGGCTACCTCCAGAGGAATTAAGCTCATGGATTATATAATACATCTGTGAAAGCTTATCTGATTGCCCAGTAATTGTGACCTCATTGTGGGTTGTGCAATTAAGCATTAAGCTACTATTTGGCACCATGGTTAATTGTGTTTTACTTTTCTGATATGGTTGTTGACAATACAGAACAAAATTACCCATAACAGCAGAGGGGTGGGAGGAGCAGCACCATCGGAGCACCGTCCCCACGCAGCTCTGCAGGTGCCCCTCTCCAGTGTGGAGGAGATAATTAAGCAGGCAAAGAGCTAATGACAGTGGAGAGACTGTCACATCCAGTGTGAAAGCTTTTAGGCTGGGCACTGAAGTCCTTTTGCTTTCAAACCAACATGTTCTGCTGAAAGAGGCAGATCCATTCAACTGTGAGAGAGTAGTTTTGCAGGGCAAATTTGAGGATGAGTCTTTTGGATATTTTCCTGAGCCAGTTCATAGCTTCCCAAATATAAATGGTTGCTTGGGAACATGAAAAGAAGCCACGTTTTATGAACATTTTTGGGGAAATTGTACCCAAAATCTAGAGGTTTCTCAAGCTGAAAGTGGGTTTTGGAGATGTAATGAGAGAGTTGAGATAAAGATGAGCAAAAAAAGCCAGGTTTACAGACAGAGCCTGCAAAGACAAATGACTGAACACTAGGAAGGGTTCTCAACCCTTCTGACCCTCCAACCGATGTGCCAAAACCTTCAAGTGGCCAAGAGCCAAGAGATGCTTTTCTGGTACCTGAGAGAGAGCAAAGACTTTGGGAATGGTTCACAGGCAGAAACTTCCATGGTCACAACATTAGTTGCAAAGCAGGGACTCAAGTTTAGCTCTATGGTAGGACAACTCCCTGTAGACAACTTTGTTGACATGGTGGATTTTCTTGTTCTCCCCTCTAAGGACTTATGCTGTGCATTGCTCCCTGTACCAACAGTGCCCTCCTGCTTGATGTGTGACACAGCTGAGCCTGAAAGCCACCTTTGAGCTGCTGAAGAGCTGCAGGTCCCCCTGTTCTAGTGCACGAGAACCAGAATGTGAAAGAGAATAGAAAGAAGAAATAAATTTGTCATTTATTTCATGCTGAGAGAAGCCAGAAATTTAAGCATCTACTGTGGCTGATTTCAATAGTGTAAAAGGAGGAAGTATTAAAGGCTTTTTATTGTGCTGTAGTAATCCCTCACAAATAGACATGCTTCCTCTTGGACCTCCACCTCTTTGGACTCTGCCATCTTTTGAGCAGTACATCAATGGGACGCCCTTTTCCGTGATGATGTATTGTGCTTGTATATCTTCAGAGTGAGCTTTCCTTCTAATGATGTATTAGTGAAATGCATCATTTGAGTGAAGATGATGATGATGATATACTACTCCATGGATGATGCCATCCAAAGGAAAGAAAAGGTCAGACAACAAATTCAATAGAGTTATTGGATAAAAGTCAGGCAACACATCATCTCCGAGGCCGCGTTCCTAACACCAAGGAGGATTGCTGACACAAGCAGTGCATTCCAGGGACCATTTCTTTTACAACTGCCTGAATTGACCCCTGAACATCAAGGGAAAACACCACTTTGTATCATCTGAATTGAGAGAATATCAAAATATTTTTGCGTTTAAGGCTTTGCCTATGGCAGGTTCAGCATTAAATATGTAGGCAGCATTTATCTCCTGTTCTTCATGCTTCTGAATTCTGGGTGCACGTTCAGGAGCAATTTCAGATACTTGCTTGTGGCACTTTTCTACCGCACTAAAACCTCCACTTTTCTCAGACTGAACAAAAGTATTCAGTGTATCCTAGAAGGAACTTTAAAATAGATCCTACGGACCCTTCCATCTTCTCTATTCCCTCTTCCTTCTTCCCTCTTCCTTCTTCCCTTGTGTCTTGTTTGCTTTCTTAAAGTCCTAGGATTTGCTGTGGTAGGGCACTGAGGGACTGAGACACACATAAATAATGTGCAGTTGTATCCCAAAATGGCTTAATTGCTTAATGCATACTGAAATGTAAATGAAGCTTATGAGTGCACTAAGAGATTCATCTATCCATCCAAGGTCAATATATTGAGTAAGGTGTAATTTGCTGGGGGAGTGTGGGGGAGTGTGTCTTCTGATGAATACTCTTGGGTTTCACAAAAAGGCTTCAGGCTGGCCTCTCCTTTCAAGCCCCCATATTTATATTTGCTCATAATGATGAATGGCTTTGCAGTGCCAAGACATGACATCTGACTGCTTGATTTTACCATTTCACACATGAGAATGACATGCAATGCAGCTTCTCGGACAGTGGGGTTGTGACCTGGCATTGGTCTTGGAAAAACAGAAAGGATGCTTTGAAAGCCAAGAGCAGTTCTGTGGTTTATGGACATTTCATGATGCTGGGGGTGAGTTGGTGATGGCAGCTAACCCACCCCCCCAGTATTGCTTTTTCTGCAGAGCATGGGGTGTGCTAGCAGTTGTATCACCAAAAGGGTGGTCAGACATCTCCCAGCTGAAAGCTTTGCATGGTCTGTGGTATTGTGGGAGGAATTAAAAATAGGATGCACACACTTCACCATTCGACTAGGATTTTTCTGTGTTTTATCCCCATATCATTGACACAAGAGACTGACTATTGCTAGGGAAATTGCTCAGTGGATGCCTTGGAAATCTTAGCATGTCTGAATCTCTGCCACCAGTGAGGTTCTTCTTTCTAATGAAGTGAGAAGTTGGTTTTGGGGAGAGGGTAGAGGTTCATCCTGCCTTAAGCTGGTTTCCTGAGAAACACAAACCACTAAGCTTGTCTTTTAGTCAAAGGTAGTATACAGAGAACAGGATGGGAATCATAAGAGATTTATTACAACTTAAGGAGTAGAACACTGAAACAGCAGTTTACCACGCACAGAATAATTCCTGCAGGAAAAGCTCAAAGAATCTTTTGGCACTTCTGCCCAATTCTGTAATCTTCACTTTCTTTTTGTTTCAAAAACTATGTTTTCAGGACTGCTGCAGCTTCTTAATTTGAAGCTGTTTTGATGAACATAAATTGCTTCAATATTAGTAAAGCTTCTTGGCAAGTATTATCTTTCTGGGTTGAGTTTGGGCACCTAAAAAGATGGAAAAATGAGAAGTCTGAAAGTTTCCTGGTTTTTACAAGCTTGAGCAAATTTCTGGCAATGGCATGTCAAATGCAGCTTCTAAGTTACACAGTGTCATTTGACAACATTTTCAGCTGCTCCAGGCTTGATTCTGGTCAAAATAAAACTGAGAACAATGCTTATCAGAGAAATCCTCCAGTATGAAGAATTACCAACACCTTAGTATGACATATATCTAAATACATTTTTGCCTCTCAGCATAAGTAAATGTCAAGCTAACCTGAAAAAAATCCAGTTGCCTGTTACTTTCTTAATTGCTTCCAAATCACACCAAATAGACCCTAATAATCAATAATACATTTTTTCCCACCAAGCCTATTTTTTTTAGAGCTGCTTCTTTCCTTTAGCTTCCCTATCACCTCTCCAAGCTATTCCTCTGAATCCCTGCTTAGCCTGGGACTCAGCATAACCATGCACTGATGGTGCAGCAACGCAGACTACAGTGCCAGTGTCTCCCCATCCCAGAGGGCATGAGCTGCAGAATCCACTCATTGCACCGGCAGCCCAAATTTGCAGGATACCAAACCTTCTCTTTATAAAGAAATAAATAACTGAAATGTAATCTTGTTGCTCATGGTATTTGCGTCATTTTGCAGCTGTGTTTGCTTTGAAGCGAGCAGCCAGTGATTTTCGAGTTAGCTAGGTGAAGTGGAAAAATAATGATGGAGTCAGCAGTGTTTTGTCACTTTTGGGCCTGAATTTTCCTTACATTGGTGTGAACATTGGCCATGTACTATCTATCAGTGGTCGAAAATAGATACCAGTACAGCTCCTGCTGGAAGAAAAAAACTGGGCCATTTAGTTTCTCATTATTTTCCCTCCATCCCTCCTTATAATGAGTGTTAACAAATAACTCTGGAAAAAACAGCTTGTGATCTTTTATCACTCAAATGTGCAACAATGAACATTAAAATGCAGAGGAATTCAACAAAATGCCTAATACCTTCCAAACATTTTTTACTGGAAACAATGAATAATAGGAAATAGAAGCAACTCTTAATGGGAAGATTTGGACATTTAAGACCAATCTTGATTAGAGTTTTTCTCCCTAGTTTATTGTGTGTCTTATAACCTCACTTTCTAGACAGGCTAATATAGGTCAGTAGCTGACTTAAATGTATAAGAAATGGAATGATGGGGTCTGAGCAGTTCACCAATTCATGCTATTTCAGGGATGAGCTTATCTTTGGCAAAGGAGCATAAATTAAAAACTTCAAGCTCCATTGTCTGCATAAAATAGGTCAATACTCAGGCTCACCAAGGGCTGCATTGATTTGGTCAAAAGAAAGATGGGCCTGTTGGTTATAGGGTTTTTAAAAATCTTTCTTTGGGAAATGAGGTTTACACAGACACTGTATGTGTCTGTCTCCCTGACGGGCATTTCACCCTGTTACCCAGTTTCTGGTTTAGCCAGTGTGCAGGAGCTTAAAGACACCGGGGGCTGACAAGTTTTGTGAAGACAAGAGTGAAGTTAAGAAGAAAGGGTGAAGATGAGAGGTGGTGCCTGCTTGCACCAGCAGAGACTTTTCCAAAACTCTTGGGCCATCCATTCTGACGTGTCCATCCACGGGCAGCTGCTCACCAGCCTTATTTGGCTGCTGAGCTCAGGCTGTACCTCAGCCTAAGTTACTAAGTTACTTCCTGCAATGCTGGGCAAGAGAACTTGACTTCTCAGGGGCCCAGGATCCCTCTTGGTAATCCAAGGAGAAAACTCTTTCTGGCCTGTCTCACCTATTTTGGGTGTAAACTCTTTGGGAAAAAAAATGTGTTTTTTCAACTACAGTATTAGTGCCAAGAGACTAAGGGATCCTGTCCTGACTGAAGTGCCTGGGTGTCACTGGAATACGGACTATGTGTCTTTGTGTACCTCCGAAACTATCCTGTCTGTTCAGGGCCCCATCTCAATGGCTTCTGAAAGCAAAGAGGCAGCTCACCACCTCTTCATCTGAGCACAGGTAACTGCAGAGGAGAGGGCATTTTTCCAGGTTTGGCAAAAATGCAAAATGAAGTAGGTTACCATAACTTTCTGCCTTCGCTGCTCCAGCTTTCCCAGTATTTTTACTTTTCAGCATGTAGATGACTTACTTGAGCCAGAAGCTCCCTCCAGCAAGCAGTGACTTCACGTAAATGCTTTCTACCTGCCAGCCATCAAACCATAACTGTTGGAGAGATGAAAAATATATATATAAGACAGAGAGAAATATATAAGGGTTGAAATTGCATTTTTAGGGCCATTTACAGGCAGCAGCCAGCAAAGGAAAGGTGTTGGAGGGGTGGTGACCTATAATTGTTCACAGTTATTAATAATCACAGTTTCCTTCTGCAAAATTCCTCATGCAGCTCCTCTCATTAATTGGGAAATCAGACAAAAAGCTTTTGATGTTGTCTTTGCCTGCACATGGTAGGTTTCCCCTCTTTCATATTGTTGTACTGGGGAGAGTTGCCCTGGCTGGGCTGGCTGGTGGAAAAGGCAATGGGAAAAAAGCAACGAGGGCTCAGATCCATGCTGGAGCACCTGGGTTGCCCCATGTACTGAGAAGGGTGGAGGAAAGACTCTCACAATTAGCAATTATCATTATCATCAGGCAAGAGATTCATAAATATTCCATAAAACAGGGCCTTGGACTGCACAAGCAACAGCAAATATTCTAGCAGATTTATTAGTGGAGCATGAAACATTTATATTTTTCAGATGACAGGGCAGATGATGACTGTGTTATGCTAGCAGGCAGGATGAACTTCATTCGAAAAGTGCTTCGTATGTGATGGGTAGATATGACAGCAAGATGAATTAAGGTCTTTGAGCATCGAGATGGTGTGATAGACCCTGGGAATTGAAAACTAAACACCAGTGGTATCCTTCAGAAAGCAGCTGAGCTTTCTTTGTATAAGTCAAGGCACAGCCTTGATAATTGTGGTGCCCTTGTGACATTGGCAGGGACTGAAGTTTCTTGTCATCTTTTACCAGGGGTGGTTTACCAGAATGAATGTTTAATGCTTCAAATTAAGAGCTACAGTTAGGAAGAGACTGAGGGAAACAGGGGCTTCCCAGAGATCAGGACTTTGGCAAACCACTTTATTGAAGGGGTTTTGAGTCAGTTGAAGCTTCCTTTTCTGTTTATTAAATGCATTACTCCCCATATCTATAAAAGAGCTGGACTATCTTTGTGCAAAAACTGACTGAGGAGAATAGCTGAATAAGATCCAACACAGAGTTGCAACTCAGGCAGGGCTAATGGAGTGAGTAACTGGACAGTATCTAACTTGAACAGTCAAGCTCTTTGGACTTACGGGTGTTTAATGGCACCCATGTCAGTTCTTGAAGGGAAAGGAAAAGGCCATGGAGTAGAATCAAACAGGACTTTCCTTCAGCCACCAGCTGCCTGGAGGGAGAGCCTGGCATCTTTATCTTTTCTGGATTTTTTATCTCTGTCGAGGTTTTGCCATTTTCAGCTGATTTATTTATTTATTTTATTTTTTAATACTAGAAGTGCATTTCCAGGATGACAGATCTTCCCACCTTTCACTCTGTTACCACGTTTAAATACATTTTTTTTAAGCAACCCAGTATTTGAATGAGTTTCATACCTTCTTTAAAATGTATATGCATGTGGATCCAAACGGTGCCTGAGATGGCAGGTAGGCTGACTTATATCCTGGGAATGTGTCCCCTGTGAAACTTCACTGTGTATATCAAGTTCATCTACCATTCACATGCAAAATACTGTGAACTCAGAGGATTCCTGACAAATTTTAATGTTCTTCTTCAAAAACAGATGGGAGAAACAGCAAGTTGTGCATCAAGGTGTGCTTTTTATTTTCTTTCTCAATCAGTACACAAGTTTGGTGTGTTTTTTTTTGTTTGTTTGTGTGGTGTTTTTTGTTTGTTCATTTTTGGTTTGTTTGGTTTTGGTTTGGTTTGGTTTTGGTGTGTGTCTATCTGTTTAACATTGGGCATAGCTGTTTTATTCGGTACTGGACCAATTCACATCAGTGTCTGTACTTGCTTCCATTTCATTAAAAAATAATAATTATTATTATATACTATAGTTGTCTTAAATTTGTCTGGTCCAACTGAGACACTAATTTACTTCTCCTCTTAAAAGTCACATTCATTCGTGTCCAGAACAAAAGGGTCTGTGTCTTTGTCTTACCAATGATCTGATTCTTGATGAATATTTTTGTTGCTGGGGGACTTGAAGAGATTCTGAAAAGATGTGGCCAGACTGCCTATCCTTTATTGATATTAAACCATGGCTGTGTTGGCTGCAAACAAGCTGGAAGTTCTGGAGGTTTAGCTTATTTCTATTTTCAGGCTGTTTGTCTCCAGCTGCAGGCACTGCTGGACTAATGGGAGAAAAATTATAGGTAAATGGTAAGAAAAATCTGTGTTCCAAATTAAGCATGGGACTAAGATTTGGTCTCAACAAGCCCATGGTGAGAAAAAAATAAATAAATTTATGCTATTCAGTACTTCAGACTTTTCTGAAGTAATTGGTTCACCACTCAGAGCTGAGGCAGACAAAGCTGTCCCCGGGCATGGAGCTTTCCCCTGCCGTGACTGCTACCCTGGAACACTTGCAGTCTGCAGGGAACTCCACTCACACATCCTTCTGTGTTGTCCCCATCTTTCTGGGCAGACCACTGCAAGTAGACACAAGCAGAGCTCAAGTTTTCCTAAGGAGAAAGAGAGCTTCCACCTTTGCAGCTGCAAACAGACAATACTCCCTCTCCTGTGAGAAAATCTGGAATTTCTGCCACAGAAGAACAATTTCTTGGGTTTTATTATAGGCACGTTATAGCACCTATGGACAAATCCTGTTGGTTTGGGCCAATGTGGCCTCTCCTTCCCCTCCACTCTGAACTAAAGGCATGAGGTTCCCATGCTCTTATGCTTGTCCAACATTATTTAGTCAAGCTAAAGTTTGTAGGGAGAGAGAATTTATTTTAAAATTAGAACAGCTGGTAGAGTTGGAAGAAAGGCAACAAACATTTGGTCTTCAGTTCTCTCTGGTGCATCTGGCATTGTCAATAATGCTTTTGGATTAATTTATGTGGCTTAATTCCTCCTCCTGGACAATGGATATAATCCTAATTTTAGTCATTTTGTCAGTATGATGCAAAAGAATTTTATGAGCTTTTGAACAGTTTTTAAACAGTTGGATGAAAGGGCACTTATGGCTGAAATGGATTTGTTATATCACTTGAATCTGCTAGTGCAGGACATTCAGTGCAAGCTGAATTGCCTTTTGTGCCTGGCACAATGCATTCCCATTTGATTCTCTCATACCGTGAAATCCGGGACTAGAAGTTACATGTTTGGCAACTAGTGGGTCTCACAGGAGTTTGTATGTCAGAGTAGGATGGGCTTTCATTAGGTAATGAAGAGAAAAAAGGGAATTAACCCCTAAAAAATAATTTAACCAAATTTTTCTCATGGACATTTTGTTATTAGAGCAGCTAGTGAGCTAAAGCAACATCTGAAATCCCAACAATCCAAGAAAGATCGTAAACCGGCAAGAAGCAGGAGAACCAGCACAAAAACAATGCAAATTAAGACAAAGAAAATGACTGCAAATGCCAGCAGTCCCTAAAACATTAGGGACTAATTTCTAACAAACCATTAGTTGCATGGGGAGTTGTCAAACATTATTAAATATAATTTGCTACATCTGTTTTATTATAGAGTTCATTTGGCACATATGCTATTTATGTTGTACACTCTTTTTTTCTTTATATAGTGCTTTACCTGACACCCAAGCATAGTACAGCATAGATTAAGATTTACTTTACTCCTGCTGTAGTAACTCAATTTGTGTGTTTGCATCACATAAATGTGAACCAGTTTCCCTCTTGCCTTTGCCCTCCTCCCACCTCCCACAAGCAGCTGCACATGAATGTTCCTGCATTACAATCAGCTCCCAGCCCCACCGAGTGCTCTATCTGCTGCCTAATGCTATGAATGCATGTATGGAGGAAATGGTTTGCAGCTTCTGCAGGGCTAATGTTACCACCAATATCATCATGTCATTAATATTTAAATGGAACCATGCTCTGAATTGCATTGCTAATATTCAAGGAGTAGGTGATAGCTTGTAAGCATTGATATCAACCACATCAGCCAGCCAATGCTGTAATCTTGATCAAAAATAATAATGTCATCCATAACACTGTAAAGATTTATTAGTTGTGACAGATCTATACATTAACAAATCACTACATGGCCCTGAATGCCAAATAAACAGAGCCAGTCTCATAGGGAATAGTAAGACCTTTTGGGTATTCTATTAAGGAGTGTCTCACACAAGAAAAATCTGCTCCCAAAATAACATAGATTTGTGATTGAATGAGTGCATGAGCAGTGGAAGGTTGTCTGTCCACTCTTACTCTTCTAAAGTCAGGATGGAGACTAACTAGCAAAGCAGAATGGGTCCAATAAGTATTTTTTGATGCAGTTCAGGCTTGGGGCCTACTGTAGCTTCAACGTCTCCTGATCTAGTTCCACTTTCCCTTCTACAATACTACAGGATAACTCACATTGAGTTGTTTTGAGAAGATACAGGCTAGGCTGAGAATGGATTGAGAACAGCCTTATAAAGAAGGACTTGGGGGTGTTGGTTGATGAGAAGCTCAACTTGAGCCAGCAATTTGTGCTTGCACCCAGGAAGCCAACCCTATCCTGGACTGCATCAAAAGAAGCTTCATCAGAAGGTCAAGGCAGGTGATTCTCTCCCTCTACTTCAGTCTTGTGAGACCCCACCTGGAATACTGTGTCCAGTTCTGGGGCCCTCAGGAATTTCCTTCTTATGTTAAACTTTTAATAAAAGTAGTTAAAATAATGGAAAATGCAGAGTTACATTATCTGTTCACTCTTAGCTCTTTCTCTGTGGAGTAGCCATCTCAGGTGTTCTGGTGGTAGAAATGTCCTCAAGAAAGAAAATATGAAAGTATCTGACTTATGAGGAGTTCTGTCCCTATGAAGAATACTGCAAAGTCCAGTCACTTAGAATTCTTGAGACAGTCCATATGTACCAAAAGATTAAAACAATATTAACTTAGAGGTGTTTTATTTTTTTAGCTTAGTTCCAAGTTGTCATCTCTTCACAGATCATATTACCAGCATTTTCTTCAAACCAGAAACATTCTGAAATGTTCAGGAACATTCGGAAATGTCCAGAAACATTCTCTCCAGGTTTCGTAGTGCAGGCAGATTTTTAGTGTCTAGGGACTTTTTGCCCTTGTCCTCCTGAAGAGTGAGCCCATACTTTTTTTATGCCACAGCAGGTAGCAGAGAAGAAATGAAGATTTTCTAGTCGCAGAGTTTTCTCCTTCTCTTTAATGCTATCTCCTCCTAATTCTTGTCTCAGGAATAAGCACATACCTCAGTGCTCCAGGATTGTTTTAATTTGTTTAGTTACCCACTGCCAGAAACTCAACTGTGCCCGTGACCCTGAGGGATTTGGAAACTTGGCCTCTGCACTCATTTCTTGCCCAAATCAATCTTGTTGCCTGGAATGGGAGGTGATTATCTTGAGGCACAGCATACAAAGGTGTGAATGATACATCTTGGGAGCAGCTGAGTCCTCAGCCCAATGTCTCCTAGGCTTTCTCTTTCTTTCACTCTAAGGGCCTGCAGAAAAAGCCTGTGCTGCCTGTTGCTCAGGCTGTTTCTCTGTTTCTCACACCTGCAGATCTCTCCCTACTACATTTAATGTACTTTTGCCTCTTAATTCACAACACTCATCCACAGCCCTCTAGCTCTTTCCTCTTGTAGGACTGCTTTTCTCCTTCCTTCATGTGGTGTTGTCACATCACAGTTCATCTGAATGCCTGTACCAAAACTATTCTCTTATTCCACTGTTTTACCTTCTCTGTCCCTGCCATTTCACTTTCAAGATCTTTCACAAACTATCTATACTCTGGTGTCCTTTTTTGCTGATAACAGATGACCCCTAGACACTGGCCTTCATTGCTCACTTCACAAAGTTTCAAACAAGAGTCATGCTCTTTTTCTTAAACTTGAGATGAGCTCACTGTGAACATCCACCAACCTTTATCTTTTTCCCATACTCTCTTTGGATCTGTGTCTGGCTGAAAGCCACTCGAATCTTAAATGTATGGCCATGCTGGAGGAGTAAGATAGAACAGCAGGGGTTATCCTTGTACTTTTGCATTTTTAGTCACTCAGCCGGTGGCAGGACATGGAAACATGGTAGTTAACAGCTACCAGTGGTTAAACAACTGATTCTGCATGGTCTTTAGGGAGGATCAACCCTTGCCAAGCATTTGTTCAAAGGGTGGGAAAGTAAAAACTGGAGGATATTCTGTTGATCTCATTTATTAAAGATTCAAAGAAAAAAATGGTTTGACTGATTTCATACTTTGGAAAAAGAAGAAGCAATTCCTATTTGCCATTTGTTTTAACTTTTAAAATATTGTAAAGGTTTTAATGCAAGTAAAATGCTTAGATATGAGTGAAGCAAACTGAAAGACTGTTTGCATTTTTTGAATGTTAGTTCAATAAGATTTTTGAGATTTTGTTTTGGTCATGAGCTGGAACAGAAGGAGAAGTATGTATTCCTCCAAGCTCTGCAGACTGGGAGGATCAGTTTCCCACCTGGGAGAAAGCTTCCTTTGGACATCACAAGAAATGTCACATGTAAAACTTAGTTGATGATTGATGCATTTTCTACTTGGAGTGGGATGATGTGGGAATACAGAGGAGGGTGAAATATTTTCAGCAGCTTTATGAACTGTGTATTCAAATGTATAAAGAGCAGACAAATTACATTTGCAGGTACTTCTGATTGAGAGAAGAAGCTTTTGCCAGAGGGTTTAGCATCCAAGACACTGGGATTTTAGGAAAAATGGTGAGGGAAATTGTGAAATGGGACCAAAATAGCAATTGGGTCCAAATATTGGGACATGCAGAGTTAAGAAAATGTGAACTATTTTGATAGAAAATATTTATGAGGATGTTAGCAAGAAGGCAGACCCAGGCTCTTCACTGCAGTGCATGGTGGGAGAGTGAGAGACAAGAGACATAAGCTGGAACAGGATAATTTCAAACTGGATATGAGGATAAACTTTTGGGGACAGTGAAACACAGCAACAGGTTACTTGTAGAGGCTGTTCTGTCCCCATCCTTGGAGATTTTCAAGACATGACTACATAAGGCCCTGAGAAACTTGGTCATGTCTCACAGCTGATCCTGCTGCTTACAGCAGGGTCCTACACTGTCCTATGATCCTATGGAAATGGTACTCCAACACAGAAGCTGACCAGGAACCCTAAAGAGTGTTCTCACTCTCAACTGGAAAATGAGGACATACCAGGAATAATTCAGCAACTTTACTATGGAGCTAGGATGTAAGTAAAGAAACCAGGACACGGTCTTTGCTGACCAGCTTCTCAACATCGCCAGCTAACCTTTTTTCTCCCTCCTAATCAACTTCAGGTCAAAGTAAGCCTTTGTACTTCTCTGTGACCTTCTCTTTCCCCTCCTGAACTTTGTGTAAGGCCAAGAAAGCTGGACGTGAAGTCTCTCCTGAATTACAGAACCACAGAATCACAGAATTTTAGGGGTTGAAAGGGACTTCTGGAGATCTTCGAGTCCAACCCCCATGCCAGAGCAGGATCAGCACAGAATCTAGAGCAGGTCACACAGAAAGGCATCAAATTTGAGGAGGATGCTCAGATATAATGGCATATAATCATATATGTCCTTCTGTGCCAGCCTTTTGCAAATTGCTTCCAAGCACTGCTCACTCTGCTAGCAGGGCAAGATTAAATACAGAACTGATATCCCCCATTTGCCAGCATCTATGACTAGACCATCAAATCTGCCAGTGACACACCAGTGGTGGAAAAGTCATAAATCTGTCTCCATAGTGACATGTCTCCTGCCAAGATACTCCGGGGCAAGACACAGGCAAGAAGCAAAGTTACAAAAGGTGTTTTTTTAATGCTGCAGATGTGGTTTGTGTTTGCATTTTATGCTTTTTGTTGTTGTTTTTCATTTGTTTGTTTGTGTTCAAAAAGGTGTTGCTGCCATATATGCTTAGGTTATTTTTTTCCTCTTTTGTGCACTAGCTGCAACTTGTAAAATATATCAATGGAAAGAGATGATGGGTTAGAACCAAAAAAGAAAAAAATAAAAGCCTGAATCCAAGGTAACAACAATGGTACCTACACCTTTCCATGTTGGAATCACTGAATTAGAAACCTCCCAGATCCAAATTCCTAGGACTTCTATCTGTGGCCAGGGTTGAAATCCAGACCTGGTTTCTCCACTCTGAGCTCACCTCTAATAATTAACAACCCTTTGCTGCATTAATAAACATGCCAGTGCAAGAATTTCATGCTCATGTTACTTTTTGTTTGTTTGTTTGTTTGTTTCTGTCCATATTAGCACATAACTTAAGAAAAAAATAATAAAAAAATCCAGTGTTACTTATTGTAGTATTTGGGAGTTCTGAAAAATTGCCTGCCACTAGAGGTTATTCAAATTCTGGTCTTGATGTATTAGCCTAGACAGTTTTAAAGCCATATCTATAGCAAGTAGTTAGCCATACTGCTGAACAGACATTTTTTTTTAAATGAACTACAAAGAATAGCCTATTGTGGTTAGCTTATTTTATTTACAGCATTTCACACGGTGTGAACATTAAAAATTTACAGAGTAATATTGATTTGCAGCTCCATCAAACCATCTCTACCTAAACTATGGCACCAAACTGTTTGAGGAAAGGTGCCTTATTCCGATGATTATTTGTGCTGCTCTGAAGGCTGCTCTCTGCAAGGCAGCCATAAATCCACCTCCTGGCAGAAAGTTAAAGAGGAGGTTCAGAAAGTAAATAATTGCCAGGAAGCATCAGGAAAGGAGTCTTGCTAGTGTGTGTGATGCAGGAGAGCTGAAGCAGACTGGTGTGTCTGATAAGGGTGTAATAAATGTGCTTCAGACAGGTCCAACAGCAGCAGGGACACAGGGTGGCACTGTCGGCAGCTGCTTGGCTGGCTCTGCAGCATCGACCATTTTCCACTGGTGAGAAAGACTTTTTTTGTCTTTTCTGTCACTCCCCATGTGAAAAAAAAAAAAAAGCTAAGAAATTTGAATAGATCAGAAAGCCAAAGGATAGCAGGTAATGGGACACAGCTGTATTGTGACGCTTCTGCCTGACAAGCGAGTCACAAAAGGGGAAAGAGAAAAAAACAACCGTCTATAAATCCAGCAAGCCACAGCAGTCCAAGTAACCTTTTTAAAAGTAAAACCACAAACACAAAAATGTTGTGCTGGGAAGAAAGATGCCCTTCTCAACCTCATTAATGGGAACTTAATTAGGCGTAAAATTTATGAAAGACACTGGAAACGTGATCTTTCTCCCATTAGGAGAAAACTGGGCTTGCTTCAAGTCTGTGGGAGAGCTGGGTGAGATTTGTCTGTAAAAAGATACATCTCCATTGGGAAGGATATATTTGAAACATCTGGTAAAGTTCTTTGGCCAGTGTGTCTTGAAAAATATATATAGAATCCTTCTGGTCCCCTCTGTACCAGACATGTGGAATTAAACTGTATTTGATGCAGATGTTATAAACCAGATTATTCAGCTTTCAGTCCTTCTGAAACACTCTTACACTTTGGAACTAAGCTGCTAGAATTTCAAAAGAAATTGCGTTTGTGACATGACCAGGCTTCACTTTTGAAGACAAAGGAACTGAAAATCCATGTATTTTGGAAGTACTAATATAATTGGGCTGCTGTTAGAGCTCCTCCCTACCCCGTCTTTTTTTTTTTTTCCCCTACTGATATAACCCAAACAATTCTAAAGTAAAACTTTTTTTTTATTTTCAACAGTGCAAGTTACAGCAGGATTAAAATTCATCTTAACTGATTTAACTCACTGCTCCTATTAACTCACCAGCATAGGAAGGGCCAGACAGTTAATCCATTTGAAAGCATTCAGAGTGGAAGAGAAGAAATAATAATAATAATAATGATAATAATGATAATAATGATAATAATGATAATACTAGTAGTAATGTGGTAACCCAGTGTGGTAACACTTCTGAAAACAGCACATCAAAAGAATATCTGATAAGAGCAGACAAAATTTAACTTGAAGTTTGTGGGTCAAATCCAGAGAAGACCTGGAGGATGGTGCATATTACACAGCAGCTGTGAAGGGGTGAAAAGAGATTTCTGAGTAATTTGTAGTACTGTGAATGCATAGATTTCTCATGGGAAGGGCAAGTAGCAACAAGAACAGACAAAGGCCACTGGGCACTACCTCTCACTGCAAGGGCAGTGAGATCTGCCGCTGCCCTGGGGCAACACACCATAGAGGAATTAGGTGCTGGAGTCTGTAAGAAAGGCAATAGGCAGGAGACAAAGTAAGGGCTGGTTTAGAGTAGTCTGCTGTTGTTCTGTTTAGAGGCTTTTGTCCATTGTCTAAATTATTCAGTGTGTTACTCAGCAGCTTATGGCCAGACCTGAAGACACTTAGGCTCTTCAAGTAAGTGTAGGTGATTGAGCCCATCAGTCCAATCCATTACCTTCCCCAGACTAATCTTTTAAGTCTCTGGTACTTTTTTTTTCTTTCATTGGTGAAGTAACTTCAGCACCTGCAGTTTTGCTCTAGGGGATATTCAAGGAAGGAAAATTGTCCCTGTGCACAGAGAATTGCTTTAGTCCATAAAATGGGGCATCCCAGGAAGGATTTATTGTTTGTAATGGCCTTATAAGTGATAGTGAGATAAAAGCAAAGTGAAACTTGAAACAACACGAGTGACAGGAGACAGTGAAAATATCTTCCTTCCCTCTGCTGGCATTTCAGTGTGTACACTGAACCAAAAAACCTTTACAATGAGGTGAAAAAAGGGAAGGGAAGGAAAAATGGAAAGGGGAAAGGGCAAGGTGAAAGGGAGAAGGGGGAAAGGGAAAGTGGGAACGGGGAAAGGTGAAGGGGGAAGTGAAAACGGAAAAGTGGAAAGGGAAAAGCAAAAAAAGGGAAGAGAAGGGAAAAGGGAAGGGATAAGAGAAGGGAGGAGGGAAAAGGGAAGGGAAAGGATCAAGGAAGTGAAGGGAAAAGGGAAGGGGAAAACTCAGTCATCATCTAGTTATGCTGCTGACAAAATTAATGGCAAAGATCCCATTCATATTTATCAGAGAGGATAAACCCTCCCAGTGAGACTATGCTACGAACTTGGGGCTTATCTATGCTCCCACTTTCAAAGGGGAAAAGTGAGGCTGCTTAATTGAAACACAAGTCATGTCACTGGGAAAATTATGCAGGAGAGAGTTGCATCTCTTCCTGATTCCAATTCTGTATCTTTTGCACAGATCTGTCTTAATGGTACAGTCCTGTGCTACCTTGTCATACAAACCACTAAAGGAGGGGGGGGGAGGGGGAAGGCAATTCATTCTACAGAAGTAGGTCCACTAGAGAGGTATTTAGGTTTTATAAATAGGTCCATAAATAATACATTTCTATTTCTGCTGGTTTTATTGCTATTGATATGCAATATAGTCCTCTGGGCTTAAATCTGCAGATATTTTTATTACTTGAGGTCATTGCCATGTTGCATTGTACAAATAGCACACTGCATCCACCTCAGCATATGTTTATTTTTGCATGCTTCAGTGGCTGTCTTGAAAAGGTGATGGGTTGGGTGTTATCCATCTCTTCTACCTGTCTTTAGATTCTGCTAAGTGCATACTTCTATGGATCAGTTGAAAAGCCCCAATCACTCTGTAATTTAAGATTTTATGCCTGAATGCTGGATGTCATCCTAAGAAGTGTAGCAGTGTGTGCCTTTTTTGTGAGGAGGCACAAAGAAGAATAATGTTTTATTTCACTGATGGGCTTCTGCAACTATTTCATGATACCATTTACACTTTGTTAATTCAATCAGGATTATTTTGGAATGAGGAAAGCTGTAGTGGCTGAATAAGATTCAGTCAGTGCAACTAAAATGTTAACATAGATTGCTGTTAAAGAGGCCATTTCCTTTTTCTCAGTGTACATAGAAGGAGCAGTGGTGAGTGGTAGGTTGTCAGCTGCTGGGTTTTTTTCTCCCAGAGTGGAGTACTACTACTCTGCAGTAATAACCTCTTTGAAGATTACTTTAATGGTGTCGTTACATACGTCAAGTCACTAAATGAGGCCCAAGACTGCTTGCCTGCTGAGGAGTAGCTACCCAGCAAAAACTTGTGGCCTCTATAAAGATATTGGTGTGCTGGTTTCTGAATTTTGCCATGTGCTGGCTAGTATACGAACAAAGAGCCATGTGGTAAAGGCACACTGAAGACACCATGCTTCAGCATTTGTCGTGCAGTAAAGCCATGTGGGCATGTCTGTGGGTGCTGAGGTGCTAAGTCTGAGCCAGATTGAAGCTGGGGTGCAAGCCCATAGAATTATAGAATCATAGAATCATCAAGGCTGGAAAAGACCTTCAAGATCATGAAGTCCAACCATCCACCCTACAACCCCTAATCACTAATCCATCTTATTAAACAACATATCTACCCCTTTTTTGAACATCTCTAGCGATGGTGCCTCCACTACCTCCCTGGGCAACCTGCTCCAATGCCTCACCACTTTTTCTGTGAAGAAACTTTTTCAGCCTGAACCTTCCCTGGCACAGCTTGACCCAATTTCCTCTTGTCCTTCCTTTCAGGTAGTTGTAGAGGACGATGATGTCTCCCCTCAGTCTCCTCGTCTCCAGCCCCAGCTCCCTCAGCCTCAGCCATGTATCAGATGCCCCAAAATATAGTGGCATAGTAGAAGCACAGACCAGGGCTGCATCTGAATCTGGCTTTTCCAGTGCCCATGCCTGGAGGGTGATAGAAACTGAAAAGATGTGCCAGTGCAGGCCATAAAACACTGAAACTGCACTGCCATTTCCAAGCAGTGTCTAGCAAAATGAAAAGCTCTTCCCTTTTCTCTTGTCATCACTTCTGTCACATCATCCTGCAGAGATCAACCCCCAGCTCACAGAAAGGCTTTCTCCTGAAATGTATTAACCTTCACTCTATCTCATGTCACTACTCTAATTGAGACTTAATGTATTTACCTCTGCTTTTGTCACCCTCCCTCCTGCTCCCCTTTTATTGGTACCCTGTTGTATCAGCATCCATAAGCACATGCCCTTTCCTGCATATGTCAGCTGGGCAGAATGCTGTTAGTAAGACATATCATTTATCCAGTGGTGTTGTGGATCATTAGCACAGTGTTGCACTTTCAGCTTCCACCCTGGTTCTTTCCCTCAAGTAGATTTCATTGCATAAGTCTCATTTTCAAAATGATGGCTTAAGTGCACATGTTAATTGCAAGATTTAATTATACTGCAGCAAAGTTGTGAATTTTCTTCTCCTAATTAACAAGGAAAAACTTGGCACAGGAGAAAGGGTGTAATGGGGGAAATGCCTTTTGCATTTCGTCATTAAAACTCCCACACATGGGTGTCACAGTTGTGTGTGTCCTGGCTCCTTGACTTCCTTGTGAGAGGGTGGATCAGGTGCAGGTGGAGGCCAAGAGGTCCACAGCCAGGCACCCACAAGGAAAACAGTGACGTAGGAGGTGGAGGAGGGCAGAACTTTGTCATTGCAAAAGAAATATCCAGAGTCTCAGAGAGCTTCTTTTCACAACCATGCTGACCTGCAGCAAGCAGGGTGAGCCCACATCCTTTTTCTACTGAGATTTCCTTCCAGACTGGTATCTAGAGATTCACTTCAGATTTGTATCCTGTCTCCAGGAACTACATCCCAGCATTAGAGGGGAATTAGACTCAGAAAAAAAAAAAAAAAGTGCTCTTTCTGCTAGAATTGTAATTCATAAAGCAACATCCTTTCTAAAATTAGGATTTGAATCTTTGACTTTAACCTTAACAGAAAAGATTTCTGGGTTTTTTTGTGGGGTTTTTTTGGTGTTTGTGTTTGTTTGTTTGTTTGTTTGTTTCAGTTTTTTGTTTTGTTTTGTTTTTCCAGGTGAACTTTTGTGAAATTCAACACATTCCTGCAGAAAGTCCTGAAACTGCTAGTGTACTTTTTCATTCATTATCTAGTCACCTTAACAGTAGAATTTCACGGGCATTTTCTTTCAGGCAGGCTACATGAGTACATAATTCTGTACTCTCAGACTTCAGGTAATGAATAATCATGTTCACGGATCAACCTAATTAGGTAGCAGAGAGAATTGCCTACAACAATTGCCTAGAGTGAAAAAGTGTATATATTCACAGCTAGACAACTGTTCATTAGGGGCCTGACCTTGCAGCCATTATTCATGTTGAGTAGTACTCACTTATGGGAGATACTCCTGTTGTCTTCACCATGCATATTACTATGTAAAATATCGTCTGCCAATGTTATGACTTCCTTAGAATCCCCGTATTTTCTACCTACACTGACACCTGCTGTAAACTATGCAAGAAAATTTTTTAAGAGAAGGCAGCACTGGCAGAAGTGCTGTGCATTTCATCACATCTGTAGGAAAAATCCCTCCCAACCAATCAAGCTAGTTACCACCTTAGAGCTCAGATAATCGTAACTGTCTTTGAATATGCTCCTGTCTGTTGCTCTGTGATTTAAACTTTCTTTACTTAACCCTCATGAGGAAACCTGTCTGACTGTGCTGCAGAACAGCAGAAGGAGATGGTCAGTAGACCACATTCCAGCTGACTGGGCAGTTAGCAGCAGCTGGGGGCCTGTTAACATATTAAAATGCACTGATGCATTTGCAAGCAGTTGTTTCACCAGTCCCTCAGGAATTAATGGATTTGAATTGCAGATTCTTGTTTTCCTTCTCTGGGGCTCTCTGCTTTTTTCTGTCACTTTTCCAGCCTCAAACAGGAGGTCAGTCCTAGACTGACCATGTGTGCACCTGACACTGGCTCCATGCTGCACAAACCTGTGTACATACAAACCTCTGGCCAGAGGTGGCTGGGAGCAAACTAGTGCTGCCAGGCCAGTTCATACACCCGTTTCTGCCTGTCCCCTTTCCCTTGGGAGTAGACCAAATTATTAGGTCAGCTGTCTCCTTGCTGTATTGGTGGCTAAGCCACTCTGTTGCAGAAGAAAATAAGCAGCAGATATTTGTCATCAGGCACTCACATAACAGATAATCACATTATTTTGTATATCCCAGCCAATCCATTCAATGTTGGAAGGAGTATTTGAAGGCTTCTTTCTCAGAGGGCATACCCAGGTGAGCGGTCAGTCTAACATGAAGAAGGAAGTTGTAATTCAGGGTCAGATAATTGACCTGAAGGCTAGAGATATCCAGGTTTTCTCCTCATTTTGCTGCAGACTGCCTGCAGGACTTAAGGACATAATTTATTTCTGGTCCCTGCCCCAGTCCCCTGTGACATTCTGGAGACCCTGCACTGGAACAGGCTGCCCAGAGAGGTTGTGGAGTCTCCTTCTCTGGAGACATTCAAAACCCATCTGGATGCGTTCCTGTGTGATGTGCTCTAGATGACCCTGCTCTGGCAGGGGGGTTGGACTAGATGATCTTTTGAGGTCCCTTCCAACCCCTAGGATTCTATGATTCTATGATTCTATGACCCATAAGCCCTCACAGAACATTTGCCACCCTATCTCTGCCCTGAATTTCACATTGAAGAGGTTTTTCAGGAGCAAGCCTGTTTTCCAGTGCTGTACTGCTTTGCAAAAAAGGGGTAAGTCCCTTCTTAGCTGGGCTAGTCAGTGAGAAATGAGTGATCTTTTTATTGTGACAGGGTAAAACCCATTTGCCTGTGCTACCTCTTGATTGTCATACTGCCTCCAGCCCCATTTCTGCATCCAGGTCTGGCAGAGCCAGACCCTGGCCTTGCCTTGCTCTGTGAGCATCTCTGTACCACAGGCAATAATAAAGCAGCCTCTGTATTTGTTTAATGCTTTGCTGTGTGACAGCTTTTCGATATAGGTAACCTTCATGGAAGAAGCAGAGGTAATGAGCTTGTGAATTGGCTTAATACATCAGGCAACAACATTCATAGGTTCAAGTCTCTTTCTAACTCCTCTGAGTGGTTTGTGGTCAGTAAAGATGCTATCTGCTGCCAGGAAAAGAGGCTGTTTTTAATATGTGAGGCATGTGTTACTGTCAGGTTTTGTCAAAGAATGGATGGCTTATCTTATCTTGTGATCGGGCTGTTCTGAATACAATTGTGGACACAGTGCAGTGACACAGGGAGGTGAGCTCCAGAAACTGTCTTTACAGGTAGAGTGGATGTAAGGATTTTCTGCCCAGCAGATCCTCTCACCTCTTCTCTTTCTCCATTGAGGAGATACACTGAGAAATATGTTAAAGTTGCCTCTTCTTTAGCACTATGGAGATGCACAGAATTCAACTCACAGCTGTTGAGCATGTTTGTAGGGCCAGGGTGATCAGACAGCAGGTAACAGGGCCTGTGGCAGAAGAGAGGTGACACTGTACCAGCTTCCATGCCCCTGTGAACCACACTAGCCACCAGTGTGGTTCAGGTTTCTGTCATGTCTGATGACAGCAAGAGCAGAAACATATTCCTATAGTCCAGGAGTTATACAGACAGGGCTCTGTGCTCAGACAGGTACTTTCAAGCCTATCAACATCCATGTTACTGCTGGAAGTTTGGCTATCAAGTATTCCTCTTCTTGCTCTTACCAGTATCAGGCCATGGTTCTTACTCTGTTTCACGGGGCAAAACCTTTGGGCCTGATGATGGTAGAAGTTGATTTGACTAAAGTGGAAGTGATCAGAAGATCAATAACAAATTGATACCCTGTTAAAATGAATCTGGACTGAATGGGTCAGGCATCTATTTAGAAGTTCACTGAAGAAGTGGAAATCTGCATTTGATTTGAGAGGATTGGGCTGTCAAGATGCAACTAATCCTGTCCAGGATCCTAATGCTTTCCAAGTCTCCAGAGTCCTGCTGATCTTGAGTAATGTGATATTCCTGATATCTTTGCTTTCGTAATTTTTAACTCTTTAACAGGCTTTCTCCTTCTCTGCATTACACATGACTGCCAGGTCTGTTAGACCCCAGAATAAGGTCCTGACATCTGCCTTGGGGATTGAGACCTGGAGCAGCCCAGCACTGCCTCATCCCCAGCCAGCTGCCCCTCCCTGCTGTGCTGTTGGCTGTGCCCATCACCAGGGCTATTCTCTTAGCAGCTTTCAGACATCCCTTTCTCACAGTGAGAGGGAAACAAAAAGTGATTGCAAGAATTATCTCAGCCTCATTTATCTGAGAAGGGCTCTCTGTCAGGCTCTTTCCTGATTCTTTTTCCATAGCACTGGCAATGATACAAAAGCAAAATAGCACAGAAAAGGTTCTAGTCTAAAAAGAGTTGTTGCTGTACAGCAGTCCTGTGAGGACTTATTGCCAGCAGACATGTGAGTTTACAATAGATCTACTTTAGGTCATAAGTGCAAAACCATATCTTGTTAATATTTAAAGATGCTTAGCACAAAAGCATGCATAATTAAACAGTGCATCAGAGCTGATAATTCCAAATAATTTGTCTTCTGAAGAGGGATTTTTGTAATTTGTTAAACTGGGTTGAAGTCTGCAGCCTAGCAGCAGGACTATGTTTGCATTACAAAACGGATAATTTTAAATGTTAGGCTGTGTCCATCCCTTCTGAGAAGAAAACAGACATGGCAAGGGGGAGGGCTTTAAAAAAATGCACATAGTTGTGGATTCAGCATTGCAGAAAGTTCTGTGTCTGTCTGAGACATATGTCTCATTTTTAAAAGCAAAACTATATTCCTGCTAAGTATAGCATTGCTTTCTCTCCCAGGGTATTTCCATGTTCCATGAGGAGCTCGTTAATATTAACCATATCTTTCTCCAGGTAACTCAGTGAAGTTATGCCAGTAATAGGAATGATCTACTAGTTAGTTAAACAAGTGACATACAAGACAAATATGAAAAAATTAATGGTGTCATGTACAAGATATAAGGTCCTGTGAGCTTTTCATTATATCCAAAAGGCTACTTGAGAACATTTTCTGCCTGGATGCGAAAAATCTATGAGGAAAGAAAATGTGTTTATGATCCATTACAAACCATGCTTTTCAGAAGTGCCAAAATGCAAATTGATGTATGATCACAGCTATTTAGTTTAATGTGAGATCAAAAATTATATAGCAAATGTTCATGGCACACTCAGATCATTGATCACACAGGAAACTTATTTACAAGGCAAATCTAAAAAATCTTATTTTACAAGTTTCACTGAAGGTATTTCTAGAAGGTACTGAAGTTGTTAGGGTCTTGTTTACCTGTGACAGCCCTGAGAGCAAATCTCAGCAGGCATAGCTCTGCTGTGGTGAAGCTGCATTGGCTGTTATTAACTCAGGGCTTTTGTTATTAACTCTGGGCTTTTGTTATTGACTCAACTTTTGGCTTAATTCCCTACCACAGAGGTATTTTTTATTTAGACTTGCTGGGAGGAGATCAGAGAGGTGCACTGGAAACTGTAACATATTAATGTTCTACTCAGTGCTGTGTTTTATGTAACAGTCCAGCACTTCATTGTTAACGTGAGTACAAATTAAAGACTGAACTGTGTGTCCTGGGTCCTGTTCTGAAGGGACACCAGTAATGGAGGGAGGGAATAAGGAGACAGTAGGAATTTGCTCTCACAGATGAAGAATGAAGCCCAGAGAGATACATTCAGATGATACGTCCTGAATGTGGTAGCATCCAGAGTGTATTTATGATGGATACAGGTATATAAATTCAGTTGATCACAAGTGAACATCTGTCAGAGCTGCTCTAGCCTGATTTAACAGGGAGTCAGAGCAGGCAGAGGAGCACCCAAATCACAGCTGCCTGCAAGGGCTGAGCAGTGTTACACCTGAGTCTCCTCTGGCTGCATATTTGGTACGAAGCAAATCTGAATAGCTCACCATTCTCTTGACCTTTAATCTCCATCACTTTCTTGAACTTAACCTCAAACAGTTATCTCTCTGAATATAGCCCAGAGAGGCATAACTAGTACCTGCCTGCATACTTTTTTTTAAAGGGAGGAATTTGGCTATGTCTGACTTGGCTCCTCTGACACCAGAAGAGCAAGTGAGTAGATGAAAGCAGCTGGTGCTTAAGCCTCAGTATCTGTGTTATATTTGGTTCATGGGTTTTACTTTGTGCTAGATTTTGTCTGGGCTCAGTGGCTGAACACCCTCTCCAGACCTGTGGATCAAGGCTGCCCAAGGGACTATGTACTCCTTTTGACTGCTGGCCCAGCATTAAATCTGGACACTGGTGCTTGCCAAATGTCACTGTTACGGAGCACATCAGAAGCACCCATGGAAAGGAGCTTGTCTCCAGAAGGAATCTAATGTGCATGAGTCAAAACTGCTCTGTGAATCGAACCAGTCTGTACTAAGTGGCGCCAAACAGGGGGTTCACTTCCAAACAGCAGATTTTCTCAGAGCTCATCACTGATGCAGATGCAGCCTGGTGAATGTGTAACTTTTGACTCTACCACAAAACTCCACTAGTCCTAGATATACACTATCTAAAGTTTAACTTGTGAAGAACATGTGTTATATATTTTGGGTATGAGGAAGATAAAAGACTTTCCCATTCGGCTGCTGTAGTTTATTTCCCCTCTAATTCCCTGTCACTTGTCTCTAGAAGCTGGATGCTCTGGGAAGCCAGTGACTACTTGGGCTGCTAATAAGGCCCTTCAGATTAGAGCTGAAGATATTCTTCCATCAGCAAGTCACAGAATGATGATGATGCTATTAGTGGGACCACTGAGTTTGTTTCTTTGACATCAATTTCTGCTTTTTTTGAGGGCAATGATCAGCATTGACTACACAACAGCTGAAAGAGAGAACTTTCTGCTATTTTGAAAAAACTAAATATAAATATTAGGAATTCATCCTTTTGGCTTCCTTGGAGGAAAGGCTAGAGACAGCTTTCTCAATCAGATTTCTGCTTTGATGCATCTTTTAAATACATACTTAGCCTATGTGGAAGAATAGGGCAAGATATACCTCCTGGTTATACTCCTTATCTGCCAAAAGCTGTGGAAAAGGGACTACCAGGGAGAAAATATAAAAACACCTTTGTCTTCTTGCCACCAGCTATTTCAGATGTAGCAGGGACATGGGAATCCAGAATACCCCACAATTCCAGTTTGTGCCTTGGCTTAGTAATTGTTATGAAACAGGCACAAATATAAGCTTTAAATCTAGATTTACATTCAGTTTTCTCAAAGGAAAAGAGATTTTGATTCCTCTCTTTCTCCATTGTTCTGAACTTGGAATGCTGCCAAAATGTTACTGTTACTGTCACACTGAAAGAGCCCAAGATATCCTGTTGAAAACCACAGACCTGCATTCCACAGATATTAATGAGATTCATCATTATTATCCTGCAGATTTTCCCTGGACATTGGTATAAAGTGTAGCACCATGGTGTTACATTTCATGTTAAGGTATGGCCCTAGGCTCATTAGGAGATGTCAGATGTATATGATGTCAAGCTGGATATTCTGATTTCCGTTTGTAAACCTCATTCTTTTTTTTTTTGTTCCTTGTAAGAATACCATGAGCTGGGGTGTTTAGACAATACCAGGGACATAAAGGGAAGCAATGTGACAGCTATTGAGCTTTCATGAGTTAGCTTTGGTCTACAGGAGTGGGATACATCTTCAGATTAAGGCACTTGAATGTAAGTATGTCCTTGTAGATGCCTGCTTGTGAGCTAGGCATCTAATAATCTGTTAGATGTCTTGGTATCTTAAGATGTCTGAAGTAGTGCTAGACATTTAGGGAACTTTCTCCCCCTGCTACCCAGGTACTGTTAATAAATGTTCAGATGCTTACAAGTAGACACATGTATTTACATGACCTAATCTGAAATTGGATCTTAGATATTGTTCCTTGGTTTTGCCTGCTTCCAGCCCACTTCCAGTCACTGGAAAGAAAGGCAGAGCACCAAACTGAAGTTATGGACTGATGATCATGTGTGACATTTCACAGCTTTCCAGCCACATGTCCCTGACTGGAGGGCTGAGGCACTGGGAGGAGGGCATGTGGGCACTGTGAGGCCACTGCTGTGCTATAGCACACCAGGTTTGGTTAAACCAGTCAAGGGATTAGCAGTTCACAGTGGGAATTACAGTATGTCTGGTGAGAGGAGGATGATTGATTCAAACATGACAATTTACCTGCAAGGAATTGTATTAAAGTATCACTAAGTCATGCAGGTAAATGTTGTCTCTCTTTGGCTTTGGCAGCTCCCTCTTGTTTCCTCTTTTCCACTCGTCTCATGGGAGCCAAGGGTAAGTGTGGACTAGCTGAGACATTCTGGCAGTGTTTCCTCCTGGTTGCCATCCTCCATGTTTGCCTCGAGAATGGGACTGAGGCTCTTGTCCTAACCTGGATCTTCTGTGTAACCAAGCACTTGCTGGGCATTGAAGAGTCAGCACTGTGCAAGTACATGGGCAGTTTGATGCTGGATGTGAAAAATCGTAGTCTAACTGATGCTAGAAATAAGTCAGGTTAAATTTCCCTGTTCCAGATTCTCCTCCCTTTGAAACTCGCTGAATCACACTGTCCAAGGACAGAAGGAGCCATTTCGCCACCCACTGTGACCTGCTGAGCCCTCCATTTCTGCTCAGTTAACCCTGCAGTGACCCAGATAAGCTGTGCATGGTTCAAGCGTGTCTCCCTGCATCCAGCCGTGACCCAAAGGGCAGGTCCAGGCAATGCAGACATCCTGCTGGTTCTCCTGAGGAATACTTCCCCTTCCCTTTGGTGATGTGCCTGGGTCTCTGTGGGTTTTACCCATCATTAACCCCTGCAAAGCTGAGCTGGCCCAGCAAAGGCTTTGTCATGGGGCAATGCCTTACTGCCAGCCTCTCCAGAAATAAAAGCGTGTGGTGACAAAACAGCATCCAGGAGAGGACTATTTTCATAAATACTATACATCTTCTAACCTTGATGGTGCTTTCAGCCTGCTGCCACCAGCTACTTAACATTTTAAATTTCATACTTAACATACTTAAATTTCAGCTCCCAGATTACAAAAAGTCTCACTCTGGGCTACTACTACCATCTCCTCCACAGTGCAATGTTCTGCATTATTTAGTTGGCAAAGCACCAAGAAAGAATACTACAGGTTGGGATGAGCTTCATTCCAGAGTTTACCTATCTAAAATGATTAATGCATGCTTAATAACTTCAAAGATTTCCCATCTCTTCAGAAGGAGGGGGTTTCTTCAAAGCTTTCAGACAGAGAGTCTCTCTTTCTAACTGATGAAGGCATGGTCCCAGTGGAGATTTTACATTGCCATTATGCACTCCTTCAAGGATTTCATTGTTGGCATGTTGTATTTGAAGATTTCTTGCCTTCTGCTACTAGTTCATTTGATTTAAAAAAAAAAATAAAAAGGAAAAGAAAAAGAACAAGAAAATCATATCATTTGGGTCCTGTTCAAAGCAATTTCATGTCACACCCCTGAACTCTGGAGTGGAACAGCAAATACCAAATTTAGGGGTTTGTTGGAATTAGCATCTCTGAGGAAAAGAGCTGCCCTTTCCTAGAATATTTGTTTTTCTTACTATAAACCGTCTTTGATGTGCTTTGATTCAATTGCCAGGTCATTTTTCACATTAAATGTTGAACAATAAGTGATTCTTCAGTAAGTTCGTCATTCAACTGTAAGATTTATTGGATCAAGAAGACACCAGATCTTAAGTCTAGAAAGATTTGAAGGTGCTTGAATGAATATAAGAGCAAAAACTTCTGGGATTTCTAGAAGCAAAAGAAAATGCTCATCATATGGAGTTGCTAGGACTGTAGAAACAGAGGCTAATTTGTTGTTTTCTAGCTGTTGGCAGAAAGAGATGTACAATAATATATTAGCTCCTGGAATGCACATTCTAAAAGTTTGTAAGGATGGCAAAAATTTACAGCTTGTTCACTTCCACTACTCAGGTCTATCAATACAGTTTCAAGTAGATCTGAGAAAGACATAATTCTTCTAATGGTTTAATCAATTTACGAACATTGCTTTTATTCCTATTTTCCCCTGTGTAATAAATTGTTAATTAGCGTGTCTCAGAAACACATGAAAAAAAAAGTTTCAGCCTGTACAGCCTGCTGAGAAAAGGAGGTTATGTCTGAAACTGTACTTAAATCTGTGCAAACTGGTAGAGCTGAGATTCCAAAGTATGCTCAGAGGTGTCCACATTCCAACTAAATGGTAGTGCTCTGTTGTTTTAAATGCCTATCCTTTCTAGTTGTCCTTTGTTTTTCCCAGTGAATGCATTCATCAGCTCTTCATGGCTCAGTAATTCATGAAATTCTCTTTCCATTAAAAATAAATACTGCATTTTATATCCTTGAGATGGACCCCATATTTGATTGTCTTTTCTATGGCAGTGTATATTGAAAACTATAAAATTATAATACAACTATTAATCTGCTGTATCTGCTTGTACCTAATTTTTATAAAAAATGTATTGTGCTCCAGCTGGCTCATAAATTACAATGTGGCTGAAAAGGCTCCAGTTGGATTACTTCTGAAGGAGAACATATCGAAATAAAGAAAGGCTTACTGATTAATATTTTGACTTTATATACAGTGTTACTAAGGTAGCAGCTTGATTACCATACAAAAGAATTAGTAGATAACTGTATTGCAGACCTGGTAAATGTAACAATGTGAAACTTGTGGAAAGTGGCATTTACCAAAGAAACCACATTATCATCACTGATAAATCTTTCATGTAATCTTCTTCTTTTATGAATGACATAAAAAACCTACTTTGTGTCAACAGTAAATTAATACATTCGTAGGAATGTGACAGAATCTAGAATCACATACCATCTGTTCTCTGTATCTCAAATGCTACCACTGATTGTTTTTGATAGGCTTCTAAAAATGCCTTAAATAGCTTTGTCTTTGGTTTTAATACCACACTAAGCAAAATGGCTTAATTATGTCTCATTTGGGAAGTAACGGGAAAGGAGAAATTAGGATATTTGGCTTAGGAAGAACGAGAGGGGCCCTTTCCCCTTTTGTATGCCTAACAGCCAACATAAGTTTGGGGGTAAAATTTCTACCTTCAGAATCACCCTATGGAACCCAGTGAGTGGAACTGAGAAATTTCATCTGAAAGCTGAATTATTTCAACTCATACTTGCTGCCTAAGACCAAAAACAGGAGCTAAACTCACACAATGCACCCAGTCATTAAAATGGAGGCTGTGACTGCTCATGGGTGGCAGAAGCTCTCTGAAAGCATGGGCTTCGTTCTATAGGCAAGTGGGCACACAGACACTTGTACTACAGCCCCCATGAAGTTTGGTAGGTCCATTTCCAGCCTGGAGCAGTTTCATTTCAGACTTTTTTTCTTTTATTTTTCTTTTCTTCTTTCTTTTTTTTCATTAAAAATATTTAGTTTCCAAAACTAAGCCCTGTACATTTTTTGTCTAACTCACAGCTTCTCTCGTTCTTTTTCACACATGCACACCAGCTATGATCCTTTTAAATCTATGATATGTCACAGAAGGTGAATTTTCTCGTACATTTTTTAGTTAAATGAGAATAAAACCCTTTTATTGTCTGTACTTTGTTCCTGAAGTTTTGCCAACAATAATGTTGGCTTTATTAGCTCTGTAGGATTGAAGATGCTATCATGGTGTCAGACCACATACCAAGATGCAGGACTACATATGTTTTTAATTTTCCAGTTATTTGTCTTGTCCTTTTTGGACTGCCAGTGACTCATGAGAATGCCATCAAGCAATGAAAAAGAAATGGAGTATTGGAAACAGCAGTGACAGCTGCATAACGCAGAGAGAAAGGATTACTTAATGGCTGCCTTCCACTATTTTCTGGGCCAGCCATACAAGGAGATCTACATATGTTCTCTTTAAGATGCCAGTGTAAGAACATAAGCATTATCCTCAATGTCCCATAATGCTGACTGACAAGATATGCACATGATTAGACGACTTTAAAGAGTAAAGTGGTATTTCTTTTGATCACAGGTATTTACAGTCATATGTAAAGCCCAATTCATTCTCTTCTTTATCTGATAACAAAGAGGCAGGACACAGAATTTAATATAGAGTGATTACTGGGTAGTGAAATAAATCAAAATAACCATAGGGATTTTGATGCCCTGCAGTATATGTGACCTTTCTGCCCACTTGAATAGATAAGCTTCCAAAGATTTGGTTGATTTGAACATATGGCACCTGGATGAGAAACATCACACAGTGTATGGCCTCATATCACAGCTGAGTTGGAAAAAAATTAATTCAATTGCTTTTTTGGTATTTGTCTTTTATTAGTTTTTTTCTTCATTATATCCCTTTTTTACAGGCAATTCCTCTGCAGTCACAGTCCCTGGTTGCTAAGAGTGTCTGACCAATAGCTGGCTATGGCATCTTCACTCACATCTGTGCAAATCATTTTCTAGTTCTGAGACTATGCAAACGAAGAGCAAAAAGACATTCAACACAATATAAGACATGGTCACTACAGCTAATCCCACTGAGTGAGGCTATTTGGAGAAAACATGAAGAAAACAATTTCTGTGATGAGAACACTGGGTTTTTCATACCTTTCAGAATTTTCACTCAAGCACCTCCCTCCTGCCTTTTTTTCTTCCTCTGGATAAAAGAGAAATACGAGACACTAAGACCACAAATCCTGTGAGGCAAGACAGTTACAAGTACAGACTGAAGTTTCCTAGCTTTCTAAGGAAGGACATTTCACACCAAGAGGATACCTTTTGGGGGTTTAAAATTCACATTAAGTTTAATTTTATTTTTAAAATATTTAATTTAATTGAAATTGAGAATTTTTCTGGTTTATCCAGTTCCCACACGCTGTACAGTGACACCAGACGAGTGCCTCAGGAAGCTGAAGTCTATTAAGAAACACCAACTCAAGTTTCTTCAGCACAGTCCACTAGACCCTCTCAGCAGCAGCATCTCACAGGCATGTGTGTTGCCTAACTTTTGCCAGTGGTGGGTTTAGGGGTGGTTTGATGTATCAGACTGGATTATCTCCAGCACTGTTGTAACTTCTGCTAGTGACACAGCCTTCCTCTTCCCAAGACAGTTCACCCTTTTACAGCAGTCAGAAAACAAGGCCAGAAGTTTCCAGTGTTCAATGCCTTTTGACATATCTAAGCTTGCAAATGGGTAACGAAATATGGCATGTGCAGGAATTTGTAGCAGTATTAAAAAGGGTGAAATATTAAAGAGGGCAAAGAAACCAGTAGCTATGTGCATTAATTATTGCTTTATAAAAAATGTCCTGAGGACTTCAAGCACACAGTTCTCAATCAGTGGATGAACAGTCCCTAAGTACAGTGGGTGTATGATTCCTAAATACAGGCTGGTGCCCCTCAGTCTTGTGATTGACTCCTTCAGTGATCCACAAACTATACACTCATGAGATGGACCATGCTGACTCTGAAGGAGAATTTTGCTATGTGATCAGCAGTTTATGGGCCTCTAGGAGATTTTGGAGCTGTACGTTTTAATTCATGTTATTGTGCTTTGAAGGTACACAAAAGCTCAGCACACTTAGATCTTCCTCAAAACACCTTGGGCTCTGTCCTATACCCATCGATTGATGGAGCCATTAAGACCTGAAGGGACGAACGCAATGATTCCATTTGGACCGATCCAATTTCAATGACATTGTCTCATAGAATTCCATTAACATTGGAGTTGTTACAACCTCAGTGACAGATTATTATTTCTTTTTAAAAAGGAAAAGGAAATTAACACAATATATTGAATTGCACTGAACAGAGACAATAAATAATGGAATGCACCAGACAGTAACCTCTTCCTTCTGTAATTCCAGGAGGAAAAATAGAGGTATTTACCACAAAGTTGATGACATATGTAGCACTTACCTTAAAATATGTGGCAAATACTTATAACATATGGGTGGAATTATGAAACTGGCTAGATCTCATATTGGCTGCAATGTAACTTCAAGTGCAGAATTAGACAGTATGTATCTATCTGTATCTATCTATACCTATCTAACAAGGGTCGTTGCTGTAGTCACTGAGCTAAATACACTGCTAAGTAGGTGCTCTGTAATGGAAGAAATGAATTTAAGTAGCTAAGTTTTTCAGAAGGCACAATAAGATCAGTGGCAAAATGAAGTGTGACCCATCTCACCTGACATTAATGTCTATTTGCATGGACAGAGGAAGGGACAGCACAAGTAAGTGTATCTGGAAACGTCCCTCTCCCTCCAGGGCTACAGAGGGCATAATCTAAGTAGCTCTACTCCCCAGGTGGAACAAGAGCTATACCATATTAGATGATCTTACACCATAAACTTCTGTTTGTCTACAAGGATTTATTTTGACTAAGATTTCAATTAGAGATCACAACCTCTGCCAGATCCCCACCCCTGATTCAACAGATCCTGCTGGGAATTTCCATAGTTCCATTGTTATTAAACAGTATTTGGGCAGTTAGCACTATCCCAAGAATTTGTCCCTAGAGTAGCACATTATTCCTAGAATTGGTTTGCTGAATTTAGCCTCAGAATGGGTGTCATGATCTTTGAAGTTGCAATTCATAGTAGTTACTCTCACTGGATATGCAGCACCTCAGGACACATTTCTTGAATTCTCAAGCACACTTTAGCGATATCAAGAGGGATCATGCTATGAAGTTGTGCCTTCCTCTCCATGATATTGTTCACCCCTTACTCCTGCCTACCATAGGAAGACAGCATAGGCAAGTAACACAGGCCCTGCAGATGAGGGAATGTGCAAAGGGAACATTTTCTAAAGTGGATGCAAAAATGAGCTCACAGTGAATTTGCAGATCCACTTGTTGCATCTCCTTTTGAAAACATGTCTTCTTTGCACTCCCTTTCAGCAAGGTTTCCGTGGTTTTCTAACCATGTTGAATAATTCTTGTGTGTGTGTGGTGTGGTAGTTTACTATCCATTGTATTCAGAGATAGTAAGGATGTCTGTTCTTTTTTTTTCCTTTGAGCCGCTCATTTCCAGTTTGTGATGCTGCTGGTGTCAGCAGCTCTGATGCAATTCCCTGCCACTTGCACTAAGCAAAGTGAAGAGGTTAGACAGAGGAAGCACAAAGGTCCTCCCTACACCATTCAGGTGAGTTCAAGACCCCTTACTGATTCTCCCCATTCATTTTACCCTGACATAAACCCCTCTATCTTCGGAGGAAATAACCCAGTTTACTGCAGTATCAGAAAGCAGATAATCAGATGTGGCTTTTAACACTGCCTGACAGCAATGGGTCTGATGGAAATGTGGTGTTTCTCACTGCTGAGGGAACTGCCCTAGAGACCCAACAGCTTTTACAAGACTTCCTTGTCAATAAATTTACTGATCGAATGAGTGTCTCCATACTTTACCTCGAGTACCTCATATGGGCCTTGAGTGTTTGACTCTTAATAATTTTTGCATAGATTTGATTCATGCTTGTTAAACTCAGTTTTATGTTAACAGGGAACAGGATTATTTTATTTTAATTTTATTTTTTTAATCTGAAGCCCTAGAACTATTAAAATAAGTCAATTCCAGACCTTATGACTCACATGCACATTTATCTGATATAAAACACCTGTCCACCAGTGCTTTCCCTTGTCAGGCTGGTAGATGCTCATGGAGGTTTCCTCTGAAAATATCTCATTCTTTGAGTTTGACCTTTGTGTTGCTAAAGCCTAAGTTCATCCCGCTTCTCACAGTGTCAAAACAGTTGCACACACTGGAAGTGCATCTGGTTGAAATATGATTAGGCTCATAATGGGAAGTGAGCTTCAGATTTAATTAGGATGAGAAAACTTCTATTCTCTCCAATCTTGCAAGACTGCTCTGAGCAGGTCTGCCTGTCTAGATGTGAATCTATTTCCCCTTGTTTGCTTTAAATACACGCAGGGTCTGCACACAAATGTAGGTACCAGAGGGAAAAGTTGTCCTTCACATAGTGACACAAGCAATGAAGCCATGTTCCCTGGTTCCAGCCCTGGCATCCCCTAAACTATCCCTGAAGTGGAGTGAAACAACTTCAGCCTTATTTCATGAAGTCCCAGATGTGCAGGTGAGAGCCTGTGTGGCAGGACGTGGCAAAGAAAGAGAGTAATGGGAGAAGTGATGAGAATTTTGGTGGAATTCAACTGCTGTTGAGTATCAGGTGTTAACACAAAGCTTAAGCAAGTGTTTGATATTTTACAAGAGCAAAGTTTGATCCTGATAGGAAAAAAACAGTAACGCAGAGGTACCACCCTCTCTTCAACCCACCTATAAGCTGCAGTTTTATCTTTGTAATTTCTACATTTTAATCTATGCAGCTGTGGAAATAATTAAAATAACTAGAATGCTTGCAGATGGCTGCTCTCATCATATTGTCTGTAGGCCATAGATGATTCTATCTGTAGATAGAGCAGTGGAGTTAGTATTGGCTGTGGATCTGCAAAGCCTTTCTCTGTAATATTCACCTTTTCTTAAGCTGCATTTGTAGATCCGTTGCTGTTTTGCAATCTCAGGAGGGGTTCATTGCACAGTAAGACCCTTTTTTCAGCCTCTTCAAGTGCTACAAGTATCAGTGGGACTTTTCATTATCCCTTAATTCACACAGGGAAGGAGTTTTATTTTACTGTAATGTTTCCATTTAATAGGCTAGCTGATGAATTTGTAACTTTACCATGATACAGGATCTAGCACTAAAAAATCTCTAGCAATAGAAGTAAAAAGTCCGGAGCATGTAGAGACATGACTCTCTGAATTCTGGCCAACAGGGATCTCCACAAATTCTCCCTGCCTTGAAGGAAAAAGAGGGATTTGCTATTTTCACTTTCCCTTGTGTTCTGGCACCATCTGGCTCCTGTCAGCAAGTGCTGAAGAAGGCCCGTGTTCTGGTTCTAGTACTAAGCTTGTACTTATTTATAAAAAATCATAAATCACTTTGATTTCAAAGCATTTTTATAGAGATACAAGAATTTTTCAAGCTATTTTGGTACAAAAAGGATCTGAATTTCATTTTAGAACACTTCAAAGTGAGGAGCTTTGTAACAGACCCTATTAGCTTTAGAGAGCTTGGGATTTCATGTATTTGTAAAGTTGACTTTATAGTTGGTGTTGCATTCAAACACAGGAGAAGGAGGAAAATAATCAGGTTCCATCAGTGTAATTTGCCAGCTTAAAATCGTATATTTTCTTCCACTTAAAAAGAAATTGGCATATTCATTTATACATATTGTTAATTATCTTCACTCTGGTGATCTAAGTATTTCTCACAGCTAAATGGCTGTAGCATCTTGAATCACCCTGAAGCGAAAAAAAAAAATAGTAAAGGAAAAAAGGCATGCAGAAAACATAATGAGTTTCCGAGGGGTTTAAAAACATTCTGTATATTCTGGGCTCCTATAAAGCCATTTAAATGAAAGTATTAAAAAAAGGAAAAAACTCCTTGCCTTAAAGATGCACAGAGACATAAAAACTTATTCCCCATGGAAACTGTGCCTTTAAATGACATTTCACTTTTATGAACAGTTTTATTACAAGATAGATTTCCTGCAGCTAATTTCATGAGTTGTCCCACTCCACTGCTACTTTCCACTGCCTCTCTAACTTCTTGTTATCGAAGTTAAGGTACATTAATTGCTATATGATGTAAGAGAGCTGGCTGCTTGCCAGAGCCCTAAGCAGGGAGACACTGTGCCTAGCAGGCCTCTCTGAATAAGCCTGCCACTCAGCTGACTGTGGTACCAGTATTTAAGCAGCATTTCCATGTGATGGATTAAGTGTCATTGATGGATGCGGATAATGGTATCTCCTGAGTGTCATTTTAACAAGATGTATATGTTGTTGGATGCATTTCACAAGGCTTTGTAATAATGCATTACTCTCACTGAGGAGGAATAAGTGATTAGTAGCACTAATTAGAAAGTTCTTGGAGACAGACTTTGGTTGATCAAGTATGGTGTGAGCTTTCAGTCATTAACAATAAAACAATAAGTTCAAGGTAGAATCAATCTAGGAGGGTGACTGCACAGATGACATTAAAAATTATACATTCCTTATTAATATATTGATTTGCATTCTAAATTAAGTGATGACATTTAATAAAGCAGAAAAAAATAGAAGAATCTTTTTTCAATTATGTTTGCTGTGTGAGTGATGTGTAGTTCAGTTTCTGAGTGAGGAGTTAAATCTTCTGTTATCTGCAGCAAGATCTGCATTTATAGAAAAAGAAAAAAAGGAAAGCACAGGATAGAGAATTACCTAGTGTCTGGGAAAGCTCATTATCTTGGACCTGGGTGGGCTGGGAAGCCTTTCACAAACATTGCCAATCATTTCTTTTCTTTCAGTTTGGCAAAAGTAAAGAAGAAATCAATTTCTCATTCTGCAATTTCCATTTCCAATTACCAAAGCTGGAGGAATCTTGGAAATGGATGAGAAATGGATAATATTTATGGCTCCATTCAAAATGTTCACCCATCTGGACCAGCCCTTGCTGGGAAATATCCTTGAACCTGGCCATCAGGAGACCACATGCTGTCTTTGCAGAATTGGGCTAGAGGCAATAGCTAGATATCTCTGCCTTCAATCCCACATGTTAGTGCTGAGTGGTTTAATTCCATTAAATCACATCACAGCAGGGGTAGTAGCTGGAGTGCCTGTGTGGGAGGAAAGGATGTCTAGATCTATGGAATCACCCAGTTACAAAGTCACTTTCTCTCATTTCAGTCTTTGCTGGAGCTGGCTATAGGACAGCCTTTAAACCCTTTGCGTTGCAGGGTTGGTCTCAGCTGTACGTTACTATTCTTCTCTTGCCACTCCCATGGACAACTACTCTTGCACTGGAATTTGGGGTAGCAGGCAAGGCAGTATTTTGGGTCAATGTCTCTGCTGTCAAAAATGTGCCATTCAACCAAATAAAAGCTGTCAGAATCCTCAGGATGGAGGTGTATCCCAAGGGAACAGTGCACGGTGCATCTCCTCATTAACACACAAGCTCAGCATTTCTAAGTCAGTGACTGTCACTGGACAAGTGTCCTCACCCTGGATTCTTCTGGACTTGCACTGCTAATTGGTACATGCCATAGCAGAAACACAGATGAGTGGCATGCAGCTCTGACCTATTTTGCTTAGTCTTCTTCACTGATGAAAAAGATCCCTTTCTGAAGTTGTTCAGTTATTAACTGCATCCCAAAGAAGATAACACCAACACTCAGACACAGGGGAGGTGGTTTCTGCCCTTGTTGCTTGCAGAATTCAAAACAGAGCAGGACAGAGCAGCAAAGGTGTGGAGGATGGACATCGTGTGAAGGGGAAGACAGAGTTACATTTCAGGGCTGAGCAATTTGCCTGCCTAGAGACATCTGTGGAGAAGGTGTCTATGGACCTCGAGTACACAGTCTGTGTGTTCCTGTGGGTTGGGCAAAGAAAACAAATCTGCCAAAGTGTAATATGACTGTCAGCAAAACCAGACTAATAGTCAGGATTAAATTATTTTAGGCTCTGGGTGCAGAGCCATGGTTGTAATCAGCAGGAGGGGAGTATGCACACCATGGGGTAGCTTCCTGCTGAGAGGCAATCTCAAAGAAGCACAATCTTTGTTGCACCTCAGAGGATCCTTCTTTGTGAGTTGCAGGTACATAATTTTCAGCCACTTAAGAAAGTAGAAGAAACCAAAGACTTCCCATTACCTGAAGAAAAGGTGCAAGCAAGTTTAGAGGGAATTACAACTCCTGCTAGCACTGATTCGTGGGGCTGAGGTAGGCCATCTCCACACTGTGTCACCTAATTTCAGATCCTCAGTATTTGTGAACTGGCCTGTGACTTCCTCAGTGTTGCTACCCAACTGCTGCTGAGACATATCTTTAGAGAGACATCTATCCCCTGCATCTTACTTACTGGACTTAGTTTGAGAACTGTTGCATTGAACTAGTATTTTAATTATTCTTCAAGATCTAGATATGAGGACATCATATACGTGTCAAGTGAAGCCAACCCATTTGTGACCTCCATGACTCCAGTTTGCCATAGCTCCATGTTCAAGTAACTGCACAACAAGCTGGTGTAACCTACCTTCAGACAACATGGAGACATTGAGGGTGACACATAGGCTTCAGGAAAAGTGACCTTCAGATGTGCTTCTTTCCCATGGAAGCAAATTTGGGATCTGGTGCAACCTTAGATCTCAGCCGGAAAGAGACTTGGGATGTAGCTAAGGAAGGTTCCACATGTGGGACCTTGTAAGCTCACCCACAGGTCTTAGACACCAAACAGAGCACACTGTGCTTGAAGGAGCTGCCTTTCTATTCGTCAGCAGCAGAAGTTGCCACATTAAACCATAAAGATTTTGTGAGACTGTCTGCCTCCTGTTTTGTGTCTGCCTCCCCCTTTGATCTACCCAGTGCCATGTACATGTCTATCACATGCATTAGGCTCACATTCAGTCCTTCAAATCCTCTGTCTATAAAGTGGGATCAACAGGCAACTTTCTGCTCCCTAGGGAAAACCCCGTCTTTTGGGATAGGTTCTCTCTTAATCTTTTCTGTGCTGATGGAGGCTTCACAGAAAAGCATGTATCACCTACTGAGATAATAAGAACTAGAGGAGCTCTCAGAGGCACAAGACATCTGAGTTTATGAAGAGAAAAGTGGTAGGCTGGGAAAACAGGTGTCCAGAACTGCAGCTGAACCTTTCAAGAATTAGATTTTTAGCAGATGCTCAGGACTGAGTTCTGCTGATTGATAATTAGCAAGACAGGCAGGAGAAACCTGCTCTGCTTGTGAGAGCCTTTTGAAGATTCTGCATTTCTGATGAGTTATTCAGATCATTTTGTCAGAAGACTTTTTCTTTTCACTGGTTTAAAAAAAAAATGAAAAAAATCGGCAGGTGGTTTCTATCGGAAAAAAAAGCCACACCAAAAAACATCTGCTCAGAGGTTTCCCTGAGAACTTTTGTAGCCTGTACCCAAAGTGCCTGGTTGCAGACCTGACATGCTTCAGTTTTGATGTCTGAAGTTTATGGCATAGCAAGGCACAGAGGTTTAACAACTCATTTTCTGTGTGCTAAGGAGAAATTAAAGACTGCACCCTGCAAGGAAGAAACAGGGTCAGTGTTGCCAAGTACTCTTAAGAAGACCAAGTCAGAAATGAAAAATCACCCTTTAATCAAAAAAATTTCTCTAAATCTTGTATTGTCCTGAAGATTAGAGACAAGTAAAAAAACTCCAAGGAATTATTGTTTTTAACTAGAATTCTGCCAAGTTTTGGATGCCAGCCCATGTTTAAAAATTAGGCACCTGATTTCAAGTGTATTTTCAGAAGTTTTAGAGATGTTTGCAAGAACACGTGCATAGAAGGCACCATTAAAGGAAGAGAAATGTTTTTTTACAAACACTTTCAAGTATCAAAAAGGTAAGGACACTAGTGCATAGGAAAGTAGTGGATGTTACAAACAACTTTATATTTGAAAGCAAAGAAGTTATGAACTTGTTTAAGCATAATGAACTTCAGTCTAAAGGTAAACTATGAGAACCTGGGGTAGAGGGAATTTCATAGTGAATGTATTTGTTTCAGTTTGTTTATTCCTCTAGCATTTTGTGTAGGAGTGTCAGAACGGCTGTTGGGAGACCTGAGTCAGGTTTGAAACTCTCTATTTTGTCTCTACTACTTACTGCCTTTGGAAAATGTAAATAAATGAAAAACAAAACCAAAAAGCAGACTTTCATATACAGTCTCCAATAGGAGGAAAGTTGAGCTGGACTCATATGCTGCTTCTTGCCTAGGTTTCTCACTGCAGACTAACTGTGCAGAGGAAGGATGGAGAGTTCCTCTCTTGATCTCTCTACATCCCCTGAACCTCAGAACAACTTCTGCCTTCATGATTAATTTCCTTTGGGACGAAGGAGCAGTATGTTTAAACCCTTGTTAAGAAGGACATGGTGATATGAATCTGGCACAACATACTGATTCTTAGCAGTACCTGTCTCAAAGGACAGTGTTTGCAAGAAGGTGTTATGAGCAGGTATGCACTGATGTAAAATAAGGCCCTCCTTCCTCCTATTGTTTGGTTTCGGAAAGTACCTTTCTGACTACAGACATCTCAAAAGGTTGTTTGCAGTTTTCCAGGTTATTTTCGCCCTTGCATAGAACTTGATTTTGTAAGGAGATATGCACTGCATTGTGTCACAAATATAACAATGGTGAAGCCCTTATTCATTAATAAGTGTGTCCTTCATCAGAACAATAGCTTTTGCAAGAAGCGTCACATCTGAACAGGTTGTGATAAGATCCCCTTATAAGAAACTGAGAGATCTGTTTCTCTGTGGTTTCCTCTTGTACTGAACTAAGTGTTGAAGAGAGATCAGAGAAATTGCATCCCCTAAGTGGAAATCTCTTCATTGACTGTAAAGGGTTCCTAGGGTGACTGGCTCAGACTTGCGCATCTAGCTTCCCTCTATCTTAAACTAGGACATAAAAATCCAACCAGCCTGGCTCTTTGTTTTGGCAGTTTTGAAATGTAACAGGCACAGACGTAGCATATGTAGCTCAATATTTAACTACAAGTGCATCTCCAAGATATGAAGAAGCAAGGCTCTCCTCACTAGATTGGCTCGTGAAAGGGCTCCTTTCTGCCTTTGCGGGACACCAGCTTTCCTACAGTACAGTCAAGCCTGTCAGTAACATTTTGATCCCGACTCCTTGCATGCATATACTTTAGCTTTTCAATTTCTCATCAGGCAGTTCTTTTGAAGTATATATCCTTATTGTTTTCCTCCTTGCCACACTTTGACTGATGTTGAAGAAAAGTCTTGAACCACACAAACTGGATTTCTTTTTGGCTGAAACTGAACTGGAAGATGCATTCCAGATGTGCACCACTGCTAATGGGAATTCAATCCAAACACACCAGAACTCCTCAAGAATGGAAGACCCTTACACCACTATAATGTGGGTATTGTGTGCTCAGCACCAGCAGTTTAAGTCTGCAGACCCACAGCTGCCAGACTGCACTACTTTGCAGTGTAGAAGAGGCTTTATATTAAGGCCTTCCTAAAGTCGATGCAGGACAATAGAATCAGGTGAAGCAGATCTGTTCTCATAGTAAAAATGGATGAACTTCCCCAAATCGTTCAGCTCAGGTAAGCACTGCAATATACAGGTATATGTGGCTTGAAAGCTGTCAGGAAAATAGAACAAGATTACTCCATCCAGAACAGTAATGTCTTGTAGAAGTTACTGGGGGGGGAGGGGGAAAGTACAGGAATTGCTTGTTTAGTGGTTTGCAGATGGTTAGAGGTGATGTGGGATTTTTTTGGATACTCTAGATTTGTTTCAATTTTTCATCGCATCTGCCATCATTCATCCATCCAATCAAAAAATAATTACATCTTGTTTGACAGGGTAACCCTAAATAATATTTTAAAATATGTATACAGGTGAAATTTAACATGGTACAAAAAGTAAAGGCTAGAGAAGACTTCTGAGGCATGGTTTTACCAGGCAGGACTGATGCTGTTAAGAGAGCTGTATCACTTCTACAACTCCTGTATCTTACATAGTACAGTTTATCTCACAGGAGTTGTCATATCTGAGAAGTACTGAGCTTGTAGTTTACTGAAATCCATCACAAACAGTCAAGTCTTTGCTTTCAGGCAGTCTGTGGGAAGTTTCCTTGTGTCACTTGAGCAAAGATGCATTTTTTTTCTGAAAACCAGGGAGCAATTTTTCTAAAGCACGAGCTGTGTGGAAAGGCTTATATACTTCTCCTTGAGTGGAGCTTGCTTGTGCACTTGATATAAATTTAATGATTACACATGCCATTCTTTTTTATTAAAATAATAACATCTTCCAGGCAATCAAACTGAGTTTCTTGAAACTCAGCAGTTTTACCTGCTTATTTATGGTAACATTAAAGTATGGGCATTCTCATTACAGTCTGTAAATAACCAGGGTTATGTCCTTGATAGGTGAAATATTAGAGTGTTGTGTGAGTGGGAGTGTCTATCTGTTACTCCTGGGAGGCTATAAAGTGCACAGAAGATAATTACCTTTTTTCTCTTTTTTTTTCCTTTTTTTTCTTTTTAATATTTTTGATAATCCAATCATCCTTTACTGATGGGTTATCTATCATGACCCGCTGGTCTTTTGTACTGCCTTTCACAACGTCTCAAACAGAAGCTGAAGAAATCATCAGGCTGCACAACATGACGGTTCCCACAGACAAGTCCAGAAGGGCACAACCCAGTCCATTTTCAGGCATTAAGTGATGGAGAAAAGGCTTCAGGGAACAGAATCAGGGTTTCCTGGTGAAGTCCTATTGCACACTACTGCAGTGCAATCCCTCTAATGTTTTTCCACCCTGCAACAGACCAAAAAGCTTATATACATCAGGGGTATGTTGAGAGTTATTTCAAGGTGACAGCTGGCAGTGGTGGCTCTATAGTTACTCAATTCTGTGAGAGCTCTGAGCCTCACTTGTAATCCAGGGTTTTGCAATGATTTACACTTCTGCCAAGAGTTTGGAATGCCACTGCACAGCTCTGAGCTCCTGTTGAAAAGGATGCACTATATGAAAGCCAAAGAGCCACAGGAGCAAGATTTTTAGTGAGCCTGGGAATATTGACCCCTGTGGGATTATGTCCGAGCTGTTCTACAAGTGGTGCTGGAACCCACATAAGTGAGGACATAAAATCAACCCTGAATATCCACATCTGCATCATTAGGAGACAAAATTGTGTCTGTGTGTCAATATGAATAACACAAAGTGGAATTCAGTCTGGGTCCAGTTGTTCTTACTGGCCTTGGGCTCATGTTCTAACACAGGTAGATATAGTCATGGGTGGTACAGTCTTAAGATGATCTGCTTCTCCTTTGCACCATACATGCACACGAGTAGGAGCGTCTGTGCTCTCACTTATCTTGTCTCCAAGAGCAAGGAGTCAATGCCATGCTTTACTTGGCCATATCCAGTAATTAGCCATCACAATTGCAATTCTTAACCATTTCAGTAATTATTATTTTTTACCTTGTCCCCCTGAAGATGGAACAAAGGGGTAGAAATGTGAAATCCACTGTCAAAATTATAAACTTACCAACACAGTACCTGTAATATTTACATTTGTGATGCACTGATGAGTGAAGCTAAGATTTTTGGGTGGGGGCGAAGATTTTTGGTTTCAGGAAAAGGCCTGCAATGGCATGGAAGCTTCCAGAAATGTTAGGTCTGCAGAGGAAGGGACTTGAAGTTTCTACCACTCCTTATCAGATCATTAGTATGTTGTGTGAATATTTCTGTGCCCTCATCCTCAGAGTTCCCTGAATATTTGCATTTTTACCTGTAGTTTTGCTCCATCTTAGCATTTCTCCAAACATTAAATGTCCTTAGCAGCCGGTTACAAAATTGCCCACAATTCATAGAAACGTGTAAATTGCTTATATTATTCTTCTTTCCTTTCTGACCTCTTTCTCTGTATTTTTGCTCTCATTTAGCTGTTCTAACACAATGACACACACTAAGTGTTCCCTTCAGCATGTGAATGTCAAGATAACCTGAGGCTAAATTATAGCTTGCTAAAGAGGAGCCTTGAACAATGTGATGTTATGTTTCCATTTCTTCCTTGCTGGATGAAGGGGTAGAGGGCAGAGAGGGAGGAGGAGGTTTAGTTGCAGCATTTAACAAAATATCCAGATTCTAGCTTTGTGAGTTTGCTCTTTATTCACACTCACTTAAGGTGTATGCTACGCTTGTGTGTGTATTAAACAACATCTGAAGAAATTGGAATACATTAGCATTTTAAATAACATGAAAATGTACAAGGTACCATCTGGGACTCTGCAAGTTGTAATAAGAAGAAACAAGTTGTATTTAAATGCTGCATTTAATGTTTGGAATAAAATCTGTGTTTTCTTAACAGCTGAGAACAAAACATACTCCAAAAGAAAGCTTAGCTTCATCTCCTCTCCCTGATGTTGCATGAAATGGGGAAGAGGATATGTCTTAATTTTCCTCCCGGAGGTTTTGATGTCTTTTTTGGTTTGCTTACTTTTCCACTCCCTAATCAATGTTAATAAATCATGTGCTGTTATGCAAAATAAAATAAAATAAAATAAAATAAAATAAAATAAAATAATTGACAAGAATTTACCTGAAAAAGCTTTGTTTTGCTGATTCCTTTTTAAAGTTCACTTGCGCACAGATGGGTATCAAGCCTCTCCACCTCATCTGGCGCATCTGGGGAGGGGTGCACTCCTGGAAATAGTCCACTGCTCTCAGCAAATCACTTCATTTCTCTGTGTTAGTGATTGATTTTGTCCTGATTTTGCTTGCTTGTCAAATGAGTGTTCTGCTACTTTACTCAGAGGTCTAGACATGGAAATTGTTGTATTAGACAAAAAAAGAAAAGTGAAAATTAGATCAAGTGAATTAAGAAGATTCTCTGTTCTGATGTTTTCTTATGAGCTTTCTCAAAGCTACCTATCAGGGTAGATGTGAAGAAGGATCCAGAGGCACCAGCTTGCTTTGGTCGGTCTCAAGGTGAGCTGATCAAAGCTGATGGATGTAAGGCCCGATTGAGTATAGACTATTCTGCTCATGTTAGTAGGTTTACATGTAACCTTGATTATCAACAGGTGTGCTGGAGATAGTCTTCTGACACCGAATATGAAGAGTGGTGGTTCTGAATACATTCCTTGTCTCACGGGATTGGTTCCCATGGCATTTCAGTGTGTGCATAGACCTAAGCATGCTTTAGTGCACTGCTAAACTTAATCCTGGAAGATTCATAATGCAGATTCCTGTGTAACATGTAACACACAACATACAGTTAGATGGCAAAGCAAGAAAATTTTATGAACATCCTATAGATAGCCAACACAGGTGTTGTAGCTCTTAATACGGCTCTCACTAAGGATAATTTTGTACCATGCTAAATCACTACATAGTCTTGATATCTGCTACAAATCACTAACCACCTCTCTGGCTTTGGATGTCACCCGTGCAGTAAAGATGGCTCAGGTCTGCTTTTGCAAGGGAAGACATGCCTTCTGAAATGGAGTCTGAGCTGTCCAAGAGGGGAAGAAGCTGGGAAGAAAGAAGGGAGGTGGACTGGGTGCAGGGCTGGGTTGTTACCCATCAATCCTGCCTAGGCTGACATGGGACACAAACCTGGCACTGAGGAAGCCTCCAAACAACACTCTACTGTGCCCTCATGTAGAGATGGCATCTGTGGAGGTTAAGGTTATAGGGTATAGTTTGTGCTTCTGGATATAGGGTTGCTGAGAGTGGATCAAAGAATGACAAGAGACAGATTCCCACAGGCTCGACTTTCTATGCTAGGTAATAAATGACTACATAAAATTGGTGAATCAAGGGTCTTGTTGCTTTAAAGCATAAGAACAGTGTATCTTGGAGCAGAAAACCTAAATAATGAAAAATAAGAATAATGTTATTGAACAGCTGCAATGCTGCTGTGAGTACTTAAATGTCAGCTTAAAAATCCTATATGCCAAATATATCTTCTCTGGGAGAGAATATTTACCTTAATGTTCTCTAATGAAAAATATAGCTAAAAGATTTATAATTACACTAGCACACTTAGGAAGGATTTACAAGTATCAATGTATCTACTGAGCTGAAAGAAAATCCATTAAGTTTTGTCCCCTAAAAATGGCTGGTGCCTTCTCTGTTCCCAAATAAAATAATATGAGTAGATGTTTTTCCCATGAACATTCATTAAATGCTCATCAGGCATAATCTAAGTGACAGCACAACTTCAAGACACAAATCACTCTCATGTACCCTCACATTGGATCATTCGTTTAAATATGCACTTGTCTCTTCTTATCTTTTTTTTTTTTAATGATGCCTTTTCTGTTACAAGAAAAGATGTTTGATTGCTCTTTACAGGTAAATTTTTTTACACCTTTTTAAAGATCATTAACATAATAAAAGAGTGACATTTCTCCACTTAAATGATGTACAAATAAGACAGAGAATTTTTAAAGACATTTTTACTCTTGTTATTTTAATGGACATAATTCTTTAAAACAAAATGCCTGAAGTTAAAGGATGCTATTGTCCCCCTCCCCCAAGTAAACTTCTCTTTACAAGGAAAACCTGAATATAAATTAAATCTTTTCATCTGTAGAGAATGGAAGAAACTAGGTAAATCGAATGGAAATGGACTATTAAAGGAAATTAGGAGCATACACTGCTTTTTTGAAAAGGCGGAAACATTAGCAATAAGTCTTTTAAATCGGCTTATTGTTGGCGGGAATGAAATGAGTAACACATGATATGCATAAAGTAGGTTCCAAATGCATTGCTACATTCATCACATGAGAGCTGAAGGAACAGCAAGGTTTATTCTAAAGGGAAAACAACACTTACATGGAGAAAAGGATGTTATAAATTCCATTTAGTGGTCAGCCTGTCATTGCCCTAACTCAGCTGCTTGGTAAAAGGGAGGGAGTTGTCTTAGCAAAATCTCTCCACACACTCTTGCACTCATGGTGGAATGAAAAGCCACAAGAGACCTTTCTCTGAAATGGGAGCAACTAATCAATGAATCCATTGCTTGAATGTTGTCAGCCACCAAAGCAGCACATACATTATCATGTTTGCAGAGATGATGTTAATTCCCACAGCACAATGGAGTTATTAAATTCTGAAGCCAGCCTGTCTCAGAAGAATTGGATGCCTGGCTATGGCTCTACAGACTGTGTTGGGTGTCTCCCCATCTCTGTGCTGTCCTGGGGCAGCTGGATTGCAAAGTCCTCTGCCTGTCCCAGGATGATGTTCCAATGATTGCTGGATGTAGGAGTATCTTCCTTGCTCAGGAAGAGAAGGAAATGTGGACACCCTCCAACCTGAGGATTTGCCTGAACATAACTAAACCAGCTGCAGAGACTGAGCTGCTGAAATAGATACTAGCCTAGAGTCACCACTGACCTAATCCAAAATAGTTCTACCCATATTTATACATATCAGAGTACAGATGCCTCCATCCCATGAGTCCATCCCTCTATTTTGCATCCTCCTCCCCTTCTCCTCCTTAGATAGGAGCTATACACCAGCAAAGCACACAAATCAGGATTACCAATGTCTTCCCTTGCATTCACTTACTCTCTTGATAGCAGTTTTTCCCCTCTCCATGGATCACTTTACTATAATTTAAAGTCATCATATGCCATCATCTATTTGCATTCCTGCAGTTTAGTGTCTTTTAAGGGTTGTGCATACAACAGATTTAGTTCACAGGTGTAGTTTAAACAGTTATGGATCAGATCCAATTCTCAGGGACATCCATCAGGACATTTCTGCAAGTTCAGTTCACTCTGCAAAAGGTAAACAGCATGGTCATGAGGAGGGGAAGCTGAATGTGGTGATTTACTGGTCACTGACCTCAGAACCAAGATATTGGTTTTTATTTTCTTATCTGAAGGGGAAACTCTCAGGAGAATCCTGTGAATATCATGATTCTATTCACTTCTCCTTGAAACATGCCACATTAACTTGCAAAGAAGGTACGTGGCCTGGAGATTAAAATGAGTTTATGGGGTATCCATCCATACAATATTAGCAGCAGAGGGCACAATTCTGCTTTTAATTCCATGACAGCAAAGCTGAGTCTGTTGGGATTATGCCACATCAATGCAAAATAAAAGGAAGACATACTTAAACGTGTAAAAGTGTTTGTTTGTATTCTACACACAGGAGTGATCAGATCCTCTGTTGGGCTGCCTAGGAGAGACCCATCTCCCTGTTCCAATAAGAATCAGTATCTTATGATTAGAAAGCACCTGACTCTGACTGTCTTGAGGAGCTAATACGGAAGAACAGCATTTCTGATTGCTTCAGAAAATAACCAGCAGTATGAGTGGTGATGTGAGAACTGAGGCCGTCTGGCTCACTAACAGAATCAGAGTATTTCTTCCCATGTGAGTGTAAGTGCAGCTTGATGTGCTTTGCCTTTCCCTCTTCCACAAAATTGGCTGTATCTGCAAGTCCTGGTGCCCTCTGACTGTGCTCCAGGATTGCTAGCATGGTTTGCAAGAACAGGTCACTGATACAGGTAATGTAATAACTAAATATACAAAGTACTCCCCAAGCGGATCTCAGCACAAACTCCACTCTTGCACATGGGCTCCAGCAAGCATTTCTATTCTGTTGATCATTTTGTTCTCTGATTTTTCTCCCATTCAGCAGCAAGCTGCAGGCACAGGTGCTTCTCCTCCACAGCAGGCCTTATGGTCCCTTTGCTGGTCACAGCTTCAGCTGCCTGTAGCCCAACTCTCACCTGCATGGGGGGAATGAGCACCTTTCCCCAGCACATTAAAAGTGGCAAGGTGTTTTCGTAATACAGTTAGCAGGCCCTATCATCCAGCTATTTCCTTCAGTTGAGAGGTTTACAAGCAAGAGATTTTCACAGCAAAATATGTCATTAAGCAGCTTTTATACAGATCTAACTCCACCATTACAGAATATGTTGGGGTCTTTATGCACAAGGACACGCACCTGTCTGCTATTCTATAAAAATGGAAATGATGGGACAGGGACTAAATCCTTTTAATTGGATGTTCAACATGTTTGCTACTAAGTTTGTTGGGTTTTTTTTATCTCCTTGAGAGATCAAGTGTTCATCAGGCATGTTGATTAAAAGATATTTATCGATCATGGTTCCTCTTTTCTGCAGAGGGCATTTGCAGTGACTGCTGCATAGTTCAAGAACATATTATGTCAGTCTGATACCTAGATTTATTGTGCTGGTGTCTAGATCTCCACTTCCACTCACTGGCAGAGAATCAATATGTACAACCCACCAGCTAGTCTTTCCAGTGATTATAATAGCCCTGTAGACCAATAAACGTGGAAATGGTTGGATTTTATTGTTTTCTCAGACACAAGAAGACATCCTCATCTTTGAGAGTGTTTTACAATTAATTAAATAATCAGCAGACTTCCCTGGGAAAAGATCCATGAGGAGCACAAAACAGCCCCCTGCACTGTTCTTGTTTCAAGGCTGGGACTTTGGCTGCATGACTCAGGTCAGCTCACAGCCATAATAAAACCCTACAGTTCATTTCTGCTAATTTTCCTTAAATGCCCCTGACAGTGGCCAAGCAGCTGCTGTGCTCTGCTTGTTATGCAAACTATAATCATTTCACTGTGCCTCGTCCTTCCTTGCCTGTTAGACTTACTCTCCTAGTCCCTCATGCCGGATCCACAGGATCCTGCTCTTGCCTGGCTGATGCTGAAGCAAATGGTCATGTCCACATGCGGGATTGTGAGGGGTCAGCAGTCCATAGTAATAACCATGATGCTTTTCCAAAATCATGCATCCAAGAGGTGGTTAATCCACGTCAAAACTCACCTGTGAAATTGGGTTCGGAGAGCCCATGTCTGCTGCTGACCCGAAATCACACAGCCATAAATTGCTGCAACTGGGTTGATAAGTTCAACTAAACAGCAGGGGGTGTTCTCTGGAACTGAGACCTGTGCTGCCACGCTCACCCACCACGTTATCACTGCTGGTGTATGTCCTGCAGGTGGGAAACAGTGGCAGAGCTGGCTTGCCTTGACTGTAAATCCTGGGGCTGATGGATGAGTGATGAGAAAATATTAGGAAGTTCCCAATGAAAGGTGGGAGTCATCACAGCCCTCTGAAAAAGTGCTAATGGGAGTATGCTGTTGTACTGACTGTAACTGAGGGCAGGAACAACTTATGGAAACTGGTGTTGCAGGCAATTCAGAAATGTTAATGACTGGGAAGATCTGTAAAGAAATACAAAACATTAGGATCTGAGAAGAACATCCAGCATCTTCCAGAAGCTATGGAAGGTTGCTGAAGGAGTCAGTTTGACCTACGTATTCTGCAGGATTTTGTCCTGAAGGGTAAGGAAGAGGGATGAGTTCTTCCAGCACACAGATAAATAGCCTTCCTTTGCCATGCCTCACCTAAGATGACAGTGCTTGAAGCGCAAAGATGAAACAAAGGAAGAAGCAACAATAGAATGTACTACTTTAAAATATCAAAAGCCAGTGACAAGTCAGGTGTAGTTCAGTGCCTTCTTGGCCTTTTGAAGCACTGTCATTATCACACAGGGAAGATAAAAACATTTCTTAGTGGTTTGGGTACAAACATTTATGAGGCGAGAAATGGCACTTCTGCCTTTGGGCCAAATTCTGTGCTGTTCCGTGGTGAAATATGGTTCAGATAAAGCAACATCCATTTGCTTCCCCAACCTGTTACTCATTTGACATCTTTGCATGAAAACTGTTAGTACTTTCTCAGGCTTTGGAGCATGCTTCCTCTTTCTCAGTGCAGTGTAGATAGTATCACCTTATATTAGTTTTCATTCTCTACATTCTGAAGAGATTTTTATAACTGGTGAGACAAATCACATGAGAGTTTCTCTTCTCTGGCAGGATAAGAATATAAACACACCAAGAACAATATGAGGTTTGCTTTAAAATTTGCCTCAGAGGCAAACATGAAGACAACTAAGCTATTTATACCAATATTTCTTGGGAGGCAAAATAAATAATTTTATGGGATTCCTATTACAACTCACTCTCCTTTATTCCCATTTCTAGAAGTTTCAGTACTGTGCCCCCTTGTCTTTTGATGTAGTCAAAATTATTTTCCCATCTTCACCTTCTAAAAATCATCTGGGCTCTGATCTTGGTACTTGAGTATCACTGTTGTCACTCCACAGATTGTCATTGGTGTCAATGTTTTCTTGCTAAATCCTTCCACACCTGAGCATGGGCACCTCCTGCTCATAGGCAACACAGACCCAATGCTTCCCCAACACATTCACTTGAATAGAGCAGTGATCACATCCTCTCAGAGCTGTGGGGTTATTTGAGGTCCTGCATCTCTCTCTGAACTAGTAGTGCATAAACTGCAGGTGCAGAGTCTCTTCAGGAATGAGGTAGGAAGAAGAGACTTCTTTTTACCTCTGCCATGAGGCAATTTTATTGTAACACTAACACAACAAAATTTTTTTCTTCTCACCTCAGCTGACCGATGGAGATGTTCCCAGATAACCTGTGTTTCTATCAAAAATCTTCCTTTTCAAACACCTCAAGGATTTTCAGTTCTCAGAGAGATTTTGTTATGCTTCCTGGCCAGCTCCTTATCCACATCTTTTCGCTGTCCAGGACAGAGTAGACTAGGAATTGAAATGGGTGTCCTAGAGCTCAGGAAGACCCATTCTGGGGTGAGACAAGTGGTGTATCACCTGAGCATAAACTGTAGTAGATTTCCACCCTCTGCAGTACAAGCAAAGTTTGTCCCACAGTCTACATGGTCACTAACCCTTGCTACAGCAATGACAGCCCGTATCTCCATTACCTTCTATCACTGGGAAAGATTTCACAAGAAAACTTCTTTTTAGAGAGATTTAAAGTTAGTGCCTGTGTGTGCTGGTTTCTCCACAGCTGAAAAAGCCTGAAATTGTCACCCTTTGTGCTGTTAATGAGAGGGGTTTTGCTGGAGCTGTTACACCCAATGATCGTGGTGATGTGATATTCAGTGAATGGTTAAGTTTCTGCTTTTGCCTTAATGAAAAGCAGGCAGTGTGTAACAGCAGAATAAAAATGTGCTGAGAACTGCTTTTTACTGATGCTGGCTTGGGTTTTTTATGTGCAAGGCCCAGTAAAAGCTACTGACCATGGACCCTTGTGGTAGGTTCAGCTGAGGGCCAGAAGGAGCGATAAGCACAGGAATAACAGGGTGACAGAAAAAAACTGAAGAACTGGGAAGGCACAAATCTCAGCTGCCATCTTCTGTAACATTTCTGTGCCACAGAAGAAGCCCAGCTCAAGCCGGATATGTTGCTGTGAACAAATATGTGAAATGGGATTTTTCATGTAAATTGATGACAGCAGCCTTGGAAATAACCAGAGGTTGCAACAGAGCAAGCCAATAGCCGACATTTTCAAGGGAAATAAGTCTACAAATTGATGGATGAGTTCTGGGAGGATAAATTGTTAAGCTTCTGAAGATGAAAGTCTTTATTTGCACAGGTACAAAGTTTAAGTAGCTTTTTTTGATTCACAGTTTTGAACTACAAAACAGCAGCACGCTGTTTTGTGGAACTTAATAATCTGCTTTAAAACAAATGTGAGGTAACACCAATTAAGGCCATGTTTTTTAATGAATAGCTACTCAGCCAGGTGAAAAAAAACCCCACCATGTACCATATTGTGCCATCCATTTTAAGTAGAACTTCACACAGACCTTCAAAGGAAGGTTCTGCCTAACAAATGGCTGGAGTGATGCATCTCTATTTTACAAGGCAAAAGGGAATAGCGTGGGCAATGTAGGGCCTGTGTGTGTGTGCACGTGTGTACGTGCTCACTGTGTTGAAAGCACCAGATTATGCTGAACTGATTAAACAAGCTCACAATTGCATTACAGCAGACACTGTGATGAGAGCCAAAATGTGATTGGCAAAATATATATGACATATTGTAAAACAGATAAAATGATAACAGCTTTTTACTGAAGAGCATCTGCTATTCAGTTGGGAAATTAGGGTGGAAGGCAACTGTTCTTATAAATCACAAAATGACATTGCCATCATCAAGAATTCCCTGTCTTAATTTTTTAAGTGTGGTATTGTTGTTCCTCTTTCTTGTATGTCAGAAAGTTAGAGACTCCAACTTTTTTTCTCTGAACATGCTGGATAGAGATAAGTCTCTATAACCACAGTGTAGGTTTAAGTTCTTTAAACTTTTGTGTTCATTGACAGGTATGACGACTAAGCCAGATCCCCTGGATAAAATAACCTGGCATTAGTGTGATTTGGTTTTATTCATTGCAACTGCATAAGAAAGGATTACTCTGATGTTAGCTGAACTTCCTTCCTTTCCTGTTGCAATGGTTTACCATTTGTTTCTGTAGGGAAGACTGCACACACAGACTGCATTGTTCTGTGCGTTGATCTGCCAGGATTAGATGCACTCCAACTGAATGCAATGACCTTCAGATGCTTCCACAGAAGAAGGTCTGTTTCTTAAGCTAAATAATTAACCACTGCAGGATGGATGTTGCCTCACTATCTATTGAATTGCTTCCACAGGGTGTAATGACTCACTACTTAATTGCTATGTAATTTTATTATTATCTGTAAAATGTTTTTCAGAAAGGAAAGAAATAACTGCAAATTGCAAATGGTCTGGTGGAAACTGACCTAGCTATACTGACTTTCAATAATCATCTGCTAGGTCCCTGACTGGTGTAAATAAACAGTTTTAAAGCACTGCCCTGATTTAAGTGGCCTGCTATACATTTATCATACAGCAGCAAAACACATGAGAAAGTGTGACACTACCAGTGCTCATTGTGGTCTAACCTCCAATGACACGACATCAGGGCCACCATATTGTTTACTGTGTTACCATCCTTCTGATCTATTCTGACTGTTCTGCTGCCTGCCAGGTCATGCAGGAGGCATTAATTTTGGAGTCTACAACCTACAATAAAATGAGCTTTTGTGCAGTCCCTCAAATGTGCTGAGATTTCCATGTCCTGTCCCACACTATAGCTAAGAGTTCTTCCATCTCCTTCAACTTACTGGCAGTCCCATACTAGTTAGTTGTCTTCATTTTTCTTTCTTGTAGGTGGATCAGCTTACAAAGTGCTCATGTGTATTAAGATTTTTAAAGGACACAGCAGAAAAAAGAGGTTCTACCATGTAACGATTCCACTTCTAACTGGACCAATTCCAGTCTGCCAATTTTGTTTATACCAAAGGTACCTCCACTTGGCCTTGGCACCATTATCAATGCTCCATTTTAGCCTTGAACTGTAGTGCAGGTAGGAGTTCTTCTTGATTTCCCTCACTAAAGTTGTAAGTGTATCCTGTGGATGCATGAAAATTCAATTTTTCTGACTCAGAGAATCAGAGAATGCCAGGCTGGAAGGGACCTCAAGCATCATTTAGTTCCTACCTTTCTAGGTAGGAAGACAGTTTAGATGAGATGGCCCAGCACCCTGTCAAGATGAGTCTTAAAAGCGTCCTGTGTTGGGGAATTCACCACTTCCCTGGGGAGATTATCCTAATGTCCAACTGCTCTCATAGTGAAAAATTTTCTTCTGGTGTCCAATTGTGATCTCTCCAAAAGTAACTTACACCCATTATCCCTTGTCTTTTTCATCTTGGTAGTTACCCTTTAAGTGCTGGATAAGAACTGTTTCTTATCTGTACTGCTTGTTAGCCTGCATGTCCATCAAAGGCTGTACTCCCTATCATCCTTTATCCACAGACGCGTTTAGATGAGTTTAGCACATCCTGGGCAGCAAGTACTTCTGAACAAGGATCTCCCAAAATACCTCTGCTTTTTTTCTGCTGTGGACTCCATGGCTTTTAAAAATGTTCCTCTCCATGTCTTAAAATTGCTGAGTAGAAATAACAGTTGGTAACTTCTAGCCATCATCTCCTCTTCTGCAATGCTCTTGGGTACTGTCTGGTATCTCTTGGCTGAGAGCTTATCTGTGCTTTTGATTTTCATATGACTGCATAGATAAATGTCCTGGAAGAATTGCACCATTTCCAAATCCATCAGAAGTGTGGGACTGAAGATGAATTAAAAAAAAATAAAATGACTGGCTTTATAGAAAGGAATGAAGCTGCCTGTAACACTCATACTCCAACAAAATGCTACTAACAGAAAGGTAGGCAGTGAGGTACAAACTCCAAAGTAACTGATAGCCTGTCTTTGTTGGCACGGTCAGTCCTAGCGGCAATCTTTAGTCAATCTGCACACTAGAAAAAGACAAATATGAAACCACTTTTTCCCTCACCTTGCATGGAACATAGTTTTGAAATTATACAAAAAGAACAAGATTAAAAGAAAAATGAGGGAAAAGGAATGCAGGAATGTTCTGAGGAAACCAACATCACTTAATACTGTTTTCCAGGCTCCTTTTTGTCATCAGTCCTTTGTAAGACTTAGCTCTGGTGTAATATATGGCATGAGACAGAGCCAGCCTTACCAGGAAAGTTTTATGTCATGTCACTCAGGTGGGTGCTTAAAGCTAACTGCAAAATGTAGGGATAGATGCTATTGCATCTCACTATTTCCATAGCCTAGGCTACAGTGGTCAGGCATAGCTCAGGATAGGCCTTGATTTTTTGCCACTTGAATTCCAAAGCACATGTGATCTTGGCCTTGGGAAGGACTAATCCTCAGCACTGATTCACCTGGGGACTGGTTGGCTGGGGAGCAGCTCTGTTGAAATTGATGGTGGTATCTTCATAGACTCAGGAGCCAGCCATGTTCCCAGGCAGCAAAGACAGCCAACAGCAACCTGGGCTGTATCAACAAAAGAGATAAGAGATCAAGCAAAGTCAATATCCATTCTGTTTGGCACTTGTTAAACCACATCTAGAAAATTTATCTAGACTGGGGGCCCCAAATGTGAAAAAAAAAATTGACATACTCAAGCAAACCCAGCAGAGGACCAACAGGATAATCAAGGCTCAAGCATTTGCCCTGTGAGGAGATGATGAGGGACCTGGTGTGGTTCAGTCTGGAGATGTGCTTTCAGAGCACCTAATAGCAGCCCCCCAATACCTATGAGAGGTCATTGAAAAGACAGAGCCAGGCTTTTCATGGTGAAGCATGGTGGGAGAATGAAAGAAACTAAGTGTAGAACAAAACTATATATGTAGAGAAACTTCCAGCATAAGGACAGGGCATGAGCTGGAAAATAGGAAGTTCTGTTTAAATGTGAGGAAAAACTTCTTTATGGTGAGGGTGACAGAGCACTGGAACAGGCTGCTCAGGGAGGCTGGGGAGTCTCCTTCTCTGGAGATGTTCAAGACCCACCTGGATGCAGTCCTGAGTAACATGCTCCAGGCAGTCCTGCTTTGGTAGCGGAGTTGGACTAGATGATCTCTAGACGTCCCTTCCAACTCTGCTAATTCCATGATTATGTGATAGTCAAGATATAGAACAAGTTTCCCATGAATGTCTGTCTCTGCTGTCTCTGTCCTTGAAGGTTTTCAAGACTTGATTGGATAAAGTCTTGTTTGAACAACCTTGCCTGATTGCATAGCAGACCCTGCTTAGAACGTTACGTTGAACTAAGCATCTTCTGAGGTCCCTATCAATCCAAATTACCTGGGTACTGTATGACATTAAACAAACTGTTTAATCAAAAGCTCAATATTTCTCCAAGTCCTTATCTTTACTCCCTGTGTGCACTACTCTTCTCCAGTTTTGAAAGCTCACTCATTGCAGTGACCTACCCTGCTCCAATCAACTTCTTGAAATGCTCCAACTTTTCAGATCCTTTCTTTTAGTATCTGCTTATGATGGTGATGAATCCACTACCCGTTCCTACTGTTCAGCTTCAAAGGCAGTTGTAGGGATTGCAGTATTTTCTAAACTTCTGTCCAGTTAAACTCACAATTTGCTCACTTCAGCACAATTAATGGAGGTATCATTGTTGTTAAGCTTTGCCATGTGTTCCTTCCCCGGACAGATCCATTATGTGAACTGTGCACCATTGCCATTTAGAACAAAAAGGCATTTCACCCAACGTCTGATGGAGAGCTGAAAGACTAGAGCTTAACTTAAATCTAAAATTACTTTTCAGTGCTTCACAAATTGTTCCTATACAACCAGAAATGAAAGCCTGTGGATTGCTTGTGTCTCATAATTTTTATTACACATTATGGAAGAGTTCAGGAACAGTCAGTAAGTTGAACTAGAACCAGTTCTCATCTGTTGTTATGGTTACCAGGAGTAGAAAATAATTTCCTGTAATTTATCTTAAGATCATTTATGTCGGATACAAACACAGATTAAGCTGAATACCATGGTAATTTCTTCTTCAATTGTGTTAGGAACCATAAGACATTCATTTTTACTTCATAAATAAGGGTTACAGTATGTCATGCTCAGTCAAAGAAGATAAAATGAATCTAATTAAGTGCCATCAGAAGATCACTTTGCTGTTTTTATTGCAGCAATAAAAGTGCCCTTACCTTCTTATTCTTGGAGAAATGACAGAGATTATTATGGAAATAGGATGAGATCAAGTAAGTCTTGCTTGACCTAGACTTGGATACAACAATATCCTCATGTCAGTGATTGTTGAAGTGAATAAGCAGTTTACAAAATCTGATGGGCTAAAGCTCATAAGAAATGCACTTGCTTTATTAGAATGAATGAAACCATATGTAAGCCTAAGACAGGTCTTGTTTATTGGGTTTTATATAAACAATATAATCTTTTTATTGATCTATAGGCCTCAGTGGTGATGATGGCAAACAAGGCTTTCAGACTGATCACTGCAAGTCCCTAACGTTGATTAGTTGATGTGTGCACAAGTGAAAAGGACCATTTAGCATTAGCTGTATGTGTATACCAGTATAATAACCTGGAGGTTATTTTAGGGCATAAAAGAGCTCTGCATAGAATTAAGAACAGTGGAGGGCCCTGAAAGAGCACAGGTTAGGTGAAAGGCTGTTAAATAATATCTTGAAGACATTTCCATTTAGTTGCCAGAGTCTTTAAAATGCCAGGTGGGAGTTTAAAAACAAAATTAACCGAAGTCTGTGAAAAGTCTGCTGTAAACCTTGGAAAATTTAGAGGAGGTTTGCTGTCTCTAAAGTAAAAGAGAGCTCAGGTGATATGTGGTAACAACACCTGACCCTTGTGTTCGGACTTAATGGAGAACAAATCCAGTCCCCTGTGTCTACCAAAATCCCTAGTCACAGTGTTGTGGCCAGTGAGCCAGGAGCTCAGAGCTGCATGGCCACATGCCACATGGATTTTATCTTGCTCCAAAATCATGGGCCAGCCCATCTCTCTCCAAGTGCCTGCACGAGAATGTCTTGGAGCAGTGTCATAAGACAAATAAAGACAACTTCAAGTAAATCTTGGCAAAAAATCAGAAAGCATTGCCTGAAGCAAAAACTAACTAAACAGAGATGAAAAAAACCCCAAACCTTACAAACACTGTAAGTCTGACTTTCCTTCAGGTACACAGGGTCTCCTTCGGGTGCTGGAGGTACTCTCATCTCAACCTCTGTATAATGTATCTTTTTTCTGTACTGATACCTTTGTACAGCAAATTTCTGAAAGTCCTTAGGACCAGTTCTAATCTGGAGAAAGTCCTGTGTCTATCTGTCTGACTGATGTTGCATTTTTGGTGCATCCAGGAATACACTGACAGACCTGCCCACCTTTTTGTGTACAGAAAGCATGTTCAAGCACAAAAGATGAAACATGCTCCAAGTGTTGTTTTACTTGGTAACCAGCTATCAGTTTGCATAGTGATGAAAAATGCAATAAACAGAAGGTACAGAATGCAACTGGAGTGGTAAATATGGCTGAATTGTTGGCATGATAAAGACAACTAAAACCCGTGTCCCCAGTAAATGACCCTGGGATGTTTCTTACTCAGAAACTACAGTTCAACAGTTTCTCCATGCAGGACACAGCATACTTACAAGTTTATCTTTTAGTATGGCTTAGGGAACAAGTGAAGACATTGTCTCATGCAGGAGAATCCTGTCTTTGCCATTTTGACTGCAGCTGATCTAGCGGAGATGTGAAGTGTCACAGAAATCCAATAATGTTAATTAATTTAATTTCCTGAGCTGGAAGTGACAAGGAGCTGAGTGCCCGCTATCCAGCTCACATTAAAGCTGATGTGCAAGTTGAAAATCAAAAATATTGCCAAGAAGAATGCAACTTGGATGGAGTAAACCCCTATCAAAGGAATGCTGCCAATTTCCTGAACTTGCTTCACTAAACAACATTTCAATGTTAAAAAGAAGTGAGGAAATGAGGGAAAATATTTAAGGAAAACAGATTATAGCTGCAAGTGCTGAGCCAGATCCACTGCTGGTATAAACACTGTTGAAGTAAATACAAGATATAATGATTAGCATCAGCTAGGAGTATGCCCCTTAGCACTGCACCATTAAAGTTCCTGAGTGTGGGAGTTAACAAAAGCAGTTTAAAGTGTATTGGAAAATGATTTTTCATTCCATTTTAAAAACTCATTTCATGCATTGTTGTGTCATCTACTTTTAAAATTACAGTCCAAGCAGAAAGACCAAAACGTGATACTGATCTTTTAAATTGTGATCCCCAGGGCAGAAGTACATGATTGACCTGTAGTTATTTGTTAGGTCTTTCCAGGCCATTCAGCAGAATAGTATGCAGGAGAGTCATATGAGTACCTATATAACAAGTAAAAGGTATTTGATTGAGAACTATATTAGAGTAAATAAATAACAGTGTGATGGCTCATGCTGTGAAGTTGTGACTGAAACTTAAATAGCCATTTTTGTTGCCTTGGTGTAATTGGTGAACTGCTGGAGCCAGCTCTTTTTTGGTAATCTGTATCAACACATGGACAATAGTATCTTTCAATTCATCATCTCCCAGGAGATTTAAAGCAGTCATAGAAACATTTTATTTTGTTGCATGCCATTTACTTCTTTGAAAGATGGAGCAGTGTCTTACAAACTCCCACTGTGCATTAAATACTACAAATTAAAATAAACTACTCCAGGCCTAAATAAAATGGCAGCAACAGGGGCAGGCTGGTATCAACTTATTTTCTAACATTTTTCTCAATTAAGGAGAAAGACTAGCAACTAGAACATAAAACACTCTTACTTCTTATTCTCAGAATATATATATATGCATATGTAAAAAAAGTTCCTGAAAATGAGAATTAATTGTATTCCAATATGCTTAGTGGATGAGGAGCACTCTACAACTTCTTATGCCTAGCTTTATTACTTAATCATACCAGCTGAGCTGGAAAAGCCTCTGGTGTACGTATTCAAGATGATTAGAGTTCCAGCAAGATATTAACTGCAAAAATTATAATTTATAAGAACTGAGCTTTTGCTGATTTCTTTTTTCTAGTGAATGAACAGATAGAACTGGTCAATTTTGCTTGGATTTCTCTGTTGCTGTTCATAGCACAAGGTGGGGAAGATGTCATAAACCATTAATTTAACTGTGTTAATGTAAGGTTTTTTACAGTATAAAGCTCTACTTTTCTCCTTTCTATCCATCTTAATATAGCTTATTTCCCTGAGAACAAAAGCAAATCTTGCATGACAGATTTCTGTCCATGTTCAGAATTTGTTCCCTTGGTCAGTCTTCTGGATTCTACCATACTTCTGTATTCTGCCAAGTCTAGCCTGCCTGAGCCACAGAAAAGTCTTTCTGCTTCTTTAGACTAAAATGTATGTGTCTGCTTCCCTGCCTGTGATACCCACCACTATTCTCTTTTGAAAAGAGACTGACATTTGAAGAGGGTTGGTGACTTTGGCTTTCACTGTCCTCTTTTAATTATAACAGCAAGCTGCTTTCCTGTGTAGAAGTACAGATGGAGTGGGAAGCATACATAGACGGAGCTACTGGCCATCCCTCTGCCACCTCTTGTCTTGTGGTGATGCTGCTATGTGTCAGAGGAGCATCAAGCATATGAGCATGACTCTTGTGTATTCAAGCACCCAACTGCCATCAACACCATCTGTGCTGCTTACCACCAGTGTCTTTAGGAGCCAAGAGCCCAACACTTGTGTGTGTTGTTAGCATGGCTCCCCTGATGAGTTATCATGGAAAATTAAATGGTTGCCAGCTGTCTAGCAGAGTCGTAGTGGCTTGTAGGCAGGTGGGTTTGTGTTGGGGATGAAGTGATATGAAATATCTCAAAGTGACATTCACAGCTGCCTCTGTTGAAGTCTTCCAGTGGGTATCATAGGATCATGGAATCATTAAGGTTGGAAGGGATGGGTCCTACCACTCATTTCTAATGTTGGTTGTGACACCTGCAACTTTTGAGAGGTATGTAAACACACTGTCTTCCTCACTGACCCTTTCCCACCAGGCAAACATCCTCCTGGTTCTCTGTGGACTGCCTTCCTGGCCTTCAGGTTGCCTCTGTACATATGCTGCAGTTTATGAGAAACCATTTTACAAATTAAAATTTCACTTAAGACAATAAGTTTGGGGAAAGCTCAGTGAATTCCAAACCATTCTTTTCTCCAGCTTGCTGTGGTTTTGCTTTTGAGGTACTGTTATATGAACCAGCCTGTGAGTCTGTCCCTGTCCCCTTACAAAGACCATAACTGGTTTATTTTAATCAGACACCACGTCAGAGCTGCTATCTGTAAGCACAGTCAGGTCCTATTTGGAAGAATGTCATCACAGACCTTCAGCCTCTGAAGTTCTGGCTTTTGTAGATACAGCTCACCTCCTTGTGCTTTAGCAGTTTTATTTATTTATTTTCCCCCTGTAATAGGTGACATCTACCCTTTGGAAAGCCACAAAAATGAACATAGATTACATACTAGACATAGGCTGGATGAAGAAGGTGTGAATAAATAGGTTTTCACAGTCTTAAATAGGCTCTAAAGCTGCCTTCATCTTTGCTCTCTCAACTTGTTAAAATTCATTCATTGGCAAAATTGGTCATTTAAATTCAAAAGTCCTGGTTCCCTTCTGTATTCTCCATCTCTTTGGATTTATGTAGCTGGAGATGTGTTATTAAGCATTCTTTTATGGGTTTTAAAACACGGATATATTTCTGGAAGCATGTATTTGAAAGAGTAGTGGTTTGTCTACTTAAATGTAAGGAACTGGTACATGTAACTGAAAAAAAGAAAATTTGGATTATCAAGTATTATGATAGTTTAAATATAAATTAACCACATAAAGGAGATTACGTGTTTGATTTGGAAGTTATGTTCAGGGCATGGAAAGGACATCTGAGTCCTACAGTGATCAAAGAAAGATGTAAGAACAGGTAGAGTTTTTAATATATTTTTTTTTTCTCTGCTGGGCTGTTAATTCTGCCTCTTCTTAGTCTGATTCCTTAATGGAATGCATATGTTATCTGGCATGCATGTGAACTTTTACGTATCAAAGACATTTGCTGAGGTTGTGAAATCGATGGGAAGAATCTATAGTTGCATTTTTATATGTTCTTTTTCCCACCTCTGGCCCAAACTTCCCTTTTTATCCAGAAGTCTAAATTACCCAATATTCAATAAGAAAATGACAGGGTATATTTCAGTGACTGCATTTTTTTCAGTGATCCCAACCTGGGATCCCAACCATTTGCCTCTGTGACATTTTTTGGAAGGCAGAAAATTCAGATCTGGCTGACGGAGACACTTTGGGACTGGGACAAAATATTGCTGGGTATCACAAACGTTTGACAATGTCTCCAGACACTATCCATCAATCCAGTTGTGGGTTTTTTAATACAAAAAACCCACAACAATCAAACAAACAAACAGGTGTTGTGGGGGCAAATTTCCAATGCAGAATGTGCAGAAAGCTAAATGGTGTTGACTGCAAATTTAGCAACCCAAAAGGATGCATTGCCTACCAGAAATCAGGATTCTGAATTACTGCATCTAAGCATGCTCAAAATGAAGCCCCACAATCCAACTAAGGAGGACTGAGTTTATTTAAGCCTTTAGTATTCAGGGACTTCATTAATGAATCTGATGCAGTGAGAATCTCTGCTACTGTCATGGCACGAGATTTTATTTCAATTATTATATGCGATTTTGTAAATGTAATTGTATAATTATTGCAACATTAAAAGACACAATTACAGTTTAAATCTTCTTAAGAACTCAATTTTATTGCGTTTTTATTACTTTGTAATTATATGATATTTTATTATTTGAAATTAGAAATTATTAGAAATAATTTTATGATTACACAGTCTTAAAATATGATCTTTTTACTATTTCTTCACTTTATCCTACAACTATCCTAAACATCCAGTGGAAAGTGAAAGGCTACAAGCATTTTTAGAGTAACCTAGATAAGACATCGATGATGATGCTGAATTTTTTTCACTTTAGCTGTTGCCTGCCTTACAGAATTAATGAAGGAGCTTATGATGACAGAAGTCAGTTCAAAGCAGAACTGTAGTTATGAAAACAGCTTTTGTGGAGGGCTCACGCTTGTGATGAGTTATGTCACAACTGTCTGTGTGATCAGGAACCGTGGGAGAGGAGGTGGTGAAGTTGTCTGGTGCTAATTGTTCCATTTGCTCACAGCACCATGAATCAGAGGCAATCCTGTTGACATCAGAGGCAATACTTTTGTTAACAGAGATCTGAGACTTGTTTCAAACCTGAACCATCTCATAATCATCCATCTTGCAACACCCAGTGAAGAGAATGTTTTCTTAAAAGCAGGAAATGGGTGAAATGGTCCATGCTGCAAATCAGAGCTTGAAGCACCTTAAATAACCACATTTCCTCTTCTGTTTGTTATGATTTGTATGTATTTACTGTTTGCTTTCATGTGTTGTCCTTTGTGGGTTTTTTATTAGACAAAGTGTCCTTGTTGAGTTATATTAACATTTTCAAATGTTCTTCAGACTTTGATATTATACATAAAAAATATTAAACCTTTGTCTCAACTCACTCCTGAGTCCTGTTACAGTCAAAATGGAATAGAACATACTTTGATCTACTGCAGTTCATACAAATACAAAGGCAGGGTGGGTAGAAATGTTTCCACCCTACCTTAAAGAGCTACTAACCTGAAAGATGGGGTGATAGTAATTTTAGCTACTCCACTGCCCTCCTGTGCACTGAGCACATGCACTTTCTCATCAAGAAGAATATGATCTTTCTAGTCTGTGAGACATTGCAACACAGACAGAATGAATCCCTGTTGAGGATATCTCTGCCTCCACAGTATGGTCCACAGAGTGAAAGGCAGATCTCAGCAGAAAAAAGACACATATCCAGATGCTTTCAGCAGTATGATGTCAACATAGAAGGTTTTATAATTTTTCCAGCTGTACATTCATATTGTCTGCCCCACGTACAAACTGTGTAGCAAGAGAGAGACAGAATCTTAGATGTATGGCATTCATCTTAAACTACAAGCAATCACAAAGAGAAATTATTAATAAAATGTCAGTGCAATATTATGTATTATTAGATTCTTAGATTTTATTATTTGCATCTAGAATAAACAGCAAGTGCCCACCAGTAATCATATCATATCATATCATGTAATATAAAATGTAATGTATAATAAATTTTAAAATTCAAGCAATTGTTTACTCTCAGTTTTCTCTCTTTTGTTTTCAGATCTGTATTTTCTCTCATGGCTTCCCCTCAATTACAGATAACCAGGAGATAAACTTCAGTGGATCCTGCTATTTTTGTAAAATCCTAGATAACATTCTACCTGCCCAAATGTCACAAATTCTTTTCATCAGGAACAGACTGAATGGAATTATTATATGAAAAATTATTGGGAAGAAAAGGAAAACACACAGTTTCCAAACTGTGAAACCTACTATGTGCTGGTGCCTGTGCAGAACATGCAGTTGCAAGAATTGTCCTGATTGTGCTCTGGTTTATATTTTGACTGGTAAAGAATGCAATCTGTGTTTATTAATTTTCCTCTAGCTACTTCGTACTGCATTTAGAATGGCATCTGAAACTGTGCAGTGTAGTGCAGTACATCAGGCAGGAATTAATATTTTGCAGGAAAGCTCAAATCACAGTGTGCAGTCAAGAGTCACACTTCATCTCCAGCCATTCCTTCTAACCAAATGAGAATTTATACATCAGGACCCGATATACTGAGAAGCTTTCTCTATTTAGTGACACGGCTGACATACATGGGAGGGCAGGAGTACTCTCATCCATCACAACTGTACTTAAAAAGTGTGGAGATGTTGGCATTGTATGTTACTGCTTTTGATCTCGGCACAGGCCAATTGTCACTCTGCCCTGCTCTTTCTTTTCTTCCCTTAGGTGCCGATGGAAGTATCTTATACCAAAGAGGTCTGTCAACCTAAAAGTGAAAAATTAAAAGGTCTTCAGCTATACAGCTCTGGAGCACTCAGCACAGGAAAGACATGGACCTTGGGACAGCAGGCTTGTGTGACATGCTCCTACCAAAACACAGTGTGGACATCGGGGGCAAGGAACAGAATGGATATGACAGCTCTGGTGCCCTCAGCACAGGAAAGACATGGAGCTGTTAGAGAGGGTCCAGAGAAGGGCCAAGAAGATGATCAAAGGGCTGGAGCACCTCTGCTATGAAGACAAGCTGAGGGAGTTGGGGCTGTTCAGCCTGGAGAAGAGAAGACTCCAGGGAGACCTTATAGCACCTTCCAGTACTTGAAAGCGGCTACAGGAAAGCTGGGAGGGGCTTTTCACCAGAGAGACCAATGATAGGACAAGGGGTAATGGTTTTAAAATGAAAGAGGGGAGATTTATGCTAGACATCAAGAAGTAATTCTTCACCATGAGGGTAGTAAAGTACTGGAATAGGTTGCCCAGAAAGGTGGTGGAAGCCCCCTCTCTAGAGGTGTTTAAGGCCAGCTTGGATGAGACTTGTGCAGCCTGGTCTGGTGTGAGGTGTCCTTGCTCACAGCAGGGAGGTTGGAACCTCATGATCTTTAAGGTCCTTTCCAAACTTAATCATTCTATTATTCTATATGATAGTATCAGAGCTTGGATCACTATTTTTTTGAAAGGTTGTTCTGTTATTTTCTTATTACTTAATTACTTATTACTAAAGGATCACCTATATTTGCTACTATAAGCAAAATTGCTGTACCCTGAGAACAGTAACTATGTGTTGAAACGTAAAGGCTTAGTATTTTTCTTCCTGTCATCATTGTAGGTGACGTTTGGTTAAAGACAAAACACACTGGAAGTAAGTCTGGTTTAATTTTCATCTTTCCTCACTTGTTAACCTTTGTGAGATGGGATGCTGGGGAAGGGAGAGCTGAGCTCTAAAAATAACAACCTGAAAGAATTTGGAAGAATCCCTGTTACAGCAGTGTCTGGAGACCTTAAACATACACCCCCCCCCACAGTACTCCAAGGGATGCAAAGCATCCTACCCTATTTGTGTGAGAGCAGAAGTGTTGCAGAGATTATTTTGGTGACATGAGCGCTCTGCATGCGCACACACGTACACACACATAGATTCATGCTACACCTGCTTCCACCCCAGTGCCTCCAACTGGTGCAGATTGTGCTTAATGGAGTCAAAGGGGCAGCCTATAAATTGATTGCAGTAAATGCTGAATCAAACGGTCAGAAAGGGCTCCAGGATATATTGCATACACAAGCAGAAGTGAATCGCTGAGGAATTTACTATCAGCAACATGGATAATTTGATCACATCCAGTTTTACCGTTTCTGCAAAGAATGAAATAAAAGAAACTAGCCCCTGAATCCCATTCCACCTGCAAGTTGTTATTTTCCCACATCCCTACTAATCCCATGTGGACAAATCAGATAAACTAAGCATCAAGTTCTTAATAAAAAAATATTCACCTGAAATAAACTATCTTTCAACACATTTTTTTCCAAATCAATCAACTGAAATTATGTGTCAGGGCTTCTTGTTGCTAGGACCACTTTGGTACTTGATGGAGAAAGGAGGTAACTTTGTATTTTTCAAATTATGAGCTTCTGATTTTGACTAATTCAGTGAGATTAAAACTGCAAATTGCTTGGGGATTGTATTCCAAAGCCGATTCATTTAATGCTTAATTATGTGTCTAAACTGGGAGCATTTCCAGTGATTGTCTTTATTAACTAAACAGAATGTTTATATGTTTGGAAAAATGAAGTGAAAATACCACCTGTAAAGAAAGATCAATAATGTTCCCTTTCCTGGTACTCTGAAGACATATCTCTTTCTATAATTAAGTGTAAGGGCCAAATTTTCAATTGATAAAAATCAATACTGTGCTTGGGGCTTATGAGGAGCTCCAGCAGAGTAGGTACCTGTGGGAAAAATAGGGTGTAATGGCACTTTTCGTGTACTCTTAACTGTATTTTCTCTGATTTCTAAGAACAGGGGATTTAAGCAGCTAAACTTCAACTTCTTGATATCAGTAAAATTGCAAGAATTGCTTATGAATAGGATCATGAATCACAAGGTTAGATTTGTATGTTAATTAACCAAAGTACTCATCTGCCTACCTGATGGCATGAGTATATTTAGCCCTGAGTAAAATCATGGTCCAAAGCACCTTGCTTCACTAGAGCAAGTAAACATTTAAAGAAGGGATGAGGTAGGAAGGTGATTTGAACCTGTCATATGTTCATTGTCAAATGTATTTCGGCCTCCCTGCCTGACAAGTGTGTTTTCAGTGCCATGGTCCAGATCCTCAGGAGCTGCTCTGCATTTGGTGGAGAAGCATCACAGTGAGGGGGGATTTGCTGGAAGAACAGCTGGTGAGGGAACACTGCCTCATGCACTGACCTCTTCAATACACAGGAGGCAGCACCAGTTTAAGACTTAGCTTCTGGGCAATGGAAAGGTGGTGGAAATGTCTTCTTTAATCTTCTTTTGGATTGGAAAACGCTTTATCTGTGAAGAAATTATGCTTATCTCAACTGTAAGGTTGTGAAGCTGGATGAGTGGTTATGGAGTGTATGGCAAAAGTTGGGTGTGACTTTCAAAATCCACTTCTGTAACTGCTCCATCTGAAACCACTGAAGGTTGGACATTTGCCTTCAGTGTGAAATGAGCATGGTTAAGACTGATGAAGTCTGAAAATCTGCTTCAAGGAACTATCTATACCACTTAGTGAACTTAACTTAAATTGCTCTATTTTCTTATATTCTTGGACTTCGCCAGGAAGTGGAAAGCCAAGAACATGACTGATTTAAATTTTCTTCCTTAATAGATCTGCAAATTTATAAGAACTGAGTGTATCTATTGAACATTTAAGAAAAAATATTAATTAATTTACAAAAAAAAATACTAGTCATGTGCAGGAAGAACATGTCTTTATTCTGAAAAGGATTTTGGTTTGCTGGAATTTGCTTTTGATCCCAGCTTGGGTGACAACTGAATGTATCAGAATGCTCCATGGAATGGACTGGAATTGTTTTTCTATGCTGTGAGCTATAACATCACTGTGGGCCCTGGAGCCACCCAGTCCCTGAGCATTCTGGGATCCAGTCACCGATTTAGGAAATGTGGGGATCACATATTTAGATATTGGTACCTGCCTTTCTCACTATATTCAGGTTTCCCTATAAACCTCAGCTGACCATAACAAAGAAATTGGGAGACTCCTTAAAATGGGTACCAGTACTGGAGAAAGACAGTTTTGAACATGTCCTGAGAGCATTGTGAGAAGAGCCACTAAGCTGGGAGACCAATACCACCGTGTGGATGTTAAACAGTCACTGAATAAGCTGGCAGGAAACACGGCTTCTTACATTAGCTTGTATTTTCAAAATCCCTCCTCAAAATATTTAGATGCAGATGAATTTCTATTTCCCATGTAGAAAATGGTGGAGTGTTTTCAACCAGATTTCAAAGCCACTTTTGCCTAAAAAGTTAGAAAAGCAAAGAAACATAAGTGACAAAGCTGTCCTGTATTCCGTGTGAAGCAAATTCTGTTTCCCAGGAGTTCTCTCCAACTGGGAACTGAAGTACCATCATGTTAAACATGCCTGTTGCCTAAAGATTTCATGTCTAGCCAGAAACAGAAATTAATTGAAATTTCAAAAGGCACCTCAATCTCATGACATTTTCAGCCCCTCTTTGAAAGCTGATTAATATGCAGTGAGTGCCCTGATATTAAAGTTCACTATGTTATGAAACTGATGTTCTACTTTTATATTTTGGGGCAAAACATTGATTTGGGGAGTTAAATCAATTATAATAACCTGTTCTACTTGCTGATGGGAAACACAGATTTCTGATTCTTTAAAACATTGGAGCCAAGCTTGCTAATTTACAGACCTGTGCTTAATAAGAGAATACTAAAATAAAACACTTTGGTAAGTGTCTTAATTTTATACCTTCCTTTTGGAGAAATTAATGCTCTCTTTGCTTCACCAAAATATTTGGTATGTGCTCCAGTAGCTCCTCTGTTCCCAAGTTGGGTGATTCTCCTAATATTTACATTCCTCTGTTCACAGGCTAATCTAGATGAGCTGTGTTGATCAAAAATAAATACACCAAATGTGCCTTTCCATGCTTCTCTCCTGAATTGCAACACATTGCTCCTCTATCCTTTCACCCAACACTTTATAGCAATCCATAATATTATTTTAATCTACTTTTTTTTTTTTTTCCTCCAGCAATGTCATTATCATTTCCTCTTTCAAGTCAGGGAAATAAATGTGAAATAATCTCAAGCTTCCTCTCCCTAATGTATTTTTTTTCCTAATTTTCCAAATGAATCCCTGTTTCTGGCTAAAGACTAGCACAGTGTGATGAGTTCATTAGTTTACTGATGTGCATTCTCTAACTCACATTAAAGCACTAAAGGTCTTTGAGTTAACAATAATTAGATGAGGTCATTAAAGATACAATGAGATCACGATTGCCAGAAATGTTTTCACATTGTATGAAGTAAGGTCAAATCAACTATAACCATTACTCATTCCTGATTTTTTTCTTCATTACATATGCATTAAGGAACAGTAGTGAGTAACCCACAGCTTAACGTGAGTGAGGTGCCTGACAACCTACCACACACATAGTGGTGTACAGTGAAGGGAAAGTTGCATGGTGAGATCTTTTATAGTCATTGTCTCTTACACATAGAAACCACAGCAGGGACTGAGTAAGAATGGTAAAAGAAATGGCAGGAGGTGTTGATAGAATTTTGAAGGAGAAGCGATGCAGGAAAGATTAGGCTGCATTGTTTAAAGTCACCAGGAGTGTTTTCTGGGAAAGATTAAATTACGAGGCAGCAAAGAAAGCTCCCAAGCAAGTCAGGCTCACATGCTTCTCAGGGGTATAACTGATGACACAGCTGTGGCTCCATGAAAGTTTACAGCTGCTGTGCTCAACATGCCAGTCCATGTGGTCATGTCACTGGAAAGCAACACTGTTACCTGAGCAGTAGGAGACACCTGTGGTTCTCTGCCACGTTTGCCTTTCATCCAAGGACAGCACGTCTCCAGACAAAGTGAAGAAATTCAGCCCAGATGAGTTTTAGTTCACAAAGTCAACCCAGCCAACAAAATGTGTGGATTACTTCACTTTTGCATAGGAATGAGAAAGCTTGCCCATTCTTTAGGGGCAGTTGTTCATTGTGAGCACGTAGTAACCAGGTGAGGGAATGGCAGAGCCCTTTCCGTTTACTGCTCATTTTCTAAGCTGCCAAAAAGCAGCTTCAAAGCCAAATCTCTCCATGGCAATAGAGAATGCAAACGAGGGTGAGCAAACAATTAAGTAGGACAATAGGCAGAAGAGGAGAAAATCAATATACTAATTAATGTAGCAGTTGCTTCCAGATGTGAATATCATAGAAGTCTGAGCCATTTTTGTGTAGTTTCCAATTATGTCTCTCCTACTCTTCTCACACTCTGCTAATTAGAGGCACAATGGAAAAGTGACCCTTCCAGCACTACAACATGTCACATTCCTTCAGCACTGTGCAACAGGCAACATGCTCTGGGAGAGCAGGGCAACTCACTGAGCACTTTGCAGCAGCTCTCAGTTCTGATGCATTAAAATCTGCAAGAAATGTAAAGGTCCATTTCATCTGCTTTCACTGTGAAATGTTTCCTCCCAAGATTACAAGTGACAATCTCACCTACATATTAAGGCTGAGGAGACATGTGAAATTACATGTCCATTCTGGGCCATGCTGGAGGAAGGAAAAATGCCTTCTTTGACAACTACAGTCCTGACAAGAAGTATAGACCAAAGGCTCTGCCTGGAAATCAAAATTAGTTGTGGTCAGAAGAGTGACCATAGTATCCAGGGAGCTGACCCCCAAAAACTAAATGGCACCCTTCTGCTGCAGGCAGCTCCTCCCTGCCTCTGGAAAGACCTTCTGTCAGGAGAGGCTAGACCCCACTGAGATGGTAACTTGCTGGTTGTAAATATGCACAGATCACATTTGCTTTCAGGTAATTCATATCTGCATTGCCCTGTAACTAAAGTAATTAATGATCCTAACTAACACAGACACCTGAATTTCTTTGCAGTCATACCTGAATTACAACAAATAATAGTTGCTCAAGAGCCCTTAGTTTGAAGAGGCATTTTTGTCTGAATAGAGAGGCACTCTGAATGACCAGGGAAAGTCACACTGCTCCCTTCTGTGCAGTCAGGTTGTGACATGCTGTTCTTACTCTAAAACACACTTTATGCCTGTTGTTTTAGGTGAGGAGTACAGTCATTATTAAAAAATACTGAGGTTGTTGAATACAGATTCCACAGTGTGCAGTAAGTTTTGGTCCATGTATGGATGCTGGGACCAGATGGGGGGACCTGGGACCTTTCAATATCACCTCCAGAACAGAGATGCTATGGGCCAGCTAGCACATGAACTGCCAACAGCCCCAGAGAGCACATGGTTGAGAGTTCTAACAACAATAGACTGCAAAGATGCTTCACAAATTTGTGTCTAGAAGTTTGCCATTTTTATTTCCAAATTTGCTTGACTGATGATCAGAAGAAGATGTGGCAATGAAATCACAAATGAGGAGACAGCAGATTTGGCATGCTAATGCTTTTCTGACATTTCAGCTGCCCTGAGGATCTGCTTCTCTATGTTATAGAGCCAAGGGCTAAGGTTTTTCACTGGGTTTTTCTTTCTGTAAAGACATAAAACATTAACGTTAATAGGTCCTAAAATACCCACAGTGATGAAGAAAATGTTTTGGTTTAATATGTGCATTAGAATTTCTGTTCAAATAAGTAAGGAGCAACCAGTTTCATTAGCACTGATGTGTTAGTTTGAAAGGGAAAAGGAGAATAGAAGCAACTAATGTTTTTTTGTCCTGCAATTCATCTTTCATGTCACCAAGAGGAAAGAAACCTTTCCCGTATTTCCTATCAATCTTCCTGACCTTTTTACATCATTTGCATCTTTAAACAGATTATTTTTTGTTGTGAATTTTCCCCTTGATATTTCACTTGAAAAAAAGAAAGATGCTTCCCCTTAGAAATCTCTTCTTCCAAATACCTCACCACAGACAGAGGTTTTCATGTCCCCAGCTGGAAAATCCAGCATTTGCTGTTTTGCCCACAGACCAGCTATCCAAGGCTCTACCTAAACTGAACCTGAAGTGATATCCTGTGGTCAACCTCACTGCTCATTCAGCCAAAAAGAGAAGCAAGGGCCAGGGAAGTTGCTGGATCCATCCATAACTTCTCACTCAATTTCCTCCACTCCTAGCTTGCCTGAACACCTCGCAGGCTGTCAGGTGCAGGTGGAAGGAGGACATGTGGTCAGCACTATAAGTGCTCACATAGCTTGAGTAATTTTTGGAGATACAGGTTTTACTATTCTGCAGGAATGACTTTTTTTTAGCTTTTTTTTTTTGGGGGGAAGCAATGTCTTATTTACATAGTCAATTATAGATAGACCACGTCACAATGCTTTTGCCCTAAAATAAAAATATGCTAGGTACACTGTAACACAGCAAATAGAGGTAGTTGGTATAATAGGAAACCTGAACACATGAACATATTCAGCATTCCCACATGACCACCTACAATTTGTGCACAGCTTTTGATGGCCTGTGAAATTCTTCAGGTATTTAGTTAAAGGTTTAAACCTATATGGGCAACTTAAGTAGGCTCAAAAGATACTTTGTCAGCTGTGGCAACTGCCTGTTGTGACCAAAGGCAATAATGTAAGTCAATTGTAAGCATTGCTCTAACTAATTATGTAGAAAAAAATGGCTCAAAGTTTACCAGTAAGCAGTCGAAAAGCAAACCTGATTAAAAGATAAAGAAATGAGACAATAACCATTATAGTGTAACAAAACATACTCACTACCTCTCTCTTTCTGGAAAAAGCAAGCCTGTAGTTCAGCCTATCCCACCAGTTTCTCGCAGGGAATTTTGTCAGAAAAGCAGAGGAGGGTTCCCCATCTGAGCTCTAAGAAACAGCAGACCAGTCTTCTTGGGCAGGAAAGTACCCACAGTTGAAAGCTTTAGGAGCTGGCTTTGAGGATTTTGCACCAACAAATAGCTGTACTCAGATTTTTTGATCTCTGTTCTGCTATGCAAAGACAGTAGCAAATCCTCACCCTGCTACCCAACAAAGAGTTCATCTGAGTCCATATGAATTGCATTTGCAGCTGTAATTAATGGGGAGGGAGAGGAGTACAGAACTGCCCATAAAATCTAGCTCTTAAACTTACACCCTACAAAATGGTAGGGGCTGACTGTAGCATCAAAGAACATGAATGTGACAACTTGTTAAATCACTCCTGACCCTAACTTCTGTGGGAAGCTGCAATAATGAAACCTTTGCTATTTTTAGACCCCAAGCTTCTGTGCTGTATTTGTGACTTTTATGACACTGACTCAGCATTCAGATGTGTTCAGTGGTATCAAAGGGGGGATTGTGAGGAGTCCCCCCCAAGGGCAGCTGCTGCTCCTGCTCCTGCACAATTCTCCAGTTTCCTCCATGAGAAAGGACACTTGGGTTTGAAAACCTGACATGCAAAATGTATCCTGTGTCATGGTGTGCTGCGGAAAATGATCATCAGTAGAATTATACATGCTATATTGCCTGCTGAATTCCCCAAAGCACTTAAAGAGCCAGGAGAATATGAGACTGTCATTACTCTGTCTCCCTCCCTCTGCTTCGGAGCATAAACCTCTGCCAGACACTCAGGCAGAACAAAACACTTAATCAGTGTTAAGGATGCATCTGGTCCCCCCAGAGAGATGAGCTGTTCATTTATGCTTGTTTACAATATGTTTATAAACATTAGTGGACAGGGATAGATTGCCCCAGTTTACTGCTACATAAAGGAGTCAGCTGCTTACATTTCCCATCATATCTATGTACTTTTCTTTTACATTACTCAAGTGGTACCTTATGGCAAGTAATCTTTGTGAATTAGGCCAGAAATCAAGAGTGTCCCTGCAGAATTTACACAGAATTTACAGCTTTCCCTGTCATTATGTCAAATGTAGCACTTTTGGATTAAATATCTATCCAAGATGTCTACTTTTCCTTGCTACATGCATCGTTTTGCTAATTTTTCCCCCACTGTGGTCCATGAAGGAATGAGATTGGTTTTGTGTTCTAGATGAAAAGCATAATGTTTGGACTGGAATGGGAAAGGTGGTACTGTAATATCAGCCCCCCCCTACACCAAATATTCATACCCAAGCAAAGAAAGCAGTCTTTCTAAAGACATTTCTATTGTTACTGTTCTTATTCTAAAAACAATGTATCCATGTATGTTACTGCTGAACTACTAGCTGTGACTTCACAGAGCAGTGGCAAAATGGAGAGAAACCATGAAGCTCTAGTCATGCACCAAACCTTGGTGTCCTTTGAAGAAGGGTGAGAACACAAGAGTGTCACCGAGACCTGGGAACAACCCCTCTCTGCAATTTTACCTCTCACTTCACCTGCTGGCTCCTTTTTTCTCCGTCCTCTGTTTGATTATGAGCTTTATAGGACTTGATTGTTTCATTCTAAGCATTTGAATGGCACATCATGAGCCATTATTTGAGTTTGATAATCATATTCAGGGTAAAACTACATATGGTTGCAAAACACTGAGGTAGTAACGGAGGGAAAATAAATGGAAAGAAGAAAGTGGAACAGATTTCACAGAGTGGGAATGTGATGGGCCAGGCAACCAGCTGGGTGTAAATCAATAAAAGCCAATTGCTTTTGGTGAGACTTTGCTTCATTAGTGAGCGAGTGTAACGGTTAATATTTGACTTAAGGTTGCTATGTTGTGTGCAAACCCATTTATAGGCCTGAATTAAAAAGGTGTAGCCAGCTGTAGTTTCTCACTGATCTGACGTTTATCATAGAGCCTTTCAGGATAAGGTCATAATTTTCTTTTTGTTGGCTGAAAGTCAGGTATTGTAAGGAGTATCATCACACCTCTCATTAGATCAGCATTTTAAATGATCCAACAATCCCATCAATCGATGCATATGTGAAAAATGTCCATGAGCCTTCTCTCCTCTAATGGGACTCCCTGAGTTGCCATCAGGCATGACTTGCATAACAAGCCAGACCTGAAAGTGCAACTCACTTACGGAAAACCAAATCTAGCAAACTATGGAAAAAGGCTATGTATCATATGGGAAAAGCAACCTGAGCCAAATCTGCAGCAAAATCTTACCTCTCACACACTCACACAGGCTGTTCTGAATTGCCAGTATTTGCACACTGACAACTCCCCTTCCGATAAAGCGCAGATTTTTTGTGTTCGTAGTATGAACCTGCCCGTGCTAGTGGCTCTTTGCATGATTCATGTCAAAATTTAAAGCCACTGCAAACTCAACCAAAGGGATTTCCTGGCCTGTTGTCACTGACAACAGAAAGCAGTGTTCCCCATGCCAGTGGAAGAGCCTTCAGTGTGCATATCTTCATTATTCTCTGCATCGTGTTACTTAGTAATAGACACAATCTCCTTTTTATTAAGTCTTCAGGTGGGAGATGGAGAAAATTAGATTTGTTTGCACTTGTTTCTTGAGGGCTCTATTCTCCAAAGAATAAAACACAGTAGGGAGGAAAAAAGATTCCTACATCAAACTATCCTATACACATGCAAATTGGTCTCTTTGCAGAATGAAATACCTTGTAGACCAGATGAATTCAAAAAAGGGTGTGGACAGACTCTTGATATATTATGATTGTTACTATATAGCACTAATAAGTATGCAAAATAAATTAGGTTGAGTCACACAGTACTTCAGTTCAGATTCACTACCCAGATTTGCACTAAAAGAAGCCAAATAATCTTTCAAGCATGTATTACTTCTACTTACAATACTATTGCACTCTATTTCATCATATTAGAAATAATATGGGGAAAAAGGCATGCTTCGGATTTTAAAGTTACGAAAAGTCATTTCACATACACTGGTAAATTTCAGAAGATAAATACACCAAAATGAAATTTTAAGAAAAACAGAACAGTGTAGGAAGGCTTCTCTTGGAATCTCATTTTATGTGACAGGTATTTGTAGAGCTGACTACCAAAACTGAAAAGATCAAAATTCGTGATGCTATCTCCCTGAAGTATATCTATGGAAAGTGGCAGATTTTATATTGAGCCCTAACCACTACAATTCATCTACTCCTTAGAAGTAGTTCTTGCCACATTACTAGATCAGAACAAATGAGTAGTAACACGTTTTGCTTTGCAAGCAGAAGTTTCTGCCACTCTTCATTTAGAAGAAGTTCCATTGATTTCAATTCCGAGTTTCATACACAGGAATGATAGAATTTTACTCTGTAGTTTGACTGACCCTGGACAAGTTTCAAATCAGTTTAAATTATCATTCAGGATTATTCATTAATATCTTTACAATAAATGCTTAGTTCAAGTAGAACTTTTTCAGCGTTGAAAAGAGGCAGTTTGAGGAATATAAGAGATTTAGAAAAGAGTGAGTGGACTGGAAAAGCTGGATGGAGAATGACTAGTCACTGTCCCTTTCTGTATTGAACTAGTGGCCATCAAATGAAGCTACTGAGATCCAAGGTTAAGGCAAACAAAGCATGTGGTTCTTCATTAAGTCAGTGGCAAATGCATAGGAGTTGTTGCTAGAAGTCACTGTGGATGCAACAAAGTGCTTGGAAGAGAGCTTTGTGGAGAGTTACTACATAGATAGATCAATTTAAGCTCAGGAGGTCCCAGGAGCTGACAATAGCTTGAGGCTGAAAGGTAACAGGAGGGAGCAGTCTTGTTTTGGACCCAGTGGAGATGAGACACAGGGCTAAGAGAACCCTCCATCTGAACAGTACAGTTGTTCTTAAGGTCTTATGTTCTGGTGTCCAGTTCCCTGTTTTTGCAGATGATGATGCCATATACTTCTTTTAAAGAAGCCATGAAGACATATCTTAAAACTAGCTCTGCTGTTTGCCTCTCTGCCCCTATCCCTGTTCAAAACCTTCAAACCCTGATTACAAGAAATCTCCATTTACTAACCAGTCATTATTTATCAAGGGACAATTTAACCATGACTTCTCTCCCAGTTCTCAGGGTATTATTATTAATTTTAACAAGTGACTATAGAATAAAATAGATGTGGCTTCAGTGTCACCACAACCTTTGGTTTAAGAGGATAAGCCCCACCTAATAACTACAAGAAAGGCTGTAGACAGCCATTTTCAGGATACCCTTTCTAACAGAAATCTCCAAGGATTCTTCATGGGCTGTTGTGTGTAATGTCCTACATCCAGAGAGAGGCAGCAGCTCCCCATGCATCATGCTCCCTGTTGGCTGACTCCAGGCTGCTTCTGCTTCCTAGGCATTGTGCTACCTTCTTTGATCCTGTGCCTGTGGAACTGTCTAACTAACAAGGGGTTACCTCAAATAAGCATATAAAAAAACAGGGTACTCATAATCAGGTCTCCTCAATTCAAGGTTGTAACTCTGGGGAGCTCTCAGGCTTTTACCAGAATAACCTCATCATAGATGGCAGATCCAGTGAGGAAATTCACATGTACCTCCTGCTTCTGAAACTAGTTTTCTTCTATGTATTTTTCAGTTTGTGAAATTAGAGAACTGGTTACACAGGCTTAGCTGGGTATTCCAGTTTTGAAAAGCTGTGTTAGCTTGTCAGAAGCTTTTTTTAACAAAGAAGTAAAAAAAAAAACAACAGTTGAAAATGTTTTAATTATAGTAACCTCCTCCATGCAGTCTGCAGATAATTCAAGCAATTGGACGACCTAATGTATAAGTCATTAATTCCTAGAAGCACCTTACACATTCCAATCATAATGGCATCACAAAAAAAAAAATAAAAAAAAAATCCATACTCTTGTGTTTGCTCTCATTTTCTTCCTATAAAGGCAACAGGGACCACAGCGCAGGTCATTAATGACCAGCTGGGACTAATAGTACCCTTGGCTACACCTCTGGCCATAAATGTCTGTCAGTGTCCCATCAAACCTCAAAAAATGCCCTATGTCCAGACCATTACTACTTAACCAGTAGTTAGAATGAAATGGAAAAGCAAATGTAGGGAGACTTGTAAAGGATTTCCACCTCTTATACATGGGAAAGTGAGATTGCTCCTATCAGAAAGCTGTGCCTTAATAAGACGTCACAGCAATCTGTATTGACTAACACACTTTGAGTGTGTTCCTGTGACTCGTCCTTGAGCAATTAGCCCCCCTCAACAACTCATTCTGCAGAAGGAGAAGTGAGAATACAGGCTGAGAAGTGCCCCTGGCCCTCTCCTTCCTGGGGTGGACTGAGTGCAACACCAGTTTGGGTGCTACCACTTACTTGTGTCCAAAGCTTGGTTTGCATGACTACCAACACCCAGCCAGGATAAAACCTTCTCATCCCAGTTCTGGTCAAGATGGCGAAAGCTGAGAGCCTCGTCCTGAGTAAATCATTAACATGCCAAGAGTGATTAACAGCACACTAATCTCATAAAGATAAAAAGAATAGGAAGTACAGCATTGCTTTTAGCCAGTGGTCAATCTAGTTTCTTATTTTTTTCTTACTGACTTTCACAGAGAGTGTATATTGAAGATTTGATCCAAGAAGTCTCTAGGTGTTGTGTAAATTTTCAACATATAGCAGCAAAAGCAAATCAAAACACGTGCCTCTGAATTGCTGGAAATGCCAGAAATGTCTGTGAAGGCAAGTAAGAAAACATGGATGTGATTTGACTGACAACCAACTGCTGCCATTTTTACTTTTTGCTGACTGAATGACCCCAGGAAATATTTATGCTGGCAAACTTGTAGGTGCAAAATGGGAAAATAAATTGAAGCTAAAGCTGGCAGGAAACTGCTTTCTCCACTCCCCTTAGGTATGTGTGGGTGTTCACATATTTAGAAACTTAATTAATAGCTCTCAGGGACTTCCCCTGGCTATTTTTCAATGAAGAATGTTGCCAGTTGATTTTTTTAAATTTTTTTTTTTTTTCATTCTGTATCACTAATTCAAACTAATAAATTTTGGCCTAGAAATACTCAAATGAGGAAAAATGCGATCTTTCACCTTCTATTTTTTTCAGATAGCGGGTATCAGAAGATATTTGAAGATAGTCAGAAATGTTGCATATTTCATTTTCTTATGCACCTCATTTCACCTGTAGCTTCTTGAGCTTCTCTCATAAGACAACAGTGACCAGGTCTAATCAGTACTTTGACCCTTAATCTGCTGCTTCTATTACTGCACAGGTTCAACCTTACTGTCCTGAGAAGTTTCAATGGTTAGGAAATTGAACTAACCTGTCAGTATTTCTGGGGGTAGAGACTTTACAGGAGATTATGCCGTTCCAGTCTGATTATTTGTAAGTGGACCTCTCATGAGTCATAGCCTTCTATGGAGAGGTAACATCAGATGAGCTGGTGCATCAGTGGGACACAATATCAGGACATGACTTGGCTCCAGCAGTCACAGGGCCCATGCCCACTCTGGGTTTTGGTGGAGTTTGAAGATAAGCTTGTGAAGTTATTGTGATGTAGATGTAGAGTTAAAGGAAAGGTGCTTTGATCTACTGGCAACTTTCCTCTGTTGCTGCAGTCTCTGAGGAGGCTGTAGGACATCCAGTTCTGGCATGTCCCTGCACTATACTGCACAGCCAGGCTGGGGTGAAGGCGAGAAGGGACATCAGGACCATTAATGATGCTACATGTGAGGAAAGGCGTATTTCTCCCTTCCATTTATCTTCTGATTATTTAAAATTTCTTCACTGTTTTAATAGCATTGGGAGGTTTTTTCTTTCTTGTCTACAGAGTTTTTTTGGTTTCTTGTGTAGAGATGCTGCAGAGACTGCATAAATAGTTGCTGTTTTCTTTCTGAGAAACAACTCCGTTTGGCAATGGCTGAATAAAAATCTTAGGAAACCTTTAATGACTGAACACTGAGCTGGAAGAAAGACCTAAGTGGCTTAATGGAAAACAACCCATCAGGGTGCTGGGAGAGGGGCACTTGCAGGCCTTTCTTCTCTTCTGAGTGCGTTTCTGTAATTCCCATTGTGTTCCTCATGTGTGAAGGAAAGAAGATGTTTTTCTAATAATTCATCCTAGGATATTTATTTTTTCATTCCCATGAATGTTAAATACAGATGAGAGAGTGTGGGCTGACACAAAGAGTTCAGTGCAGAGCAAACACAAAAGCTAAACCAATTCATGCTCTTACGAAGAAGTACAAAAATTGTTCTAGCTGAATCTGTCCAAAAGATTCCCAGAGCCTCTGAATAGGTGTTCGTCATCTCCATAGTTTTAATTCATTCATCTTTTCCTTTTGTGGGAAAGAAAGGAAAAAAAACACCCACTATCTTAATCAATAGGATTAAGCAGTATTTTGCCAATTTACACTAACACCTGGCTCCTTTTAGATAAGGCCCAAATGAACATTAACTCATGCCAAAGCACACACTCAGACTGTTGACCTAACAGTTTAAGCCATCATTCCTGAGATTTGGATGAACAAATGCTGGAACTAATCCTGTCCACTGCATGTAACCTTATGCCCAGGCAGGCATTCATGAAATGTTATCAGCATCATGTGTCAAAGGATTTTTAAATGTATTTATTAACTTTAAAGGGAGAAACCAGAAATTAATATAAATCAACCCAATCATAAGCCATGTGAAAGTATTGCACCCTGTGTACATGACAGGTCTTTAACATTCATTAAATCTGAAGTAAGCATTATATTCTTCAAGGAGCAGAAATGTCTGGGGAGAACAAAATACACAAAAATTTCCCAGAAAATAAAGAAGGAATCAATGACAGAAGAAAGACTGGCACATAATTATCTGCTACAGTAAGCTTTGCTATGCCTTGGGAACTCTGAGCCCCCCTTTAATATGAACACCATAAGTAGCCCTTTACATGGCAAATGTGAAACAAATGTGCCTGATCCTTTGGTCATGAAATCTATGGGAGGTCTTCGAGTTGAACACGTCCCCTGTGAGAAGTTCAGGGTTCAGTCCTGCACTTACTCCCATGCCAGCAGGCTGTTACATCAGCATAAAATCATCATAACTCTCACCCAGCTCCGCTTCATCACGCTTTAATCTGTACCTGGCCGGGTCTGCAAAGATGTCCTAATGTGCAAGGTGCGATCCCTCACTGAGTAACATTGAGCCTGAACATCCATGCCCTTAAATCACAATGGATTATTGCTGGTTTGAATTGATTGGGTTTTTATCCAAGCGAGTGACAGCTGAAGGGACTGTGAATCATATCAGTGCCCATGAATAGCCTGCAGCGGCAGGTGGGAGTGTGTGAGGACAACAGGGAAGGTTGTAATAACCCCTGTAGTTCAGTGTCAAATAAAATCAAGAACAAGAGCAGTGTTAGAAGTCAGTGAATGTTCCTTCAGTGCTTTTGTTCTTTACAGCACTGTGTAACTGCCATTGTCAGCTGTTGTATTGGTCTGAAACCACATTTGTCTTCTCCCTGGTCCTTCTGCCTACTCACTGTGATTGGGTTTGTTGTTAGGAGAAGTTGTTATCACAACATTACCACAGAAATGGCTAGATATACCCAGAAATTTGCCCTATTCTAGTTAATTTCTTCTGCCAATTAGGTGTTTACTCAGGGTGACATTACTGTAAGAATAAAAGCCCTAGTCTCTCTCAATCAGATGGCATATTCTAATCAAGCTAGGACTTCCACTGAACAGCTGTACCTCAATTAGAAATTGATATCCATGAAGAAAGCACCCTTGGCTAATTATGCTAATAAGATATTAGCCACCACCTCTTCAAAATGCAGGCTTGTCATGTCTCTAAGTGGTACCTTATTTTATTGCAAACTGTACTGAGGAGGTTTATTTACTTTCTTGCCACAGCTTTCATGAGAATGCTTTAAAAATCTGCTTTAAGAGCCCAATCTTGCCAGGTCTTAGAAGATTCAGGCTCAGGACTAAGTTTGTCACAACTTAAGGGTCTTCTTTGGTAGGAACTATCTTTAAAGGAAATAGAAGGAAAACTGGCTTACCAGAGACACAGGAAGCTCCACTGTCTCCAATCCAGTGAGAATGCTATTAAAGAGCTCATTTTCATGCAATTCATACACGAGTAATTTAGAGCTATAACTCATGCATTTAATTTCTTATTTGTTGGGAAAGTGGTCTTCAAAAAGTTCTTTGAATCTATTGTCTTTTTGGACTCCGTAGTTATTTGTTACCTTTGATTAAAATAACTGCTCCTCATTATTAACCCTTTTAGAATTATATGTGGAGATTTAATATGAAGTGTGATTAGAATGGGTTTCTGCTCCTCTCAAATAGAACACTGGTACACTGAAAATGCACTGAATATCAGGAAAAATAATAAAGCCTTTCCTTATTAAAATGGCTATCTCCAAGTTTTACTAAAAAAAGATCATTTCAGATACTTGTTCATTTGATTACACTTTTCCACTTCAAAGTCTGGCTGCAGAGGATGAAAACTTGTCTTTTAGGTTCATGTCCCTGCAGGAGCTCAGAGAAAGCCCTCTGCAGGGTCTGAGCTCTGCAAAGCACTGCACCCCATGCATGGAGTGGCCACACACCTTGGCCAGCCACATGTCACCCTGCCTCGGCTGGAGAAAAGCAGCACAGCTCCTCTGAAGACCCTCGTTGCTGCCATAAGAAGATTTACCCAAAGGCCAAAGCTCAGCAGAGCAGTTTTGAGCTTTTCTGCTCTGGCATATATTTGTGGGTTTGCATGAGAAAGTTGCAACAGCTGTTTATTATTGTTGGTTTTTTGTTGGAGTCAATATCAGCTTGTTGGCACTGATTAAAATAACTATTCCTCTTTAATTCTTTTCAGAATTGCACATTGAAATTCATTAGATATCATCAATGAGTATCTCTGCCTTCACAGGAGTCTTACAGCAATTGTGACTTTTGTTATAAGTATCTACAACTTGTGATAACTTTTAGAAACCTCCATGCATTTAAATTTTTCCAGTTCACAAATGGCTAATTTTTTTTATTTTTTTTTATTTTTTTTTTTTGGTGCTTTAACTATACTGTATAAAAAGAGACAACCACTTCCTCCAGAGCCATGGCTGCAGGCCACCATTAATATTTGACAATGTAATTCCTATTTAGATTATAACTTTCCAATTATTTAGCAAGCTGTGAGGTAAAATAATCTTCAAACAATGTGGGCTTTATTCCAAATAGACAACAGACGAAGCAAGGGGATTGCCCAAAGCAGCCAGACAGGGTAGGAGCAGTACCAGGCCTACCATCATGTCCACCAGGGCACACAACTTCCCTTGAGCTGTCTATGGCAGTATGGTCTGCAAGGCATAAGTATTGCGTTTGTACCACATGCCATGAACATCTTGCATAGAAGCTGGAGAACGTATTGTTGGTAATCTCCATTTTGATATGACTGATACTACTTCCTGAAGCACTGGAGATCACCTGTTAGAGTGAAGCATGCAAAGTTGTAAGGCACCAAAAGTTAAACGAGCTCACAGTGCAGAAATGAAAATTCTTAGTGTCACTGGGACGTGGACAGAGCAGTTCTGAGGGCAAGTTCCAAGAGAAAAACTGTCCAAAGCCCAGTTTAGTCAGAACATTAAAAAGGGGTGGAGGAGAGAAGGGGTTTTCAATCCAGAAGTATTTGCTGCAGGCAGAAGGCACTGTCTCCAATATTTCATTTACCAGCAAGAATTTGTTCTTGAGCATGTTCAGACCTTAGCATTGTAATGAACCTCTCTCTGTATAAACTCTTAATATTCACTTTTTCTTAGTATCCAAAACGTTTGTGAAATACTTTTTATGTAAGATGGCTTTGTTAAAATCTGAACTGCAACTGGATGTAAAGCTTACCTTCCCAGTAAGCTGCACTGAAGTGTCTACCTGTATTGTAAATAGAGAAAAATTATTCCTAAAGTTAATTAAAAAAAGAAAATCTACCTCTATTTGCATTCATAAAAAGCTAACCTAACATCCCAAAAGCAGCTATTATATGTCAGCATGTCATGTGCATTGGGAATATCTGATCCAATTCACAGCTCATAAATGTCTAATTAAAAAAATATATATACAACAATTTTAATTGGTTCATTGCATCATTTGTTTTTATTGCGGTTTTAAACTCTTACACAATAGTCAGGGCTAAAACTCTCTCAATTTGCAGGGAAAAATAAAAACAACTATGAAGAAGAAGGGTCTTGAACAATTTAAAAATAAGCAGGAGTTCAGTAATTACCATATGTACAGTGATGGGTAAATGGCTGAATGTTAGAATATAAATCTGGGTTTTAATACCTCATGAAGTAGATTGAATCAATCTGTGACGTGTTTTAACAGTGCCAGAAAAGTCAGCATAGTGTTCAAAAGAAATTTGAGCTAAGTTTTTGGTTTGGTGCAAAGCTTGAAGCTGAAGACCAAAGTAGATATACCTGAAAAAGCACTTGGCTTCTGATTTTAAAAGCAAGAGAGATAGAAATCAGAAAATCAAGTTTATGGTTGTTTTTGTCACCATTGATTTTTAGAAGTCTCTTGGAAAGAAAAGTTAAATAAGAGCTATCTTATGGCTAACTCAGATTTATCTAATACTTGATGACGAAAATTCAATTCATAATTATTTATGAACCAACATCAAGGAGTTTATTACTTTGATTACTCACTTATCATTTCCCGTAAATGCAGTGACCTAAAAATCCCATATAATCAATAAAGTAGTAAGTTCCAGATTTAAATCACTGCACCTTGTATTCTTGAGTAAACCTTTGGGTAATTTACAAAGGCTGTTGAATTTTATAGTAAGTGTTTTTCAAACCAAGCTGGATTCTAAACAATAATGACTTTTTAATGTGGATCTGTGATTACATTGTCATAGTGAAATACGACAGTCTTTGACTGCATTCGAAATGAGGCAGAGGGTGAATTACTCCAAAGGCATAGATTACCATAGCCTCAGGTAAAGCAATCTTCATAAATTAAACTCCAATCTAAAGTGACCTGTCACTACAAACCTGTTGCTACTCCCAGTAACTTAAATTTCAGTGTGCAATTTGTAAACAAGTTCTTTTCTTGTTACCTCAATGGGGGAGAGCTACTTTGCCAAAGTGCTTTAAAGTGAACATGAAGAAGGAGAATTTTACATAAGCGTTTTATGGGTTTCTTTTCCGTAATTTCAAGAAGCTGTTAGTTTAGAAAAAGCAACTTGTTGTCTGCTAAAATGTTTATGCTTTTAAGATCTCTAAAGCTGTCAACTGAAGGAGCCTTTGGCATAAACAGCAAATACAGCACTTTCCTAACTCATTTTTGACACACTGAGCAGATTTGACTCATATGCTCAGCAATTACATCTACAGTTCAATGATATTCAAAAATGTTTTGTACATTTAGCTGCTTGAGCCAACATTTCCCAAGGGGTTTTCTGGGTTTGCCATACTTCAGCCTGGGGAAATCTAGCTTATAAATGTTTTTTCAGACATATCAGAGCAGCTGTCTTCTGAAAATTATATGGCTTGTGTGGTACCAAAAGCTGAGGGATTTGTCCAGGGATAGCTTGGACATCCACAGCAGAGATAGCAGAGAGTCCACCCACCTCTGGAGGGACTTGCAGGTATAGCAGACGTGACCCTTCGTTGTTTTCATCTGAGCCTTGGGAGGAAAACTGGTACCAGTTTTAAATTACTCAGTGTGTGCTCTGCAAGCTGTTAACTACAACTAGTCAGCAGCTGCTGCGTGAGCACCTCATCCATTCTTGAAGCATTAGGTAGGTTCTTCCAAGCAAAGGATCAAGACAGAAAGGATGGGCTGCTGAGTTCAGGAACCATTGCATCTACCCCTGGTATTGTCTCCACCTGAAATAGTCCAAGATTACTAGACTGCTGAAAAAAAATATGCTCCCTTTGCTGCTGCAGCAGCATATCAGAAGCTTTAAGCTTCCACATGGTTACATTCTTATGGCTAGGAGATAGCCTAGAGATAGCAGCTGGATTTCCATCATGGATGCTGGTACTCAGTGTGCTGAGATTGGGCAGCTGGAAGGTTATGCCAAACACAGTCGTGTTGCCCTGACTAGTCAAGGTGGAAATGTGAGTGAGAATGAGAGGAGTGAAGGTTGAACAGCATTTCTGCCATTCTGCCTTGAACTTCCACCAAGGAGTAGAAGGGGCTTGAAAACAATATAGTGTGAAACTCCAGGTGAGTACTCTCCTCTTCAAGGTCCATCACAGGGTTGTTTACACTACCTTGTCAACACAGCTAAAATCACACAAGGAAAAACTATTCTTCATAAAAATTATTGTTCCCAAATTTCTACCAGAGGTTCAGTTCTTTACAGCATGGGCATCTGAAAAACTGAGCCAAAATTTAGCACGATTGTGGTGGTCAGAAACAGAGGAAGCAGGGAAATGGAATAGGGAAGATTCAAAAACATCTTGAAATGTCAAAGAAGTAGTGAAGATATCACCCTAGACATTCAGCTCCTCCTTTTCTCTACTGAATATTGGCTCCTAATGCTCACCCACATCCCAGCTTTTACCCTATGTGTCTGTTGGCCTGACAATTGCTCTGCCACTGCTCGTTGTGCTACCAATTAAGGCTTAGACAAAACTGAAAGATTACCCTGTGTCCTATAAAGGCCAGAGTGAATTCATTGGAGTTTTGATTTTCAGAAAGCAAGACCAAAGTATGACTCCTTCTTAAGGAGACCCTGAAACATTCTTTGTACTGTTTTACAGCCATTCTGTGGACAGCAAAGAAGAAAGTTTAAAAGGTAGAAATGGAAAGTGAAGTAGATAATTTAGTTGATACAATAACTAGAATAAAATATTTTATGAAAATATTTTTAATTTCTTTTGAGGCTTAATTTTAAAGCCTAAAAATAATAATCCCGTGATGATTAGGAGAGCCCAGCATTTCTTGGAGATGCCTAAATGAACAGCAGTTAATGGCTATCTATAGCAAGTTAAATTTGTATTAAGCAAGACTTCATATTCATACAGCACAGCTCTTTTCTGTCGATTACTTTTCACTGGTTTGTTTTTTAGTTTAATAAAAACCTCAGTGAGGTTCATGCACATGAGAAACATGATGGTCTAACAGCATGGAGTCTGGGCTTGAGTCACAGGCACTGTTCTAGGCTTCCTTGGATGACAGGGTTATATATGGGAAGGTAATGAGGCAGAGAAAGGATTCCCTGTTCTTCCCCCTCTCGAGAATGTTAAACCTACCTTATTAAGAATGACAGAGGTATGGGTCATGAAGATGTTTCTGAGGAACTGAGCAAAGTGGGTTGAAGAGGACTGAATGTAGTACATATAAAATTTCATTTAATATCAGTTTTTCAGATGGCTTCCTTTAGGATGAGCATCTCCTTCCTCAGCCTAGTTATTATTATACTAATATCATGTCCACTTCCTGCTCTCTTCTTCCAAGTTTTATTCATCCTCTCATAATAATAATTGAACCTGCTGTATAAAGAACACAAGTGTTATACAGGCATTTTGTGTCTGCCAGGCAGTTTATATTTCATGCACAGTTACTTTGGAGCCTGTGAGCAATTTCAACCAAACTTGATGTCAAAAAAGGTATTGCATTTTTGCAGGAGTCATGAGAAAAAGCAGATGTGTGACGTGTCTTTCCACCCAGGAAAAGATCCTGCAGGTGTCAGAGAATCTATCTTAAGGTGACTATCTTAAAGGGAGCCCAAAAAACAAAGCTGACCAAGTTATCTTATTAATATTGCGTTGCAGTTCAAGGAAACTCAGCTGAAACAATCACAAAAAAAACATTTTCTAGTTCTCACAAGTATGTCTGCATTTATAAGGAGGTATAGAGACCTCTAGACGCCTCCAGGTTTTTTTGTATTTTGGAGAGGCATAAATGCAGCTGTGAAAGTCCTGATCTCCTTTATGTACCATCCCTTACTCAGAGAGAAGCTGAAAGCTCTCAGTCAGCACACTGCACTCTCATTTCATGTCTTTCTGCTTTCCAGCAACATTGCTTACACAACAGCAATTTGCTCTTCTTACAATAGCTTCTCTTAATTGGATGACCTCATACTATCTTTTCTTGCCTCACTCAGCATACAAGAGTGGATGTGGTCACAGAAAGAGATTAATTATTTCCTTGCCCTTACCACTCTCCAGGGTTTGGCCCCAGCCAGACTCACCGGCCACTTTTTGGGTTGTGTCTGCCCACAGAATTACGAGTTTCCTCCTGGGCTTTTCTGAAGTGCTCCATCAACACCACAGTGTCTGTCTCACAGTTATTAATTTGTTTCCAAAACATCCGTGGGAGGTGAAGGAATATTAACCCTATTTCACAAGTGAAGAAGTCAGAGAGGGAGGGATTAGAGCCAAATGCCTGGTTTTGAGTTCTTGACATGCTGGGCCACTAATTCTCCTGCACCATTTCCCATGTTCAAAGATCAAATGTGATGAACATCACTGCAATCTACTGATGCAGTTTGATGCAGGGGCAGAATCCAGTTTCCTCTGTAAGATAAGGGTGTTGGATAGACCTCAGGCATCAGGTCCTTCACTGCTCACTTTGATTCATTTCCAAAAAAACCCAATTCCAGTTCAAGGGGATCCTCTTGACCCATGTGCCAAAGAAGGCCAAATAAAAGCTAAAGAGTCAGAATTATTTTAGACATTTTCTGGATACTCACTTTGCACTGCAAGTGGTCTTAGGCCACCTAGTTTTTGTTTCTGATGAACAGCCACATGAAGCTGAGGAGATATCCATGCAATGGAAGTAAAGTACTTTGAGCTGTGCAATCTGTTTTAATGGATTAATAAGGAGTTATATTTTCACATTAATGACAGAATAAAAATAATTTAAAATGTTTTTTTAATTTTCAGTGGAAAACAAACATCTCTGAATGGCTTTCTCATTTTGAAATTCAGAGTGACTTTTGATTGCTGAAATGCAAACGTGTTTTACCACTTTTCTAGAGCTGATAATAGAAGGCTTTCCCAGTGAAAACACAACTGAAATTACCAAAGCAAATAAGCTTTGAGCTCACATCACAAGCCGAGGTACCATGTCAGCAGTGGCAGGTAGCACAACACATACACTGTGATAAAATTGATGCAGTTCAGCAGATAAGGGGATTGTACCACAGAGCCTGTTAATAGCAGCAGTGTTACCTCACCTCCACCAGCACAGGCAAGAGGCAGTTGTGGAGGAAGCACAGATTGTGAGAAAGATCAAAGCAGAGGACAAGAGGATATTAAGTGAAAGGTAGTGAACAATAAGACTACGAATTGGGCTATTCTTAATACAGCTCTTCCATTATCTTGTTCTTTAAAAGTTTTTTATGTATGATTAATACTGTTATTTTTGCACAGGATTCTGATACAATTTACTCTGTTGGTGAAAATTTCAAACATCAGAGAAGACACTGGATGAGAAAAGAGGTAGTTTATAGAGAAATAACACCTCAGTGTATCAGTGTGATTTCCATTAGTAGGAGTGTGTGGATGGGGCACACTGAAAGAAATCCCACAGATAACCATAATCTGAGCACAGCTGCACCTCTGTGCCCCAACAATGGGGGGAGCATTTTGAAGCATTAACAATCCCAAAGGACCAGCTGTGAGATGTATGGAGGATATCATGGCAGGTAGAACAAGGCTCTGGAGCTGCAGTTCACCATGTGACTATCACACACAGGGGTAAGACCTGATGTGGAAGTCCCTGCACAATGACATGAACTGAGTCCAAATGTGGCAGACAAATCCCCCACCACAAGTGCAGGGGATTTACTGGCCTTGGTTGCAAAAATGTATTTTAAAGCTATCAAAATGTAACCATTACATCCCTCACTCTTCAGTACACCTCATTTTTTGACTGTATCTAAACCTTTTGGGAATGCTTGTTGAAATAAGTGTCCTTGCACTTTTTAAGGATCTGGTAAAGGAGTTTCCACCTGTGGGAGGAACTACACAGCTGCTGAGGCTGCTGAGATGTTCTGACTGCAGGCACCTGCTTATTTGCTCTGCTGCCAAGAATATCAATTGGATACTATACTTGCTATTGATTCAAAGTAAGATTTTTTGTTGTAAAAATGTGAATGCATTATGTTACGTCATGTAATGCTATAAAGCAAAATAAAAGGTAGAGGAGGGAAACCAGCAGAACAACAGCAACATTAGTGCTGTAGATTTTCCAGCCTATAATGGCACATTTTGGCAGATGGACAAAAACTATGACATGTCCATGGGTGACTGAGTCTGGATATGATTCTGCTTCTCTCTGCCATGTCTTGGTGGGATTGTGTGTGCTGAGTAACACAGCTTCATCACCCTGACTGAAACCACTATTTGAAACATCTTTCCATCCATTTTTCAGAGAAATGCAAACAATCATGAGGGCTTCTGGCTATATTTGTAGTATGTGCATGGATAAACTTAGAGACAACAGTGTAGTAACTTACACACTGAATGGAAAATAAGCCTTAACACCTCTAGCTTACCTCTAGCCTATCGATCAGGCTGCTTCAGTGGATCTACTCCAATGTAGCTCCACTGTGGATACAAGCAAAATCTGAGTAGCAACAAACAGCCCATTATCTACCCATTAGTCCTCACTGAGTGAACTATACACATAAAATCTTGTTTTACATGCATACTCCTACCATTCCCTTGCAGATAATGAGATTACATGTGCTGTATCACTCAGCCCAGAAACTTGTCACATTCTAATGAGTTCCTCCTCTCTGCCCACAGACACAAATGAAATACCTGCTTTTTCTTTTCCTACATAAGAGGTAGCTAGCAGCCAGAAGCTTGTTGATTAAAATGTTGGCACCCACTGCAGCACCCAGCTAACACACACCTGATGATTCATTTCCAGTTCTGTCACTTTGCATCACATGGGAGACAGAATGGGGCAGGACGTGGCTCCACTGCAGCATTACGTGTTGTAACTGCAGCTGCCTCCAGGGATGGTGCTCTTGGTTAACTTCTGTTATTTTTTTAAAATAAATAAATACAGCATGCTAAAAGTGCCCTATTAAGTATTTCATAAATTAATCTTCCTTCCTTCCTTCCTTCCTTCCTTCCTTCCTTCCTTCCTTCCTTCCTTCCTTCCTTCCTTCCTTCCTTCCTTCCTTCCTTCCTTCCTTCCTTCCTTCCTTGCTTCTCACCTTCCCATCTTCCCATCTTCCTTCCTGTTTTCCTGTCTTCCTATCTTCCTTCCATGACTAAATTTTTTTGAGTTTTGATGGCAAAGATTTTCTTTTCCTCAGTTCAGTTAGTACTGGTGTCAGGATATCTTCACCCCACAGAGTCATCCTGTCTTTGAGCTAGATTTTTTGTGTGGATATTTATAATTGACCAATTACAACATTAGTGTAATTCTTCCCATGTTTACCTAAAGTGTGTCTGCACAAATAATCCTAATTAGCCGTGTACACAGCTATTCATATAACGAAAGACTGTCTTAAAACTTCTAAGACAAAGGTCTCAGCCTGGCCTAGAAATCGGTCTTCTTTCCCACATTAGCATTTTGTCCTGCCAAGTCATGCACCCACTGGTGGTTCACCCTTCCATTGCAGCCGTATAAGTGGGATGGTACCTTGTGGGTAAAAATTTCTCGAGTGCTTCTGCAACACTGTAAGCCTGCAGTGTTTCATTCCAGGGTGTCCAGTGGTGCAAATACCTTGTGTGGGTTCTCTGGTTTGGAATAATACTTGTCTTTTGTGGAAAAGGAAAAAGGCACCTCTGTAAAGGTCATTGGGCTAAAATTCTGCTCTGAGATGTTGCTGTGCAAATGACACCCTTTGTTTTAGTGAGGGAAGCCCTGCTATAAATAAAAGAAGACTCTAGCTGCTCAGTTTTACTTTTTAGTGTTGGATTGGTCTACATTTTGCTGAGAAGCTGGAAAGGTAAAATATGTACAAAGAAATGGCCAATTTATGCCCTAGATTTTAAAGCAGATTGATCTTGTCTTGTAGTTTTGCTTAAAAATCAGTGGTACAATATGTCTTAGAGGCTGAAGAGATGAGTGAGGGTCTGTATAGTTTGTGTGAGCTGAGGAGGGAAAGGATAAAAAAAAATCTCCCATTACTGTATAGAGTGGTTGTCTTTTCAATTATGGATGAAAAGATGAGTATGACCCTGAGGGGCTGGATTCAGACAGAATACAAAGGGGGAAGAGCCCTAAAAACAAGCAAAATCTTTACTAAGAGATGATTAAAGGGGAACATAAATGTCTGGAAGTGTTTTGAAGAAGGAAGTGCCATGGAGGGGGAGAAAATTATTATGGTGGAACATAGGGTAGTGGTATTAAATTAACAAAAGGAAAAGGTCTGCTAAATATCAATAAAATCCTTTCAGTTTTCTTGTGGCATCATCTCCCAAGGGAAGTTGCAGGAGCTCCATCATTTGAGTCCTGGCAAATGACTTGGGGAAAAAACACAAGAAAGTGTGGTTTAAGTCATATTACTGTGATGTTTAGGGGTGGAATTACTGACCTGGTGGCTTGTTTCCTTCACCCCTCTTCAGCATTAATGAAAAGAAAATAAAAGACAAGCATGGTGGAGGACAGCTCGTGCTTATACATGAGTGGCAGTGCTACAGCTGCAGAAAGTAGCACAAAGGCAGATCCAAACAGATCAAAAGGGCTGATGATGGCTGCTAGCCCCTGGGGGAGGCAGATGCACAGAATAACTGCGTTGCATGAGGAGTGAGAATAGGATGGGTCAATGGCCTTGCCAAAGGCAGCTACAGCCCATAAACAGGCACTACCAGAGCTACATAAAGGCATTTCTGCCCTTGCAAGTTTTCTTCTGCAAGGAATTGCTTTTAGTCACTCTGTATTTTCTGTCTTAAAGAAATGCAGTCCTAGTAAATAATAAAGGAAGTTATTATTGCACAATATGCTCAGTTTTCCCTACAATCAGTCAGCTTTGAGGTCTCATTCCCTTCAACAGGATGGAAATCCAAACTCCTCATTTTCAGTCTAGCACGAGGTGGAGTAGGAGATGTGGCTTGCAGCTTCCTGAACCACTTGTTCCACATCTCTTATCTCCTGGCAGGAGTATCTGCTGTAGAATCCAGCTGCTTGGAAATGCCAGCTTGAAATATTGAAGGGAAAAAAGGATCTGGAAAATCAGATCAGTGTAGGAAAAGAATCATAGAATCATAGAATCATAGAATCATAGAATCATAGAATCATAGAATCATAGAATCCTAGGGGTTGGAAGGGACCTCGAAAGATCATCTAGTCCAACTCCCCTGCCAGAGCAGGGTCACCTAGAGTACATCACACAGGAACGCATCCAGGTGAGTTTTGAATGTCTCCAGTGAAGGAGACTCCACAACCTCTCTGGGCAGCCTGTTCCAGTGCTCTGTCACTCTCACAGTAAAAAAATTTTTTCGGATATTCACCTTGAACCTCCTGTGCTCCAATTTCCACCCATTACCCCTTGTCCTATCACTGGTCATCACTGAGAAAAGCCTAACTCCATCTCCCTGACTCTCACCCCTTACATATTTGTAAACATTGATGAGGTCACCCCTCAGCCTCCTCTTCTCCAAGCTAAAGAGACCTAGCTCCCTCAACCTTTCCTCATAAGGGAGATGTTCCACTCCCTTAATCATCTTTGTAGCTCTGCGCTGGACTCTTTCCAGCAGTTCCCTGTCTTTCTTGAACTGAGGGGTCCAGAACTGGACACAATACTCCAGATGCGGCCTCACCAATGCAGAATAGAGGGGGAGGAGAACCTCTCTTGACCTACTAACCACACCCTTTCTAATGCACCCCAGGATGCCATTGGCCTTCTTGGCCACAAGGGCACATTGCTGGCTCATGGTCATCCTCCTGTCTACCAGGACCCCCAGGTCTCTTTCACCTACACTGCTCTCCAGCAGGTCAGCCCCCAACCTATACTGGGACATCGTGTTGTTCTTCCCCAAATGCAAAACTCTACACTTCCCCTTGTTGAATTTCATCATGTTTCTCCCCGCCCAACTCTCCAGCCTGTCTAAGTCTCTCTGAATGGCAGCACAGCCTTCTGGTGTGTCAGCCACTCCTCCCAGCTTGGTGTCATCAGCAAACTTGCTGAGGGTACATTCTATACCCTCATCCAGGTCGTTGATGAAGATGTTGAACAACACCGGTCCCAGTACCGACCCCTGAGGGACTCCACTAGTCACACACCTCCAACCAGATTCTGCCCCATTGACTACAACTCTCTGACTCCTTCCCATCAACCAGTTCCTAATCCACCTCACTACCTGATCACCAAACCCATACCTGATCAACTTATCTACAAGGATGCTGTGGGAGACGGTGTCAAATGCCTTGCTGTTAGTGGCAAATAATGGAATAAAGGTGTGTTTACATATTATAAACACACCATGACTGTTCAAAGAGGTTAGAGCAGGTCTTGAGGTGAGGAACTGTATCCTGGAAGTGAAAGGATGGAGTTCCAGTGTGGTAAGAATGAGAAGAGTTTGCAACAGCTTCCTTTCAAACATTGCAGGAAGGTGCACGTGGTACTCAGTAACACTGATAATGTCTATTTTGCATCTATATCTTGATTATCCATTAAGGGTCTCAAATATATTTTGAAGCATTTGTTGGCTTTGCTGCACAGCACCCTGGTACAACAGAGTCTCACCTTTTCCATGTGCTGCGAATGCTCAAAATAAAGGGACTTTTGTCTTTCAGGTGAGGCCAGGCAGAGCACCAGTGTCACATCTGGAATCCCAAATGCTGCTCCTAAGCCCTCAGGCGTAGCTCAAAGCCCACCTCTGGTCTTACCTCCCTGTCAGACCTAAACTCCTTAGCCAGCAGGATGTAAACACCTGCCTGAAGCTAAGCATGGGCTCTGAAGTTTTTCTTGAATGGAGTATCTAACCACAAAATGACATAAGATATTCCACCAAGTTAGCTTGATAATTATTTTAAAGGGAAAAAAATAATCCTTTTGAATTGGAGTCCCTCAGCACAAAATTAGAAAGACCTGGGAGCTGGTTGGGTTTTGAAAGAAAACACTGATAGGAATCTATTTTGTTTTGCTGGAATTTCAGCTGAGCTCCATGTCTGCAAAAACAGAGGTCAGAAAATGCACAATGCGAAAATGCGAGTGAAGAACAAAGCTTCTCTGTTTTGCTGGGAAGAACCTTAAATATAAACATAAATTTTGTCGTAGAAGTGTGACCAACAGCTGAAGACTGACTCCAGTAACAAGAGCAAAAAGTCATACATGTTTTAAAAGTAAAATAAAAAGAAATAGGCATAAGGCAAATGGTGTCTCATCAGCACAGTGGATAAAACTAATTTAATTTCTGTAATATAAGACAACAATGATTATTACATCTCATGAAAATAAATTCAACCTCCTTAAGAGCAGGCTCTAAATGTCTATCATGTAAAAAATAATATATGAACTTCAAATCTGTGTGCCAATTCAAATTCTGATTTAACAAACTATTGTTATTAAAGTTGATTGGAGAACATTGCATTATAAAAACAAACAAAATATTAAATCTACATGAAATATTTTTTTTCAAAGGCTAAGCAGAATGCAATAATTTGACACACAGTTATCTAAATAATGTATTAATTTAATTATTTTTATTACTACTTTTTAATTAAGGTGACATGATTAACACCATTCTTATTAGAGTTTCAATTGTGATCCTACTGTGAGTAGGATCTACTGTAGGATCTGCAACTACTGTGAGTTGTAGCTCAACTTTTGTATCTTCTTGGAAATTGTTCACAAAGCTGTTGTAATCAAATCTATCCTCTGGATTTCCAACAAGAGACACCACAAACATCTGGTGTGAAGAATAAAACAGCACTTTTTGCAGCCATACCAGAGAAGTGGTGTTTTCCATCACCTTTGGCAGCATTTTGAGTGGAAGTGCACGAGTACTAAGGTTCGAGAAGTCAGTTTTTCAGTTCTTATCGAGGTTGAACTTATGGCTGTATTTCTGAAATTACCACTCTGATTTTACACTTTTGTCTTCCATAATGTTCACCAAAGATCTGAAACAGTTTGAAAAGCAGAAGCTAGTTCTAACATGACATGGACTCACATCAGAGTCACTTGCCCTAGTAAAGGAGATCTCATTGACATTAGTATCTGCAGTCATTGGACTAAGTTAGTGAGTTAACACAATTTATTTACAAAATAGTATTTTCGTACAGGACCATCTCTGTGCACATAGAAATCAAAATTAATTGTATTGATTTGGAATAATTCATGTGTGTTTTTCATCTTCACGTGTTCATTGTACTTCACAGATTCCTATTTTCAATGTAATGTCTCACAGCCAGGAGTTGTGCCTTCAGTGTTTATAAATATCTTTCCTAATGCTTCTGAGATATGAAAGTTCCTTGTGAATACATTTTTAGTCCTTGGGAGTCATGAAAGGAGACTTCACATCTCGAGGTTTTTTTTCAATAATTGAAAACCAGGCTTAGAAAGTTTCTGAAAAATGTGGTCTGCACATCCTGTAAAACAAATACAAAAGTGAAAACTGTTAGTAAGATGCCACTTTCACTGGGAACCTTTCTTGAGTTCCTAGAAAAGGCAAACTTTTGCTTCTGTTTGTAAATCAAGAACACCAGCACTGATGCAAAATGCAAACTGTCATGGACTGAGTGTTGTGCTCATCCTTCCCTTCTTGGAAGAACCCACGTGATATCATGTCTGTGTCTCAGAAAAAGCTCTTTGTTTATCCATTTGATGAACTTCTTTGTGTGTAAAGAAAGAAATTAATTTTACTTATTCTTCTATGTGATCATTAGAAAAGCTTTTAATGAACACAGTAAAACCCAACTAATTATCACAATGGCATTTAACTCTAAATAAAATTGACAGGAAGCAAGAATATGATACATATAATTTTGCACAGTTTATTAAAACACATCTATCACTTTTTTCTCCAAAAGTAACCTGATCATATTATTCTATGATAATTTAGCTAATATTTTTTTCTGTGCATTTAATATTTAAGTGGCTTTAACTGATATTAAAGTCATAATGCATTTTATGGAAATTACCTTGCATTCTAATTACTTTTCTTGGTGAGGAATGGTAAATAGAATTATCTTGTTATGCTTATTGTAGATGAAAACAAAGATATATTTAATGACAAGAGACTGCTAAGAGAAAAAACTCCATATTCATATATTTTTTTTCAATTTAGTCGATTTTGTCATCAATTCAGAGATGCACAATTCCCAGAACCACTAGCAGGAACTGATCATGTATACAAACAACAGAAAGGCTCTGAACAGCAAGTTGGATGCTTTTAACATCAGTAGTTCCCTTTTTTCTATAGTCTGCCTTTCCAAACCCAGGCTGAGGAGAGTTGAGAATAAGACAATGTGTTACCTCAAGAAAGCCAGAAACACAAACAAGCTGTCCTTGAGCCCAGGCTGCCTGTGCTTTTAGTAAATTAATCCACAGTTAGAAAGCTATAAATTGTATCTGCAAAAATAGTGAGGTCAAGGCCTGTGTAAAAGTTAACCCCTTGGCTTGTCCTTTTTTTCCAGCTATTTATATGAAATATACTTACTGACTAGAAAAACAGAGGAATTTATTGCTGAAAAATCAATTTTTCTTGCCAAATCTGCTCTCAGCTACCCTACTGAAGTCCAAGAGAGGTAGTGGATAAGACTGGATTAGGGGATCTAGAAAGAAGATGCAATTTTTTTTTTTTTTTAATGAACCTTTATAAAGATGGTGTGTGCTGTCTGAACAGGGCCACTTTGGGTAAGTCATCTTTTGGAGGATATGAGATGGAGTCTGTCTCCAGTGAAATCATGATTCACTGGCCACTCTGCCTCTAGACATCTCTCCAAAAATCAAAATGTTCTATGGCTACTACTTAATTTGTATGATTTTGCAACATCCAAAGACCTGCCACAAGAGAAGCAAAATGGAAAGTGACACAGCAGAGTATGAAGCAAAACAAGACAGAAAGGAAGAAATAAATGAATGTGAACAAAACCAAATGAGATTTCAGGTGCTGGTCTCTTTCTGTAAGATTCCACACATTTCTCTGGCTTTTCATCTTACTTGGCAGTATATGTATTTTTTTCCTGGGAACTTTCTTTTGCACTCATGATCTACATGCATGATGGCAACAGTTGTGTAGCAGGTGATATATTTTATAACAATCAGGGTAGTTTTACCCTGGAAAGTGGAAGTGGAAAGCAGGAAAAACAATTAGCTTCAAGTGCCTACCTATGTATAGACACAGCTCCCCTCACATAACTTTTCTACTCCACTTAACCAATGCTTTCCTTGTAACCAGACACAGCTTCAAAGCAAAACACTTGAGAGTGGATGGAGATTTGAACTTAATCAGCGAGTCTCCTGGGGCACAGAGATGTCATGGCCACCTTCTTTAGTCTGACTGCCATGTCATGGAGGAAGGTGCTCCAGAAAATGTCTTTGCCACAAACACACATCTAGGTGGGGAAAGGGGCACGTCTTGCCTGGTGAGCGAGAAGCAGTGAGATGAACAGGGTTGTCTCCTGTGGAAGAACAGCTCAAAGGCTTCCCTTTAGTCCAAAGAGGTGATCACCTTTCTTCTCCATACACTCTTAACTTCAAGGGTTTTTCTGTTAGCCTTTCCAAACTCACCTGCAAGACAACTATTATAAGATTATTGTTGCTCTCATTGATTTTACTTTCAATCTTCCTGTTATAGTAACTTTGGACCCATTATAATCATACCAGTCATTAAAAGAAAGTAGATGGAAAATGTAGAATGAAGCTTTAGGTGACACTGAAATTACAAATTCAGCTTAATTGAAATATTTTGTGACTTGCTTTCTAAATTAGGTAAAATTTTCTATTTAGGGGGAGGTTCCTAGAAAGTTCTTTGAAGAATGCATATTTCACAATATGCTAAGCTTTCTTTCTACTTGAAATTACTTTTAAGTGAAATTGTTTTTTAAAATTTACATTTCAGCTCTCTTGTTTTTATCAGCACGCAAAACAGTTCTTTATTCTCCTGTCATCACTGAACACTCCACTGTAGACTCTAACATCGTAGTCCAATCTACAAATCTATTTATTCCTTTTTAGCCAAAACTTCTTCTGCAACATCTGCCACAGTTGTACAAACAACAATCAAAATATTTCACTGTTGTACTAAGGATGGTATTATCTGTGTAGAATATTTAGAAAGGTCATTGTCTCCTACAACATACAGGGAAAAAAAAAAAAAAAAGCCACCAAAGAGTGTAATTAATGGACTACAATACTTTGCTGTGTACATTTCTCCCTGTAAGAGAACATGCTTTTACAGTGGATTAAATCTTGATTTGATTTTACTACTGTACATATTACAAATGCATTTAATTTTAAGTGACAAAATAAAATGTAGCATATAACATCCTAATCTGATGTATGGCAGTTTCACCAGCAATTCCTTATGAGATGTATATATATTTTTTTTTTTGGTAAAGATGTCAGTATTGCCTGAGTCAGCTCAACAGGGCCTTATACTTGAGCAGCACTGCACCTCAGTCCCTTGACTTAATTAAACATTAGCTAAACTGAAGGGATCTCAGCAAGAGGGTCAAAAGTGAGTTGAAGGAGGTTAATTTGTTTTACAAAGTACAGTCTTGCTGTGCTCCAACTTATTTAAATAGACATAGAACAAAAATGCATGTGGTGCATTTGAAGGTCCACTGGAAAACTTGCCACTGACTTTTAAAGACTCAAGAAGAGCACTGACAGAAGGAATGTGATGTAGCTGTTTGTCAAAGGCACAGTCTTGTTTTGGAGGTCACTGGGTATCTCGCTGATGGAAAACAAATAAATGAGTAATAACACTAACTGAATGATTGGGTTATGGGCATTATTCTCTCCAGAATCCTTCAGAGGCTTCAATGTGTTGACTTCAGCAAGGCAAAATCCTCTCAGGGCATCATGACCATTACGACCTCTTTTCTCTCAAATTATGTTAGGCCTGAATAGCAATTATGGAAATTAACTTATTAGTGCAAATTGATACATGATGCTGGGCCAGCAGATCTGACTGTTCTGTATCATTTTATATATTTATGCTGCAGCATCAGTAATAGTGTAATAAACAGAGACTGACTCTACCCTTAATAGACAGACTGAGGAATTAATCTGTGTGAGATTTACCTCAGAAACATAATATTTTGGTGTTATCTGTAATTTGCTACGGTTAAAAAGCAAAAGAAAGGGCTTCTACAGCACAAAGCCCAATAATTAAGAAATCACATTTGTTCTTTGAGCTTTAAAATTAATTCCTGTTAAGATTGTTACTTCAGCTTCCTTCACTGTATTGCATGGAAGTACAACAGCAGCAGTTGTAGAGTAAATTTTAATGATATTCCTGAATGTCACAGTTAAATCTCTGACAAATTTTAACAATGGCAGCATTTTGATCTGTCTTTTTTTTTTTTTTTTGACCCTAGAGATTACAATCAGAAGCTTTCCTTTCTTTCGTTTTTTTCACATTTCACATTAAAATCTTCAAGCTTTAAAACTGAATCTTATCTACAAATTAATACAGCCTGCCATTCAAAATTAAAAAAGGAGATAATAAATATACTGTGCAAGTAAAAAAAATCTTTACATTAAAAAAGAATTAATTATCTTTTATTTTCTTGTATTTGCGTATGTCATGGAGTGCTTTGAGGAATTTTGTCTGGCTGTGTCTAATGATACCTGGCTGCACACAGCCCCCACTGGCCTTTTGAGCCATTGGCAAGAATTTGGGTGCAAAGATATTCTGTGAAGGGGGCTGGAGCTCCTCTCCTATGAAGACAGGCTGAGAGAGCTGGGATTGTTCAGCCTGCAGAAGACAAGGCTCCGGGCAGACCTCATAGCGGCTTTTCAGCACCTGAAGGGGGACAGCAGGAAAGCTGGGGAGAGGGACGTTTTACAAGGGTATGTAGTGGTAGGACAAGAGGTAAAAATTTAAAGCTGGAAGAGACATTTAGATTAGGTATGAGGAAGAAATGATTTATGGTGAGGGTGGGGAGATACCGGAGCAGGTTGCCCATGGAGGTAGGTCGTGGATGCCCCCTTCCTGGAAGTGTTCCTGCCCAGGCTGGATGGGGCTTTGAGCAACCTGGTCTACTGGAAGATGTCCCTGCCCATGCAGGGGTGTTGGAACTTGATGGTCTTGTAGGCCCATATGATTCAATGAATGCTCATTTTATCCTGACCATCTGAAAGCTACTCAGGAGGAAGAGAGGGATTTCCAAGGAAGAATACTGGCTGTATTAACTTCCCAAACAATGCGTGCATCTGGAGCAGTGAAAGAGTTGGGGCTTTGCAGCAGAGAACTAGACCCTGTTTGCATACACCAGTGTTAAATCAGCAGTCTCTGGGACAAACCAAAGCACAGAAGAGCCAGGCTCTGCTGGGTGGAGCTACAACAGATTCTCAGCCATAGAGCAGGAGCCACAGAGGTAGAGATGGAGCAGCTGCTGACTGGGAAGTAACACCACGGTTTAAAAGATGGGATGTACTGCATGGTAAGGACAGCAAAATGCTCAGAAGTTTGGGAATGTTCCAAACATCTGCTGGGTGACATATGGGGCACTGAGTGCCCCTGGTGCCCTGCCCTCCCTGCAGGGCCAGCACATGGCCATGGGACCTCACTCTGACCCGAAGCTGTGCCTGTCCCTTGCACAGCTGAGGAAGGACAGGCAACAGAAGGGACAGTATGGGGAGCAGACTGCAATGCTGGCAACAGCAGCTCAGAAAACAGCCTCCTAAAACAGATTCTCTGCTGACAATTTGCTCACATACGTGCAGCACATGGCAACTCTTTTTTTTATTATACTTTTTTGTTAAAAATTCAGAGGAAAGTTAGCTTAAAAATTCACCCATCATCCCCAAAGAGACATTTAAAATTGATTTCTCATCCCCTAGAAGTCCTTCTGAGGGACACGAGAGAATGAGGAAAAGACATGAGCAGAAACCTGCAAGCTCCTTTCAGAGGCACCCAAGTCCAACCTGGGCAGGAAAGCCACTGGTTACTTCTGCTGGCTCACTGAGCTGCAGGCTGGTGAGCAAGCCAGTTCCTTCCAGCATGTCCTGGGAGGGAGCAGAGCTGATGAAAGGAGCACATCAGCATCACTAACACAGGAGTTGAGAAGTTCACTGAAACCAACCAAAGAAGAAGAATGTGTAGAGACTTTTAGCCCCACTTCCAGCCTCCAGCACCTGTTGGGTGTTACTTGGCTGGGCTGCCACCAGGCTTCCTTGTCACAAAAACAGTCATGGGGACAAGAGCCTATGTAAAGCAGCATACAGCAATCCCTTCTGGTTCCTTGAGAGGATCATGAGAGGGACAGGGAGGGAGGAAAAGCATTTCGTACTGTTTGATAGTTGCTCAAAACAGTGTAGTGGTCTGAGCCTTCACGCTCAAGCTGGGAGATGCAGAAGTGATAAGAGCCCTAAGTATTCCTATTGTGCAGCTCTCAGGTCAGTCTGTTTGGTCAGGGCAAAGGAAAAAGGATAATGAAGTCTATAGCTCTTCATGGGCACTTAATGCCAAAGATAACTTGATGCATTCAGGATAATGTCTGAAACTTTCCTTTCTGAGTCCTTTCTTTTTCATAGATTGATAAAATGGTTTGGGTTGGAAGGGACCTCTAAAGATCATCTAGTCCAACTAGCATTTTCTTCTCAAATTGTGGCTTTCTGAATAATTTTAAGCTGTCAGGAAAAAAAATGCCATGGTTCTTCTTCCTTTCTCAATCCTGATAAACAGAGGTGAGTCTGCTGACAACTCCAGTGGGCCTAGATATCTGTTAAACTTGTACTTCTAATATCTAATACCTAATATTTCTGGGCTCCCTCTGATCATGGCTGAAACTAAGCCAAGTCCCACTAAAAAAAAAATAACAACATAAAGTGAAAAATTTGTCAGGAATTCTTTATTGAGGCCCAAAGTACAAGATTATTACTGTATTTTCTTCCTCAAAGAGATATCTTACAGTTTGATAAAAAATTCACCCTCATCTTTTGAAGTATGCATTTCAAAAATCCTTGTTACCCTTTAAAGTCCATGCCATTAGATTAGAGTCAGTTCAGAATTTTACAGAGAGATCCACTGCTCTGTGTCCTTCCTTCACTTGCAGAGCCTCAGGTTTGTCTATTTTAATAGTACCACTGAAATTCACCACAATCCATGGGAGAAGCATTAAATGTGAGAGTAACATCTAGGTTAAATTTTTAGTTTTCTCATATCATGTGTTCAGACAAATATCTAGTTCCTCCAGGACTTCGTTCCAGGGCCAATGTCATGGTTTGGGCCTAACCCGACAACAAAGAACCGGCCACATGGCCACTCACTCTCCCCCACAACACACACACACACTGGGATGGGGAGGAAAAAGACCAACTAGAAGCTCGTGGGTGGAGACAAAGGGCAAGGGGGGGTTATTCACCGATTAAGGTCACAGGCAAAACAGACTCAGCTTGGGGAAAAATAATAATTTCATTTACCACTCATCAAATGCACACAAGACACAGGCATCTCCTTCCCCTTCTTCCTCACCAACCACAGGATCTCCACTCTGGCACTGTTCTCACCTCTCCAGCTCATCTCTTCTTTTTGCTCTCTCTGTTTTCAGGTCTGTTTTCATATGTTCATATGTTTCAGCTCTGTTTTCATATGTTAATCACAGGGGAGCATCTATTGTCTCTAATGGCTCAACCTTGGCCACCTGAGCTGGGGAAATCTTTAGGAGCTTCTTACAGGAACCACCCCTGGGGCTCCTTCCCCACTACGGAAGCCATTCTAGAACCAAGCCAGCACAAACATAGAGTATCAACACTATCTTTTTCTCATCTCTTTCTCTGTAATGCTTAATTTTTTAAGGATGTGGGTTGAGCATTAACATGTGCTTCCACAGAGCTGGCACCAAGGTGAAAAAATTGGTCTTATTTACTTGAGCTTCTAATAATTGTTCCTAGCACTTCTCCCCTTCCCATAGCAACAAAGCAAAGCCTAACTCCTACTTCTCAGACAAAAAATGTGGATTACTTCGGGAGGGAAAGGTGCTTATACACTTTCCTGTTATTGCTGATGCCATATAGCTCATATGCCTGGATCACGCAGGGGAGTGATGTGGCTGCAGGGCTCCCCTTGCTGTATGAGGATAGGAGCTGCCCTCCTGAGACAGGACAAAAGAGTCAAGAAGCTGGAAAATGAGAGTTCTGACCTGAGGACCTGACTCCAGTTAATGGATTTAGTGCAAAATGTAAATTATTGCTAATATAAGAAAGTGGAAGACAATTTTAGCTATTAATGAGAACAAGTATGAAGCAATTACTTCTTCTCAGTCTTAATGAGACAGAGAGAAAAGAATGTGCTGATGGACTACCACTTTATGCCCCTGCCTTCTCTGGAATGAAGCTCAGTGTTGGAACATAAAATATAATGCAGGGTAAGATTAACAAATACCATAAAAATTACCATTTTGAGGATATCCATAAAAGACAAGTGTTTAATACATTTATGAAAATGTTTGGCATTGGCTTTATTTATGCATTTTAACACATTCAACATGATTTGAGGAGGAACAATAAAATTATAGCAAGTAATTTGCTGATGATAAGCTCTGTCTGGTTTTTGTAATTAAAAAAGAGATTAAGAAAGGCTAAGTCATTAATGCTTGAACTGTTGCTGCTGGGGTATACATGGTAACACACAATTTATAAACTTTTGGCATAGGGATTTATTTACTGATTCTTTTTGAAGAAACTTTTCATGGTATTTATAAAATGTGAGAAATAATAGATAACCAATAACAAGCAGAGAAGTGCAATCATTCTGATAAATGCTAGTAGAATTGTTATAATAGACCAATTACATGAAGGATACAACTGCTGAATCTTGCAGCTCAGCTACTTCGTCTTTTACCAGATTCATTATCTCAAGGGTAGAAGGTTGGGTTTGACAGGTAGCTAGGTAAGCTCTGGAAAAGCCACAACCATCCATAGTTAAGCACAATGCCTTCAGTCACAAAAAATGGACAGGTTTCCCCAGGTTTTTTTGTTTGTGCATCCACTTTCTAGTCCAGGGCAAATGCAGAAACACCAGCAGAGGATGGGACAGATCTTACATAAAGTGAAACAGTAAACACAGACCATAATTTCATCACATGTTTCAGGAATGCACAAGATGATATCCCAATGCCCCAGGCACAACAGAGTATTTCAGATAATATTTAATATTGCACGTGGTGTCTGATCTCAGCTACGTCTTCAAACCTCTTGAGTATTTCACATTTTTAAGTGTGATGTGTGCATAAAGCCGGGCTGCAAGCGTGCAAGGGGAGAGGATGTGTCCCTTTCTCTATCTGTGGGTTGGAAGCCAGCATCTTAAATCAGATGCAGAAATACTGATTCCATTAATTATTTGCACACAGAAGACCACTGTACTTTGCGTTTCATGCCATTTATGACTTGCAAAAAACTCTCTGAAAATTAGTTGTTAAATGTTGTCACAAGTGTCACAAGGTTCACTTTTTCAATTGTTTTACCTTTCTTGCAATGCATGAAGTAAGAGGGAAAGTCTCTACTACTTTTATAAAGAGCAACAGCCAGGCTGAAACAGACGTCTCTGTATATATAGATAAATAAGTAGATATAGATATTAGATATATTATAGATACTTCTATAATGTAAACATATCTCTCTGAGTACATTACCAATGAAAACCAAACCACATTTTTTTTTCAGAGAGCAAGCATTTTCAGATCTAGACTAGGTAGAAAGAGATTTAAGTTGGGGCTGCATTATGTTGGAACTGATGCTGTAATTTTCAATATCCACTTTCAGAACAATTTGGTGCAGAATTTTTCATCAACTGGAGATAAAAATTATTCTCAGCTACAGTGAAATCGATTAAGCTCTATCAAACTTCAGGCAAATCACTTTCTGCTTGGTAAGGCCACCTAAGAACAGCCAGAGGCTTTTAAATTTATGATTACCCATGCTGAGCAGCAGCATGGCTTCTAGATGAGTCTTGTAAAAATTATGAAATGATGTCAAGAGAGGTCTTATATTTTCTTGCACAGGGATACTATAGGAGATAATGAGAGAATACTATGAATCAAAGCTTTTGCTTTAGAAAGATTTACAGCTTCTGCTTCATACCATAAGTCAACACTGAATAATTAAAAGACTTGTAATTAAAGGCTAATTTAGTATTGATTGTGTCCTAGAGCAAGGGGAGCAGTTCACTATTCTCACACCATCCTGTGCAAGCTTCATCAGCCAGGCAGGGAGAGTGCAATTATCCTAAGTAGCCCTCAGCAACTGGATGGCATCTCCTCCAATCCATTCCTGTGCACTCCACAGGTGCCTTAACTGGAAGATAGAGCAGGCTGTGGGGGAAAAGTGTATATCTTACAAGGTCTTCAGTATCCCTCAGACCACTCCATGCTCCAGATGTGAATGTCAAGTTTATTTAACTTGGGAAAGTGAGGGCGTGAGACACCTCTTCAGTCCAGATTTCTTGCTTCTGTGCTCCCTCTCTTCAGGAGGCATTTATACTATAGTTCCTGTGAAAGACCATTTTGTAGTGAACACCTTTCTCAGGTGTCTCTGGTTTCTGCCTTCAGTGTTTGTCAGAAAAAAAATTCAGAACTGCTGACTGACTAGAGAAATAAATGAGAAAAGGGTCATTGGGACATGCTCTTCAGTCCGTGGGCTGGTCTGTACCTACACAGCCATGCACATAATTTAGCTAGACTTTCTGAAAGTGGAAGGCTTCAGTTTGCTAATGCATACAGAGAACTTATTCATCATGGCACTGATGAGCAGGAAAAGATCATGTGTTGTAATGTGGCAAAGGTGACTATCAAAATTCAGGAAGCCACATTTCTTTCTATGACACCTTGATGATCCTCAGATTAAATTTCACTGTCCCTTAAGTAGTATATTGCCACCAATCAATTGATTTCTTTTTACTTTTTTTTTTCTTCCAGGATCTCATGTGCCTCCTGCATGCATCATATATCATAGGAGTTAGGTCATATGTAATATAGTGAATCATAAACATTAGAGGCGGAAAATCTCAGTAAGTCATCAAATTCATTCTTTTGTCAGTGCAAAAAAGGTTCCATGCAGAATAGGACTTAATTTTTAACATAACGTGTGTTCAGCCTTTAAATGTTTCTTTTTAGTGGATATTCTACAGAAACCATTTGTTACTGACAGTGATTTTTATGATAATTTGAATTGCTTTTTTGAAAATTTGTTCAGCAACTTTTTATGATATTTTTACATTGCTCTAGAAAAGTAGTATTTGCAAGTCAAAATAATACACTGTCTTCCAGCATTGTTCAAAATATGAAAAGTTGGGGCTAAATATGGAAACAATCCTGTAATATCCATTTGCCAGGATCTCCAGATACAGTTTATTTTGTTTTCTTGTAGTGATTTTTTTTTTTTTCCAGAAACTGAAATAATAACTCTTCATTCTGAAATGAAATGTTGTTTAATGGAATTATTAATCACCTTTCAGTACTTATTATCATAAAAAAATTTATATATGCCTGTGTTTTCTTATAAAACCTTTTTTTCTTTTCTTTTCTTTTCTTTTCTTTTCTTTTCTTTTCTTTTCTTTTCTTTTCTTTTCTTTTCTTTTCTTTTCTTTTCTTTTCTTTTCTTTTCTTTTCTTTTCTTTTCTTTTCTTTTCTTTTCTTCTTTTCTTTTCTTTTCTTTTCTTTTCTTTTCTTTTCTTTTCTTTTCTTTTCTTTTCTTTTCTTTTCTTTTCTTTTCTTTTCTTTTTTTTGGCTACAATTTGGAACAAGAACAGTTTTCACTTATTTAGCCAAATATGTGTTTTGGACTCTTTCAAACACTACAAATAAATTCTTTTCTCTGCCTTACAGCCCACTTACTGGTTTTGCACTAGATCAGAAACTCAAATAACTTCAACAACAGGAAACACTCCATTAGATATTGCTGCTTTTGAGGGACAAAGAGACAGATGCCTGAGAGATTCTTTTTGGTTTGGCTTTGCCCAGTGAGTACAAAGTCTAAAAAGAAACTTACTGCTAGAGTCCATTGTGATGGGTGACATTCTAGAATTTATTCACATTTTAATTATACAACACAAAAATGGAACAATGCTGACTCACTTGGTGGGACTGAGCATACCACAATCTTCCTGTCACTGAGGAACACCTGGGGACACAGACAGGAGACAGAGCCATATCTGACAAGCCTTATATCCTTCAATCTGCTCTCAGAGAGGCTGTCTTATAGCATTGGGTACTCAACATAAAACAGCCAGTGGGACAACAACAGAAAACACAGACCACAGAATCCCAAAACCACAAGCAGGTTAAAGTTGCAAGGGACCTCTGGAGGTTATCTGGTCCAGCCACCCTGCTCAAGCAGGGTCAGCTAGAGCAGGTTGCCCAGGACTATCTCCAGATGGCTTTTGAGTAAGTCTAAAGTGGGAGACTCCACAACCTCTCCAGCTAACTAGTTCCACTACTCACCATCACAGTAAAAAAGTTTTTCCTGGTGCTTAGATGACACCTTCTACGTTTCAGCTTGTGCCCTTTGGCTCTAGTCCTGTGATTTGGCACTACTGAGAAGGATCTGGCTCCACCTTCTTTGCACTCCCATTTAGTTATTTATATACATTAATAAGATCCCCCTCAACCTCCTCTTCTCCAGGTTGAATAGTCCCAGCTATCTCGGCCTTTCCTCATAGGAGAGATGCTCCAGACCCTTAACCATCTTTGGAGCAATTATTGGGACTCTCCCTAGTTTCTAATGTATCTGTTGTAGTGAGGAGACCATAACTGGGCTTCTGGTGTGGCCTCACCACTGCTGAATAAAGGGGAAGGACCACCTCACTTGACCTTCTGACAATGTTTTGCCTAATTCAGCCCAGGATACCTTTAGCCTTCTTTACAGCAAAGTCACATTGCTGGTCCATGTTAATTTGGTGTCCACCAGGACCACCAGAACCCTTTCTGCCAAGCTGTTTTTCAGCTGGATTACCAGCAGCATATATTGGTGTATGGGGTTGCTCTTATCCCAGGACCAGGACTTTGCACTTCTTGCTGTTGAACTTTATGAGGTTCCTGTTAACCCGTTTCTTCAGCCTGCCAGGGTTTGTCTGGATGGCTGCATGACAAGCCAGTGGCAAATCAGCCACTCTTCCCAATTTTGTGTCATTTGCAAATTTGGGGAGGGTACACTGATGAATGTAGGTAACCTTTTTGGGTTTTACAGAGCATTTGGAGTATAAATGTGGCTAGAGAGACTGGCCTATTTATGAATGTTGATAAGATAGATGACTTTCCTCAAGGATTCACACCACCTTATTAGAACCTTTGGCTACCAGCCAAAGGGCAATATCTGACCAGTTTCACTAATTTTCCCACTTGCAGCAATGTCACCAGCCTGCCTGACCTTTCAAATCGATTCATCTTGAGATACATTATTGACTAATTTCCCGAAAATCAGGTGAAATGTGCCCATTTTTAACCATGGTCTTTCCTCACATACTGAAATTACCTTATCCTCTGGTACTAACATTGTCATTAGTAAGCAATCAAAATTCTTCTCCAAAGGCTTTTCGATTTTATTTGCTCTTTCTACGTTGATTTCAGTGATGTATTTCATCTAATCCTGGTGCTTTGTCAACTTTTTAATAGTACTGAGAGCTTTAATTGCCTTATTACCCTCTCTACTGCAATGAGTTTTTTTCCTTTAGCATTTCTATTCCCCTCAAGGAAAACATGGACTCTGGATATTAGAGGTTCTCCATTTCCTGGGATGAAGAAATCACTCAGACCCTTAAGGATATCTACTTAATCTCTCAGCAACATTCAATTTATCATGGCCCTTCTTTATCGTCCTAATAAATTTGCTTCTCAGGCAATAAAGGTTTCGTCATCCATGCTCTTCAGACACAGCAGTGTTCTGTGGTTAGCTGTCCTTTTCTTCTTTTGTGTAGATAGGATAACAAAGTTCTTGGCTAAAAATCTGGTGAGCATTTTGTGTCACAGGTCTCTAGTCTAAGGCAGGTGGCACTCAGCTAGGAGAAATGAACTGTGAGCTCTGCTGCTTGTTTTTTCATGGAAAGGCTCAGAAAAGAGGAAAGCTGGTTGGAAAAGTCCTTTAAGATTACTAAACCATGTCCCCAAGCACCACATCTACATGTCTTTTAAATCCCTCCAGGGATGGTGACTCCACCACTTTTTTGGGCAGCCAGTTCCAGTGCCAGATAACCCTTTCAGTGAAGAATTTTTTTCTTAATATCCAGTCTAAATCTCCCCTGGTGCATCTTGAGGCCATTTCCTCTTATCCTATCACTTGTCACTAGGAAGAAGAGACCAGTCCCCACCCTGCTCTAACCTGCTTTCAGGTAACTGTAAAGAGCAATACAGACTAAATAAACCCAGTTCCATTAGCTGCTCCTTGTGAGATTTGTGCTCTAGACCCTTCACCAGCTTCATTACCCTTTTTTGTACATGCTCCAGTACCTTGATGTCTTTCTTGTAGCTAGGGGCCCAAAACTGAATGCAGTCTTCCAGGTGCAGCCTTACAGTGCCAAGTACAGGGTTTTTTTCCTGAGCCCAGACTCTTTTGCAGAAAGCTTAGATTCAGTTGCCTCATTGAGTTGTTCTCCAAAACATCATCACAAAATGGGTTTGGGTGATAGGTACTTCACTGCTGGTGCTCTGGGTTACTGTCTTTGCTGTAGAGCATCTCATTTTAGATGGCAAATGGCTCTCCTGAGTCTTCCACTCGTGTGTCCATCAGGGGAATCAGTGGCAGGGCCCCAACCACCACTGTCCTGGTGCCTCCCAACTGCACACTCTGCCATGACTTTGCTCTGGCTTTATCAAAACTGAACAAGCTGAGAGTGTGATGGCTGATTACCTCCCAGACCAGACACTGGACAGACTGCCCACAGGGAACTGGAGGGCTAACATGTGAAAAATTCAGGATTAAAATCTTCTACTGTCTTGCAAATAGAGGTTGTTTTATTCACCTGGCTTTCCCATTGTGTACCCTGGGTTATACACTTGCCCTGTGTATCACCTGCAGACAGCTCTGCTGAACTGAGAATAAAGAGATTAATAACATCACTGCCTGAATATAGGTAGAAAATCATACATGAAAGAAAAAACATATTCCTGCTCAGAGCTGTATTAACTAGAACTGTTATGTTATTTATGTTTTGCCTCAGATACACACATATACAAGCAGAAAAAAATCTAGTACTTATAGTAAATCTACTGCACACTGTTGTAAGCTTGGAAAAAGTGTTGATTGATTTGCTCGTCTAAGTTATTTAGAAAGAGCTGAAAGCTGGAGGGCTGTTAGTTTCTGCTAAACTGAGTGCTTTCCCCCCTGAATAAAAACATTTAATTTAAGGGCTCTCAGTGTTTGTGCACAAATTCGTGTTTCAAACTCAGGAATTAAATGTCAGCACAGCCAGACCTTCATCTACATTTGATGGCAATACTGAAGTCAGGATGGCCACATTGATTTATGCTAGCTGAGGAACTGACCCAGAGTTGTTACTCTCCACTGGACATCACATAAGAGCTACAATTGGATTTCTCAGTGCATAGAAAAGAAAATGCAGTATGGAGAGTGACTTGAAAGGAAAAGTTCTGTCTGAAAAGAATGCTCTGCCCTGTTGTAAATGCACCAGTCTTTATCTGACACTTCCAGTGGAAATGATGCTATCTGGGCATCTAGTGTCCCCTGTACTTCAATGGGAAACTGAAAAAGGTCCTATGAATTCAGAGATCAGGGTTGTCTTTGAAACTTGTTCTCTGCTCACTGTTACAAGTGATGTCAACTGCTTTACTGTGGGTTGCAGAAAAGCAGTTTCTGTGCATTGCCCTGCAGCTGCCATATCTAGGGCTAAGTTATTCAGCTGCTACCTGTTTTTTTCCAGTAGCTTTTCTGTGCAATGAACAATCAATCCAAGTACTGTGGCAATGAAGAAACTATGGGCAAAACTGGCAAATTAAAAACTTTTAAACATACCATGCCTTGAAGGATTTGGATTCTTGAACTAGATTTAAGGCTTACAGTTAAAATCTGGGTTAAATTCTGTTGGATTCTAGCAGAGCCTATGTGGCTGTATGTAGAAAAGAGATCTAGGTAAAGCTGGTCACAGAGAGTTTGCCCCAGAGAGTTGTCCCATTTCACTTGTGGCTTGCTCTTCTTTGCCTTGGTGAATTGCAAGTTTTCAAGTAAAACACTGGGAGGATTTGACTGTCTCATTTTGCAGTGGCACTAAATAACCCAAAGAGCTTTGTCTGCCTTTCTGTCTCTGCCACTAAACCTGCAAACAGTCTAAATATAACTTTTGTCTCTTAAATAGCCCCATTTAGATGGAAAGGGTACCACCTGCATGCTCAGGTTACACCTGAATTGAAACACTGAAGTGGAAATATTTTTGATGGACTGTATTACTGTTTACAAATAACCTCTTTAACAGCACAGCCCATCCTTTTGGATTAGTAAATTGTTCCACAGAACAATCCAGGCTGGTGGGAAGAATTTTTCTTATGTGGAAATACATACACTACAGTTAGAGTGGAGAATTTTCTGAATCTGTAGTGCTGTTTAAGAGGACACAGATTTGGTTATTCATCCACCCAAGCAGGTAGTCTGCTGTGCAATCTGTTTTCAGTTTTGCTTGCTGTGTTAAATAATGAATAACATACTTTATTAAATATTTTCATAGAAACAATAATTCATGCTAAAATTCATAAAATTTGGGGGATTAACAAATAGTTCCAGAGGTGTCCTAGAGGTGTCTGAGAATATATAAACAATACGAGCAACAAGCAGTGCTTTAAAGCAAACCAAACTCTGTAGAAAATATCACAACCCAGGTTTTCAATGTTTGACCAGTTGTGATCCTCATCCAGTGCCCAGTTACCCAGTACCACAGCTTCAAACCAAAGACAGTGCAGCTGTCTGTCTGCTGCTCTGTCCCTGCAACAGGCAGGTGAACTGATAGTTGGGAACCGAGAAGATTAAGGCTCAACCCACCTTAATACATAAAATGTGGTACCTCCAGAAATTGTGCATGGGATTTAACTTTATTTTTTCTGAGAGACAATTGATATCTAATCTACAGCTTGAAGTCACACTCACTGTCAGGACTTTAACAGGTTGATTCTGTGTGTGTGTCTTGAAATGTCAATGGGCCCAGCTGATCAGATCAGCATCTTCACAAGCATCAAGTAGAAATACATTATGAGTCTCGAGATTCCTTATCATCTTTCATGGGAATTACTTTTCAGGTACCTAGAAATGCTCTTAAATAAAGGGGTAGTGACACCTGTGAACAGAGAGAAAACATGTTTACCACTTCAGATGAGGCTATAATGGTTAATGAGGGAGGCAATGACATCCACGCAAGACTTTCCATCTTTTCAGTGATGTGTCACAATACAAAGGGCATTGCAGACATCAGCTGATAAGGGAAGCATAAATTGAACTGACTTAGTATCAGAAGCAGAGAAAAGAGAAACTGGCTGGGCTGTCATATTCTGATGAGATAAACCATCAGAGTTTCCTTTTCTCACACAATGATTTCACAAGTGCCTGCAAGGTATAGCTCCTCCTCACAACATCTTGCAGTCCAAAGGAACAGAAAGAGGGTTCATGCTTTGAAATCTTATGGATGTTTTGCTTTGCAAAATATCATGAGAAATGAGGAATTGGATAAAAAGTTAATTTTTTTTAATTCTAGTGTTAGCTACAAATTTCTGCTAGTCATTGAAATACTATCACAAAAGTTTAGCAAAGCTTTCTTCTCCATTTGCAGGGCAGGATGCAGTTATTTATCTCTCACTGGTTTCTTTGGACAAAAAGGGAGAGTACTGCTATGATGATATATGTGATTGTATATATATAGTAAGACAGTTAATCTTAAATAAGACATTTAATAATGATTGAAAGGTGAATTTTGTATGATGCCAGTAATGCATGCCAGCAAATCCAAAATAAAGAGTAAATTGCTCTCTGTGTTATGCATATTAAAAAAGCTGCATGTCCTGCCTAACTGACCAGCCAGGCAAGGTCTGTACAACAGGGACAATACAAGTTTCCACATGGGAACCAGTAGGTCTGAAGCAAAGACAGTAGGTGGGAAGTTCGGAATACAAACTAAATGGGGCAGTTGTTCATTAAATGTGTTTTAATAGAATAAGCTCTTGCCACAAGACATCATGGATGCTGAAATTTCCAGGTAAGGCAGAAGTGCCAAGAAGACATAACTCTTGAGAGTTCCTAGATGCACCGAAATTCTCTCTGACTCTGAAAGACTCTGAGCTGCATGGGCTGCAGTTTAGTAGAAATTACTAAGGGAAAAGTTAACCAGTTTTCTTATGTTATTTTGTTCTCCTCTAGAGCTACTGGGGTTGGTGGACCTTCAGTCTGGTTTAGAAAAGCCACTTTTAATCAGCTTATTTTGTAGTGACCATTAACCACAGTAATAATCAGTTTAAACCTTCTTGTCCTCTGGGACGTAAAGCAAACAAAGAGGTTAAGGAGAGCCATGATATTTCTGGGCTATCTTTAGTTCAGATACCAGATGGTCCCACTTGCTTTGATATAATTTCCCGTTACTCCAAATAGTTCATTCAGTGTTCTACTGTGTACATAGAACAAGTCAGAAAATGCAGGATCAGAATTCAGGAAAATACAGCTGTGGGTAATTTTTTTGTGTTTTGAAGTCTTGAATTTAGAATGGGAGGTTCACTCCACTAGTAAAATTCAACAAATATTCAATAATACAAGCCAATCATGTGACTGGATCACACTGTTATCAAAATCACAGCCTGCAAGAGCAATTTTCCAGTGAAACTCAAGAACAGGGAAATGGGAACATCTTTCTTTTAAGAGGGACACAGAAGCTTCTGAAGACTGCAATTGTGTAAAGGGGCTCTGTCCTTCATTCCCATATAAAAGAAAATGTGACTGGATTTGTCACCGGCCAGACACAACCATTCTGTAACAACAGCTGTCCCAGAAACTCATCCAATGTGTCAAAAACTGGGAAAAAGTAATCTTGATGAAAAAATTGAATACTTTTTCTCTCCTTCTTCTGTTTTTTTCTGTCTTGTAAGTGGATATATGGTCCCATTCTGTAAGATATGCCCCACTGAAGACATTCATGTAGAAAACACCACATTTAGCAGAGTCATCTCAAGCTGCCTGTTGTCTTCTCATACAATGCAACTCACATTACTGCTCTTTTTAAATGCCCCAATTATTCAGTGCTGAATTATAGTGGACAATTCATTCTGACTAGACTAAATAGGATAGTTGCACACGCTGCAGCCTGCTTGTCATGGGTCATCGTTCTGATATTAATGACCATCTGTAAGCAAACTACATGGGCAGGGTATGATTAGTGCAAGCAATTTAGCCACTATGCTTTTTGTCAACATGAATGCAGTTTAAATTAAACTGCAGTTGGCTGCAGCTGAAGAAGCTTTTACTTAGCCCATAATGAGCAGATTCCAGTTTTCTCACAAAATCCATTCCTTCAATAACTACTCACAAGATGTTTGGAGAGTTGCAAAGACTCAATGCCTACGTCCTTTATTTCTGTACTGTTGGCTGGGAAAGCTCAGCAGATTCCAGATCAGAGTTCTTTCCATTGTACTTAGGTTACGTTGATTTTAATGAAAATATTTTATAATTTAATTTTTTTTTTCTCTTCTGAAGCCAAGTTTTTTAAGCTGAAAAACTGATTACTAGAACACAGTACTGCCACAATAGTGTGAATTAGTTGTCCACTGTGCAGCTTTGCAGCCACGGGAAGACATAAGACTGTTTTAGCGTCAGTCTCTAGAGAACCAGTGCTCCTGTTCAATCTGCTGTTTGTGTCTCAGAAATCCTCCAGAGTGCAATCCAATGACCATTGAAGCCAACTGGCATTGAACAGTGTCATAAATCCAAATTTCATGATCGACAGGGTTTAAAAATCCCTTGACAGGGGAAAACTCTGGCTGTTTCTGCTGCAGTGGCTAAAAGGTCTAACAAGAGCCATGGTTGTACGCTCAGGAGAAAAGAGGCAGGAGCAAGAAGGTGGGTTTACCTCTGCCTCTGGCACTGGTCAGTCTAATACTGGAAAAGAAGATACAGTTCTGGCACCCGTGATTTAAAGATAACAGTGGAAATTAAAGAGTGCACAGGTAGAACCAGGGCAATTACTTAAGGATGGAAACAGCAATGATGCAGTGTCTTCATTGCACCCAAACAAACCCAAATGCCTTCACTGAGCATTACATTTAATAGAGGCATGTGAGGGGTGTCTGGGATATGTGTAGGGTCTAAACCCAGTTTTGTCCTTGTGGCTTTAAGCTCTGTGAATCTGAGAGGTACAACAGTCATACTACAAGTTTTAGGAACAATAAACTTATTTTTCCAGCTTTCTGAGCAAACAGTCCCTGATTGGATTCAAGCACAGAAGCAATGAGACAGCTGATTTCAGTTACATGAACATTGCCTTGAAGTGATTTTGGGTAGCTTGTCAACATGCCTATGGGGTGCATGCTAGAATGTCATAAGTATGTTTTGTTGTTATTGTTGTTGTTTCGGTTGTTTTGGTTTGAGTTTTTTGTTTGTTTTTGTTTTGTTGTTTGTTTTTTTAAAGGTAGCTGGACATAGTTTACATTTTATTGGAGTTTTCAGCATGATGTAATTGAAAGACTGTAGGCTAACCTTAACTTTCTTTTTTAATTTATTTTTTTTTAATTGGACTTTTTTTAGTTTTGATCTTACACTTATTTATTTTTTTTAATTACCTCTTCTCTGTTCCCAGTCTGTTTATTCTGACTGCTTTTGATGTGGAGAGATTATACCACCTGACACTTTTCCTCTTTCTTGCCTTAACATCCAATCATTGCCATTTCTGAAAATGCTATTGGGCTGGGTGAATTTTTATTTTGACTTGCTATGGATGTACCTACACTGTCATATTTTTGGCATATGCAGTATGGAGCTTCCAAAGCCCCCAAGACACTGAGGATTTTCATGTCTCCAAACCCCAGATACACCTTGAAAAACTCTCTATTACTCTGAAGACTTTTTCTTTGACATTCCTATGTTAAGCACTCAAAATAATGACCACAATAGGGAAAATATTGCCTGTGTAATTTCTATACAAAATGTTTATAATTTACATTACAATTCTATCTATTGAAGGTACAGGACTAGGTAAGAAGGAATTAAACCTAGCCAAAATATTCCATGAAGAAGACAGGCGGAAATTATGAATCCTCTCATGAATTTCCTTTTTTCTCTGACCAGCTGGCTGGAATTTTTGGAAGGAGCATGCAGATTTTTTTCTGGTGTTTGACCAGCATTGCCACATATTAGAGATACTTAACATAAAGTGGACCCAGTGGGAGAGCAGTTAGAAAGCTTCCAAAATAAATATCTGCTGAATTTCTGGCCAACTGCTCAGTTTGACCATGATCAAATCCCTCTCCTTTGCTGCTGCTTAAAATGTGTGACACGAGTCTGTTTGCTTGGCATTATTGCTCTGGAATCCTTATTCTCTAAGCAATTTGCCTTCACATGTGGAAACATATTAGAAAGGTAAGTAGAGTACAAACTGATTTGTTATACTAGGGGCTGACCTGGTGTTGTTTGCTGTTCTTCTGTCTTAAATTTGAATTGTCTAATTTTGTGGCAGCAGTGAGTGCTGCTTTGAAGCAATCAGCTACATACTCTAAATAATTAACAGGAAATAGCTCTTGACAGGTTTGTAAAGGAAACTTGTGCATATGGCAATGTATAACAGTATGTCAGGATTGTTATACTGATAGTGTCAGGACTTGCTCTAAATGGCATTTTGACTGTCATCTGGCTTTTAAGTAACACATTATCCCATTCTCTCTAATTTGAGAACATCTTATTTTGCACTAGTCTGCTCACAACAGATCTGTGATGTTTGATGTTTCCTCCATTGGTAAGTACAACTGACTTGAGACCTCCTCTATTCTGTTCTGGATTATTTAACTTTGCAAAATAAAGTCTACATCTTTTAGTCTTCTCTCATAAAATACATCCCTTCTCCTTTACCTGATCCAGTGCATTCACTACTTAAATCTAGTCTTCAGACTGAGTTCTTGTTGATACCTTGTACAATGGTGCACATGCTTCCTCCTTAATGTTGGGAATGCCATAATGGATACTGTCTGTTATTTCAGCTGCTCTTCTTCCTTTGGAACACATTAATGACTCAGTAAAGAATACTTTTGTCTTCTGAAACCCGTTAACTTTTTCCTCTTTGTTGTATCCAGCTCATGAGCTCTCTAATCAGCCCTCATCGGTCTCATGCATGACATGCACTTTGGCTATGAAACAACATTCCATTTCTAGCATTTTTCATACTGCTACAAGTCTGTCTTTGTTTTCCAATGTCTTAGCTATGCCTCTCAGCCATGTGTCATCAGCAAAGACTCCCAGTTTTAGAGCCAGACCACCCAGTGAAAAACAGTCCCAAGACCTATCCTTATGGAGCTTCACTAGTAACTTCCTCTAATCCCTTGCCATCTCCCCTTCAGTCAGTTCCTCAGTAATTAAATGGTTTGCTTTCATCTCCAGCTTGCTCAGTTTAACTAGTAATTTCCCAAGCACAAAGGGGACATTTCTTCCTAAAGAAAAAACACCTGTCTTACTAAGAGGGAAATCTTGAGTTTGATACAACCTACTTTCAGTAAGATTTTTTCTCTTTTTCATTTTTTTTTCCTTCAGAATTTTTCCTAAAACACCAGACCTACTTTCATTAGAGTATTTGACCTTTAGTTGTTAGATTGCCCCTTTTCTTTCTCTCTCTCTTTTTACATGTAGGGACTTACAATAATAAACATACTTTAAGTTTTGACCTTTGTTTTTGAAATTTCATGTTCTGGTTCTCTGAGTTCCAGTATGGGACAGCACTCAACTCACCCAAATTCCATCTCAAGGCATTGTTGTTCCCATTAGCTCTGTTACCTCTCTTTAGAAAGGCAAGAACGACACTTAATAAAATGATACTGCTGAAAGGGAAGGTTCATCACTTAATGTCCCTAGCATTACCATCTATACCTACATAATTCTTAACTCTTAGTTGTCCAACCTTTCTTATTAACATCATTTTGAAAATGCAATAACATTTTCAAGGAATTGTATTTCAGAGTTTTTCTATGCTTACCACTAAAATTTCCCTTGTGTCTAACACAAATTTCCCTTTTCTATCAATTAAACTTGTTTGTTCCTGTTCCAGCCTTCCTGAACATGTAAAACTGACTCTATCTCACCTACAACAACCTTTTGTCTGCTTGAAGTCTACTATGCACCACTCTGGGACCCTTTCAGTAGCATAAATAGTCCCAGCTCACACACATTTAGTTGTGTTAGTTTGGGTCCTGACCACTCCTGTTGCTGCCTTTTGAGCAGCATCTTTTCAGAGCACTGTGTTCCAACAGAGCAATAATCTCACAGAATTTTTCTTAGTGCTGAGTCAAATATATTAATTACTTGATATTATTTCTTGCAGTACTCCTGCTTGAACTACGAATGACACTGTTGACTCATGTTGGACTTCTGATCTGCTATAATCCCTGCTTTGTCCATAAAATGTCTTCCTAGCCTATTGCCACCCAGCTCAAATAAGTGCAGTTGATTATTCCTGCCAAAATATGTACTTTGCTTTTTCTACCTAATAAACTTAATTCCATTCATCTTCCTGCTAATTTTCATAAGGTTTCTTCCATAGAAAAGCTCATTTTGAATTTTAAATGAGCTTGTAGTCCCTCCTTCCTCCATATCCTCTGCAAATTTAATAAACATACTTCCTATTCCATCATCCCTGTTAATGAAAATATTGAATATATGTGAACTTAGGACAGTCTCCTGCAGAATGTCACTCAATACACCCTGCCATTTGGATAATGAACCATTGATAAGTAAGCAGTAAGTATAGATTTCCCATCACTTTTTTACCCCTTTCATATCAGTTTAATCAAGACAGTGTTCACCTAGCTTGCTAATGAGAACGTCATGTGAGACAGTGTCAAAAGGCTTATGAAGGTCAAATATACCTGTTGTTTCTCCCTCATTCACACAACCTTTGATCTGGTCTAAGAAGAAAGTTAGATGGATTTAATGCAGCATGCTTGTGGCTGCTGTGGTGTCTGCTGCTTATCCACTTTTATCTTCCAGGGAACTCTTGGTTCCAGATTTTTTCTAGAAATCAAAATGAAAATTGGTAGCCTAAGTTCTTCAGAGGATTTCTGTTTTTTTTCTTTCTTAACAACCTGAAATCCCCTGGCTCCACTTCTTTTTACACACTTCATCCTTGGCTGCTACTGTTTCGTACATTCAGTGCACTTTTTATTGCCTATTTTCACTTTTAGCACTTTTTTGAAGAAATAAGGCAGAGTATTTATCTGGTTCAAAGCTCTTTATTTGGTTTCCTCTCTGCCGTGGAAAATATTTTGATATTTTAATTATTTCAGTACTTCCCTTCTGTTCTGTGAGGTTTTACTCCTCCCAGCCTTTTAGAGGAAACAAAAGGCAGCAGGAATTGTACAACAGAGTCCAGGTTCTCCAACACAGTGGTTTTCTTCTTCTAGTGCAAGAATCCACTCTGCACAGGAATGGCCTGCTTATTCACGGAGCAGAGCATGCAGAGTACTGATTCTTTGCCTCTAGAAGCCACTGCAGAACAACTGCAGGTAACTTTGCAAGGGCAGACTACGGGCAGGTGTGGGTGCAGCAATGAGTTCTGCCCAACTCTTACTGGGGCAGGGACACAGACACACACCTGATCCTCAAGCTGCATCTGCTGCTCTGTGAAATGGAGCAACTTTTCCCAGGTGCTAGCCCTTCTAATGAAATTCTGGCAATACTGAATTCTATAGGCAAATGTCAAATTTTGGCCTTAAAAGTAGGATTTTAGCCTCAAGAATGGTTTGCCCCTTTGATAGTTTTCCTAACCATGAAAGGAAGTGAAGGATCAATGTTCCTTTTATTAGCTGCTTTCCTGCTTTTAGGTTTTGTAGGGTTTTTTTTCCTGCTTAAGTTACTGTTGCTTTCTGAACTCTAAGAGCTTACAAAACTTCTGTTTTTCAGCACAGAGACCCTGCTAGCAGGACCACTTTCTAAGATCTCTGCTCCATTATTCAGCTAATCCATGCATACTTGTTGTACTTTAGAATGTCTAGACTTCCTAAAAGTAGTTTATGACACCATTAAAATACTTTTACTAATTTGTAAAGGTCAGACAAAATCAATCAAAACAAATCAATCTACATTTTAAAACCTGTGTTGATGTGACAATGTTACAGTAACAGAAATTGAGAGAACTTTAGTTTCAGGGATTATTTAAAATAGATTTAGCAAAATAAATAACTGCTGTAATTGTGAAGACTAAGAGCAGAACTGATGCATCAAAACTAAGGGAAAGGTATTTAGGGTTGGGTCTGTAGCTGATGTAATTTTGGTGGGTTATGCTGATTTTATACCAAATGAGAACTGAACATATTCACAAACTTTCTTGTTTCCAGCCATTTCTACCCCTCTACTTGACATGTTTGCTTCATTTCAGATCATCATATTACCTGGCAATCCTGCTCATTGTTGCCTGTCTAAAATTCAGACATTAAAAGAATATTCTGGACCACGGTACTGCTCCTGCACAGCTCTTTCCTGACTCAAGAAAGAGAGGTTAACACAGGGAAAAGCTGTCTGCCAGCTGAACTTTCTTGCTCTTTGCAAGTTCTAAGGAAACTTGGGTGAGGCAGCTCACCAATTCAGTGGCATCTCAAAAATGTAAGGTCTTGCTGCAGTCTCTTCCTGCTTCTTTCCCTGTTGACTTAAAAGGCGGAACAAGCCTCTAATTGCCAAGGTGGTGATGAATTTTGATACTTTGTCCAGAATTTGAGGGGCAAGTGGCAAGCTAAACATTGACCTTTCAACATCTGTCAGTGTCTTCATGATTTCTTGCCTTTTTAAATAGCCAGCTAATGGCACTCAACCCTGTTTATCTATTACACAGGATGTATATGTATTTGGGGCTTTTTTTTGCACTCACTCCAAGCTTAGAATATATGTCCATTTTATCTCCTCAAAAGAGAAGATGTCTATTTTGTGCAGAAGTCTGAGAGACAGGAGAACCCCCCAGTTTTTCCCACTGTGTTTCTAAATTCCAGTAGGGTGTGTTTCATCTGAAGTATCCAATGGGGGTGTAGTTGCACCAAGCTGGAGAAGCAGTCAGCCCAGAAGCCAAGGATAGCAGCCCAGCTATGCAAGGACAAGGCTGAAAAAATCACTTGGAATAAGATGTTCTGGATCGTCCTATTCATTTTTAGAAGCCAAAGCAACTTCAGCACTTTATGGAGCTGTTAGAAAATCTGGGAAAACCTAGTCTTGCATTTACTGCCTTTTACATTTACAAGATCGACTTAGGACTAGGCCAGAAATACTGACATGTTGATGAGAAGCTGCTCTAAATTTTGGTTGTGATTAGCAGAAGATTTGCCAGAAATCTTATCAACAGACCCTGTTTTTGTCAGTTTTACAGCCCAACTGAAGTGGCTTCAGAGCCTTGGATAGGCATCACTGTCTGAACTTGCAGATGATTTTCCCAACCAAGTCCCTATCTTTTAAGGTTTGCTCATTAATCAAGGCCACCTTAAATCCTTCAGCTGATAATATTCAATATCAGTCTGAGTAAAATTTAACAGCTTAGTGGTTTCACTGATAGAAAATATTTATTTCTTCAAGTGAGCATGTTTGTGTTTAAAATCCTTATAAGCATAAGAAATAAAAGAAGATGCATCTTGAAGCTAACGTAATAACATTATGTATATTTGATTTGGTGACAGCCTGGAAAGCTTCGTGAGCATTGCAAAGCCAGGATGATTTCTGCAGTCCTTTCTTAGAAAAAAACCTTCTGCTGTATCTCAGGAGGAAGGAAGGTCTGGTGGATATGGCACTGTGTGGGGTGTCAGGAGACCAGGCTCTTCCTGCATGACCTTTTGGCTGCTCACTTAATCTCTTCATATGCAATTAATAGGCCTGTCATTTGGGATAGCAGTCCTCCTATCTCCAGCTCTCTCATCACATCTGTCATGTTTGTTTTACTCTTTGGGTGATAAACTTTCTCCCTGGTAGTGCCCTTTTTGTAACCTCCTTTTACAACCCTCCAAACCCTGATCCAGGCTGCTTTAAAAAATAGATAAGACTGTTGGATGTGAGCACCAAAGATAAAGTTCTCATTCAGAAAGTTGTGCAACTGGACAGTGCTTGAAGTGTTGGGCTGGTAATGCAACAATTTTGTGGCCAGAGCAGAATAGGTACTGGGAGGGAGGAAAACTCTGGGGGGGCAAAATGAGTTTGTGGATAAGTGTGGGAGGATGCAGACCTACTTTCTGCTCCTCTCTTTGGCTGTTGCTTTTATCTCTTTAGACATAAAGTACACAATCCCCTTACCCTAGGCAGTTATTTATATTGCCTATACCAGGAGCTGATTCTGACCAATACAGCTCCTAAGCTTTTGTTTTCAGAAGCCTGCAGCCTGTTTGCTCATGGAAAGCCAACCAACCCCTGCTATTACTACAGTGGATGGGGTTTTCCCCTCTCCCTTTTGGTTTCAACTGTCCTAAAATAGCCATCTCAGTTTTGGTCATCAGTTCCTTAAGGGAAAATTATGCTAGTGAATGGAAAGCTTTTTTTAATGCCAAGTTTTTATAATTATTGTGTCAGGTTCCAAACCTCTGGAAAACAGGGTTTCCTAATGGAAACTGACCCTCTTCTCACCCAGATAACACTGTGACTGTAGCTAATATCATGTGTCTCGTGATACTGATTGTCAGCCTAAATTGATTACACAGGATGTTTCCTCCACATTCTGCTGTAAGATGTAGGATGTCACTGCTCATATTTATAACTGGCCTCTATCTGCATGCTTAGTAAACTGCATATGCAAAGTCTTGGCCTCACTCTCTGCAAAAATGTTTATTGGAGAAACAGAAAAATATGATATTCAACATTTCTTCCCCCCTCCCAACATTACTGACATGAAAAAAAAAATACTAGTATCATAAAATAATTTGTATATTTTAAAATTAATTGTAGGTTTCTCAACTTTCTCTCAGCTCCACACTACAATATTATACAGGTATAGATTTATGACCTGGATAGATTTAATGAAAATGATTTAAAAATAGCTGTATCAAGTGTCAATTGCTGCTTAACACCCAGACTTGCATTTCTTGTAAAGGTTGTTTTCTTGAACACTAGAGAGACGAAAGATTGAAACGCTTAGTCCTAGGAACTGCATTTTTTATGATTCCTGGAAATGTCTCCCTGAGGACCCAGAACATGATGGCATGCTTTGGTAAGGAAATAAAAGGCTGTCTACTTAATAAGCATGCTGCCCTTTCATATTTTAAGATATCTAAATAGTATTTGCATTTCCCCACTCTGGTGAAATTTCTGACAGACATCTCAAGCCATCAGGTAAATGAGAGAAGTGAGTGTTCCCTTACTTTATGAGAAAGGTGTTTTTTGATGTTTAAAGTACCATATTCCATTTAAGGAGATCATTATGGCAGTGCTGGACAGACTTAATGAATGTTTTACTTTGATCCCTGAGATTTGATGTCAGGAATATCAGACCTCGAGTAAAGCAGCCGGATTTGGATCTGTATTCATCACATGTTTATAAAAGGAATGGAGGATGAATAGCTGTGCCTTTGAAGGGGAGCTGAGGAAGAAAAAGATGCATATTTTAACTAGTAGCCCTTTGGTAAAACACGAGCATATGTTAATGGCACAGGTATGGCCATTCCAGCTGCCATGTTCCACCTCTGCTGGGCTCAGCAGATGTATCTGCAATTACTTGGACCAGGCTTCAGAAGCAAAATTGACCTAAGAAGCAGCTTGCAGACATTCTGCATCTCAAAACCTCCCCTTTCCATGCAATCTGTTTTGCTCCTTGAAGGGGTTGAAGTACACAATTATTTTTCCTGCTTCGGGAGGATTTTCATACAGCTGCAGTGCACTGGGTTCCTTTCCTGTTTTGACAAAGCAGCTGAATTGTTCAGCACAAGAAACTTTTTCCTATCCTTTCTTAGTGTGTGAAGCTGAAAGGACAGGAGTGGGGTGGATTGTGAAAGGAGGCTGAGGGTACCTGTCATAAGCTTCTAAACCAATTAATTTTCAAGGAAAGTCTAAATTTTTCAGTCATTTCAGATATGGTGCATTGTCTCATGAGAAATGATATGAAGGTTGCTTAGATGGTTTTACTACCCTTTGTGCCTTACCAAACCAAATTACTTACCATTTTTCTACATGCATGGATTTTTTTATTATTATTATTATTATTTATTTATTTTTAATTTTAGAGCTGGAAAGCAAGGAGCTCTCATTAAAAATGGAAATGATTTATTATATTTCACAATAAAACTGTAATGCCCAAGAAATTTAAGCTTTAAGAAAACTATTATTCTGATGTCTTTTCATGTTGATTGCTGAAATAGTCTAGCTTCACAAAAATTTCCTCACAAAAGAAAGCCAGTCCTTAAATTACTGCTAGCAATGCACAAAGAGTTTCATTCCAACTTGCTTTAATAGGAAGGTTTCAAAAGCGAGGAGTCACTGAAGTTGATAATGGCAGTTAATTACTCTGAAAGGAAGAAAATATATTCCTATTATGAAAAGGACCACCTCTGGAACATGGGCAAACAACAGTTGTGGGGAAATTATATTTTTTCTGGAAGTTGCCTTTGTCATCATTGAGTGTTTTAACTACCAAACTAGTATGTCTTCCAGATGTGGGGGCTCTTAAGGTCTTTTTTCAATGCTTCTATTATCTTGTTCTATATTAGGACTGAGGGGAAGGTGCATTGCCACCTCTCTGCTTGCTCTGAAACCTGCTCAAGACATTGTGGGAAGGGCTGAACAGAATATAAAGAGAAGAGAGATGAAGTGAGCTTTTGTAGAAGAGGGTGAAAAATGAGAAGAAAGGGAAAAAAGCACAAAGAGGAAAGGACCATAATTGCTGAAAGTGAAATCAAATTTGAATTGTGAAAAACATTGTCTCAGAATTACTTTGCTGTCTATGAAATAAGAAAGTCATAGAGTAAGAAGGAACAACACATGACTTTCCCCTCACACTGAGAAAGCCTATGTCATGGTTTCAGCACTAGCTACCTGATTTCTGTGTTATCTGCAATGCCCTCCTATATTGTGAAGTAGGTGCAGTTATTGATTTAACTGTGCAGCCAACAGCTCGGTATTCAGGCGTCTTGAACTTTCTCAGGTCCTTATCTTCAGGAATGCTAAAACAGAAATTCTATCAGTTCTTGGGGAAAGAAGCATATGTATATATGTATCTCATAGCAAAGCCTCAAAATGGCAGAGTGCTCATAGCGGGAGGTATGTTTCCATAATTAGATATGCCATACTATTTGTACTCTATCCAGCTGGCCCATTGGAGCACAGTATTTTATGTAATTATTGCATAAATTTTAAAAGATAAAACATGTAAATGAACCTGAGTGGTAGTAATAGATGATTTTAATTACCCAGATACAGACAAGATTGCATTAAGTAGAGGAAATATATTTCTAAATCTGGAATGAGAGTGCTTTCTAATTCAATCTGGACATCAGCTGACAGGCAAAGAAACAAGGCTGTGTTCGACTGCAACTTGAAGAGGAGGTTGGCAAAATAATGTTATAGAGTAATTTGGGCTTCAGTATATTAGCTGGGGTCACAAATACATTACAGAGGGAATTAAAATGACAATCAAAGCTGCAGAGAGGAGCAAAAAGGAGGATCCCAACAATCAGCTTCAAACAGCAAACTGGGATACCATTTAAGGCAAATTAAATAAAGCATAAAAAAGAAAGACGATAGAAACCAAGACAGCTAAAATGAACACTGAATGCTCAGTGATATTTAGACTTGATAAACAGCTTGCCTGACACCTGGTTCTATTCTCTTTTGTCAGAGACTGGGCAAATGACCCCTTCTTTAAATGTAAGATGAGACTCTCTACTGCCTGGAACTCATACATCTACTGACCACTGAAGACAGAAGTCCACAATTTTTTGTGACAATCCGTAAAGACTGACATCCCTCCACCCTTTTTGTGTTTGCAGTTAGGCTCATACTTGGAAGAGCTCTTCAGACTCCCTCTCAGTTCTCAGGGCTTGGTTCAAATGCATTTATTTTCCCATACCTGCCCCTTTTTCCTTTATGTTCTGTGAACATTACAGCACCGCAAGTGCTGAAGAGCAGGGACAACATGAAATTTATTAACTACTTGTGCTCACAGAATCCAGACCTGGAAGGAAACATGTATGATGCCAAGCTCAAACTTCTCTAGTCAGATGCAAGTGTGTGATAGATGCTTATACACTGCACGGGTTTACTTAATATCTGTGTCTTATTCTGCCTTATCCCCTAAGCCACCAAGCTCTTTTCAGAGAAGAGACAAGACTTGTGATAAATGAAAAATACATGGAAAGAGTCCAAAAGCTGCCTAACTGTAGTGTGCTGTAGAAAGAGGAGGGAAAGATGAGGGACACTGTGAAAGTCACTGAGTAGGTAGTACTCCCACATGACCCCAAGAGGTCCCATTCCCTGAAAATGAGCCTCATGAGAAGGACCAGGTTCTCATGCCATGCTTTGTATGACTGAAGATCTGTAAAGATCACAACCTCCATTTTCAAATTTACTTGATATTTAACCCATGTTATGTGCCTGTTTGATGTGACACAATACTCAAGCTGTGATTTCCTTGCTGTTTCTACTGATCTGGTCAGCTGCTCCAAAGTCACATGTAGACTCAGCTGCAAATAATCTCACTACCACTTGAGGAAGCATGGAGGGGATTCATAAGAGGAAAGTTCGCTGGAAAAGAAATCCTTAGATCAGGGGGTTACTGTAGCCTTCTGCTCACAACAACCTCCTAATATGACCACACATTTATGCCCCAAGCTACATCACCATTTATGTGAACAATGCTGGCCAAGCACTCAGAACGGTGCAGCCCTGTGCTTTGCTGCATGATCCTTCCCTCTCACATCTTGGGAAGCCAATCCCATATGAAGGAGCCTAGCCTTTCTTGGGTTCCCTCCCCCTTGACACTTTTGGGAAAAACCTTGCCTTGGTGGTGACTGTTACCCTCAGGCAGCTTTAATACACAAAAATATGATGTTCTGCATGACTGGCCTAGCTGGTTTCCCCTCTTGCTGTTTGATGAGGAGGTAAAGAAGATCTTTGGTTCCACACTTGTTTCTTCAGAAGCTCTTGATCAACCTCCAAGGGGTATCCAAATTTTTTAGATTAAGTTTGAAGTAGAGGTGACTCATTTAGGTGGCCCTGGATTATTACAGCAGTTGAAACCCATGCTGCAGGGATTGCTTTTCTTATTTTATATATTATTCAGCTACAAACTGAATTTTGTCTGAAATCCAGTCTCTAATCAGGGTTTGGCTTTGAGAAGAGACAGAAGCTGAGGGAAGCCCAGATGGTTAGTCCTACTCTAAGCCCAAGGTCTCCTCAAAAGATGGAAACTTGAAGGTTTACTAGAATTGCTGACATGAACACATGAAACAAAAATACCAAGGGAATTAAAGATAAACACCCTTATTTCTCTGTCCTAAAAAAGATGAAGTAAACACTAAGGTAATGACACTGTTTCACTATTAAATAGCATGACTGGGAAGTTAGGGACAGTTGGGTTGATAATGCTGCTGACAGTCTGAATTATTTCTTGCCTTCGGGATTCACAAAAGGAGCTGAAGGTCACATTTCTGTGACTAGGGTAAATTTTCCTGGGGGGAAGTGAAATGTTAAAAGGCTTTATTATTATACTAGAGCAGATAGGCAATTAGAAGTATTAAAAGTTGACAGGCAGCAGTTCCTTATGAATTATATCTCAAAATTCAACAAGAAGTGGCAATGGGAATAACAAAAGCCTTTTGCTTCTGAATTTTGATAGGTCACTATAGCAAAGAGCAGAGGGTAAGAAGAACAGCAAAAGGCAGATAGCAAGGTTAAATGCAACAATACTGAGTACGAATGAACTAGGAGAAAGAAAGAGGCAAATCAGGTCTCTGTTTGGCTTGAGCAGAAGGTGTAGGAAGTGCTGTTCAGGGATGAAGGCAGCAAAGCATCTGGTGATCCTGGGCCTGTGATGAAAAGACCAAGGAATGGCCATCGAAAGGGAGAGGACAATGTAGTGGTTGGGGAAGCAGCGAAGAGAGATCAAACCAAGGAATGGTTTAAGTTTTCCTGCCCTACACATTCAGCTCAGTCCCAGGACAGCCTGCGACTCAATGAATGCCAGAGCAAAAGGATGGCATTCCCAAAGTATAACCTCAAAGTCAGAAATGGTCTTTACAGAAATAATAAAGTTTATCCCTGTTCTCTTCTTGCCATTGCTCCTCACTGTTTCTGTGCTCCACCTCCCACTCAAGAAACACCTTAATCTAAAAGTGGAATGAATCACAGTTTTCTCCAGTTGACCATATTGTTAGATGCTTGCATAGCTTCCAAGTCTGAAAGCACTCATCATCCTAAGAAGACTGAAGAGGCACTGGGGTAGAGAAAAGAGCTTTTTCCCTGCCAGATTAGGGGGAGGCTCTGCCAGCACTTCCCAATAATGTCTCTGCTTGAGAGTTATTTGAAAGAATGAGAGTTATGGTAAGTGCAGAAGACTGAATTGATGCAATTAAACATGCTGTCATAGATGATCTTATGACGGAGAAGAATCACGTCTTTCCCAGCATTAACTACAAATAGTACAGGGGATAATGACCAGTCCTTTAGGCCTCTTTCTGCTTTGGTGTATGATGTATGATACCTTTTCCCTTTTATTTACATTCATTTTTTTAAATCTCATTATCTCTAAACTATGGCAGCACATAAAGACTCTGCTGAGATACCAGGTGCTGTAAATGAAACAGGGAAGAAGCATGTTGTCTTGCAGTTATAAGCTCTATCAGGCTGGATGAACAAAATGAGAAGGAAATGGCTCCCAAGCGTAAAACATGGATAACACTGAGGTACAGGGAAAATAAGTGATTTGTCCATGTTGTGAAGGGAGTTTATACAGGAGCTTCAGATTGGGTCAGGGTGGGCAGAAGAGCTAATTTCAATGCCTTATTCAGCAATGGGCTCCAGGCTTATCCAGAATCTCCATTAATAACTAACACAACTACTGTAATAAATAACAATGACAAATAAAGCTATGCAGCAATATATGGAAATATTTTTCCTATTTGCATTTTTATGTATTTTTAAAAGCAATTATTTATTAAAAGCCCCATAAAATTACTTGCAAGAAAATTCTGAAGAGTATTTTGTTTGGTTGAAGAGACAGAAAAAAGGTATTAGCAGGAGCTGAGCAGTTAAACTGACTGCTTTTAAGTCCAGAGAATCCTTCATTCTAATATTACTTGAAGAACTTACTTTGCGACCCCATGTAAAGCATCTGATTTCCTCACATCTCCACCAATTCTAGTGAAAAACAGGGGAAAAAAAAGCAGAATCTCACTTAGAAACAGATTTCACAGCTGATCTGTCTTGCCTTCAAAAGTTAACTATGGAAATAAGAAAGATGACTATTGTTTAAACACTGGGGAAAAAATATGTAAACAAGATGAAATAAGGGAAATGGCTGGATTCTGTAACCCAAATTGACAATGATCCAAGAGTAAACAAGCTCTAGGTATCCCACAAGAGTCAGCATGGCCATTATGAGCTTAAACAATAGGTACAGTTGTGTTCATCACTACAATCACTTAAGTCTGTTTTACACTCCTGCTCTTCACTGCAGCCATCTTGAGGAGAGTTGTATCAGGAATCTCAAAAGCATTATTTCAATCCAGCCTGGCTGTGAGGTGCTGAAAAAGAGCCACTTGGGTTGTATTCCAGGTTCTGCATTCGATCTACTCTGTTAGGAGGGAATTTTGCCTCACTTCCCTCTCCATCTTTTTCTGTTTTGCCTATTGCCATTTTGATAAACAAGCTTTTTAGGAAAAAGCATTTATAGTGCTTACCATAATGAAGTACTGACCTTCTCAGTAAGACTTAGGCATGGTTTATATCTATCTTTATGTTAAGAGGATGTATCCATTTGTTTCTTTACCAGTTACTCTTCAACATCATTCTGTAAAGAACTAGGAAAACCTGAATGCTAAAAAATCTAGGCACCTGCTCTGGAAATATTGCATATACTTCACAGCAAGATCAGGTAAAGCAACTCTAATTTATTTTATAGACAAACCAACAGCAGCAATTTTTTTTTTTTAATTCTTTGGAATAATTTTTGCCGAAAGAACCCTCTTAACCCAAAATGGAGACTATTTGTTCATCATTGTCTAAAAGAATATTACTTCTTGACATATATTTTGCCTACTTACATGATTACAAGATTGGTCTGGCTACAGCAACACAACTATTGCCCATTACGTTCTTCATTATTTTCATTCAAAACCAGAATGCTTGTGGTTTTTTTCCTGACATCCAGTTTTGTGCCAGAAGCAACTTCTCTAAATATAGCAATGAGTATATGAGTTTTCCTCTGCTGAGTGTCAACTATTGACAAGAAAAATACAGATAAGGCTACAGTTCTGTCAGGTCCGATTGCTCTTCTGGTCTCTGTATGAATAACTGGTTATTCCTCTTCATACTTATCTGCATTCATTGACAACCTCTCTTGGAGCATAAGGTCACAGAGAATCTCAGCAGTTTGGTTTGTTGTATGTTTCTGAACATGGGAACTGTTGAGTTAGCAAGCGTGAAGGCATCAGAAAACAGAAAAACTCCGTCAGGGAACAAGCCAAGTGGAAAGGAAAATAGAATCAGTAAGATTAGTCCCAAAATTTAGTTTGATCTATATTTACTCACAAAGGAAATCCATTGTGGAAACATTCATCAAGATGTTTTAGGGTTGGTATTAAAAGATTATGTAATTCTTGTATTAGAAAAGTCTGAGAAATGGTGGCCAATACTTTTCCTCTGAAGAAGAAGGGCACGTAGCTGAATTATGGTGCTGATGTCCAGAATGTATTTGTGTTCCTGCTGCAGATATGAGCGAAAATAAAGCCCATGTCATTTATGTAAGACACCAAAGGACCTGCCCACATACTCGCATGCAACTACAACAGCTCTCTTCCTCGGCACCAGTTCATGAGAGTTTGTAAAGTGCCGTATCTCAAACGAATGGCAGTTTCTCTGTCCAAAACTCCTAGATTTGGGTCAGTGTGAAGCCAGAGGCTCAGATGTAGTTTAAAGTTTCCTTTTTGTTGACCCAATTGTAGCTACAGTTACGAAAAAGTCCAGGGGAAGCTTCTCTGGAAGCACAGCAGCATAGGGTGGTTCCTGCCTTTCCCTCTCTCCACTCCGGGATTATTTAGGTGATCCTTCTTATCCTTTGTCAGATCTGACTGTAGAAAAGTGTCTCAGGTTGAAACTTGGTAATCCTCAAGAAAACAGAGTCAAGCAACATCTGTTAGATTCTGTAGCTTCAATGGTAAATACTCTTCAGGCTTACTTTTACATGATGGTCAATATGGATGGTTTGTTTAATTTTAATTTGTTTAGATTTCAGTGAACTGGAAAACATCCACTGAAACTTGATCATCACCATAACCAGAGCTTGGCTGAAATTCTGCATTCTGAGAATCTAGTCTGCATAGGAAGATTCATAGATTTGCATTTAAGACTCAAAGATGATCTTTGAGAATTTAATACAGAGTCAGAAGTTCTCAGTGAATCAGGCCTGAAAGAATCCCCCAATACTTATATACCTTGTAACACTAAACAGCATTCAGCAAAGCAATTGCTAAATATTCACAAAAGATGAATAATTGTCCTTTGTAAATATATCTATACATCCTGCCTTGGATGACTAGTGGTAGGATTCCCTGCTCATGGCAGGGGGGTTGGAACTTGATGATCTTTAAGGTCCCTTCCAACCTTAATGATTCTATGATTCTGTGATTCTGTTATTCTTAGCCTGTATGATATTATTGTTACTATGAATCCTGCTGCCTCCTAAAGTGTTGCATGTATTTCCTGAGAAGGCTGCTGGCCAGCTGAACTTGAGAAGGTGTAGAATAGTGTTGCATGTGGATTCTGGCTCAGCCCTTTCTTCTTCCTGCTGTGTTTGCCAAGAATTACACAAGCAAAAATGTCACTCACCTTGTCAACAAGGACAATCCTGTTGCAATTGTAGATAGGAAAAAAAGGTGCCTGGTTTTCTTTACATCTATTTGTCAGCATAGAAATATCAATGAATGTCTCCTTCCTGCCCTGAGTATTCAGTGCTATGATGCTATTGTTTACATTCAAAAAAAAGCTGCACAGGTTTGGCACAGCCATGTAGTGTGCACAACTGAGAGAGGATGTGAGAGACCCTCTGAACTCCTATTGCCATCAAACCCACTCAAAATGAGGGTAACGGAGTCAGATCCCAGCAATATTGACTTAGTTCTCTAAGCTAGGTACATGACTAATATCCAAGACACCACCCCAGCCTTGATGGATAAGTACAATTAGAGCCATGATGCCACTGCAACACTGATGTATCAATCATTGCCAGCATCCAGATCCAATTTCCAGGGTACAGCTGCAGCTTACTCTGTGCCATGATTCACAGTTCAGACTCAATGCCAAGTTTATCAAACTGCTCAAGTCAAGGATGATGCCATAGCTTCACTTCACAGAAGAGTGCCAGCAGGTCTATGCCAAGGCTCATACAGCTATCGTCCACCAGCATGGCAGGAGAAATCAGTCACATATATATGTCTTTATGCAACCATTTGCAAGGAAAAGCTGTCTCTCTGGGGGGTCACATTCTACATTTCAGAATGTAAAGCCAAGGGTTCTGACAGCTTGATCCACCAGGTTTTAGAACTCAAATCAGTTTAATGCCTGTATTTTGGATTAAAATCCTTTATTGAGGACTTCTGAAAGCTGATGGCTCCATATCATTTTAATTGCCTTCATTACTCAGGATTCATCTGGAAAAATGGTGCTGTGTATAACTGACATAATGTAACTCCTTTTTCTACCAGCCTGTGGTCTGGGATTCTCCAAAAAACCCAGGAGCTTCTGTAGACATTGGAATAAATTGCTCAGTTCTCCCTTGATGAATCTGAAATGATGCTTGGATGCTCCAGCCTGGCACCTGTTTATCCATGACATCTAGAGAGACACAGCCAAGCTGGAGCAGAGCTGGGGCTTGAAGGCTGGTACTATATGTACAGCATTATATGGTGCTTTAGATGCCACTGTTGCTGGCACTGCAAAAACATAGTTATGGTCATTAAAACACAACAAAACAAAGCATTACAAAACAAACAAACAAAACCACCACCAAAAAAGAGAAAAATATTAAAAAACAACGAGGCAAGTCAAATAATATATCAAACCAAAGAAATATGCTGGGAGCAGCATTTTTTTCCATGGTGATCAGCTTATCAATGAACCACAATAAATCCCAGTGAGCAGTGCCACGCAGAGATGCTTCAAAATTCCTACCCCAGCCACTATTCACACAGTGGCTCCAAGAGAGGAACAGCACAGAGTCGTCTGGTTTAATGATCTGACCCCCCTAATACAGGTCCTGTTGCTTCTGGTCCTGCTACAAATCTGAAACAGTGAGACTTGCTTAAAAAATGCATATAAATCAGGTAGAAGTCCTCCGAGCTTCAGACTGCAGCCCATTACAGTCTGGAAGACAGGCAAAAGACATAAAATATGGGTTTGTTTACCCATATCAATTGCCTTTTTATCTCCTGTCTTCTAGGCGTAAAGGCATTTGAAGTGAGGAGATGTCAGTTTTGTTTTGTATGTTCACGATTTCGTTGTAATAAATTATGTCTTTGACACATTTTTTAAAGAAGGAAAGAAAAAAAACAGCCCAAACCCTTGTAGTCTCAGGTACAGAGAGATCACACGTGTTCTGGTGATGATTTTTGACATCCAGAGAAGCAGTGTAATTCAAGTGACTTAAATGAGACATCAGAAGGCAGACTTCAGACACCCCACTCTTTGTCACCCTGGTTTGCTGCAAGTCGAATCCCACTGCCCAGCTCTGTCCTATCTGGGAGCCAAGGTCAAAGCCTTGGGAAGAAGGATGGAGAGATTCCAGCCTGTGGGAACTTGCACACACAGCTGAACCACGCCACAGTTCTCGCCTTGGTCATCGTAGTGAAGAGACACTGTGGGTCTCACTAAGCAGGGAGAGAGAGATGAAGTGTCCACTGTCCACAGAAGTATGAAATCATTGTCTTTGCTCTCTGGCACAAATTGCAAATGCCTGAGAAAAACCAGCAGAAAACCCATGAGAGCAGGTGACAGCTGGACCCAGTGCCTGCCCCTGGTCACTTGTTGTGCTGCCCTGAGGGACACTCGTGCCTGCCCCTTCTCCCTGCTTGCCCGGCTGCGAAATGTGGCGATCAGTGCTGCTCTCAGTGGGGAGTTAATTAAAGTTTGTAAAGCTCTTTGGGTATACTCAGATGAAATAACCTAGAGAAGCACAAAGTATCTAATCCTGTGATGATACTTATTTGGCTGGTGCATATGCTAGAAGGGGAAAGCAAAGCAGGGCACATGGCTGTTTAAAAACATCCTTTCTCATTAAAAAGGGTCCTAGATAAATTAAAAGGTTTGTAGAACTTGTTTCCTGTCAAACCTCAGGCCTGGGGGGAAAAGTACAGGAGGAGGATTTGCAGTGGTAGTTTGGTGATGTGGCTATATGAGCACAACTACAGGGCTTTCTATGGCTTGTGAGACTGAGGGTTGGCTTATTTCATTACCCTGTAATACCTGCATTACTGTGTCATTCGGTTCAGTTACAGCAGGTATTTATTGCCTATGCAGATAAAACTAGTTTACCCTTTTTTTTGTTTGAATTTTTTGAACTTATGTAGAAGCTGGTGACTTTATATTATTCTGTGAGACCCAGCTGGAATCCTTCCTGAAGGTCCTGGTAAATATTGCTGTGTATTTTGTTTCACTATCTAAAAATCTTTAATCTTTCAAAACTGACATAAAATACATGGTTACTCCTCTCACTTTATTAATTTTAATTTGCTGTGATCCCATATTTGCTGTTTTAAGAACCTTCCCAATCTAGCTTCAAGATTCAAAGCCAGACAAACAGCCTGTGGTGCAAACTTCACATCTGTATCATGTTACACTTGGCAGGAGAGATAGGTGCACTCATTTACTGGAGCTCAGCATGGGGTAAGAGTTCAGAGGTTATCATTCCTGATGGCTTACATCTTTACAGATGTTTTCCCTTTATGAACAACAGAACTGCTTGTCAGTCACAGCTCAAACCTAAAAAAACAGATGCCCTTTATCTTCTTTTCATAATTATTTCCATGTTTTGTAGAGTCCCTTTTCTAGGGTTCAGTAGTGGGGAAATAATTAGAGTTTAGCAGTTGCAAGAGATTAGTTTACATTTTAAATGTGTGTGGAATATGACAAACTAAAATCATAGTGAAAAATATAACGATAGTCAAAACATATGTGAAACAGTCTGCAACAAGCTTGACTTAATATTAAAGCCTGTATCACATTTTTCCAGTCTTGCCACTGTGGGAATACTGACTGCACACATGTAATATACATTGCTATAGAATTAATAATCTAGGTGATTTTACAGTAAAATCTAAATTTGACTGGATCAGATTTAGGTGCATAAATCATTTGAGCAGTGGCCTGTAGCTTAGTCTTGGTTTGGTTTCTCTAGCCAAAATACCTTTAGAACAGCACCTGGGTAAGAATGAATACATTTCACAGAGGGAAGCTGATAACCAGAGGTTAGGTGACTTAGCCAAATCCCATGGGAACCCCTTGAAAGAATTAAGAAATTAACTTTTTTTTCCTCCTGAGAAGCCCAGATTAGCCCAAGAATTATTTTACTTGTTTACAGCAAGTAACACTTATGGTTTCTTTTACAAATCCAGCCTCAATCTAAAGAAGAGGTCCAATGAACACTTTTTCTGCCTTGCCTTACATCCAACAAATTACAGTTTGCTTTAAGCTTTGTGAGCTTCTATTTAAGTGACTTGTGAAAACTAGGAAAACTAGGTTTTCAGAAAGCACTGAGATTGTTTCAGATGACAATAACAGGCCACTAAAAGGCAAGTAATTTAAAGAGTTACTTCTCTGAAACTAATCTTAGTAACTAACAGTGTACAAACTCCTTGTCATCTGCAGTACAAGCCAGATCAGTGATGTGAATTTTGCACAAAGTGGATATTACTTTGCAGAGCAACAGATGTGAAGTCACACAAGACCAGTTACCACACCTTAGCTAAGGGAAATCTTAAATTGCTTCCATCAAACCACAGGAGATTATCTGACCACTTCTTATCTAAATATTTAATTTAGCTCTCCCATTTTTACAGTTTCCTAGCAATCTTTTTTTTTTTTTTTTTGTTAATGCTAGAAAGAAATGTACTTTTTGTCTGCATATGGTTTTCAGATTCCAGCTGTGATTGTATATGCATAAGCTCTTTATAATAAAGAGTACCTACAGTGACACAGGCTTCAAATCAGCATTATGCATCTGGAAAGATTGAGCAGGGAGAGGTGAATTGTCACAGGCAGTAAAAAACGTCAGTGGCTCATGTTTGTGTGTAGTCTGTGAATGCTGTTTGATGCACTTATCAGTTCCTTCCTACAATGTCGTAGTTACAGAACAGCACAGCTTGGCTATTGATGAGTAAAATAAGTAGAAGATAAGAGAATAGGCAGACAGTGATTTGGATTCTGCAGATGATATTTTGCAGGTTGGAAAAGACAAAGACAATCTGCAAAACTCAGCAGCTGATACAGCCTCTATAGGAGATAATTCTGGGCTTGGAAACAGAGGAAAAACATATGCACAGTAAATCATGCAAATCAAGTCTAAATGGTGGGGCATTTTGACAATAAGGCAGAAAATGATGGAGTTGGAAGTTGTTTCTTTTTTTTTCTTCTTTTTAATTTTTTTTACATCAATCTTATAGTAAGCTTATTGTTGGACTGATAAGCTATTAGCCTCTTGGGTGCAAAAGGCTGTGGCAGTGAAGTATACTGGGATAACAGCAAACTTGTATTGAGAAGAGGGAGGACTGAATAATGGTTTCTCTAGACCTTCTTTACTGACAGTAATACTGGCAGTTTCCAGTATTTAAGGGTGAGAGTTTCTTATTTCCACTGCATTGTTCCCAGTTAACTGCTCCTTCTGTGAATATTTCAATCTTTTTAAAAAATGCAAACAAAAAAACAACCCAACAAAAAAAACAGCAACACAAAAGCAGTGAGACCGTTTTATGGCTGTATCCATCCATAAAATCACTGGAGCACCTCCCCTTAGAGTAGATGCTGACCAAATGAAGAAAGCTAAATGGAGCTACCAGCAATTTCTTTGTCACTGCAACATCTTGCTGGAGAGCGCTTTACTTGGGGACAGAGATAACGACCAACTGTGGCACCACGCCACGGAACTGTCAAATTATCTTGAGAGAGGATGGTAATAAGTGTGGATCACTGCTACATATGATTTGCTTTTAAGCAGCTAGGTAGGACTGTGACTGAACACAAGCCATTAAATGATGAACAGAAGGAGAACTATCCAATTTTTTGCCTTGCTGAGGAAATGAATAGTTTTAATGATAGCTGAAGACTTCGAGTTTGCCCTTCGTTTTGTAATCTTCCTCAATTGTTTCCTTTCAGTACAGCAAATCTAATTATCTAGTCCATACCATCAGTGTTGTGCTAGTTTAATTCCACAGATGTTTTTTGAAGAAGCTGGGTTTCCTTTCAGTGCAGCAGGAGGAAAAATAAAGTTCAAAGCTCCTCTGACAATGAGAATAGATCATTTTACCTCCCTTCTTCTCCATTACTGGAATGTCTTCTGCAAGAAGAACTTGGGTTAGGGGCCCCTTTCATAGTCTCTCCTGCATCCAGTCTTTCTTCCCCAACTCCACTTAGAGGTTTCACTCGGGACTAATTTCACCAGTACTTAGAGAAGAATATTAAAATGGGCCAAATAAAAGAACAGAGGCACCCACAGTTTGCTGTAAGAGCAAAAATGCTCATCATCAGGAGGTGCTGTCACCCACCAGCTGTGGGCATGCAGAACAGCAAAAAAAATTTTAGTCTAATCTTATTGAGAGTATTGTTATTTATAGTGATTGTGGTCACTCTGAGATCACACCTTAGGAAAGAAAGTGCTGTGTTCAAAGGCATGTGTAATAAAGAGGCCTACAGTACATATTTCACAGTGGGATCAGATTGTACAGCTTAAATAAGAAGAAAACCTGTTTGTAGAGAGTTCTCTCTGACCTGTATTTATAGTTTCTGCACTGCTGAGTCCCTTCTCCATTTTGTTCAGATATAATTGAAGATTTTATATATATTAATTTCTTACAAAAATGGGTTTCTGCTATTGCCATCTGACCTTAAGCTCTGTACCTTAAAGAGTACAGTTAAAATATATGTCAGTTAAGGATATTTTCAGTACATAGTGCCTGTCTGCTGAATACCTTTTATCTAGTTCTGATTAAAAGGATTTCACCACCAAGACAACTTGATGGGTTTACGAATTATTGACTGTCCTTTTACTATGTAACATAGTTAATTTGCTTTCTCATTGCTTTTATCTCTGATCTTTGATTCTGCTAAATGTTTAAAATATGTTTTTGACAACATCATCCTGTAAGTCTTTAAAATAAATGCTTCTCAAATGCATTATTTTCAGTTTTAATAAGTTCTTTTTAACAAATAAATGTGGGAAGGAGTGAGGAGAAAGGGAATGCATGAAATATTCATAAAGACCAATATGATACAGTCAATAGGTTGGGCTCCTTAACCTAAAACCTTGTTTCACAAGGCATTCAAGTCTAAATTCTCAGATGGGACAGTCTGAAATAGCTCTGTGTAGATCATGCTTTCCTTTTCTTCTTTCCCTATGCTGACATGGGTAGAGCCAGAAGAAGGAGGGATATTTTTTTCCCTTTTTATCTATTGTTTGACAGTAGCGGTCAGGAGAAGCAAGTCTCTCTGGAACTCCTGCATAGTGACTTTGGATGCTAAAACATTTGGAAGAGGTGCAAAAAAATGTGGAGAGTCCACCTAATTCAAAGCAAGTATTTGCTTCTATGCATCTGTGCACATCTGTGCATATCGTCCGCGATGTTGTGATGGGAGCTGGCTTTGGGGTGCCTGTTGTGGGGGCCAGTTACTCACAGGGGTAATGCCAGTTGGGTCTGGCCATGGGTATGGATAGAGGTGTATGGCATGTGACAGCCACAAATAAAGCTGTTATGAAAAAGTTTAAAGGGGTGAGGGAGGGAGTGGGGGGCAAGGCAGGGTATGTGTGTAGCCTCCAAGGCTCTCAGGTACAGCAGGAATCTCAGCTCTTTACCAGCACAAAGGCATCTCCCTCCCCAGCCAGGAACCAGGAGAATTAGCTTGTTTGCACAATTTCAGAAAACAGATGTCTGGATTCCAGCTTCTCGATCAGCCCATGTCCCTTAAAAAAAAAACCTAACAGCTAGCCATGTGCCTCTGGGGATGCTGTGTCACAGACAGATTCTCCTGGGTAGCCAGCCCTGGGAGCCCTGATTTGAGCAGGTTGTGGGTCTCTTTCTGCGTTCAGAAGCTGCTGGTGGTGGGGCTGAGCCCTGCACTTGGTGCAGAGCTGGGACCTGATCAGCCTCACTACACCTTCCTGATGCTTTGTACTAACCCTGCCTCAGGAATTCAGTCCTGTCTCCAGCCAATAAAATTAGACACAGCCATTGTGTTTTCCCCTTTGCTATGCAAGGTTAGTATGAAACATCTGGAGGGAATGGGAATAGGTGAGGGATGTTAGAGGGATCTCCCTTTAGCTGCTTGCTTTTACACATTTGAAGTGGAAGGACATAATCTTGGGAGACTTTTCCCATTCAACAAAGTAAGGGCTTTGGTGTCACTGATGTATTTGGGGTGATTTCTGGGAGTTCCTTGCAAAAAAAAAAAAAATATAGTGCAATCTCAGAGAAAATATTCTGTGGATTTAGGTGTCCACATGGGTTTGTGCCTTTTGAAAGCTTGCTTTTTCTGTAGAACAAAAGGTCAATTAAAGCCATTGCTGTAATATGTCACTAGAGGGACATGAAATCATGGAGTAGATCAGCTCCTGTTGTTAGTTGTTGCTCCTTAATGTGGAAAAACACAACAGGGATGATTTAGGGCTTTCCCTTCTCTGGCTGAATGAAAGGGCTTTAAAACATGATCTCTGAACAGTTAGGTGCTTGTTTAAAAAAAAACAACAACACATAAAGCTGAAGATATTGTAACAGTATAGTACTACACCAGCAAGCCTTCAAGCATAAGATAGATAGTGGGTTTTACAGCTCTTTGAAAATTAACTTCTTGATACCTGGTATTTATATTAAGCTTACCCATACACATAGACCTTTTTATACTGCAGATAAACAGTGAGACCTACTTTCTGTCTGTAGTGTGAGATATGAAGCTTTCAGTGTCACCTGACTTGGCTTTGGCAGCAGTGCAGGTAAAGAAGGCTTTCCCATGGGCTGCCACAGAAAGGTTGTGGTGCACAGCTGAGAGGCAGCAATGAAACTGCTTCTTAGCAGAAACTGGCCCTCTGCAAGCAGCCCTCTTCCATCTTTGTCCAGAATCAAACCAATGAGTCTAGCTTTCAATCCTCCCATGCCTAGCACTGGATGGGAAAAGGACCATCCTGGTGCAGTGTGAGCTGGGAGGCAGCAGGTGCAGCAGCAGCCCCCACATATTTGCAACCTGCTGTCTCCTAGTCAAGACCTGTGTTGAGTGCCTGAGGGATGGTACACATGCCTGGTGGGATGCCAGGGGTGCCTTGGGCCACCATCTGGGCTTCAGGTTTGCAAATACACACCAGGAATAGAGTCCAGGGAATCCTGCTGTTTTGAACTTCATTATACTGTTCTTTATATTTCTTATGAAACAAACTTGTGCCGTTTTTTGGCCTATTCTTGCCAGTGCAATCAAAAATCGGTAGTAACAAGTTTTTGGTTACAAGTAATTTGAAGGGAAGCAAACATGCCACAACACCCTAAAACTTCTTTTTTGTGAAAGCTTTTAAGACAGCATAGCTGAGATATACCTTCTTTTGGCCAATCTGGCTTCCAGACTGCAAGAACATTGTGGCCCTATCTGGCTCAGAGACACAGAGCTTGCAGCATTTTTCCACCACCCCTCTGCCTCTCCTCCAAGTCTTCACCCTGGCCTTGGCTGCCTGCAGCTGCCTCCAGCTCTCCCCTCACACCAAAACAGCCATCTGTAAAGTGAAGACTTCTGGTGCCCAAACAGGATGAAAGCATTTCCCAGTTTCTGCATGGAGTATGGGAGGATGGTCCTGGTGACACCCATGGTCCCTGGCTCTGTTCCAGGTGGGGAATTTCACTTACACACCTGTTTGTCCACAGCAACTGAAAGGGTGCTCAGTATTGTTTTCCCTTCTAAACAACTCTCTTGGATTGCTTTTGTTTTACATGCAGTAATTAAGGAGAGGAAGCTGAGCCCTTTCCCTTCAATGCCTTTGTTACGCCTGTATATCACATTACAGGTGCAGGGGTCATGGTGTGAACATGTCGGAGATTGGTGGCAATAAATAGCTCCAAAGGAGGATTTGTGTTACTGCCACTTTGGTGGAAAGGCAGACAGATGCTGCCTTCTGTTTCTTTTTCTTTTTCTTTTTTCTTTTTCTTTTTTCTTTTTTCTTCTTTCTTTTTTATTTTTCTTTCTTCTTCTTTCTTCTTTCTTCTTTCTTCTTTCTCTTTCTTTCTTTTTCCTTTTTTTTTAATTTATTTTGTTGTTTTTTAAAAAATAATGTAAAGACAGACACAGGAGAGCACTTAGGTTTAGTTTGTCCCTCATTAACTCTTGGCTGGTTATGCATGCAGCATGATTAGTTACATGTTCTACCTGTCACTGCCTCTGCCCTTTGTTGAGGCAAGCAAAATGGAGTAGTACCTCATTTCACTAACAGACCTGACCTAGAGTAAAATGTGCAAATTCTTACAGAAAGTGCAGTAATTGCAATTGATTTACTCTTCTATGGGGAAATAATATCTGTCTCAAACAATAACATCAGCTTTTCCTTAATTGCATTACATTAATATAATATTTATCTGTATTCATATGCACATACAAAGCTGTGAAGCACATTTGGGTTGTGGGTTTTTTCCCCCTACTCTAATGACACACACAACTCTCAAAGTATGTTACCATAGAGAAGCCCCTTTTTGCCCATTCCATAGAAGAAAGAAAAAAGGGGAAATAAAAAAAGAAAATGAAGCATTGTCCTGTAATCAGCAAGGTTCTACCTCACCTAACTCAGCCCAAAGCTTCCATGTTTATTTTTGTTGCTCATCCAGTGGCAGGCATGATGCTGTATTAATGATGCAGGGATGCTCCTGTTGATTTCTTATTCCTGGCTCAGAGTATCTGCTTTCAACAAATGTCTTTTATGCACATATGTGACCTTTTGGCTACCTACACGTCAGTCCACCTGTCAAGATGGCTCCATGCCTGCTCATGAATGTGGTTCAACTGCTGGGGCATGGGGGAAACCTGACTCTGTGGCCCTGTAAAAGCCTTTTCACTGCAGAGCACCTCCCTCTTCTCCCAGCCATGTTGTGCACGTGGCTCCTGGCTTTGGGAGGCAACCAGGCACCTGATTTCCAGGCAACACGAGCCCTGGACAGCTGGTTGGGATGTCTGAGGGGACACGGTGATAGATCTCAGTTGGCACTGAGCAAGGGAGCTGGCACAGCAGCCCCTCAGCTGCAGGGTCTCTGCAAATGCCAACCACAGAGAGAGCTGGTTCCTTTGCTGAGGGAGGTTGTGACAAAGCTGAGACCCAGCCTATAAAATTCAACACTTTTCAACAGGGTCACAGGGAAAATCTCAGGCATTTTTCTTCTTCCTGATATCTACCTATGCAATGTTGAGGACCTTGTAAGAAAGTTTTACCAGCATGGTTTCCTTCAAAATAGATGTGTTTCCTGAAAGCTGATTTTTATTTGGAGGGGATGAAATTTCAGTTCAGAGGCAAAAATCCTGAAGTGGCTGATGTTGTCAAAACACCAAATTTCATAATACAATATTTGCCATAAAGTCTCTTCCCCTCCCACCTTGTTATTTGCTGTGAGATGGCTGTTGGAAAGGTAAGTTTTATTTTTCAACTTTCAGGCAATTGGACAAATTTGCTTACTTGGAACACAGTACAAATCTGTTCAACTCTACAAAGTGATTTTGTGTTTAATTTTTGCAAAAATAATACGTGTTCTGTTTCAAATTGGAAAAGCATTCAAAATGGCAGAATTTCCCATGAAGTGGTAAGTCTTGTTTCTCTTCTGCTTTAGCTGTATTCAAAACATCACAGAGGCAATTTTCCATTAAAGTTATTTATAACCTTTTGAATATGGAAACATTTCAATGTTTTCAACATACAGTGTGTGGAAACAAGCAGGGAAACAAAACATTTCCATGGTTTTTGATAACTGAAACAACAGGTTCTTGACCCATGAATGATGAAAGGGGAATGGGAAATTAAAATACTATTCTTCCTGTAACACTCAAGGAGGAAGTCAGTGGAATTGCCCAAAGAGCACAAACACAAAAATGAACTTTTCTCACCCTGCATGTATTACATTGAGAAACTTCTTGACACAGGATGTTCGGAAGGCCAAAAGTGCAAACTGGTTCTAACTAGGATCAAGAAATTTGATGGAGGAGATCTGTCAGGGGCAATTATGATATTCCAGATGTTACCTCCAGCTCAGGAAGTCCCTGAGCTACAGATTGCTGGAAGAATTTCTTTATTTCCTTTGCTTTCTGTAATTTTTCCTTAATTCTCTGCTGCTGTTGGAGGAAGAATAACAGGTTAAAGGATCCTTGGTCTGGTCTTCACAGAATCACAGAATTGTTCTGGTTGGAAAAGACCTTCAAGATTGTTGAGTCCAACCACTAACCTGGCTCTACGAAGTCCAGTGCAAAACCAAATTCCCAAGCACCACACCAGTTCGTCTTTTAAACACCTCCAGGGATGGTGATTCAACAACCTACCTTGTCCTTGTGTCATTAGCTGGTCAGAGAACATGGACAGCAAACTGGGCAAGCTAACGCAAATGGAGAGAGCAAAGAGAGACTCCAAATGAAATCAGATAAACAATTTAAAAATTAATTTATTTGGTTTATATTTCTTTGAATAGTGTATGTACTTCAGCCAACCTTGTTTTCCAGCCTCAATGATACCTCAATAGCTGCAGAACATTGAGCAGGGACTTGTAGCAGAGACCTTGCAAGGAAAGTGAAACCTGCACATCAATAGCAGATAGAGAAGAGAGAAGAAAAGGAGGATGAAGTTTTTAGTATTATGAGAACAGAGAGGGCCCTATTTGGCAGCTATTTAATGCTTATCTTAATATTGTATTTGGCACTCAGTTACCATAGTAATTGGCAGCTGATTGACAGGACTATGTAATGGAGCTGTCTCTGTAGAGCAAAAGCCATGTTTTCGGGGGAAAAACCACTTCTTTACTGGAGACAGAACCAAAGCACAGTATGGTCAGATCAAGAGAGGGCTGTGAAGAAAGTCTGTTTAAGCAATCAGATATTAACAACTCCTTCCCAGTGAAATGAGAGTGAAAGACAAATAGATATCGGGACATCAAGGCTGTCTAGACATCTCATCATCCTCATGGCCATCTAACAGAGCCTACAGCAGCTGCCAGGCTGGCAGCACAGAGTGCTTATGGAACCAGTGAGGTGGCAGCCCCACCTCAGCAATCTCCTGTTTAAATGGAGGCCAAAAAATGCTGTTTTCAGAAATGCCTCAGAAGAAAACACTGTAAATAAGAACAGTCATAATAAGACACAATACAAAGAACTGACAGATATCACAGCAGTTTTCCTCTTGGATATTTATGGTCTAGTTTTATTAACTGAGGCACAGGTGTGGGCATGACCCAGCCCTGTTTGCTTGTGAAGAGCAAGTGAAGTGGTTTGCAAGTTTCCCTGCAGGATATTTACTACATCATTAACAAGAATCACACTCCTACTGATTCTGTTCCATACCTACCACTTATTGTCCCTCATCAGATAATCTTAGGATTTGCTCACACATTGGTGGGATTCATTTGCTCAGCAAGGGACTTCTGTTAGATTAGAAGAGAAAGAATGAGCTACCTCAGGTCCTGAGCCCACAGATAATATGGCTGGAGCACTCCTAACTGCTCTCTGTCCTGTAGGAAATGCTCCCCAACCTCCCTTTCCTTCCAGGGAGATCTGATCCTGAACTGCCTTTTGTCCTATATAAATCAGGCTGTGCAAATCAAACCATAATGGATGGCCAGAACACAAAGCCAGACTTCCCAGCCTTCCTGCTTAAGAGTAGGACATCCAAGAGTTCACTCTTACCTGGAAAAGCTCAGAGCAGCACAGTAATAGCCCTTCTGTCTGCAGATGTAGGACCGCAGCTGGCTACACCAAGGGAAGCAGATGTTATACAGTGGTCATGCCTCCCAGTTGCAGCTGCCCCAGGAAAATTCCTCACCTGTTGTCAGACAGCAGCAAAAGTCACCTGCTACTCCCAACTACTGTCTGGAGAAGCTGTTGTCCTCTGTGGCCCCAGTAGCAACTGTAACACTGGATTTCCCTGTGGCAGAGCTAGCCTGCAGGGGGGCAGTTGTTATCTCCCTCCAGTTTCTGAACAAGCTCATATATTTCCGTTCCCAGACCATATTTAACACCCCCTTAATTACACACTAGATTAAAGTTCAAGGTATAGCAAAGCCAAGGAAGGCTCCATTGGAGAGTTTGGGTACTTGCAGTACAGAGAACACACATGTGAACACGCATATGGGCATGTGTCCCTTGTGAGATGTAGCATAGATCTGATCCATGCATTGGGCAGAGGCTCTGCAGGTGATGAAGAGGATTTGGATGGACTTTCATGCAAGGTGTTGGGAGGGCTGGGGGAAGGCCACACCTTTGCCAAAGAACCTGGAGGACAAGGGCCACATGACAGGCTGGAATATGGATACCCCAGAGAAACACTGAACACAGAGGTGTGGGGGGATATGGGGAGGTGGTATTCCTCTCAGAAACAGAATGTAGTTTTTGCATCTCCTTTTTTTTTTTTTGTTTCTTTGTTTGTTTGTTTAATTCAGCATAGTTTCTCTCACTTTCAGCAGAACTTGGAAAAAAGTCCACTAAAGCCAAGGCAAAGACTCCCATTGACTTAAAAGAAAGCTGGATCTGGCCCTTTATAGAACAGATTTATAGGTGTCCATGCTCACAGATCTGTTGTTAGAGACCAGCAGTTCTCCTGGACTACATGCCAGAGAGAGTTTCTTTACAAAGACACTTTCCTTTTGACTTGAGCAACCACAAAAACACCAATGCAGACACACACGCACACATGCACAGAAGCCACAGAGAAGTCATCCATCTTAGAAAACGTGTTATGCCTTCTAAGCTTTTCTAAATCAAAGACTGATAAATAAAACATGGGTTCAGTGTTAAAAGGAAAAAAAAGCCCTTTTAACAGATTAAAGTGCTCACAGTGCCTGACATTGTGAAATAAGAGTGTTGAGCAGCAGGGCAGTTAAGAAAAAGGACTGGTTTTGCTGACAGGTACAAGCTGTTTTGTGTCTCATAGCAGACATGGGCAGAAAAAAAAAAAAAGCCCAAAATCTCCTTTCCCAGCAAAGCCTTCTCAGAAGGTAACAAACTGTAGCTATGTACAACTAAAGGTTTGCATGTTCTCCAGCTGACATTTGTGAGACAAAGCTTCTTACTTTGAAGGAAGAAAAAGTTTTTGACCCCACCAAAATAAATAAGCAAACCAAATCAGCATCCATTCCATAATAATAGAAAGCAGACTGGAAGCCCTTCTGGTTTCAGCAGCATTTTTTTTCCTCAGTGTCCTGATTCTTCTTAGAGCCCAGTGGACTGTGTTGGGTCTTTAACTAAACTTCAAATTGCTCATCAGCACTTGCAAAAGAAGGGATGGTAAAGCCCTCTGCAGTTTCCCATTCCTCCAGAGAGATCAGGACATCTAAAGGCTGCATTTGTACAGATGTGAGCATTTCTCCATATGAAGTGACATTAACCAACTACATTTATTTGGCTGATCAGAAATGCTGATGGTTAAGACTGATTTCTCTTCCACTTTTCCCTTCTGAGCCTGATTCCTTGATGAAGGGGCGTCTTACAGCAGAGGTCACTGAAAATCCTCCTGAATATTTTATCAGTTCTGTTGCCTATGGCTTGGTCTACAAAGACAAACCCTTATGTGTGAAGGGCATGGAGCTGAGAGCAGGGGGAGGAGGGATAAACCTGTGTCTGCCCTTGCTCTGCTTTCTGACCAGAACACAGAGCGCATTAGCTGTGGATGTGGCAAAGAGGAAAAAAAAATTGCACTATCACAATCACTCTTGGTATGGAGTCTTGTTCTTAATAGCAAAAAAGAGCCCAAATCAGTGTGAATGAGAGCCAGAGGATTTTGCTGAAAGGCTGGTAAGGGGCAGTTTCACCATGTTAGCCAGCATCCCATAACCTTTTAGTGACTACGTTGCTTACTGTTCTGATTTTAATGTTGTGGCAAACAGCAAGTGCAGGTTAGAACACAGCCAGACAAGTCTGCAATGTCCCTTCCCTAACCTAGCAGGACAGTGTGGCCATGTAGTGCCCACTATGGAAAACCCACGTTGCTGCCTCTGCCATTTGAAAGCCATTTCCACACAGTCCTATAAGCCATCTCCAAAATGCCCTGGTCAGTAAGACACATGGCCAAAAGTGGGTGAGTGAAACCAATTAAATTAAATTGCATTATTTATTGAAGAGAGCGAACTTCTGTCTTGCCCTAGGATGTCATTATGCACCTCTATTGTATGCTGATAATAGTCACCTGCAATCTGATTACGATTTTAATATATTTCTAAAATGATGATGATTTAACTTTTATGAAAGAAACTGCTTTTTGCCACACTGACATCCCAGAAAGGGACTGAAGGGGATCGGAGCCTGACAAACTCCACCTGGCATCTGCTCAGTCAGGCAGGCTTGGCTCTGTCAGCAAAGGTAATCACTAACTTCCCTGGGGTGCTGCTTATCTTGGATTCGGGGCTGTACTGGCACAACAGCTCATGCTTCTTCAGGAGCAAAAGGGAGGTGAGCATCACCACCATAACCATATGGGATTGCCATATGCATTGTACCCTTCCTCCACTCAGCAGGGGAGAAGCAGGGAATTTTGTGTCCAGCAGCCTAGCTCACCCTGTGTGCAGTGGCCCTTGTTTACTGCTATGCCCCAGATGAGTTTTCTATTTGTCTTCTGTTAATTTCATATCACTCATAATAGACATTCATCCAACCTTCGCAGGTCAGAACTTCTTATAGCATTTCCCTGCATTTCAAGACTGATGGAGAGAAGTAGTGGGAAAAAATATGTCTGCTCACAGGAAGACATTCTAAACTTGTTTTTTAGATATGTATATTTTCAAAAATCCTGGAAGAAGCTTCCACTTTGGTCAGAAAGACTTGGATTTTTCTGTGATACTGTTTAACCCAACAGCATCTCCAGCCCACTCTTAAGGCAATGGCTCTGGTGAAACACTTCAGTTGTTACAGGCCTGTCTATAGCTCACACGCAGCCTGGAACTTTTACCTTGTTTTGTTTTGTTTGTTGTTTTTTAAAAATTTATTTATTCATTTGTTGTAGATCTGACAGCCTGTGGACTGACAGCTCAGGTTTGTCTGCTCTATATCAGCCACAGGGCACAGAGCATTCATTATGATTCTCTGCCCACGCACTTGAACTCTGACATGCAGTGAGCACTTTGCAGCCTCTGCTGACACTGACAATTAACATCAATTACACCAGCAGTTTTGTAGGGTGAACATTTACCCACCAGGAGCCTGAAAGAGACCAAACCACTTCATATAGGCTACCTGATAGCCATTAGGTAATAAAGATTTACTGGCCACAGCTGGGCTCAGGTAGATAACCTAGATTTCATCATTTTCACCTGACATCTTCAGCCCACCAAATCTTGGACTTTTAAAGGAGGAAATGTCACCCACCATTAAGATTATTCCTTCTTCTTTTTAAAAAAATGCTATGACATTTTCTTTTTAATCTTTCCTTTTACTTACCATGGGAGATGAGCAAAATGAGATGTTAGTTCCACACTCACTGCACCTCCTAATCCTCTTTGGTTCCTTACAGTTAGACCAGTAGTAGGAGGAGTTGCATGGCATTAAATGGCACCTTGAATACTGTGTTTGGGCCCCTCAATACAAGAAAGACATCAAGGTGCTGACACAAGGCCAGAGAAGAGCAACAAAATTGGTGAAGAGTCTGGAGAACAAGTCTTATGAGGAGAATCTGAAGGAAGATTATTAAGACTGGAGAAAAGGAGGCTGAGGGACAACTGATTGCTCTGTACAGCTATCCTAAAGGAGGTCGTAGTGAGGTGGGGGTTGATCTCTTCTTCCTAGTAACAAGCAACAGGACAAGAGGAAATGGTCTCAGGTTGCACCAGGTGAAGTTTAGATTAGATATTAGAAGAAACTTCTTCACCAAAAGGGTTATCAAACACTGGAACAGGCTGCCCAGGGAGGTGGTTGAATCACCAACTCTGGTGACGTTTCAAAGATGAGTAGATACGATGCTTAGGAATATGGTTTAGCACTGGACTTTGTAGAGTTAGGTTAATGGTTGGGCTCAATCTTAAAGGTCTTCTCTAACCAGAATAATTCTATGATTCTGTGAAATAAAACGAACAAAGAACTGAGCCCCCATGTGTTAACGTTAGCACAGGCACAAGTTTAGACAGTGAAAACCAGGTTGAACAGAGTCCAAGTCCCTCAGCAATGAGAGCACTGATGTTTGGTGCATGAAAAACACCAATGCAGTGGGATACTGTCAGTGCTTTGGGATGGTAGATGCTAGTGCCAATAAACACTAATAAAATTGTTGTCCCTAAATTGTGATTAAAACATTATGAAGGTTTTCCTGATCACTAAAGCAGCAGCAACTTCCAGGGTGTGTCTGCCTCTCCATAAATCTCAGCCCACCAGAAAGAGAGTCTTTTTGCAGGAGGTCAGCGGTGGGCAATTGAAATCCCACCAGATGCAGATAATTCCTTCTGGGAATAAGCACAACAATGCCATCTCCCTCTAATTCTGCAAAAAGGGGACTCTTCTTTTTACTGCTTAACTCACTTTTTAAACTTTTCTCATTGTACAGATAGTGTGAAACCATTAAGCCATTGCTAACTGTGCTGACAAGCCTCCTTTCCCTGACACCCCAGTGTTTCTTTACATTTGCCTCCCTCTTTCCCCAAGGTAACTTCTAGCAGGCTCATGTGCCCATCACTTGTTGGGGAATTTGTGAGGTGCCAGACATAACTCCACCATGTGCAGCTGGATGGGTCCAGATGGCTTCCTTACACACTTTGGTATTTTCACTTATCTGGCAGTGGTGCTTTTACAACTTCTTTCCACAAAACAATCACTGATGCTTTTGGAGTTGACTTCCAAACAGATGGAGCTTCAGGAGAGCAATAAAGAGAAGGGGGCCATGTGGACAGTGAGTAGGGAAGCTGCTCCAGAAGAAATGAGATAGAGATGAGGGGCTGGTGTGGAAGGAAATGCAGAGCCACTTCAGAGCACTCAGACCTTGAAAGCCCAGGGGCTAACATCAGTGAAGATGGGCTTGGGCTTTGACTCCATCCTGCCTGGATCTGTGTCACAAGACGTCTTAAGGATCTCCTCCAGCTGAGGAGGGTAATTTCTCCTTCAGACCAGTTTATCCTACTTACTCTAAGATTTCATACAGGAGCAAATTGAAATGCATCTCCTACCCTTCAACAGACTTGAGTCTAACAGTGTTAACAGAGAACTCCTAAGAGAGATCCTTTTGATTTATCAAAATCAATTGGGTTTATGCTGCTGTTTAAGTAATTTGTTGGAAAATTTAAACCTAAGTGAGGAATGCTTGCTCTGCTGCTGAGCCCATGCACAGCAGAGCCCAGCAAAGTAGACAATCTCCATTTTCTCATCTTGGATCTGTTCCCGAGTTCTTCTTTTTTAATTCTACCTTGTAGCTGCCTCACAGTCCAGGCAGAAGAGGTAGATGTGTAAAAAAAAAGGTGAGAACTAGAACGGCAATAAGAAACTCCCCTACTGAAACACAATGCTAAAGCCAGGAAAAAGAGCATATTCATTTCTCTGCATTTCTGTGTCTCCCATAATCATTTTCTCTGCATGTCTGCCCTTCCTTTCCTCTTGTTATTAATAAATGCTGTTGTCTGTGCCATGCTATTAACTGTTTTAATATCCTGTTTAAAAAAAATAATGTATTTTTAATAAAATCTGCCAATCCATGCAAAGAAAATTATTTGTTAAGGTGTACAGCATATGCAGATAGAAAAAGTAACTTTCTGACATTCTTCAGCTTCCACTACTGGGCAGCAATTTATCTTTTAAAAATAATGTTTTGTTTGTCAGCTACATTCTCATTTATTGATGTTGAAATGATTTATAGCAGAAATACATACAATGGTGACATTGTTATGCTTAACTGCCTATTTTAGGCCTAAGCCAGAGAGCTTTCTTATGGTAACAATGCTGTTTGGATTGCTCTTCCTTGGGTTTGCTCTCCTTTTGGGGTGACTTCCTTTACCTCCACTTGCTCTGTAATGAACATGTTTATTTTTACAGCTAATCACTGAAGTCACAGTATAATTTCTGCTGAATAGAAGTACTGGAAATTCAGCAATTCCTTCAGTTTCTCTTTTTTGTACTACAGCTTAACAACCTAGCTTTGATATGCTGGTCTCCTTTTTACAGTCTTTTGCACCTATTCGCTGAAATGAAGATCAAAAGGTGTTGACTTTTGTGGTAGGGCTGAAGCCCAGTACCTCAGGTTCCTCAGAAGGTACTCAGAAGTAAAGAAAACTTTTTGATCTCAAGGCTGTGATTCAAGTCAGTTTATAATTTTTTTCCCCAGCAGATGCTTTCCTCCACCACTGCTGTACCAGACAAGTGGAACAAGTCCCTCTCATACCATAAAATGCTCCAGTATCTCCATTGCAAAGGGAAGAAATAGTGAGTGAGAACAGGAAAGAAAGTAGCACTGTGTTATATCAGAGGAGAATTTGTGCCTTGGCAAGGAATTGTAGGCAGTGACTCAGAACATCCTCAGGATGCCTCTGACCCATCTGGGGGGCACAAAGCCACTCTGAGACCAGTTTCCTTCTCTGTTTTGTTCTTCTGATTAAAAACCAACCACATAATTTGCATAATTAAAAAAGGAGTTTATTTTTCTTCTTGCCATTCAAAAAACTAACTTCTCCTGCTCATGGATTTTCCTCTAGACCGAGCAAACTGAAATTCACTCCACATAATCAATTTCTGAAACTAAAGAAGCCACAGTTAAGCATTGTTCCCAAATCTTCTTGAAGAGGGAAAATCAAACAAACACCCCACAACTTTGGTCTAAGAGTAACAGGTGATGCATGAAATTGCAACTATCTTTTCTGGATGAATTTTTGAGTAAAGGTGAAGCACTCTTTTGCCTTCTGAGGGCACCAGTGAGCAAATCAGTAAGAGTGACCCTTTGGCCTCCTGCTACTGCTGATCGGTGCCCTACCAATATTATCTTTTTCTGCATGGAGGTTTCCCTGTCTGAGACTGGATTTGCAGTCCTCCCCAGGTGACTGGTAGCCAACAAAATCTTGTTCAACTGTGCAAACTAGGGAAACTAGTGGTTCTTGAGGTTGTGATGCAGTCCCTGGTCTGGTTATCATCTTGCCAGGTCACTTCTGTGTTATGTCAGCCTTTTGAGTTCTTGAAGGAAGTTCTTTGCTTTAGGGAATGCCTCACGCTACATGACAACACCAAGCCTGATCCTGGGAGGTATTAATAAGACTTTGGATGAGGGTCTCTTGACACTTACAGTGCTGAAAATACCAATAAAAGACTTACACGAGCCTCCACCTATATCCATAAATATTAATATCTTCTGACTGGACTATCATCTGTTGCATAATAATCTTTCTCTGCAGAATTAGATACTGCTCTGGAACTCCCTACCTAGCCAACCCAGCTAAATTCTTGTAGAGGTCAGTCTTTGGGGTTTGCATTTTTATTGGCAGAATCTCTCAAAATACAGCACAAGCAAAATCACAAATCTTGCACTGTCCCACAAAGGTGGTTTTCAGAAGCTCAGGAGAAAAAAAAAACAGCAAACATTCTCAACAGGCTGAGCAAGAGCCTGCTTGTAAACTGCAGCTGTGGACTTTCAATATGGTCCCATGTTAGCCTGAAGACTAAAAAAAAACTTGCAGCCTGACAGGTACTTTCTGAATTGTATAGATTTTTCTTTTGGGCCAAAAATAATTTACTTCAACAAGAAAGAATAGAAGAAATGAATTGACAACAACACTAATGGTCCCTTCTGTTGATGTATTCCCAAATATATAACCAATGTTGTTAACACTCCACCCGTTCCCTTTTCAAAATAAGTATTTCCTCTGAAAAGATTTATAGCTAAAGAACTGAGAAATCTATACTCTAATTTGCAGTTTACCAGTGCAAGTGGTTCTAGTTGAAATCAAAAGCTTTTGTGCTGAGGCAATATTCAGTCAGAGCGTGACTCAATCCCTAAACTAAATATTTTACAGATTATTAAGACAAGACAAACCAAACAGGTAAAATGTGGGGGAAAAGCAACTTTCCTGAGACCACACATAAAGCAGGTCATTACCAGAGACAGGGACAGAATCCATAGCCCCTCCACACCACTCTACTACTTTCACCATTCCCGTAATCACTCACATTCTGGGTGAAAAGAAGCTTCATTTAAGTAGTATTTAGAGTGTTGGGGTTTTTTCTGCCAATACAGTAGGAATAATATAAAGTTAACAAATTCCACTTAAATGTAAAAACTCAGCATTCCAGACCAGCATGCAACAGCAACAAGCTCTTTAATGTAGAAATTAATTTTAGAGTGCTTGGTATTCTTTAATAAATATGCTTTACTTATAGATCCTTTGTACTTTACATGCTTTTAAGAATAATTTTAAGTTAGCTTTGTATGACTCACACTTGCTCAAGGGACAAAGCACTACCACTAGTTTTATTTTCCTCTCAACAAATCCCATCCCCTTTCCACATCAACTTATTTGTAGAGCAGGCAAATGACTACATTTTTGTTAACTGGCCATCTGACACACCTCTGACTTGCAAATTGGCTGCCACCTCTCGGGCACAAACATGAGTGATTACCATCTTCCCCTCCATATAGCAGCAATCCCAGGTGCTGATGTCTGAGAGCAGCTTTCACAACCCTTTTAGGATGCACTGTCCATCTGACAAATTTACTTGAATGTGGCCAAATGTCACTAGGGGACAGACTGGCAAGACACAGTGGCCAAGCAAATGACTGCTATAAAAGCCAGGCTAAAAAAAAAAAAAAAAAGCCTGATGTTAAGTCTAAAATGCATTCTGTGGGAAGGTAGTGGTCTGCCCCACCCGAGGCAGTGGAACAAGAGTCATTGCCAGTCTAAAGGCCATATGATGTTGTTTATTACAGGGTTGCATCTGAGGTAAGTGAGCACTGCTGAGGGGCTTTATAGGTAAAAGGTAGCCCTGTCAGACACAGCTAGAAAGTGATCTAAGAGAACCAAGAGTCATGCAGCTTACCAAACCATGATGTAAGAGAAAACAGGTGACATCAGTGTAGGTTTGTTTTGAAATCTCATTCTTTTTGCATTTGCTTCTTACAAATACACTGTCTTTGTTTACAGGAAATTAGTTTCAGGCCTGTCAAGGTCATTTGTTTCATGCTGTAAGTAAAAAAAAATAATTTTATTTTCATGATAGTCTCTGTGCTGAAATTGATCCCAGGCAATTTCTCTCAAACAAGCAAAAAAATGCAAACACCCATTCTATTTCTTAGCATTGTTCCTTACTCTCCTAGTCAGATTTGCCATTCTGGGAATAAGTAGGGAAGGTGTTCACACTGTCACCTTGTGTTGGAAATAAGTGTAGTGTTGATGCCTGTTCTCCTCACATCTGTTCCTCGGTGGTTTTGTCTTCCACAAAGAGAGCATTAGGGTTATACAGGCTGTGTGGGCCCACCTGGAGGTACAGAAAAATATCACCACAAAGCCTAGTAGGTGTGTGGTGCCAGTGTATTCAAGGCTAAAATTCAGGGTGAGGGAGGACTCTACCTTCAAGTGAGACTGGCAGGTTCAGTTGTCTCCTGTTCTCTTCAAGTACCTCCATTTTGGAGGTCATGTGTCTCTGAGTAGATTCTCTGCTGATGTAAGCAATGGTAATAGTGAGGGTCTTGCTCACCCTGCTTTCTTCTAACAGTATGTTGTCCTGCCAGTTTTGGTCTTCTATTCAGCTGAGGGCACAGGGGACTGTGTTGTGGTGTGTGCAGGCACCATAACCACTGAACTAAGCAATCTACTCTGTGCTTGCAGAGCCCTGACCTCAAGGACCCTATCAGTCCTTTCTTGTTTTATTTTCATGAGCTCTCAGGAACTGTTAGATGTATTATGCATGCTGAGCACTGTGCTCACACACTACTTACCAGAGCTTTCAGTCACTTGTTTGATATCAGACCGGTACTCATTGCACTAAGGTGTTAGTGAAAATATGGACTAAATCAGCAATGTCAGGAGTGATTCTGGATCTCTATGTATACAGTAAAAAAATAGTCTATTCTGCTTAGATTATAGGGGTTTTTTGCATTGATCCTTTGATATTTCTCTTGACATTTCTCAGAAACAGAGTTCAGAGCATGTTATGTATGTGTATATTCACAGTCTCCTGCATTCAGGAGGGGAACAGACCGCCAGCTTACTCTACTGTCATTTTAGAGACCTTATGGTGCCTGAGATGTGCCTAAAGTCTGGCAGGTGCAACATACGAGTTACCCAAGTTCCCTTGGAGTTGCAACAGGGGGCAGGCAGGATAGCCGAGAGTGGCACTTGTTGCCTGTATCGACCTCCATGAATCATCCCCCAAATATCTTTCTCTTAGCCTCAGGGGAGTTGAGCAGAGGCTCAAAATCTCTGAAGAGATACAGAAGCACCTTTAACAAAAAAAAAATTAAATAAAAATGAACAAAAAACTGCTATTGTTAAAATTAAGTCAGTTCTGGTTGATCTAAGTCCAACGGACTTCCCACAAATTGAGATTTTTCATAGTAAATAGTAAAATACGAAGATCCTCTCTCTGCCACTGAAGGGTATCATTTTTTATATCGCTCAGGGGTATGACCAGCTTAGGGCTGTGAGCAGTGCAAGTGATTTTGCTCAGCTGCAATAACTAGCTGACATGGTTATATTGTTTCCAGAACTGTTTTTGGATGACTTGACTCAGCTCCTCCAGTCTGAAGGTCATCTTTGCCCAAAGCACAGCCCTGACCTCTACCTGGGCATACAGGATGCCTGATGTGGAAGTTCCCCTAGACCCCCGTGGTGCCTGTGCATGAAGCATAAGTCAGATTTCAAATTCCAGGTGCCTGGAAAGAGAGAATTTCTTTTCTTGGAGAAGCTTACTTTTATTTGTCAATATGCTCATACCTCCTGCATAAAGACATTTTATGTACATAGAGAAGGTTATTTCCCCCTCCTCTTTTCATTTAAGGGCTAATTCATACGCAAGCTAATTTGTTCTGGCTATTATCACAATTTATTTCCTTTGCTACAGGGCAGGCAATAACTTTAATAAAGGAGGTTCCAGTTACCCAATCTTCCCAGTTAATAAACTGCATTGAAATACCCAGAATGAATTGGCTCCCACATACTACAAATACAGAAAATTACCATGCTGTAGTGTTATCACTACCACACAGGTACAATTAAATGTGTGTTATGCATGGAGCTGCACAGAACATTACCAGTAATGTCAAATGCAATTAAAAAGGAACTATTGTGTGACTCCATCTGAAAAATCAGCCTGCTTGTATGTACTTTACGCTGGATTACTCACTGGATAGGGCAATATTGAATCACTTGGTGCTTGAGATTCACAGGAGGGACTTAAGTAAACAAAGGAGTACAACCTGCCACAGAGATGGTTAATAGTGAGGAGCTGAGGCCTTCCACCTTAGATGAAAGCAGGAGATATTTATTTCCTGCATCACTGAAACACTATTTGTTCTTTAATGTAGACCTTATTGGGTATAGGCACTGCTCAGAGGGTTGCAGGTTTTGTTCATCCATGTGAACTATCCTTCTCCTATGGAAATGACAGTTTTATACAAGTCCACTGCTCTGTTTAATAGATCATCTTTCCAGCACGTTATGCTCTAGTTCTTCTCCCTTTATCTTTAAATCTTTAAGTCTCAACCTTCTTCTATACCCCTGTCAGCTTGAAATCATCCCCAATCCAGGCAGTTACTACAGCGAAACTGTTGGTATCTTCCTGTAACTCAACTCTTAGAAATACAATCCTCTGTTGAGACCTATCATTATGTTAAATAAATATGAGATCAGTATTTTGATTAACTTTATTTGGTGGTTTCTTTTGCTTACCATGCAAATCTGTAGTATCCTTGGGTCAAATTCAGTGGTGACTGAAAGCTGAACAAAGTCCTGTGAAGTCCCTGTAAATTGCACTAATCATCCTTATTCCACACTGTAGAGATTTACCAAGTCAGGACAGCATTAGGGAGGGAACCTCTGAATCACAGACATCTTCAAACAGAAAATAAGATACTTTTTGGTGGTGGGCTGAGAATTTAATAGCTAAAATTCACTACCCACCCAACAGAGGACACAAGTCGGACAACATGTTTATTTGCTTTGAAATTAACAGGAAAAGGATCACAGGTTAAGAGGAGACCTCCTGGGTCTCTGAGTGCTGTTCACACAACTGCAGGTTATCTCACCTCAGCACGATACTGACCACATTGTAGGAACTTCTGTGAGCACATCCCTTTGTAAAGCAAAGTGAGCCCAGCCAGAAATGTTACCCCACATATTTTTATTAGTCCAGAATGCTTTCTCCTCTCCCCATATCCCACCTCCCCCCCCTTTTCAACTATTTAATTTAGACTCTCAAATAAACACCATAGTTCCTAAAAGGAATTAAAAACACAGTATAAACATGCTGCTGCCTTAAAATTCTGCTTTGCATTTTGGTCCGGGTGCCAGGTTTTGCCTAAGAGAAGCAGAAAATGCAGCATTTCTAAGACCATGTCCTTGGATAGAAGAAATCTGCCCAGCTCCTTCCAGACCACTGAAGCTACAACACATTAATTTCATCAGTGTTAAGACTGCATTTTTATTCTTTCATTACAAAGTTCAGAAATATTGAAATGGAGGCCTATATGTCAAAATAACTGCTGTTCAGTGAAATTGTTCAAAATTCATTCCTTTAAGAGGCTTGTGTTCAAGTGTTGCCTCTTTCAGCACTGCTAAAGACTGTGGTTGCTGTGCCCATAGGCTTCACAGGGAGTGTTCCTGGGGTCAGCACAGCCCTTGCTGGGTGTGGGTTTGGTAGCTAATTCTGAACCTCCTCGTGCTGGAGCTGTCAACTGAAATTTAGACTGAAAGCTCATCCCCCCTTCCCTTGGATGGTGTGTTCATTATCCAGCTGTTGCAGCCACTGGTAAGCAATGCCATCTGTAACGTGAATGAGCTCTCTGCAGGGAAAGGCAAAATGGGGAGGGATGTGGGGGCCTACAGTTGCAAAACACATGCTGATGCTGCTTAAAATGTCATTCTACTGTGGAGTTACAGTCATAGCAAAAGCATTGCATGCCATAATATTGGGTGGGAGAAATTCCAGCATGCATAATTGTTGCCTTCCTTTCCCCTCACCTTTCTCCTCAGCCCGTTTCATGTGTATACGTTATCCTATGGGTCATCTAATATGAATTGGAGAAAATTGCACGATTCCCTAATGTCCACATCACACAGCTTGATTTGCATTTACTTGTAACTGAAAACACATGGCTAGTCACGGTTTAAGGAAAATAAAAAGGATTACAGCAGTTCCAGACCATGACTGAAAGGAGTTATCCAGCCCCTGCATTGTATCATTTAGCTTCACAGTGGAGCAGATACCTAATCTAACATACAGCAGGCCATCTATAATCAAAGGGTTTGCTGCTCCCCAGCCGTCCTGGAGCAATCATTTAAGCATTTGGCATGACAGATCTCCAAAGCTCATTTGGTGAAGGGAAAGCAGCACCAAAGGGAAAACCCAGGTAGGAAAACCTTTAGGAGACTGATTGAAATTGCAGGTGACAAGGGGATTGATGGCAATGGCAATTAGGTGGTCCCTGGGAAGTAGATAACTGTTAGAGATACAAAAGCTTGGTTCTGCGTGGGACGCCACTCTTGTCTCCTGGTCGAGACAGTGACCTGCTCTCTTCTCTGAGATGGCAGAGTGATTTCCAGCAGGGCTCCTGCTCTGCACCTCATTGTTATTCAGGAAAGCCCAGAGCTGAATATTTTCGCTGTTCTCATACCCCGATGAGATTGTTCTGCCACGACGCAGTCAGTACAGTGCCTGAGAAAATTACTTTGTGAAACGCTGGGCTTCAAACCATTACCTTAAGAAAAATCCTTAGGCTGAATGTAAAGCACAATGTGATGCAAGTGCTTGTGTCCTTTCCTTTCCTTCCTCACTTAATTTTGTTTTATTTTATTTTTATTTTATTTCATTTTTATTTTATTTCTTTTTAGAAATTTATTCATACTGTGGATTGTTTGTTTTTTCATAGTTCTAGGCTGATCAGACTGATGGATAACTAAACAATGAATCCTGTGACTGCACTACTGAAATTATCTCAACCACCAAAATGTCTGTTTAATCTACATCAGAGTGCCTACACTCCTTTTGTGCCCAGATAAATCAGCTAAGCATAACAAAGTACACCCCAGCATTCATTTCCAAAGATCTGAGAAATGGTTTGTCTTAGCGTAGTTCTACTGCTGGCAGCTGTCTGGCAGTGTTCCTGTCAAAAAAATGGGGGGGCACAAAGGAAACTTCTCTGTGTGAAAGAGAAGAATGATTTTATTAAAATCTGAATTCTGGAGGTTTTCCTTGTTTTATTTTTATTTCTATCACCCGTCAATCAATATTCTCACTGAGGTAAATTAAGATCCTTTCAGGAAAAAAACATGTTTGTTTTCTTCTTCTTTAGTTGTTCTTTCTTTTTGAGTGGATAGTATCTATCTGAGGCAGCCAAAGCCTCATGGATGTGGGCAAACTTCCAGTCTTGCTGAAGTGAGGCCCAAACATAAGAAATGTTGTGAAAGCAATGGCACTCCTGGTGCTCACATACATGCTTGCACAACATCTTGCATCCAGAACCAGCCAATTTCCGGAGTCAAATTTGCAGCTGTGGCTTTCAGAAGACGACAGCCTAGCCTCCCAGAGAACATCCCCTCCATGACACTGAACTGAAGCATGGAAGGACTTCACTGCTACTGTGGGGTTTGGGTTCAAGCACACCCAAAGCCATGCCACCAGATCTGGCCTCTGGGTGTCATCAGGGGAAAGAGGTTGGGCAGAGGACACCCAAGAACCAGCTGAAAAAGGGCTCCCCAAGCTCTGCAGACCTGACAGGGCTATTGCATGGTGCTCACACTTGTCCTGCACCTCCAGCTTCCTCCTTGCAAGGCAGCAAACTCATCAGCTGAACATAAATTGGGGGGGGGTTTGTAACATAAAACAAATGACCTTTTAATCCTTCCAGGGTGCTGAATGGAACTAATAACAATGTTAAACTGGTTTCCACCCGAGTGAAATTTTCTGGGCCTGTGTTTCTGGATTCTATTACTAATCTTATAGAGGAAAAAAAACAAAACTCCAAACAATGCTTTTCTGCCTTTTATTCCTTGAGATAATGGAATAACATGCAATTGTCATTCACTAAATAAGTCTCTCTGGGCAGGATATAAAGGAACCACAAAATCTGACACCCCCAAATGAAGAGATTAATTAATAACAAACACAATGAAAATTAATTTTTAAAAGAAGCACAAAAGGCCTCAGAACATGGTCTGTACATGGTGGAACATGGTAGCTGGGACCATTACAGCCCTACCAATGATGCCTGCCCTACTCAGAACAATCTTTCCTGGAATATGTCCTGTTGAGTTTTCTGTTTGTTTCAGTATACTGTTTGCCACTTAGAGCAGTCCAACTGGCTGTATGACTCCATAGGATGCTAATAAAATTTAATAGCAAATCTTAAAAAATGTTTATTTAATTGTACCCTAGAAATATTTGATTAAAGAAAATTTTTTCTCCCCCTAGCTGTATGGTTTCTATTTGAAGTGCTTTTGGATAGGACTCAAGGTATTTGGAAATTTGCCAGGAAGGGGTGTAAACAAGGGAGGCGTGGAGCTTTTATTCTCAGAGAATGTACGGCAGATCCAGGGTGCAGCATTGCCGGGGTGTTTGTGATTTAAATTCAAATCAGACACACAAAAAACCCCAAACAAAAAGGCACCACTTATAGTTGGGAAATAAGTGTACTGGAATCATCTTGTTGTGGAATTTAGATAAGAAAGGATTTATCTGTAGTTCATCTGTCTGCCAGAACAAGGTTGATCCCTATGCACCTTCAGTACTCTAGTCTCTGAACAAGTATGAGTAATTCTCAATGTATTTATTTTTTTCTTCCAAGGAGATATGTTACAGTATTAAGAAGTAGAGCTGGAATATCATAGTGTTTCTCTACTCCCAAAGCAGGATCAGCTCACTCCTTTTGTTTACCTTGTTCTTGAATGTCTCAAATGTTGGAAATTTCACCACTTTTCATGGAAATCTCTCCTATTGCAGAGCTATTTATCACCTACAGCTTTTTCCTGATGTTTACCCTACATCTTCTTTCCTGCAAGTTAGGCAATAACTCGTTAATCTTTGTCCAAGCCATAGAGGACAAAGAGAACAACTCCTTCTCTCTTTGAAGCAACTTTTCAAATTGTTGGTATCTTTTATCTTCTCTTTTCTAGCTGAAGATACCCAATAAGGTCTGCATTTTCTAGACAAACATTTTTGTTGTCCACGTCCTTCTTAAAGTACAGTGTCAAGGATATCAGGTGAGAAGTGCTTTGCGTACCTGCATGGAAAGATTACTTCATGTGTCTTTTTATGTGCAATTCTCCTGCTTACAGAGCCCACTACAATATTTATTTTTTTGCAGTCGTGTGACAATGTTGACTCAAGTTCAGTCTGTGAACCTTGGTAACCTTCGGATCCTGTTTCACAGGGCTGATGCCCAGCAGACATTTTGCATCCGGTGTTTGTACAGTTCATTATCTCCATTTAGAAGTGTTCGCTTTTCTGTTTTCATTGAACTACATCCAGTTTTTCTCAGCTCATTTCACCCATTTGTCAAGCAGATTTTAAATTCTAATCCCATCCCTCAGAATGACTGCGGTTTCTCTGTCCCTGATATTCAAGCATTAAAGACCTGCCACCATGCATCAAATTAGGGAGTAATCTCCCTAATTCATAAGCCATTTAACAAAGTATATGTCCAAGAGCTGTAAGACACCTGTCACTTGTCTTGGAAAGCTGAGAGTAAGGTCAGCTTCCATCATGGCTTGCACAGGTTCTCAAAAAGCACTGCATCTTATTATCAAGATGGCTTTGGGCACAAAGAGAACTGGTAGCATGGCCCAAGCCCATGGCTGTCAACATTTCATCCAGAATTTAAGAATTTGTGTTAGCCAGGAGCCACAATATCATCACAGCCCCACTGCTGGTCACCTCACAAAGACACAGACTGGGAGCTGGAAGCTGTGTTCATGACCCGTTTATAGCACAAGAAACACATAGTAACTGCCATGCATGTATGTGAACATATTGTTGTATGATCATGGACTTAAATACATTTTTAAAATCACTCATGCTTCTGTAAGTTACATATTATATATTTCCATTTGGTTTTTATATATACGTTAAGGACATATATATAATACATTATATATATACATTAAGGAAGTAAAACATCTCCCTGATGAGGAAAGGCTGAGGGAGCTGGGTCTCTTTAGCTTGGAGGAGACTGAGGGGCGACCTCATCAATGTTTACAAATACGTTAAGGGCGAGTGTCAGGAGGACAGAGCCAGGCTTTTTTCAGTGATGTCCAGTGACAGGACAAGGGGCAATGAGTGCAAACTGGAACACAGGAGGTGCCACGTAAACATCAGAAAAGACTTCTCTACTGTGAGAGTGACAGAGCACTGGAACAGGCTGCCCAGAGAGGCTGTGGAGTCTCCTTCGCTGGAGACATTCAAACCCCACCTGGACACGTTCCTGTGTGATGTGCTCTGGGTGATCCTGCTCTGGCAGGGGGGTTGGACTAGGTGATCTTTCAAGGTCCCTTCTAACCCCTAAGATTCTGTGATTCTGTGATATTACATGGTAGGAAAAAAATACCAAAATTTCTGCTCATTTGCCATAGAGAACATTGATACTGTGCTATCTATAACTGCTGTAAGGGAAATTATGGTACAAAGCACTCTCCTCTTCTAACTCCAGCCAAATGCATATTGCATCTCCCTCTAGTGGCTTAATTTACGTGTCCATCCTCCAACAGTAAATCTGAAGAGAGCTCATTTCTAAGCATATCCTTCGGTTGAGATATCTTCTGTTTCTTTAGTTCCTGACAATGTTAAAGTCTGCCTGAATTCTCTGCTGCAGCACAACCAAACTCTGGCTTTTGCATTAAGAAAATAATGATACACCCAAGGAGGTAAATGTGAATTTCCAGTCAAAAATTGGTTTGGTGGTAAACCTAGCAGAAACCATGAGACAGAAGCCAAGTCAAGTCTGTCAGACACCTTTGTAACATATATTTGTATTTCTCTTTAAGAGACTGGAAACATCCCAGAGAACAAAATGGTTCTGAAGGTTTTGGGCACTAGATGTGTGCTGGGTAGCTTTAGAGTTATAGTCAAAACACTGTTGCACGCATATATAGGAGGATATTTTGGAGGGATGGCTTATGCTGAGATACTTGTCTACATCACTCCCACTCAAGCTACTAGTTTTCAGGCTTGCGGGTAAGTCATCATCTAACTAATCAGCTATAAAATGAGGCGGTCACGACTCTCAGTAATTTCTCCCTTCTCTTCCCATCACTGAAACATGCCATATGCCTCAGAGCACAACATGACCACCCCAGCTGAAAGTCGAGAACTTAACTACCCTCTGTGTTCATTAGACATTCTGTGCCTCTCTCCAGCCCTGTGTCCTTCCTCCAGAAGACACATAAAACCAAGGTCTTGGGCACTTGTGTTAATTAACATTCCCATAGTCCTTTTTGCAAAACTGGAGATAATAGTCCTGGTGTGCTGGCCAACTTCCAGTGTGAAAATTACATTCAGCTTACCTCGAATTCCCCTGGCAGCTGGAGGTGGCTGAGGTATTCTGATGCTCTGTGTCCTTTGCTGTGCTCTGCACGCACAATGAGCCAGCCTGGGAGCTGAATTGCAAAGGAATGGGGAAAAGCTCTCCTTTGAAAAAATGCACCAGCCAAAGGTATAATCAAAGCCAAGCACAAATACAAGGAGCTTATCCACTGTTAAAATGGAAAGAAAAGAAGAGAAGAGTTTATTTACTTCCCACTGACTAGTCTCTAGCAATAAATAAGGAAGTTTTCCTGTTTTTCTTCATTTTTCAGTACACAGCTGCTCTTATAAATCACTAGTCATAAATCTGAGAGAGGAGTCTGTAGCAAAGCCATAATTAAGTCTTAAAATGTAGGTGTCCTTTTATTAGTTTCTGGGTCTATATTCACATTCTCCATGGCTCTAGACAAGACAGTTTTCTTCTTAGTCAAATGTCTCAGGTACACCTAGCTGAAAACAAAATGTGCTTATTAAAACCAGTTGTTACTGTTTTTTTTAATAAAGGATGAGACTCAAATTCCTGCAGTTTAAATTTTATCTTTGTTATGAATGTAAATGCTGTTTGGGATATTCAATTTAAGTCCTGAAGCTGTTGCTAAAGACTTGTCACAGAGAACTTATTTGCCTAAAAGTGAGAAACACGGAACCAAAATTTTGCCAAATGTTTGTTTCGGTGTAGCTCTTTGTAGACTGCTTCTACTCTATTTTAAATCTCTGTTTCTACTAGAGATGAACAGAGGACTTGAAGACTCTGCATGGACATTCTAGGGTCCTTTTGAATGCTACCATGCCCTATCCATGATGCAGTTTTTCCTCCATAGCTGTATGTGATATATGTAAATGCTTTCCTAAAGCCTCGTCATCCAAATCTAAGGAGTCAGATTGTAAAATTCCAGCAAAGTATCCCATTATCTCACCTGATTTGGAACTAGATTACAGAAGAGACAGTCCTTTGTTGATGGCTTTAGAAAGCTCCTGGTTTCTTTGCCTGTTGCAGAAATTCTTTAATTTTAAGAGGTTTGTTAAAAGCTGAGGGAGCTGGGACTGTTTATCCTTAAGAAGAGGAAGCTGCTCAGGGGATCTTATTCATGTATAAATAGCTGAAGGGAGACTGCAAAGAGGAGGGATCCAGGCTCTTTTCAGTGGTGTCCATTGGCAGGGCCAGAGGCAAAGGTCACAAGCTGAAACACAGAAGTTTCCCTCCAAACATCAGAAAATAGGTTTTCACTGTGGTTGCCTAGGGAAGTTGCGGCATCTCCATCCTTGGAGGTGTTCAAAGCTATCTGAATACAGTCCTGGGTAGCCTGGTCTAGGTGACCCAGCTTAAGAAGGGAGGTTGGACCAGATGACACCCAGAGATCCCTTCCAACTTCAACCACTCTAATTCTGTGAATTTTCACCTCGTTCCATGCTGTTGAAGTCTAGGGAACAGAGGCAAGATCCAGATGTAAGGCTGACAAAGAGCTGGCAAGGAGACAAATTGCAGCTTCACTGTCAACATGCTGACTTTAATCTAAGTGCAAAAGGAGAAAAGCGAATGTGGGCCAGCATTTCAGAAGGGATATCAGTGTGTCCTATCACATGCTCATCTCGTCCATTGTCTCTGTTGGTGATTATGTCAATGCTTTCGGAATGGATAACAAGAAGAAAGTAAGACTTGTCTTCACTTGTCAGTCTGAAGATGACATGGTTTGCATGGCACCAGCCCAGCAGAAAGGGAGGGAGGACATGATGCAAAGCAGAGGACAGCAGGCACAGATGTTTGTATTTCCATGAAGTCCAACACAAAATCATTCTGCGTAATAACCAGACTGAATATTCCAGTTATTCCAGCTATTCTGAGGCCTGAGTCTCTGAAAAATCTTTTTGCTTCAAGGCAACATGTTGATCCAGGTATAAGCTGTTCTGATAGGCTTTTTGAGATTAAGAAGTAAAATTAACAGATTCTAGAACAGAGAAAAGCTATTTCCCACTGTGATCCTCAAGACTTGTTCACTTGATAGTTAATCCTTCCATTTCATTCTTATCATACATCTTTTTCTCAGAAACTGGAAGAACAGGATACCTGCTAACTTGCTTTAGGTTTGTTCATTGGGCCATCAGCAAAGAGTAGTAGTGCTTTGCTCGAAGTTTTAAATCACTGTTTATTTCAAACTAAAATGGACTTGTCAATCTCTGTGATTAGCTTTTAAAACAAACTAAGTTATATTTATGATAATCTTCTGTATCTATCTGCAAGATTACTTTATTTGTCCTAGGCTGTGGATCCTTGCTTGATCTTAGATTATGATTTGTTTGTTCTATCTGTTTCTCAGAGATTTATATTCTGAAACTTCTCCAGTGGCACTAACAAAGATATGATAACCCGAGTGATAAACCAGCTCTACTTTTAAGTTTCTTATAAAACTTCATTACAAGTGAAATTAATCATTGTAGACTTTAATGTGAAGAGAAGACAGAGGCGGTTATTTGATGGACTGTGTTCAAAAGGCTGGGTAAGCTTTATATCACTCTATATGATAATAAAAAATTACGGTATGAGACCAAGGTCATATCATAACACATGAGCAACAACACCGTGTGTTCATGATACACTGACAAAGGATGCTGGTTCAGCTTTATAGCTCATACCATAACCTTTCACTACTTCATACACACTCCTAATATATTTGCAGCTCAGCTACCTACCTGAAAATACACAATATTTTAAGAATAGATAGTTACATTTAGTTCCATTTAACTCAAGAAAAACCTGTCTTACATGCCTACATGAATTTGTAATTTTCAGAAGTACAAGGCCTGTCCTAGATCTATGTTCAACTAAAGTGATGATGTATTTATTATTATATATATATTCTTATTTATCCATCTTGCTCAATACTTTGAAATCCTTTGAAAGTTCCAGAAATAAAGTAGATTCTGCAGGCAAAAGAGAACATCATGGTCTGTTGTGTTCAGAAATCCCCTGTCGATGGGAAAGAGTAATCCTACTGAGAAGCTGTTCTGCTCAGTATTGGAAATGAATATATACCACTCTTTGGTTTTGGTTGGTTTTTTGTTGTTTGTTTGCTTTTTTGTCAGTTCAGGGTTTTCTGTTTGTTTGTTTGTTTTGGATTGGTTTGTTGTTTTGGTTTTTTTTTTGTTGTTGTTTTTGTTGAGAGAAGGCAAATGTGTATAAAATAACATATTTCCAGCTGTTATCTCTTGGTGAATGAAAGGCTGTAATACAGGCTTGCCTGGAATGAGCTGAAGAAGGAATGTGTCTAACTGTGGCTCTGAAGGAAAGATAATTGTTCAAAGTGCCCCTATTCCTGCATGCCCATGGAGCACTCAAGCACAAAGAGTCACTTACACTTTCATGTAGTCACCATCTACTTAATTCTACCGTGCAATCCTGGGAAATGTGTATTACACAGCTGAGACCTGAACAGAGGTTTCCTGGCCCAGTAAGTACAAGCCAGTGGATCATAAATATAATCAGATGTTTGCATGTTTGCAATTCATTTAAAGTAGCTAGCTGGCATTGGAGATGTGGCATAGAAATACATAGAGGATGAAATGATGAAATTACAGTAGGAAATTAATTACCTCAAATCTTACCAAAAGGCATCTTGTTCTTCATAATTTTTAAGGTCTTGAGCTATCTCAATTTGGTAAAGCTTAACTGAGAGTTTGCTAAAAATAACCATCCACCACCCACTAAATAACTAAATTATCAAATAGATTTTACAGTATCACAAGGAGAGTGGACAAGACATGCTCTGTCCCTTTCTCCATTGTCAGTAGGGCCAGACTCTAAGCATATGGAAAAGGTGAAATTCTGCTAGAATACTTTTCAACAGAAAAACTTGAATATTTAATGCTGTGGGAATCAGCAATTAGAGACAATAAAGTTGTGCTCAGGTGATTTGATGTAACACACATACTGTACTTCATCTCTTCTGGCGAGATGAGAACAGATTTGAAAGTTTCAGTTGTAAAACAGGAATTTAAATGATAAAAATATTCCAATGTGAGCAGTATCATAACAAGTCTACACAGATGCATTGTGAAGTAATTTCATGCAGTCATGGATGAATGGGATTTTTTTTTCCCCAGAACATGCAGGAGGAGATGACAGATTTAAGTGCTTCATGTGATTAAGTAGACAAGGTGGCCATTTTTCTGCATTTATGCAGAAGCAATAAAAACACGTGGTCATGCACCAAATCCTAGGGTCAAAACTGCAGTTACTACTCAGGCAAAACTCCCACTGACATCTGTATGCTTTATTGAATTTGGGCAGTGAGCTTGCTTTCATGCACTTAGCCCTCGCATGTTCTTAAATAGCACCATCAGGTGGCTAAGTGGGGGAGGAAAAAGGCAACAATCCACGTAGTCATTTTAATGCCTAAAATCTGTGGCTGCTCCTTTTTGCACCCCTAAACCCGTGAAGATTGAGCACTGCAGCCTAAAGAGCATTAGAACAGTCTGATCTACGAGCTGGAGTCTTACAGGGGGATTTCTGTGGAAACAAACCACGCTGCTATAGCCTGAAGGCATTCAATGAAGTTTTGGGCCTCTGTTTTTTTGACCCATTTGTGGTTTAAAACAGCAAGTTTAGTGCAGCTGCACAGGGCATGAGCTGAAGTGCTAAAGCTTGAGCCTTTAGAAGATCATGCTGAAAAACAAGGAGGAATACTCTGTTTTAAGCCTGCTCACTGACCCTGCTATAGGTGGTGTGTGAACAACAGAGGACAGGATTAGTCCATTATGTTCTGTTTCATGCTGAACTGTAAGATGAATTGACTCAATCTGTAAAAATTAATGTTAGAAAAGGGAAATGTTTCCTTCACATCAACCACCTTTGCATAAGCTCAGACCCACACCAGAGAAAACAGGGAGATGGGAAAGTGCCCTCTGTCAAATGTACCTCTCCCCTCTGAGGAGCCCCATAGTTTTAACCAACTCTTCGGTGTCCAAAGAAGTCTCACACCAAAGTGCCATGCGGTGCTCTGAGTCTGCCAGCACTTGCACTGGCCAATTTCTGACTTGAATAATAACAATGAAACATGATTGATCTGCTTGACATTTACAAAAAGGTGCTTGTTAAAAACAGTTCCTCCCGACTTAATTAACACTAAAACCCTTTAGGTGTTCAGCAAGTACACACTAAAACAGCTGTCCTTTTCCCTGAAATGGAAGTAAACTCGAAGTAAGCTTCAATAAAACCAATGGACTATGACTTCTTCCAAGCACAACTGTAATGAAATGTTACTGCTGTAATATCCAGCTAAATAAAGACTGGTGAGCTGGCTAGGCCAGCTGCAGTGGCAGATGCAGACAGGATCATGAGCTTTAAACAATGCTATCACTGAATAAACACAGACGAGGAGATAGCATTTCTACACCTCCCCAGTTTCCATGAAATTAGGTTTTGTTATTCTAAATCCAAAAGCTGATAATCCTCTCAGTATAAAATGAATAGCAGTAATTATTCCATAAATGGCATCATAAACTACCATTAGTCATTAGTCACAAATATTTGGAATTATATGTCGCCCAACGTTGGAAATTGTATGCATATTTGAGGAGACTTGGTGCTTTGGTTGGTGAAAGAGATCACCTGCTGACTTACAGTATTTTACCTTTATGTCATGCTTTGCTTCTTAGGAAAACTAATGCATGACCTAATGGCCACATCCAAACTGGAATCCTCCCTTATAGAAATATACTGGTAAATACCAAGTTAAGGACTGCATATAGGAGTAAGCTAACCAGCTGAATACAAATCATTTTTCTATGCTAAATGTGGGCAAAAACAGAGAATGTACATAATTTATGAAATACTTAAGTTGCAAAATTAAATCCCACCCCAAACCAAGGTCAAAGTTCAAAAATTCCTCCAATTTGTCTGTTGCATATGATGTAATCTAAAAAAATCAACCTGAAAAAACAGAATTAAAAAAAAAAGACAATATTTTTCGTGAAGCTTTTTGAGAAATGGTTGCGTTAGTGTGAAATGTTTAAATCTCACCAGCATTTTCCAAAGAAAGAAAATATTATTTAGTCTAGCCAGTCACAGATTCAACAGAAAATAAATGCCAAATAAATATCAAAATTTATCTCGCATCCCAATCTAAGTATCAAAATCTATAATACTCGGTCTTACAGTATGGGTCCACAGACTGGGTTCAGATGCATATTTGATCAATTCAGCATTTGTTTTCTTTTATCATCCTTAAAACTGAACCTTTCACCCCATTAAAAATGGCTTGGAAAGATAAGACTCCATGTGGTTATAAGGTATAAAACTGTGTTTATTAATGATGGGGATGATGTGATTACACTGGCTCGTATTAAGTAACAGCATTTTACCCAACAAGAAGTTCCAGTGAAGTCAAAAGGCCACTTGGCCCTTGGGTAATAAAGTGCTCTCATGCCTTAATGGAGATGACTCAGTCCTACCCCTGTGCATTTTATTGGATACTATTTGGACAGCATCTGAACAGATTAAATGCTACTTTTGTGGAAGATAAATCATCACAAATTCACCATGTCACCTAAGCTCATTTTTATAGTATTTTCAGGGAAGGAGCTTTAAGCTCAGATAAATGTTGAAGATGGCACTTTCACTGAAAATAACCGGTCACTGGGAAATAAATGAAATGTGTATAGATATTGCTTTTAAAGATAAACTTGGTTGCCAGGTTTTAAAAAGCTCACTGAAAACAAATAATCGAAATGAAACTCAGTTTATCTTGCCGGGATTCACACAGAGCCCGTGAAGAGTGATCTGAAGATTATGTATGTCCATGGGTCCTTCAGGCTTTTCCAGAAGCCAATGGCCAAGCTCCACAAGGAAGAGCAGGCAGAGGCTGCAACTGTGAGGAAGGCTCTCTCAATCCCTATGCTGCTCTTTCATAGCCAGCATCTTCTCCCTCTTTGTTTATTTGCATCAAAGAAACTTTATGTAGCTATAACATCCCCAACTTACTGCGGGGTGAAAGACAAAAGTTCTGGGAAATATTAATACCTTTTAATACAAACAAACAGGAGGAGCAGAAGAGATCTCATTGTTTAACATAACCATCCTATAGCAATCTGTTCGGGACAACAGGAACAGATACCTGAAGGGTAGTTATATTTTATTATCCTTTGGGCCAAACATGACAGTTTATCTTTTAAGAACAAACTGAAGGGAACATTTCCTTCCCTCCCTAGCATCCTATTACTGTATTATAAGGGGGGGGATGTGTGATTGTTTATCATTGCTTATAACATATCACTAAACAATTAAGCCTCCTTCAAGTAAGGTGATGGATTTGTAATGAATTTGCTTAGCAAAGTAATTCATGCATACATCCTTACCAGATATCAGTTACCTGTTTCAAAAGATCTGGGGCATCCATCAATCAAAAGGGTCCAGACTGTTGTTAATTTAGAGGCACATATTTCTACTTAAACAGATTTTTTTGATAGCAGAATTTAGAGACACAAAAGCAAGATACATAACCCCATTCTTTTAATAGAATCATAGTATGATTTGGGACATTTATAGATCATCTAGTCCATTCAATTCTGTTTTAGGAATCATTTTAGTTGCTTAATTATATAATTATAATTCTCAACAGCAACATCACAGTTTTTCCCTAAGGATATTAACATATGTCCTCAAAAATTCTTTTTTTGGGGCTGAAAAGCAACTGACATTTCCTTAACTTCATCTTACCTAAAGAGGTATCAGCTGTGTCAAGAGCAGTGATTAAGAACCACACAAATGTAATAAACAGTTATTTCATTTTCATGAACTATAATTTCTCAATCCACTATTTTCAGGGAAAGATGACCTGGTACTGAAGATGTTAGCTTAAATCTTGAGAAACACAGATTCAGTTCCTAGCTCTTCTCCCTTATTCCAACTCTGTAGCTTATCTGAACACCTTTCTTTTTTTTTCTTCTTTTTTTTTTCTTCTTTTCTTTTCTTTTCTTTTCTTTTCTTTTTTTTCTTTTCTTTTCTTTTCTTTTCTTTTCTTTTCTTTTCTTTTCTTTTCTTTTCTTTTCTTTTCTTTTCTTTTCTTTTCTTTTCTTTTCTTTTCTTTTCTTTTCTTTTCTTTTCTTTTCTCTTTCCTATTGTTAATTTCCCTGTACTGCTAATACTGCCTGGTTTTAGTCAATAAATATTAATAAAAAGAATAATGATTTCTCTACATCAGTCATTTTAAGCTAAGTGCAGACAGTTTTGGACTGGTTTCATGTGTGCATTACCTGACAGGCCAGAGGTTGATTTACATCCACAGCTGTGCACACACATACCCTCACAGGTCAAAGCAGAGCAAGAGGATAATCTGCAGCTGACACACACTGGTATGACCATGTTGATATGCTGGGAAACCTTGAACAGATTTGCTAACTGGAGAGAGTTTAGTAAATCACGGGTTATCCAGCTTCATCCAAATTACATCAAGGAATCATGCAGAGTTGTCAGTTTAAGAGCCAACTGCATACTGTTATACTCCCTACGTTGCTGATAAAACCCGAAAACATTTACTCTCTGGTTGGACTGTAATAATGTTGGTTTTTTTCTCATTTTTCAATTTTCATAATTATTTTCAGTAATTTATCAGGGTTGCAATTTTTTGTGCTTTGTCTTTGTACACAGATTGACTGTTCCTCCCAAGGACGTTTCCCTTGCTGTCAGACAATGGTAGGATCAAATAAAGGGCATTTAGACCCTCTTGCTTCTTAACAATTAATTAACAGACAGAAGATGGAAACAAAGCATCTTATTTATGCTTTGCTTTTCCCCATTACAGCAGCTTTCAGAGAAGCCAAACAAAGTATTTTTTATTACTTCACATAATTATCATTGTACTTAATGGAATTATGGAAATCTGTTAAAGAGCTGGCAGTGTCTGGCTACTGTAGCTCACATTGCAAGTGATGGGTAGCCATAAAAAAAACAACCCATGCAGTTCTGAACTAGGCACCTCAAAAGGCAATGGGGGTACATGTTGCAAGTGCTCAGTGTAGACTGCCCAGGGAAGTGTTGGCGTCACCATCCCTGGAGGTGTTTAAGGAAAGACTAGATGTGATGTTTAGTGCAATGGTCTAGCTGATGTGGTGAGGTTAGGTCATAGGTTGGACTTAGTCCCAGAGGTCCTTTCCAACCTAAATAATTCTGTGATTCTGTGATTCTGTGATTCTGTATCTGCAGGAAGGATCTGTATGTACTTAATAGGTCCATTTATGCATCATCTGAGCAAACTTTGAAAAAGTCCATGTCCTTTGAATATGCTCTTTGGAATATCAAACCTGTTAATTAGGCAGTTTCAGTGTGACTTGAGCTCTTCTGAATGACATGGCCAGAAAAGCTATTTTGCAAAGATGTAGATGTATGTGAGTAGTCATTCCCTATGGCTTGTGCTGGGGTGAAAATACGACAGAAAGCCAGGGAGTAGGTAAGGAAAACCCTTTGAACTGGCAGCGAGGTTTTCCATTTTATGGAACAGTTGAAGCCAATGGCATGGCTGGAAAGTTTGGGCTCAGCATGCCTAAGCCTGCTCTTTGCCTCACAGTGTGGGGAGACCCCAAAATAATCCTCTTATAAAAGCAAGAGCTGCTGAAACATCCTTTCCAACTCCAGTTTCTTCACCTTATTCCCTCCCAGGTGAGCTACTTCAGTATATGTGAGTAGCACATCATAATGCATCAGAACATGAATTTATTTTGATATTATGCTCCTGGGACAATATCAATAATCTTTTTTTTTTTTCATTTTTATTGCTCTGATGTTGTATTTCTTCATATTGAACTTTCCATCACCTGCTCGAAAAAGTACAGAAGAGCTCATCTCTTGTAAAATAAGTAAAATTATGGCTATGTTTGCCTTCTGCTGTCCCTCCCTAATGGGACTATTGCCATTTTGAGTAATGAACCTCTATTTTAATTCCTCCTTCTTTTCTGCAAGAACAAAAGGAAAAACTGGACTATAAATCATTCAGAAATAATTCATTTTTGGTCTGTTATGCCTGTTTAAGTGCTCTTTATGCTTATCCTCTTCTCAGGAAAAATAAAATCTGGATTATCATTTGAGTTTATAGTTTGTTTTGATTTAAGAAGTCATGAAAAGAAAAGGTTATTGAAGAGGTAGCCAAATACCCTTGAAGAAGGGTCAGGCTGCAGGCCTCTCCAGTCCATAATTCAGCTAAACAGGACCAGAAGCCGGTCAAAAAGTCAAGCAACCAAACAACAGTACTGAGATATATATTTTCAATTCAGTGTGATCAATGGATATTATTGCACAGAAAATACCTGCCCTAAAAACCAAAAGAATAAGCACACAAAATATGGAAACCTGATTACTGTGAGGGCAAAGTATTATAGCTGTGCTTCAAATAATCTGTGGAAGGTTACATGGGAAAAAAAAATGAGGAAATGTTTATAAAAGACCATCTACATCTAGCAACCCTGATCTATTTCAAATTATCAGTATTTGAAAAAGAGGAATTGCAGCACAAGGAAAACAGTCTCGATTTCTACTTTAGACCAGCAGCAAGTTTCTGTTTGAAGGTGGGCACGATACCTGGATTTTCAAGCACTCAGGTCTCTGAAAGGGACTTTTGCATCTTAAAACATTAATTTACTCCCTCAAATGTGACTTTACAGATCTGGATGGTATTGTCCAGCATGTTACACTGGGGAAATGCTGTCAGGGTGTTCATTGCACTCCCTGAGAGTATGGGCCTGAGGTCTGATAGCTGCATGGGTGGGGTTGTGACTTCAAGCAGGGAAGATCACCAGTGCCATTGCTCAAGTGAGAGGGTCTCCAGTGACACTTCCCCTGCTGGAAGAGGTACAGCTGAGTACATCCAGGTAACATTCCTACATGTGCTCTGGCTTGGTGCTGCTGCAGCCTGAGGTGAAGGAATGGTGTGCTGACCCTGCAGAGCAGCAGCCCATGGCAGTGCAGCTTGGGACTGATGCCAGGGGAGGTGTCCTGCAGCCTCAGCTGCTTGAAAGGAGAGCAAGGAATACTGGCATGCATTCAGAACACTTAATTAAAAAAAATAGAAACAGCTGAAAGCAGAGATTGTCCTAAAATAGCCCAGGAGATTTTAGAGACCCTTGTGCAATCTCTTCTTCCCCTCTTCTTCAGCAGTCTTATCCCTGGTCAGTAACAACCTGGTTCTGTGACAACAAATGGGTCTGTTTCCAGCAAATACACGATGTACATACTGTTGCATTACTTTGAAGTGACTCGTGTCCAGTCCTGCACCATGTTTGTTGGAGCAAGAAGGAATTCTCATTGTCCCACTGAAGTGGACATTGCAAGGCTTGCCTGTGTCATGGAAAAAGCCAGCACAGCAAGTGCAGGGTCTGAACCCATGCTGCACACTGACATGGTGCAAGACTAGCTTGCATAGTCAACCTGTGCTGCCATTCACGTGTCCAAAATGCAAATGCAGGCTCATCCCTAGCCTCAAAATATGGCCACGTCACATCAGGCCCCCTGAGTTTCAATGTGCATGGAGGGGATTGGTTCCTCACAGCACCAGGCAGGGCAGGCCTGGTGACAGATACATGGAGAGAAGACAGATGACACAGTGCTTCCTACCCCTCTGGAGACAAAAATTTTGAGCTGCATAGTAACAATCAGAGTGTTACAATTCTCTGCTGTTAGCCTTTGTGGACCATCTTCCTCTACACACTTCTGAATACAATCAGCCTTTTAACACACTTGGAGAAGGCCTTTTGATTCTGATTATTTGGAAAATAAAATAAAATAAATAAAATCACAGTGAATAATACTATTTACTAATCAGCTTTAAATGGAAAAAAAAAAAAAAGGGCAGCATTAGTTTGCAACTTTCAGTGAGTTATCATTCTTGAGATGTTTCATTTATGAGCTATGTGTCTGATACGTCTGAACTTTCATAGAGTTTCAGCCAGGCTGTGATCATTATTAAGCTATCATACACAAAATACAAGATGTTTTTGACAGTACCTGTCAGCTGCTGAGACAGATTCTTTCCTGATAAAACATGCAACGAGTTTGACAATCATGTAGTCAAATGTTTACCCACTAGTCCACATAATAGTTTGCTTAAATATCTTCGTGCTCCCTCTGTATCCAGGCATGTTTGTTAAGTAAGATACACTGCTGTGCAGATGCATTATTCTATCATCTGCAAAATATATTAAAGATGGAAGGTTGAAACCACAGGTTAATGAATAGCTGTAAACTCTGAGAATCAATTCAAGAACCTAGAAGACACCCTTGGCCCCACCGCTAAGTGTGTGCCTAAAGTGAAATTAACCTAAGACCAAGAGAGCTTAAGAGCCCTAGGGAAAGGGCACTGCTGCTGTTTGCACTTGAAACTATCCTATGAAGGCTGTTATTTTCCCCAAATTTCATTAATATAATTTACCAATTTGCTAGTGAAAGACAAAGATCATTTTTACTGCAGTCACAGCTCTGCTCTGGTTACGTATCTTGTCATCTTAGGCTGCCACTAAGTGCACAGAGGATTCACTTCGTCTAGTTTCAGACACAAATATCAAGAAACACTTGAAAACAGGAAACATAATAAATGTTGAGGGAAGAGGTTATTCTATCAAACTTACTTAGTTGGTCAAGCCAAGTAATAAAGACCTGAGAGTTTCAATAAATGAGAACATTTTCCTGGACCACCTAAAGATAATGTCATTCCAGTAAATATTGATCAGTGGTATTTTTTATTGTCTTTCTCTTCAGTTGCACAGGTTTTGAGTAAATGTGTATATGTGGGTTGACTTTCTAAGAGCATTTCTATTGTGCCAAGTGAAATTGAAATGGGATGAGGGATTATTAGCTGAATTATAATGTGGATAAGGAAAAGGTCAAAAAGAGAGAGAGGCATTTTTGCTGATACAGGAACTACTGTTCTGAACAATGGTTACCAATGAAATTTCTGAAAGAAAGATTTTAGGACAGAACTGACTTGAAGTTTTCTTTGACACCATTGGCATAGAAACACAACTGTTTCTGGTATTTATTGGTGTTGAGGTGATTCATAATAGAAAATGGGGGATTTGTGTGGCCTTCAGAACATACTCAGGGAATGTGACAAAACGCAAAAATACAAAGTGCAGATGTGAGTGTTGAAGGACAAATTAGAAGAAATTCTACAGTGAAGTGGGTGCTCCTTATCTAGAAACTGCAGAAAAGGGAAAAAATACTTGAATGAATTAAGGTTCTAATAGAAGGAAGGATTAATAGGAAAAAGAAATATTGCTAAAAACTGCAACTTCTGGGCACTAAATACTGGTCTGAAAAAGAAGCAGTAAACATGAAGCAAGAAGTCTATGTCAGCCTAACTAAAAAAAAAAAAGCAGAAAAAAACCTGTCTGAGATGGTAAGAAATTCTTAAACCAACTCTGTCATCAGACCAATTAAAACATGGAACTTCACCCATCTATTATCTCTCTTCAACATGTCTTTAAATAACCATACAGGTGTTCAGTGTAGTGCAGCTGGGAAGAAATAAAGGCAACACATTTACTGTGTCTCAGGCAGGGTATTTAAAGACTGGGGAGTGTTACTAGTTTTACAAAGAACTTTTTAAGATTTCATCTGGAATAAAATTTATGACTGACAATTGTGAAAGAGATTTAATCTGAACTAGAGTAGCAGAATCACTAAAATGATACAAATAAGTACATTATAGAGAAGAGCATGTGTAGTGTACCAAAAACAATTATTCAGAAGTAGGTAGGATGGTTCACTGTAAAAATATTGGAAGATTAAATGCTAGAAAAGAAAAGGAGTGACTGAAAGAATCGGCCCAAATGAAACTGAATCCAAACTTAGAATTTCTCATCTAACCAAGAAAGCAGATTCCTCAACAGCTGTGTATTGGGATGTCTGGGAGCAACCCCCAACCCCTGGTGATCCACTTCTGAGTGTGTGAAAGATCAGAGGATGGAGTCAGTGATCCAAATATTTTGTACAGTTATGTTCCAAATTTTTTGTCCACCACACAGACAGCAAAACTTACCAAGGCTGCTCAATTTTCCGGGGATAGGGCAGGGGTTGTGGTAGGAATCTAATGAGAGAACAAAAACAATTTAAGTGATTAGGCCAATAATGCCAATATTGAATGCTTGCATAAAGAGGAAATGGGTTTTGTATCAGCTATGTGTGCAAATATGCCCCCACAAAAGATTAATCTGGCAGCAGCAAATAGCTTACTTGGCTATTTTAAAAAGTCACCTTAAAACTATAAATTTACTGAGTAAATTATTCAGTATGGATTGTTCATGTAACTCTTCTTGTGATGTATGAGAAGAATGAATTTAACTATTTTGAAACCATATACGTGATCCTTTTCTAATCAGCACAGTTCCAGAGATAATAGAATTTATTCATGAAATTTACACTTCAGTGGTGTAAGAAATGGTACAAAATCATAAATGCAAGATCACAGAAGGTATTGAAGCAAGTACAGGCCTGTAATTCAGCTGAAGATTTTGTTTACATCCTAAGTCATCATAAAATTAATATACAGTTGCTGTATCTCAGTGACATGGGGCAGCATTTGGAGTGGCCCACATTGCCATGCTGGTATTTTGCAGAATGACTGGAGAAAATACTGTCCCTGGGATCCACCTTTAAAAGGCTGACCCATAGACCAGTGAAAAAGGTGGAAAACCTCTTTCTAATTCCCATGGACTTTGAACACAGCCTTTAATGTTATGTGATAGTTGAAGTGACGTTATTGAATTTCAGAAATGATGTTCACTTCTGTAGCAAGATGGACATGCAGGAGTTCGTCTTATTAAATATTTGAAGAAAAAAACATCTAACACCCCCAAGCAGACTTCATAGATTATGAATCAAATGGTATCTTGCAGTTTGGCCTTAAGCAGAATACTGGCCATGGGACTTTTGTTTGACTCAGTCCTTAAGAAAGACGTGATTATGTTTTTTCAGCGACAAGAAGCCAAGAATAAGCCTTTCAACTTGTTACAGTGAATAGTTCACTATCTCATTGTATCCCTTCAAATGTGAATTTATCTAGTATACATGTATTTTACAGGAGTATAGTTAATATTTCAGTAACCCTCAGTTACTTTGTGTACCCAGACAGAGACTACTCTGTCCCTTTTACCATAGCCCCTTCTATTGTCAGATGGTAATTTGGTATAATCATGGAGCCATTTTTAAAACTGTTTCCCAGTGATGAAGCAGAACCTTCAATCTTGACTTCTTAGTGTTTGTCTTGTTTGTTGTCTTTATCAAAATGTGTAGGTTTTTTGTAATAATCCACTTCTCATGCTATCCAGATTACTCCCTATCAGTAATTTGTTTTCTTTGTTACTCATTGTCTCATCTTGTTCTCCTTCTACTTGTTATTTGCAAATCCTATCAGAAATTATTTAAAATTTTCTTTCATATCAATGATGTTCAAAGGTTTAAGATAAACAGCCCTCAGCAGCTTCTCACCAGAAATGCATGTATTTTCTAATGATTTCTCATCCATAATCATATTGAGACAACAATTTATACCCATTTTAGGTGTGTCATGTGGATTTTAATAATTCTTTTCACTTAGCAAATGCATCTCAAGGAAAGTGCCTAATGAAGCCTGAGTACCTGATACATGACCAAGTCTTGATGCAGCCACTTTAGACAAAGTAAGAATGAGTCATGTTGTAACCACCATGTAGCATGTCTGGCTGTGTTACTGGGGTTCTACAGCCAAACTACAATCCTTTGAACATCTAGACATGGTATGTTGTATCAACATTGTGATCTTTATCAACCAAGTTTATAGAGTCATAAGCTTGTAGTCAGTTTGACAAGACTCCTTTCCCACTAACTCAGCCTTGTTATTTTAGCCTCCTTTCTTTCTAAGCTAATTGAAACCAATACTAGCCAGACATTATTTTGCTTGGGAAGAATGTCAGGGTCATATCACCTACTCTATTACAAATATTAGACCAGCGTTAGTTTCCCTTCAGCCTTCTGGATCTTCTCAATCAACAATATAACAAGCTCCTCAGACAGCTCTTATAAGGTTTTTGCTTGCAAGTAGTCCAGATGCAGTATGCAACTTCAATTTAATTTAATGCCTTTTTTCTAATTGACAGAAAATACTTTCCTCCTCATTGGATAAGATTATCTTTTCTCTCATTTCTATCTAATAAAGCAGCAGCACCATCGTTAGTACTTCCTTTGTTCTTTTGTTCTTATTATCCTTCATTCTGCAGACTATGAGTTTGTTCTTTTCCTCATCTTACCAGTTTTCTACAATACCCAGTTTCTAATTTATATAATTTTCTATTAAATACTCAACATTTCCATCTGGTCTAAAAATAGATTTACTAAGGTATATATTCGTTTCTCAACTAATAGACAGTTTAATTTTTTTAGTCAAGGACTTATATTGTGTTGTAAATTACATAAACATATTGGAAAACAATTGCCATTGTAAAGCAATGGCAAGACATTTCATCAAGTCTCCTGCCCAGGCTATGTTAAATTCAGTTCCCACTGTTTTCCCTCCATCCTCCAGCACTCAGTGAGCAGTTCTCCCACTCAGGCATGTGCCCTGTGCAACATAACCAGAGAACAGAGGCAGAGAATCACAGAATCACAGATTTTTTCTGGTTGGAAAAGACCTTCAAGATCATAAAGTGCAACCATTAACCTAACTCTACCAAGTCCACCACTGAACCATATTCCTAAGCATCATATCTACTCACCTTTTAAACATCTCAAGGGACGGTGGTTTAACCATCTCTCTGGGCATCCTATTCCAGTGTTTGATAACCCTTTCAGTGAAGAAATTTCTTCTAATATCCAGTCTAAACCTCCTTGGCGCAACTTGAAACCATTTTGTCTTGTCCTTTTGCTTGTTACTGGGAAGAAGAGACTAACCCCCACTTTGCTCTAACCTCCTTTCAGGAACTTGTAGAGAGCAATAAGGTCTCCCCTCAGACTCCTTTTCTCCAGGCTAAACAAACCCAGTTCCCTTGGACGCTCCTCATAAGACTTATTCTGTAGACCCTTCACCAGCTTTGTTGCCTTTCTCTCACCTTGCTGCAGCACCTCAATGTCCTTCTCATAGTGAGGGGCCCAAAACTGAACACAGGATTCAAGGTGCAGCCCCACCAGCGCCAAGCACAGGGGCACAATCACTGCCCTAGTCCTGCTGGTCACGCTATTCCTGATGCAAACCAGGATGCTGTTGGCCTTCTTGGCCACCTGGGCACACTGCTGGCTCATATTCAGCCAGCTGTCAACCAACACCCCCAGGTCCTTTTTCTGCAGGGCAGCTTTCCAGCCACTCTTCCCCAAGCCTGTAGTGTTGCACAGGGTTGTTGTGACCCAAATGCTGGATCAGACACTTGGTCTTGTTCAGCCTCATACAATTGGCCTCAGCCCACCGATCCAGTCTGTCCAGGTCCCTCTGTAGAGCTTTTTTACCCTCAGGTAGGTCAATACTCCCTCCCAATTTAGTGTCATCTGCAAACTTACTGAGGGTCACTGGGAACAGAGCAGGAAGATGCTAAAGGAAATGTGGAGGCAGAACTTGGACTGGGACACAGGACAGTGGAACTGGGAGACCATGGCTATGATGAGCTGTCCTGCTAATACTTCTAAGCTATAAGTCTGTAGTAATTTTGCCTTTACGCGGTCCTACCCCAATCAATTCCTTCTGGTCATATCCTTGCTTGGCTCCCTGTAGCAAATGTCCCCCATATGTCCTCAGGCAGAGTCACTTGTGATTTAGCATGCTGGTTATGATACAATTTGAAAGGGAGAAAGTTCTCCAAGGGTAACCTCTCAACATTTTGAATCATTCAAAGCCAGTCACAGAGCTAAACACAGTTCAAAACCATGTGCCTTGAAGCTTAAGGAAATGTTCATACAGATCTCTGCAAAAGCAAGCTGCTATGATTTGTAGGTGACTTTTCCCAGGTGCTTGTAAGGGAACAAGTTTTATGATCAGCTTGGTTTTCCGTTGTGCAGGAGGAGGTTGCTCTCCTTCCTTTAGATTCCCTCAGTAGAGAGACACAGTGTGTCTTTCAGGGGAAGAAGAGACCTTTGGGCACAAGGGCAGCTGGAGAACAGATATGATGTCAGATGTGTTTTAACACAGCTGGCAGAATGCTATAAAACAGAGTTTTTAATGTTTGATTGAGGAGGGATTTGCATGAATTCCAGATGTTCACTATATGATCAATCTTACTATGTACACAACAAGTGTGTCCCCATACACGTGTAAAACAAAGCCTGCCTAGCCTAGGGAGTGAAAAAGGGCATGCTTGCTTTTCTAGAAGTCTTTTGTTTGCTTTTCCATTCAAATCTCATGTGTCAGGTCATACACAGTATCTGTCAGGCTCACGAGATTACTATTGGACTATATGGCCACTGTGATGATGTAATACCCTGATTTTATTGAAATTGAAGAATCTGTACATAAGAAAATAAAGTTAAAATGACAATGACTAAAAGTAACCTATCTGAGCCTTCAGAGGTGGACACAGATGCTTGTATTTCAAAGCAAAAAACAACCTTTGTCCTGGAGTTTAGGAAGGAGTCTTCTCTATAGTCAGGTCAGGCTGTAATTGTTTGTAAAGCCTTTCTTGTCATGTCCTGTAACGTATGTGCTTCCTGACAGGGTCATAGACAGTGCTGCAAGAGCTGGATTCCTGCCTTGAAATAGTGCAGCAATTCCTGAATTCCTGTTGGTGACTATTAATATACTTCATTATAAATAAGATTGGGATCAGGCCCTTCATATTTCACAGAGATCAACAGTTCCATTCTTTCCAAAGGCATCAACATTTTGGTGTAAAAAAGCCTAATTGTCCCAATGTAGTCCCAAAACACCCTGTACATGAGGACTATTCTCTGTGGACTGAATCTATAGTTTTCATTCTCCACGAGCAATATTGCAGCTTACAGCTACTCACAATACAGAAAAGTGACTAATAAATGAAACAGAAACTGGAATCTGGAAAGTACCAGGATTAAAGCCATGCACAAACCATCAGCTTTAGTTGAAAGGTTTCAGGAAACCAAAGCCAGCAGATTTGATTTATTTGGGCTCACTGACTCTGAAGCTGGAGCAGAGAGGAAGAGGGCAATGGGTTTGTTGCTCACCTCCCAGGAGTTACTGCACTTGAGTCTGAAAGACTTTGGTCTTTCAAGCCAAACAATCCAACTGTTGAAGATAACATTTGAAAGTAACTCCATTTGCTCCAGCTGTAGTCGGATTTTAAAACCACACCCTTGCCTAATCACATTATAGCAAATATTATCATCTAAGACTGGAAATGGTGGGCCCTATTTGGGAACAGAATCTGCTGTGATCTACTGAGGACCACAAAAGTGACAAGTCTTCACATACCTTTTAACCTTGATTTGAGGATGGACATAGTCTGGGTGGCAGGCAGTTCTGGAACTTCAAAACACCTTTAAAGTGAAGCCCACAGTAGAAATCAGATGCCTCCAAAGTAGCCAAGGCATTGCAGAGACAGCATTAGTGTCGAGCTGGGAATGCAGTCCCCAGGCTGGTACCAAGCCCATAAGCCTTGCTGAGAAACTGATTTCACTCACAGGTGCCCAGGACCACACTGACACAGTTCAGCTGTTCCTAGTGCCATGGCCACAGCAGAGTGTGGACAAACTGTGGGTTAAGTTCGTTTGTCGTGATCCTATTTATTGCCAGTTTACGTAGGTAGGGCTTCAATTACACTTTTTCAGAGGGTCCAGAAATCTGAAAAGCAACATACTAAAGCGAAGAACCAGGAATTAGGATTCTTGCATTTATTTATGATTTCGTTATGGCTTAAGGTAATTCACTGAACTAGAGTGATTCAAATTACTCACCAGTAAAATGCAAATAACTGTTTCTCACAGGAATGCAGTGAGATTCCACTCACCCTTTACTATTGCTTTGCAGTCCTCACATTAAGGCATTTATTTCAGTGCAGGTACTTTCCAGGTTGTTATTGTCTCGATGAGATGCAAGCAAGATTTGTTTTGCTAAACATTCACTGTCATACTGTTTGAAAATCTCAATCTGGTTTTACCAATGGGCTATTTTTCTCTTAAGGCAGGAAGAACATCCTGAATACCAAATAATCCGTGAAGTGTGTTTAAGCACAGTATCACTGGAACAAGATTGCTGCATCGTTTGTGAACTTTCCCATGGGGAAACAAAAAGGCAAAGCTGCAATAAATCTCCAGGTAAATCTCACTTTAGTGGAGATCAGTCAGAGACATCTTTCATTCAGAGGCAACTAATTTATTCCTAAACCCAACAGAAAATATTGCTATCAGTGCCAGGATTTTGCAGAGGTTGAGGAAATTACTACAGCTGAATAAATTAAGTTTTTAGCAAGCTAATGACAAAATAAAATTGCACTATTGTTCATATTGGCTGAAAGAGAAACAATGAACAAGAGATCTCATAGTGTCTCTATAAGGGCAAAATACTCCTTATTGTAAGAGAACATAGGCAATTTCACACAGTGACAAGGAGGAGAATCCTATGGAGAAGAACTCACAGGATGATGGCTGGCTGGTTTCTTCTCTCTGCAGGTAGTTGAATAGAGAGGTTTAGAAATGAAAAAAGGGAATATAATTTATACTGAATTATGCACTGAAGGAGGAGGGTTTGTGTGTAATTTGCTTTTTCATGGTTGATTTTTACCATAAGATAATGTAACTGGTTCTGAACGACACATATTTTTTCTTAACAGTTTTAAAGTTGAAATCTCCTGATCCAAAAAGCTGTGATTTCCAAATGAAAACAAGACAGAGGGCACTGCTGTGCTTTGGACTCCCGCAGAGAGCTCACTTGACTATGCTTTCTACTGAATGCAGATGCAAAGATGACAAGATTCAGTTCATCTATTTATGGGTGCCTATAATGCAGCTGTCTACATCACAGTTCATATTCTGAGGTCCCATCCAGTCAATTCAGTCAAAGAGGGCAGCCAGTGATTCAGCTCATGTTGGGCAGCATCTTTCCTCTCCTCTCTGGGCTCTGATGCTTTACACACCCCAACCTCTCCATATACACACACACACAAAATACAGTGGGCCATAGGTCGTGCTTGCTATCCACAAATTTGCCTCAGATCTGCTCTCCACGTGCCTTCCTACCCTGCTCGTGCCTGTTGCTGGCATTGTAAAGAGCGCACTGTGTTAGAACAAGTTTCAGCAGCTGTTTCAACATAAGCAGCTAAATGCCATGGGGAAAGGTATGCACAAAGTACCATCTACTCTGGGAAAATATCAAAACCAGCTCATTATGAGTATTTCCATTGACGGGAAATGAAGTAAAAGGAAATTAAATGTTTTTAAGAAATATTTATGATGTTTTCGTGTAAATTTTCATATTTTCTATGGGGTTTTGCAGAGAAATCTTCTAGCTTGGATCCTTTTTGTCTGGGGAGCTGGAGAGGGAACTGAAGCAGGAAAATTGTACCTGTATCAGAAAATGTAGCTCCTTGCCTTCATTAGCCCTCTTGTCTTCTTCTCATTTAAGAAATAGGAGTGATAAAGGCTCAAATTGTCATAATCATGTTTTTTCACATTGTCATACAATTTAATTAATATCGAAGAAACAATTCGGGTATCAGTCACAACAGTGTACATCCAGCATAGCTTCTCCAATGTCAATGGCATTATAACAGTATACGACTACAGTGAGCTGAGAATGAGCCCTGAAGCCTTCATTATTCTCTGAAAAACGTAGTTTCTACTCATTTATGTTATTCTGAATTTCAATGAAGCATTTAGTATTATCTCTCAATTCCAGTTTTAAGTATTGATACTAACCTGCTGTGTGATACATATAATATCAAGCATTGTCTCTTGCACCATATGAATCAGTTTCCAGTAAACAGGAATGAACTTTAGGTAATCTTTGAAAGTGCACATTCAGTTGGGCTAGAGGGCATTTTGTGGTTCATATCTGTAACTGCCATAGGCTTGGATTCAAATCCAAATAAATTCTGCTTCATACCGATGCCTTTGGTAATTTGCCTATATCATAAGATGTCAGTGTAACATAGATATATGACTGCAGACAATGAGGAGAGCCCAGAATTCAGGTGATTTATAGAAATGGTGGATTTGGTATCTATCCAAGCTAAATTCTTGTTTAGAGTTTGCTATTGCCTTCCATGGCTGTAACACCAAGCACTCAGGCTGTTCCTCTGCTCTTAAGATTAGGCTTTCATGAAAGAAGCAGTTGTGTGGGAGGTTTGGATGCACAGAGTATATTGGTTCAAGCCTTGACTTGGTTTGTAGCTGTTAAAAATGCTTAGGGCCATATTCAGATGAGCTTTTGAAAGCTGCAATTCCATTAGTGTCATATAAGGATGCACTGAGAAGTGGAAAGAATCTTCTCTTTAGATTGCCTTTTTAACCCAGTATCTTGATTTTAAACAGCACTTTGAAGAACTATAAGTGAATCCACATCCAGAATTACATTGCCAGTAGCAACTCTTGGAAATGTCAGTAAAGATAACTTTAAATCTGACATATTGTTGAGTTTGGATCACTCCTGTGTCAGCAAGACTGAACTTCTTTGCAAAGCATCATTAGCTCATGTCTCATTCTGTAGGCTGAAGCAATGAGAATTTTATACTTAACCCCCACCAAAACCAAACACACCAGTAGTAACGATTAAGAACATTTGTAGAAAGAAACAGCCTACTGTGTTTAAAATAAGGAACGCTACTCCTTTAGTAGGATATCTGATTTTTCAGAGACTTTTGCCCTTCACAAACAGGGTGATTAATAAAGAAAGCAGGTAAAAGTCTGGAGAGTCCTTGTCCCTTGGCATAGCAATTCTGATTCTCTTCCACTGCATTGACCAAATCTCTGCATTTCAAAGAGAAAGTGGAAAAAAAGTGCTACACAACCTCTACAAAAATGTTAACAGCATCATTAGGCCAGGCAGCAGCAGAAACACAGTGCTGTCACCTCTACAAATTAGTGAAAATGAGAAGATTAAAGGGATCCAGGCAAGTAAACAAAATAACAAGAGAAATACATGAAGAAGAACACATCTTTCTACGTCTCTGCTTTTAGCATTTTTAATTAGAGAAAAATCTTCAAATCCATCAATTTGTAACCTGCAATTACTGCCAGCTATAACTGCTCAGGTGGATATTATTCGAAATGCATAAGCATAAAAACTCTGATGCTCTTGGAACTAAGTGTGACTGAAAGAGGAATATCATTATCTGTTGATTTGCATTTACCATTCCTTGTCCAGGTGCTTCCCTCCCTGTTAAGTATGTTGGAGATTATATGCGAAATTGCACAACTTAACGGGCTGAAGAAGTTTGATGACAACACTTAAATATCCACTATTTTTCCAAGGTGCCTCCTGAGGATGATCTGTTGCCATTCACAGAGGTGTTTTCTGAGAAACTAATTGCAACTTCACACAGCCCTTTGCAGTAATGGTAACTTCACAATTTTAGGAAAGATAATGAAGGAAAAAGGCTGCTGTTAATATTTTTACAGGGAAATTAAAGCCTAAAACGCAAGAATTGAAAGATCCCGGCAAGTTTATGTTGATTTCTATGTACTTGGTGAAACCAAATAGCTGGAGGACTAATGTCCTTTTTTGTGGGGCTTTCAAACTCCTAGTCAACAATTCAGGGTACATCCAGGTACCAATGAAGTCAATACAGTGACTCAACTGAATCAGAATCCCACTGCTGGGGCTGCAAATAAACAACCCAATGTGATCTTAGTACGAAATTTAAGAGGTGATTACCACAAATCTTCTGCAAGTCTCCATGTAACTCATTCTAACCCGCCCCAAGGACAAGGGAAAATGCAGCAGGAATCTCTTTCAGTGATATGTAAGGGAAATACATGAGAAACAGCTCAGATCACAAGTGGTAATCCATTACACAGCTGCAATCCTGTTGCTCTTCTTTTCTGGTGTGTTCAAATCTTGGATCTTCCTTATCTGCTAGTTTCAACCAATTTTTTTGGGGTTGCCTATTGGCAAAACAGTATTAAAGCACAGCCTCATTTTCTCCACAAAGTGGTCCTGAATTTAACCATTGTCATGCTAGATTTCCTACTCATTCTTACTTCTGTGCTTTAACAATTACTAGACAAAAATCAGCAAGCAGTCCTGCCTGTTTAGGCATGAGAGAGAAAACGGAGACAGTCACTGAGCAGTTCAGCCTCTTGGAACCAATGACAAAATGCTAACAGAAAATAAATTATAACTTCAAAGATCCTTTAAAAAAGCATTCCAAATATAACCACATAATCTCAGGTGGCTCTGTGGTTCTGGTGGTGTATCAGTGAGGAGTGATGTGTTGCATCAGATTGCCACGTCCCAGGTACTGGATGTCATATAAAATAAGTGCAAAGCAGCCTAGCAAACATCAGACTTAATATGATTCACCATCCTAAACAATCAGTATGTTGAAAAGCTCTGCAATCTGTGCTTAAAAATATGCAACTGATGATTTTTCCCCTCTAATCCATAGCTGTAGAATGGAAACCAACATCTCAAATGTGAAATATGCTGGAGATAAGCCAGATGGTGGAGGGGTTAAGAGGTTTTAGAGTAAACTCACAGAGATTTCTGACTCTTTAAGAATAAAATTTAAGTATCTTTCCAGGTGGAAGGATAAGCTTGTATGTCAGCTGTGTTAGGGGAGTGGAAGGAACTAATCTGTCCCTCTTCTCCACAAACATCCCATGTGTGCCTTATTTTTCCCCAAATGGATATAATATATTTGTGTATCACAAAGAGACAATGAAAATAACTATCTTAGTGAATGCAAAGGGGTTTGGATCCTGTGCAAAAAGAGTGCACAGACAAATGGGCAGGAATTCAGGTGGAAAACTGAATGTGTCTTAGATTGTTTCTTACTCTGAGGTAGATAAAAAAAAGAAACAACAAAAATAACCCCAAGCTGACACCGTTTTAGTGTGTTTCCTGCCAAGCTACTATGATCTTGAGGAGTAAGAGAAGTTTGTCTCTTCATGCCAGGACCAAACATGTGGTTCTTTTGGTGATTCAACAGTAGCATCAGCTCAGGCCAGACAAACCAAGATGTTTCCTCTTTCCAAAGCTTCAGAGTGTGTGAAACTCTGTCTTAACTGAAGACGATTCTTATGCCAAGGAGAAAAACAGTTGGACATTAAAGAGACTACACGGCTCATGGCTGGCCAAGTAACCTGTTCAGTGGTGTTAGAATTACAAATGGTAGTTGCTAAGGATTTATTTACATCATGATGTCATTTTATTCTGGTACTAAGACATGTTTTTGGGACTTCAAACAATGCAGGGATGTCTGTTTCTTGGATATTTCGTTTCAATGAGCTAATAGAACATGCTTTTGCAATGGTCTCACAACATGTATTGGTATTCATATTCATTGTTACATTTTCACTATTAGCCTGCATTAACAATTCATTAATGACTTACATTAATTTATTATTATTATTATTTATTTAAACATGCTGTGTATTTTAAAATAAGGAAAAAAAAACTTGATTAAGGATTTGGTATCAGTTGGTATAAAACTAAATTAAAATGTATGCTAAGAAGCACTGCAACTGTGATTTGAAATCAGAATGAAAGGGAAGGAAACCAGAACTCATTTCCTGGGTGTCTTGCAACATACCAATTCATAAACTCCTAAGATTTGCTTGTATATTTTAATTAAGAGTAATTTCAAAGAACTACAAGTGCTGAGAGTTTCATAGGTATCTAGTAGTGAGAAAACATGGTATTCAGTTGCCCCTGCAGTGTCATACAGCCTATGTTAGAGATGCTCAGTACAACTGACAGCTTTTCCCTTTGAAAAGGACACTCTTGGTCACCTCAGCATTCACTGTAAAAAAAGTACAGATCCAGAAGGGGGAATTACACTTGCAGACTGATCACAAGGTGACTTTCAGTGAAAAGCAGCTAGACCTCCTTTTTGCAGGTGTAGGAACCCACTATGGTTTTGGAACAAATGAGGTCACAAGACAGAAGCAACAACCTATCTGCTTAGTGATGAGTGTCACAGAAGTCTCTGCTGTGACTGAGCCCTTTTGCTCTCATATGAGATTTGTGAATGACAACTACTCTGCAGTCTTTTGTCTGCTCTCACTGGGCCTACTTGTGAGCTGCAAAATAACATCATGAGTTCACTTAGCAAACTAAGGATAGATGCCAAACAATATCATTAAACAAACAACACTGGAAATCATCAAATCTCTTCTCCTAAACACCTTCCTAGTGCTGGGTTTGTGCATGAGGGAAAAGCAACAACCATATTAATTATTTTGGTCAATGTGTTGTACTTCCAGTAATTGGACTGTTATCTTGGAGCCCCTGAAATGACTGCAGCAGATGTATTTCATTGTACACACTGGTAGAGTGGTGCTTCCATACATCATTCATGTTATTCTGCTTTTCTTATTTTTTTTGTGTTTATGATTTGTTGGTGACACCTAAGGCCAGGAATTCCCTCACACTCAGTTGTTTCCCTTGGTTTAGCAATGTAAACAAAAGCAGAATCAAAAAATCATATAATATTTTAGTTTGGATGAGCACTCTTGTGGTCTTCTGGTCCAAACTTCTGCTTAAAGTAGGTCCAAGTTTGAAGGTAGATTCAACTGTCATGATAGATCAGGCTTTTCTCTGTCAAGTTTTGAGTGTCCTTACTTATAAAGATTTTGTATTCCCTCTGGGCTCCTGTTCCAGTGGTTAATCACCTTCACGGTAAAAAGAAGAAATTAAAAATATGGTCCCAATCATAATGTTCCTTGTAACAAATTGTGACTGTTACCACTCGGTCCTTAGATGTGCTCTTCAACCTCCTATTAAGGAGCTAAAGGCAGAAATAAGAAAACTTCTCAACCTTCTCTTCTTGAGTCTAAGCAAATCCAGTGCATACCACCTCTCCTAACATATCATGTGCCATATCACGTGTCTTGTCATTGTAATGGCCTTCTTCTGGACTCAAAATTGCATGGAACCCCATCCCAGGTAGAGTGCACCAGTTCTGTAATCCTTAGCAATGTGTGTGACTAGCATCACACTGGTGAGCTTTACCTCCTAAGAACAGAGTAGGTTTTGATCAGAGCCTAGAGTGAAGTTGGAACTCATGCCTGTAGATACAAAATAAGAGGCTTAACTCCTCTACATAGTAGCTGACAAGGTTGAAATCCATTTGTACTAGAAGCAGACCTGACTTTTTTTCAGGGGGGTTGTCATGAAAACAAATCATAGCATTGTGTGAGCTTAAAAATGTAAATCAGATCCTAGAAATTTGTTTCCACCCTACATGGGAGCACAGACATGTACATGTGAATACCAACCCACAGTGATTATTGCTTTCCTTCTCCACTGCTGACTACTTAGATTGTTTTTAGGTTTTGTAAACCTACAGCCGGTTTGACACTTTCTGTAGTTTTTCTCGTCCCCATAATCAGTGCAGATAGATACAAGCAGAGATAATTCCAAAAGCTTAGGTCACCTTCATATAAAAGTCACATTTAAAATGCACCATGCAAAATGCATTTAAATGAATGCAGCTGTGCTAAGATCCTAGGGACTTAGCTGGAAGATATAGCCTCTAGAACAACTGAGTGCTACAATAAGAATTTGACCCCATTCTGCTCTAGAGCACAGAGTTTCCAAACATGGCCTCAGCAGCCCATAGAGCTCCTTGGGAAAAGGCATTCTCAAAGAAAATCAAAAGACCACTCAGCAGTTAGATAAAGTGACTGAATAATGAAAGACTGAATCCCAAGACCAGAAGACCCATTAGAATCTGGAATACATTACATAGTCTCTTGAAGCTCTTCTTCCGTTTTAGTTTTCTTCTAGTTTTTAGTTTTCTCTCTTCTAGTTATTTTTCTTTGAAGACAATTTGGTTTGCGTGCTCCAATGTTGCTCTGTAAACTAGAATACACAGAATTGGGAATTAGGACTATTCACTTCAAAAGCACTTTGCAGATCTGAGCTAAGTGATAATATAGAAGCACCAAAGTCTATCCTTATTACACCTCCAGTTCAAGGATATGAAACAATAGAAGTAGGTGAATCTTTCTCTTATATTAAGACTGGACATAGTTACTTGACAGTAAACATCATAGTTCATATTTTCAACATGAAAAGGAAGTGTGCTTTGGATGCTCATCAACTTTATTCTCATCTGCTTTTAGTGTGCAGTTTAAACTTTCCTCCCTAGTAAGCAAGGTGATGTAAAAGATGTTCAAGTCTATTCCTTACATAGTACAAATCTCTCAGCCTTTGAGATCAAATGTAAAATGTGCATTACCAATTCTGCTTGTGATGGGAGTCAGTAGCTGGGTATGTTTGTGATTGCGGGCTGAGAAATGGTGATGACTTGAAATGTTTTGTTTGTGTGTTTTTATTGTTCATACGTGGAGCTATATATTGTCCTGGTAGACATGGCACAGTACATATTAAACATTACTACTCTTCACAATGTAGTGTTTGGAAGCATAAAATGTCATTTGTCTAAATTACCTACTATTCATTAAAATGATGATCTCTAAATATTGCTGGGAGCTTGAATCGTATTCCTGTTGTTGGAATTTATTGAGTATCACTCCAGTTTCCTCTGCATGAAACACTGTAATAAAAACATAAAGCAATGCATCAGAGTGGTGATATAAAGGACATACTTTTTATGATCAGATACTGTACCTGTTATATAGAATATCTGTTCAGAATAGATGTGACAGACTCTAGAGACAGGATCAATGAATCACTAAGCTCTGCATTTCTTCCAGTCTCTCTCCCAGATGCTACAATACACCTGTATACACTTGTAAATAACTCCAACATTATCTCTGTTCTTCTCAGCAATGGGGAGAAAAAGAGTGAGTCAGGATCTGTAATCTCTAAGGAACTACTGAGCCAGAGAAAAAATTGGTCTGATTTCCTTTCTAGAAATGGATGAATACATTCACCACCAGGAGTTTGTGATCCTCTCAAAGGTTTTAACTCTACTAGGCACAAAATTATGTCTATGAATAGTCCTTGTTCAGTCAGGAGGAGTTCACTGTTGGCTGTTTCAGCTGTGTTGTGTAGCACATGGGTCAGATACTGCCTTTGTATACCCTGGATTCTCCAAAAGCTTTGCCTCTGCAAATGTCACCACTGGTGAGTGCATATATTGTGTTCCAGGACATTTCCAGTTGATTTATGGGGCATATTGGATCCACTGCAAATCCTACCCACAGAGGTCAGTCTCCTACCTGCAGATAAACACCTCAGCTTTAGCTGTGAAGGTTCCTGGTAGCTGACATGGGTTTTGTTGTGGTCTCTGTTTAGCCCACAGCCGTGGGGTGCTAGCAGCTGGTCTGCCTGTTCCCCCACCAGTTCTACCACCAGTCCCAGCTCATCTGTCAGGTATAAGCCATACTGGTGGCTATAAGACCAATATGCTGCTGCCAACTCAGAGCTGGGCTTTCTACTACTGCTGTGCAACACATGGGTCAAAGTCCTCATTTTCCTGAGTGGACACTACGTTTGAAAGCTAGACAGCATTAAGTCTAGAATTCATATAACAAAGACAATTATCATGCTTCATAAAGATAAAAAAGCAATAATGCAGAGATGTCAAAATAGGAATGAGTCCAAACAAAAACCTGCATTTGAGCAGATTCTTTGGGCTTATCTGTTGGTCAGCTTTCCCTCCTTTAATAACTTTTTTTGCTACTGTGTAAGATACTAAATATATTGCAGTAGTTTCTGTAGTTGTCACAGGAACAGCAGGTATTTTTGCTCTTCTGCCTATCTTTTAGTGTACTAATATGGCACCATTCATACTGTACTTGTAATCTTTAGTGTAGTTCCCCTTACAACATTCCTGGGAGGTAAGGAGGTGAGGAAACATTTTGTCCATTTTTTACAAGTGAGACAGGAAAGAAATAAAGGACAGCTGGGTTTTTACTGCACATAAGCATGTGCTGCTCATTTAGAAGAAAAAGAAATATTCTGCATATTTTTTTCTGATTAATGCATGCAGGCTGTGGTAGATTGAGAAGGTGAACCCCAACATATCATCTTCAGCCTCCAGAGTGGGCTTCTCCTGGGGCTTGCACAATGTTCCCTCTCCAGGCAGAGGGGACTTCAGCCCTAACTGACAATGATACCAGCCGTTTTCCATTTCAGCTTGGCACATTATCTACAACAGACCTCTAATATACAAAGATTTCCTCCTACAGGGCTCAGTTACGTATCATTTTCTCTTCCAAATAAATCAACTCTGACTTTTTATACAGGACTGTCTTCTCTAGCTAAAATTTGATTGTGAAGAAAACAACTAAAAAAATGAAGAATATAGGAAAAATATGTGCAAAAGCTGTTCAGAAGTAAGCAACAGTACAAGTGAAGGGCAACCTAATTATCTCCATTATCATTTGCTGAAAGATATTTTTGAAATTTCCAGACAAGTTGTAGTTTTCTAACTTAGACTTTTTTCCTTCAGAATTATCATCATTGTATATCTTTAGATCAAAAGTAGAACCAGTAAAAAAACAACCACTGGGTGTCTGCTTTAGCAGCAGAATATGTGTGACTTTTGAAAATACAGCTTCCTGTGGCAGCATGAAACAATATTTCTCCATCAAGTAGTAAAGGCATTTTGAGAGACTGAAACATTATATTTAGCAGCACAAAGTTCTTTTATGCTTCAATTAAAATTGTGTTTTGTAGCATAGGTGATGACATCATGCAAAGAGAAAACAGGAAGACAATAAAATAGATGAAGATAAGTGCAGGAATATAGAATTTCAGCTTCACAGATTTTGTGTTTTGGTTTAGGTTTTCTTTTGATCAAGGCATGAACAAATACTGAAGTGAAAGCATTTCCCACTGGATCGCAGAAACTTGATTTACATCAGCCACTAGTAGGAAAGAAGTGTTTTTTCCTTTTGCAATGATTGTCTTACCACTTACATTTGCTTCTGAGGATGTTATTTTTAATTGAACTTAGGAGAACCTAGAGCAGGATCATACATTAGATAAAATTCTGCCTAGGGTAGCAGTTGTTTGAAACCTCTCCTTTCTCTAGAATTACTTCTAGATATATGGACTCCAGCCATACAGAAACTAGGTTTTCTTTCCTACCCACCTCTCTTGGTGACCACAAGCCTACAACTGTTTGTTCTTTACATGTTGAGTCTGGGGTGAAAGGTACCTTGGAAATAATGAACAGATAAGATACAAAAAGCCCTCTGTTCTCCTGCCACTGCTGTTTCACAGTGATAACTTGGTGACTATGGTGAAAATGTTACTTTTGCATTCAGTTGCATCCCATCTCATCCAGGTAAGAACAGCACTGTGATAAATGGTGGCTTATTAAAAGTTTGCATAGTTGCATATATTGAACAGTTCCCCTCGGATATTTCTGGTCTGTGGGTACATTATCTCATTTTCACTGGTAACAGTGCCACTAAAGTCAGCAAATATGCAACTGTTTTCTAATAGAAAAAAAAATAGTGATACAATAAACTTCATTTTGTGTTCTGTTGTAACAGGGTGGTAATGACATTTGAAGGTAGCAGTCAAAATTTATTTATAATTCAAGGTGAGGAGTCGAGCTGGATAAATGTTACTGTTCATAAAGTTAGTGAACTCTTGATTCTTAACACAGTTAAGGTGGTTTGCCTATCTGCATACCTGCAACAGTTGGTGACTCCACTATCCTCTGCATTATAAGGAAAGAGCATATAGCAAATAATTTCCCAGAGATTTTATACTGTGAACAGATAACAACAAGGAGGAAAGGAACAATTATTTACACAGATTCCTAAGGGAACACTAATCTTTGCATTAAGTGACTTCACTAAATGAATAAAGATGGGATGGGAAGCTACTTTTGTAAGTAGAATTGAATACAGATCTAACTCTTTACCTTAATTCCCATATCAGCTACGCTTGAACACATAAGCAATTATTTTGCTGGGGCACAGGATACCAAAACTGTACTTAGTAAGTGTGTATTAGATGATAAATGAAGAAAATTAAGTTCAGGTTCTTGCTCTCTGCTTGGGTTATCACTCCTTATAGTTAAAGCTGTCTGGCAAATTCCAAAAGACCTTTTTTTTTAGCTTTCAGAGGAAAGAAGTTCAGGATGCAATTTTTCAAGTGCCCTCGGGCTGATGTTTTTGGACAAAGCTTTAACTAAAAATGAGTCTTATATCCCTGAGAACAAAGGGAAAAAGAAAAATATACTTTAATTTTGCCTATGAGTAAAATAAAATTTTCATCTGCTTCACAGGTGATCTGTTGTACCACTGCAGGTGGGAAGAGGCACTTGAAATTAGGTTGGACCCTCTAGTGTTAAAAGCATACCTTTTATTTACCTGCTGATTATTGATTTTTTTAGTTCATTCAATATGTGTTCCTAAAAGATTTGCTAGTGCTTGGAAGCTAAGGAATTTGAAGAGCCCATCTGCCTTGAGCACAGCCCCTTCTTCTATCTGTTAGGTAAATGCATAGGCAGCTCCACAGAGTGACTGAGCATTGTTATCATGGCTGTAAAGGCTGAGCAGAATTTCCTTGTAACTTTCTTCAGTTTACAGCTGGACACCACTGTGAGAGAAGGCTCAGAACTGAGAGAAGAAAGACCTGTATTCTTTACTAATGGTAATGCCCACGCAGTACACAAAAATAGAAAAATTTAAGGGCAAATGGGGAGGAAGGGAATTTTTTGCAGGGCTATGGGAAATAACAGGGAGGGATAAAAGCCAAAACAAGAGAGAAGTTGATAAGGGACTAGGACAAGACCTAACCCCTATGTAAAATTGCTATGGCTTTTCCTGATGTTTTCATATATGACACACAACAGGACAGGGTAGGTTCCCAAAGACATGTTACATCCAGCTGCTTGATTGCGATGTTAACACTTGTTCAGTTGATTGCTTGGGATGTTGGTCTGTGCCTCCAGACCTGCTCCAGTATTTGATTCTTCTTCAACACAAAAACAAATAAATGAAATATCATTCAGAAAAAAATCAGATGCTAACTCTGTCTAAGGAAAACTTCTTATATGTTTATTTTTGAATACTGAATAGAAACAAACAAGTTCTCACGAGCAACTATTCATGGAAATATTGTGGGTATTATTTCAAAGAGAAATGACAGCATCCTGCAATTTAACTTTCATTTTAGCAAACTCATTGTATGTACCTTGCAGGACCAGATGAGTGGATGGATATTCTGAGATGCTCAGTATTTTAATTTTAATTGCAATAGATTATCAATGGCAGAATGGGCACCAACCAATTTAAACCAACTGTCTTAATTAAAAAACAATTATTTCTAAAATCTCTGTGTCTGTGATGCAGGATCACCAGGATCCTAAAGCCTCAAGTATCAGGTGATGAAAGGAAAATACTGATTTATTTGAGATCAATAAACAACGAAGAAAAATCCAGAGCTACCTGAATCTCTTCAACAAGTGTTTTTTTTCACTAGGCCATGGTAATGTTACTGGTGCCTGTCCATATATTTGTCCCTAGAACTTGACCGTTTTCATTCCCTTTCACTTTTGTTTAAAATCCCAGGCACTACTTCTAGCCTGCTCTTCTCCCAAAGAGATATAGTATTACTGCATTTTCTGCTGCTCAAGCCACCATAACATCCTTCCTTAAAAATAATGCTCAGTGAAAATATTCATTTTTGTCTTGCAGAAGGATGACTTCAATTTTGTTTTCCTATTCTTTGATCTACTTTGCAGGTGGTGTAGTAAATTCACTGTGGATGTTGACATTTTCCCTTCCACTTCCACGTTCACAAAAGAACATTTCATTACACATTCAGTACAAAATACGCTGTAAAAGGTGATTTTACATAATCAGAGGCAGCTCATTCATGCTAGAGAGTAAAGCAGGGTGATGATGGAAAAGTGCAAGTCTATTGTTTTGAGGGAATACTACATCTGAGCCAATGCACACTCGCTGCCATCTGATAAACAGACCATCCCACCCAGAACTGCTACCATAAAATAGTTGGCAGATTTTTGTTATTTTGTGCATGCACTTCTCCACATGACAATGATACATCAGCCAGCCAAAAGTGTGCTCACACATACTGAAACATACTGTTTTCATTATTTGATCCATGTTACCTGTCTAGATTTCCAAACCTTTTTTGTTTTTTCCTTTAAGGATGGCAACAATGTGCATGACCCCTGAGGAAGCATTTTATGAACTAGCTTTCAGTTGTTTCTTGTTATTTTCTGTGTTTAAAACAGCAGCTTATGCTATGTGTGGTCTTTGGTCAGACTAGGAGGGCATGTTCCAGTTTGTTCTGCTGTCATAGCCAAAAGCTACATGAGCACTTTCCATAGAGCACAACACTTAGTGCAATGTAAAGACTTTTTTTCTCTTTTTGCTTTTACCACTGTTTAACATTCATGTCTAGACTTCCAAAGACCCATTTTGACCATTCACTATAGACACACACGCGCAAATGTCTGAAATTTCCACTAAATTGTCTGACAAAACCCAACTGAGCAGTCTTCCAGATTACAGGGCTGTGTTTTAGTCAGTTGCTCCAGGCTAGATGTACATCCAAAGGGCACTGCTTCAAATTTCAAACACTATACTCATCCATCCTAACTTCAAGAAACTTATCTGAGAAACTAGCTCGTGTGTACCATCACCTCTCGTGCTTCTGCTAGTTCCTACGCAACATGAAGACAAGAAAACACTAATGATGTTAAGCAGACAAAACAAAGATTCAGTCACTTAACTCACTAGTCACTGTCTCATATAAAGCTGGGCCAGGGTCCTGATGGTCACCTTTCCACCTTGGCCATTGCTGTTCAGGCGTTGGAGATGGGTCACTCACTGTTATTCTCTGTCTACCAAGTGTCAGCAGGACTGTGTGCCATGTGACACGTGCCTTAATTAGGAAATTAAAATGTGTAATGTTTAAATGGATGTTATGTCTTCAATTTGTGCTGTGGAGTCTCGGTTTATCTTTCCCTATAGTCACCACAAGAAGTACAGATAATTTTCACTTATAAAAGAACATCACATTAACCATCATTAAGAAAATGGCTCATTCCTCTCACTTTTGAAGTGGGTTTCAAGGTGCATCCTTCATTACTGCCTCCTCTGTCCTCCCCCATGGTGCATACTGTAATTTTGGGAGGATCCCAGGATTGTGGTCGTCAGTCTTCTAATTGTTTAATGCCTGTAGTTTTTCTTTTTATTCTCTTGGCTCCAAACCAGCAACACATCAGAGAGAATATAGTTACTTTTGTCTTCAGCATCACAAAAATTGTACCTCAAGTTATCCTTGGTGTTCTTTGATCTGGTCACTGTTGACTGAGCAGTGTGGGAGGTGCTGATTCTGTAGTGTTTACCCAATGGTGACATTTGTTTTTCCTCCAACTGACCGGATTACCATTTTGAGGACAACAAATTTGTGCTTTTTCAGAATATCTTTGTCTTCTCCTTCTGTCTGGAGCACTGTGGGAGCTGACATGGTCTAGCAGTAATGAGTCCTTTTCCTTACTTCTGTTTTCAGTCACAATTTCTTGTGTTTTGCTCTTGTAAGGGGAACCAGGAATCTGATGGATCACCCTGTCCCTGAGGTGAGCAAACCCTTGTGGTGCATTACCTCCGGAGAGGGAGAAAAGTTGCATGCTGCAATGATTCCTAGACCTGTGAACTTTCTTCTTGAGTACAAAAAGCTGATGCATGCACTGGATGATAGATCTATTCCTTGGCTGCCTTACAATTGCTGTCATCCAAGGAGATGAGGGTGGTCTAACGTGTGTCACCTCTGGCAAAGGGAATGGACTCTATATCTGCAGGTTTAAGTACTCACCCGACCCCCATCCAGCCAAGAGCTCAGCTCAGAAGTCCCTTCTACTGATTCATCCACATGCCTAACTAATCATCTGGCTCATCTGAGGCGTGTTTAGCATTTTGTTCTTAGCTTTTGGCCTTCACAGTTTTTAAAAACTTCTTGATGTGCAATCCACATCACTTTTTGGTTTGCATTTCTAGACCACAGAGTTTCTGAGCAGATCCTGCTGTACTGAGGTTGTTGCAACTCAGGAGTTACTTATCAGGGTTAGAATGAGTCTTCAAATGCCAGTGGTGTGATTTTGTTCCTGCCATATGAACCATCCCATTCAGGCCCCGACTTGCACATCAGCTGCCCAACTGAGAAAAAGCAGGAGACACTGGCTCACCAGCTTTACCCTGGTATTTGACCAAATGTTAAACCATCTGACAGTGAATTATCAGGATAGTCACAAAACCCTCTTCCAGTCATGACTGACATCTGTTTACCAATGTGTCTCACTTGTTCAGGGCCTGTGGCTTGGGAATCAGGGTGGGACAGGTCTCCTCAGTGCTCTGTGGAATACTTATTTTGGTCAGTCATGGATAATCAGTTTTGATCATCCCTGAGGATTCATTTAGAAAAGACCAGGAACCCTTGCTTTTCATCTCTTGCACATCCTTAATAACCTTCTTGACCAATCTTAGAGTCTCAAATAAGACATCTCCACAGACCTTTCTGCTAAGACTAACTTGGCCAGTAAATGGATAATAGTGGGTTTCCACCCGCCTGTTTAAGTTTTACAGACCTAATCCCTTTTATGGGATTTAGCCTATATATACTTCTGTATTTTCCAAAATTGCAGGCTTTTACCTGTTTGTTTGAAGAAGCTGCTGGATTCATAGGAATACTCTTCTAACTGCTCATTTCTCCACCCAGGGCAGTCCAGGTTTCACTTTGTCCTGGCCCACCCACTCCTTGTTCTTGGTGTTGATGGAGAAGATTTTCCATAAAATTCTGAGATTTCAAAAGTGCCATGGACTACCATCAGCCTTATGTCTGGCTATTCTGGTGCTCAGGCATAGAGAACATTAGTTTTCCTGAGCATTCTCCTTTGGGTTCATCTGGCTCTCTATCTTGTACTCCTCCTTAATATCACCCACTTTCTAATGGGTCACTTTTATTTTGGTATCTTATACTGTGCAAAGACATGCAAATAAATTTATAATGAGCAGATGAGTTATGACTGACATCCAGAACAGAGAAGAACATCTCAGATCATAACATAACACTGTAAACCCTGCACTATCAGGAGATTTGAGCATTTTGAGTTAAACGAAGAAAGATCTGGACAGATAGGCACTGAGATAGAAAAAAGGAAATGCAGGCAGAGATCTAGATGGCAATGTTTCCTTCTATAGAGGGAATTTTAAACAAGAATATTCATCTAATGTTTCTAGAGATGAGACAGGCTGAATGCCAAAACACAGTTTTCATAACCTTTAAACCTGAACTATGTGATTGTTGCATGAATCAAAAGAAAAAACAGTGGCAGGTATGAACAAAGAAAATCTGTCAGTTATGTGGAAAGAGGAAAGATTAATGTTGTGAGTAAGAGAGCAAAAAAGAGTTGGGGGAGTTAGAAAGAAGCCAAATAATAACAATAATAATAATGTTGAAATTAAATTATTTCCCTAGGTTGAAAAGAAATTTCAGTTATAATTAAAAAGCCTATACGCATGTGACCTGCTGTCATCTAGAAACAGTTATAATCCTTCAGTGGCTGAGAAAACAGATGCAGTCCCTCTGTACAGTCAAATTAAACCCGGTTCTTTCTCCCCCTTTGATAAGACATCCCAAAGTGAGCCAACATGCACAGCCATTACACCCTAATTAGTGAGATAAGGCACAGCCTCGGATTACCAAGTGGCCACATGGCCACAGCCCATTTTTGTCTGCCTACATGCCCCCTCACAGGTTTACTCTGTTACACTGCTGTCCCAAAAGTGGGATCCATCACCTGGTGTGCAATGAGCCTGTCCACGCATGCAGTCAAGGTACTTGCTTTAATTTCTTGTTCTGCACGGAAAAGCTAGCCAGGTGGTATTCCACACAGCTAGCTTGCTTTCCTGAAACATGAGGACTACTTTTACACACAGAAACATGTAAAACTACTCTATGTTTAATAATATCCTATCGCTCATGTACATGAGTAGTTAACTAGCTCTTTGTCTCCATCTAAATTTCACTCCGCCTGCTCAAAGAGTTGAGGGCTTTTTGTTAGTAGGGGTACCTCTAGCCTATGGGGGGGTATTTTAGTATGCTAATAGTACATTAATATGCTAATGGTGTGATAATACGCTGGGTCCAATTAGACAGTGTTTCCTACCTCGTGCTCAAGGCTATAACTAAGATAAGTTGTGGGGAGTACACTCTTCCATCCCTTTCATCTATCTTGCAGGCTTGTTTCTCAGGGATGGGTTGTTGACTACTAGGGACATGTTTTCACTAATTGTCACTTTCTTAGTGTTATGTAAACTGTTTTTATTCTACGTGTTTCTTTGTTCTTTTATGTGATTTTCCCCCAAAATTTTTCTTATTTCAATTAATAACCGACATCAATAGTAGAGTCAAGTAATAGCATAAAAGCAGCCACAGTGGTCTAAAGAGCCAAATTTCATAGAGAAAAGTAGTATCTTTACATAGCTGGGAAAACTGAGCAGCCTTTCCTCCTTTATATTAGAGCCAGTATAATCTGTGAGGCCATTCACTCCCTGCTTAAACCATGGGGTAAAAGTAATTGGGTAAGAGTAATTTTTCTACAATTTTAGCAACTGATATGACAGGAGGAAGAGAGCTGAACTGCCAATCTACACTTCTTACATTTCAAATGTAAATGTCTTGCTGAGCTCTGGCAATATTAAAATAGCCTCTTGGCCATCGGAGGCTGCTCATAGGGCAATCATATTGTAGTAGAGACTGAAAGTGAAATAAGATGACTCTGTGATGGCAGCAGGGTCCTGAAGTCATTTCTCTTCCACCATAAAGCTGCTGAAAAGATTAGTAATTGGAAACTGCACTTAGGAGGTTGTTAATAGGATTCACCTCTCTAACCAGTGTGGTAGTGGGTAAGGTTACCTCAGAGGCCATTAATTAGCCACTACTTTAAATGAACCTTTCTCCATGTAACTTAATCTCACTAAACTTTGTAACTTCAGCATTGTCTCCATTTCAGGCATATGGCTTTTCCTCAATGAGGCTGTTAGCATGGTAATTCCCTTCTTGCCAACAGCCATCAAGAAGTGATAAAACAATTTGGAATCTTTACATACATTAGACTTTCTTATGAAATAGATCCATTTGCATCTTAAATGTAGATTATTAAAACCTGCTGATTTGGTATGATGTCAAATTTAGCTAAGAACACAGTGCGCTTACTTCTAAGGCTCGTGTCTGCTTTGCTTCTTTTCCAAAAGCTTAGAAAGACAAAGTCACTTAATGAACCTTTGTTAATATGCACATTTATATGATCTGATTGGCCCCTGCAGCAGCCTAGGAAAACCTGTGAAAAGACAGCTGCCATAGCTACCAAAAACCCTCTGCTAATTGGAATTATTAATTGTTTACAGTTACATTTACTGCGAAGGGAAAAAATAGAAGCAAGTGATAGAAAACTCCCCTGTTTTTAAAGTAAGGCAGGCTGCTAACAAAATAAGAGTAGCAATGCCTGTCTGATATGTAGTTGTTAAAAGACATATGATCAAGTTGTGATTATATGCACTTTTAAAAATATCAATCCTACAGGAAGGATCAGAGTATGTACTTCTTTTGATGTGTAATATTTTCTGCTTCATTATCCCTTTCTGCTAGGTACTGGACAGACAGGTAGGTAGGTAGCTACAGAGGGTGCTACAAACTTCTAGCATCGCTAAGCCTACCTTTAAGTGCTTTGCTGACATGGAGCCAAGAGTCATTGGAAAGGACCTGAAGCAGGACAGAAGACTCAGAGCCAGCAGTGCAGCTGGGAACTGCTTCCAGGGCTGCATCTCAAGCCAGCTCCTTCTTCACAAGGTTGTTCTTCCCTCCACTGTCAGCTCTTGCTACTTAAAACACAGGGAAACTGATTTCTTAAGTGAAAAGGAAAAGCTGACAATGAAAAATACAGCAGTATTGTAAAAACCTGGGGTGTTCACTCAAGGGAGAGGGGATTGTGGCTACAGCTGGACTTGGCCCAGAGGACAGGGAGGAGATGCTCTGAACTGCCTCTGAGATGACAGTCAGGGCTGAGAGAAAACCTCTGTTCCCTGGAAGGGCTGCCTGAGGGGAGGAATGAGCAGTTTACATCGCTTTGGAACTGGAGGACCCAGATTTCAGAATGCTGAGGGCAATTTGCCAAGAGCCTGAGGGCTGCCCCTAATCTACATAGGTGTTTGCATAAGTGCTTTTTGTTGTGATTTCTGGGATTTTTTTTTTGTTCACTTCTGTATTTTTTTAATCAGTAGTACAGACACTACCAGGATCTATCCTTGCTCTGTATTTTTTTATAGGTTTGAAATTCCTGATAACGCTCTTGGTATGCTGGCATGGTTTTAATTGGCAAATACCCTTAACTCATGCGACTAGTTTTAAGAGGAAGGAAGCAGTGTGCAGCACCAGCGCATCTCACCACCTGCAGAGTGCCAGCCTGCTCTGGTACAGGTCTACCTTGGGAGCAAAAGCCCTTGTGCACTCCAGATGATCTGTGTGGTGTAGAGAATTGCATTTCAGGGCAGTAGAGTAACTCTTAAACATGTGGTCTGGAGTGGATATTGCAATAAAATGCAACGCAGCCTGGAACCGTATAGCCTGGTCTCAAAAATAATAAGAAAGAGTGTGGGACTGGGAATAAGTTCAGATATTTCAGGTGTTTTGGCTGTTTCTATGCCTGTATGTTTCTTATAGGTTCTGTGCCTTAAAGGAAGGGGAATACTTCTCAGAATATCCATGTTCCTAGGAAATTTCCCATCATACAAATGAGCTACTCTGGCTGTTTGCTCAAGATAGGATTTGTCTGTTTGCCTGCATTTGTTTTATCTTGCAGAAGAGATGATTGGAAACCGCTTGTTGATCGAATGTTTAGCTGATCAGCTTTCTCCTCACTATGTAATACAGGGAGCAGTTCAAGAAAATTGCCTCATGAACTTTAAACACTGGGCAAAATACGTTATGTCTGCTGGATTCATTTGAGTGTGATAAGCACACTGTAGGAAGTCCCATATCATTGAGATCTGCTCAGCCTGTGCCAAAGTCAAAATAATTATTCATTTCTAGTTACTTAGAGCAACTGGGCATTTGCAGGCTCTGCAGCATAACTGGGTGGGCAGGAAATAGGGCTGAGAAGAGCCATAACACTTTGTTCTCAGTTCTGATATGGGTTTCTCCTATGACTTTGAACAATCTTCTGCAATCTTTGAAAACTACAACCTCCATGATGTGCCTGGCAATGAACCATTCATCCTCCTTCAGGTTCCCAGGGTTTTATAGGGAATATCTTGGAGTTTCTGCATGCAAGAGCCCATCCCTGCAAATAGAGAGGCCAAAGGAAGGACATTTCTGTGCAAGGTGGTGGGAGTTGGAGAGTTTAGCAGTGATGGGAACCTGATAAAGCTCAGTGACAAACCACATCCTTGACTCTCAAGCAGTACTGGAATTTCCTTCTAAGTTGCATCCCAAAGCCACTGTGGTTTTACTTGTGTGTGGTGAGTGGGGGAGGTTTGGAAAAGGCAAGGCTTCAGTTCACAAACCACAAAAGCTCAGAAACCACCCAAATAAAAGGCAGAAATGAGTAAATGAAATAAAATCCATGAACATGTATATTTCAATGTCATATTTAAGCACATTTCATAGTTAGATGGAAGGCAGGAAGATGAGTAATGGCAAACGAATGCTTGAACCTAGCAAGACAAAGACTTTATGTTATTTAAAAATTAATTCCAAGGTCACCCTCCCTCTGTTACTTTTCCACAGTGGTACCTCCAGGTTGCAAGCCCCACCAGCTCTGAGCACACAGGAGTTATGTGGATGGACTGACCTTGCCTAAGGAGAAGAGGGACCTCCACAATGCAAGAGGTGTGGAGTGCAGTTGCCTGAGGAAGCTCCTGCCCTCCCTGAGCAGTTCCACACATGCTGCCAGGAAGCTGTGCTTATGAGACCTCCGCTACCAGTTGACCTTTCTGCTGAACAGGCTTGCACATTATGGATTGAGCATGTGTGCATTTCTGATGCTTGTGCCTGTGCAGACTGTGAATGATGTACACTCCAATCCTAACCGAATTTCAGGCTGCAAGCTCTCCCGTAGAGACATCACTGAACAGTGCCAGCCAGCACTGTGGTGTTTGTAATACAGATGATCATCCAGCTGGGAGCAGGTCTGAAACTCCTGATTTCATTATGTGCTGGATAATCTCGCAAAGAGCTTCAATGCAAGTCTCTGTTAAATTATTCTTCTGAAGCATTTTTATTTAGACTATAACCTTTTTGCCTTTCCCAAATGTGATGCTTTAATTCTGTGGTTATTGTGACTTAAGGCAAATAGAACAAAAATATTACATTACACAAGGCTGTGGCAGAGTCCCAGAGGAAAGCTTTTCTCTTTTGCAGAACTCCCCAGAAGCTCTTCAGTCTGAGAATGCTCCTTATACATATTCAAGGCCAGAGAGGCCTGTATTACTGGAAAATGAATGCCTCTTCTTCCACCAGGAAACCCATAGAAATGCACAGCTAAAACTGCTGCAGATACAGTTTCGGGGAATCTGGGTGCAGAGTGGGTCTAAAAACAGATTCAATGTCTGGCATGAGAGCATACAGCTAAGGAAATCTTTCTTTAATACATATAGGTCCATTGTGTGTTCTTGCCTTATAAAAGGCTATTCATAACCAGCTTGGAATAAAAGTTCAGGGACAGCACAAAGAGGGTAACCAGTGACTCCAGATGCCATAACACTATAGTTCCTATACACTGGCACATGCAGGCAGCCCTTTCTCTCCTACACAGGTTGCTGGCACAAAGCTGGTGTGCATGATGCAATGCACTGCAAGCAGACATAAATGACAGTGTTGCTGACAAGCCTGACATTCTGGAACCCACGTAATTTTGGATTATTCTGCCAGGAGAGATGCCAGTGATCACTTTTTTTTTCCATTTGCCTCTGCCTTCCTAAAGACCAGAGTCTGATGGGCTTGAGACGTCTTGGGAGCCTTCCATGATTCTGGGCTTCTCAACCCTTGGAAATGTGCCTTAATTACATTATTGCTTCCTTAAGTGTTCCTCTCTGAGAAAGGACCAACTGAAAGACATGAGTGACAGTTCTTTCAGCTCAGATTTCCATTGATGTGCTGAGGTGGTCTGACAGTTGTAAGGGAAAGCACAGTCATTTCAGGCATGTTCCATGAAACTACTCTCAATAGTAAACCTTCCTGAGCAAGCTGGACATACACACAGCTTTACGACTACAAGCACGCGTCACCTATCTGCAACTTGTCCAGCCCTAAGGTTTAGGATCCCATCTTGGCTATCTCAAAATACAGACCAATAAAGAGAGGAACTCATTTTATTTATCCTGTTATTTCATGATGTCTGTCACTCCTGAAAACTTGCCATTCCTTGCTGTTTAGTTCCTTAAAATACCTGCGACCTCATAAAGTTACCTGCCACATTCCTTCTTTATCAGGTATAAGGTCTCTTTTCCTCTTCATCTTCCTCTCTCTGAGCTAGGAGCTGCCTGACTGTCTTTCTCACAGGTGATAACCTCCTTATCTTTATTGTTATACCTTGTTTTCCTAGACGAGTTGGGGCCTACAGCCCTACAGATAAGTCCCTCTCTTTTTTACTGCTCCCCACATACTCCTTTCCTACAAGAGGTCTGAACATTCTAACTGGCTCTTCCATGTTTCCCTGGCTTCTGGCAGGGTGGCATAGGTTTTTAGACTTAAAAATTCGCATACTATCAAGAATTAAATCCTATTAAGGAACATATTCCATCTACAACCCCAGCATGCCATTTTATATACAATTGCAGGCTGTTTTATTTACAAATTAGCAATGCAACACCATGATCTAGGTGTAAATCAGTAATAGATTTATTAGCCACCCACCTTGCCTCAGAGTGTAATGGCTCTGATCTCATAGTTGGAAACCTGAAAGAATAAATCACAGATGTCTCACATGTTGTGACTTCAGTTTTTCATTGCATTTAGTGGGTGAAACAGATTTATGAATGTTTCAGCAGTCCAGATTAAAAGCTGGAATTCATTGGCAGTAAGGGCTGGTATGTTGTACAAGACTGTAATGATCATCAGTATTGATTAAGGATCTGAACAGTATTTGTATTCTTTACAATTTACTCTCTATATATTAAGATATCATTCCTCTGGCATTAATAATTAATTACTCTCTGAGAATGAACATTTACTGCACTTCAGTAGGTAAGTGACTGCAGATTTTAAGTTTCTCAGTTTGAGAGCAGTACTGATCTACTCCCAAAAGAAACAACTTATGGTTTTTCACAGTTAAGCATACCACTGCTTGTTGTTATTGGGAGGAACCAGCCCCTTTAAATTACATGTTAGAGGAGCTGCTTTGAATTGCTTGACCTATTTAAAGAGAAACTGATGTCTGACTTATTATTATCTGCCATCTGCACACACAGTATCAATCAAAAAGTCCACCATTAAGAAAAGCTTGTTCCTTGAACTGCTTTAGTATATCCATTTTTTTCCTCTGATGTGGTTAAAATATTACAGTCCCCACAATCTCAGACTCAAGTAAATAACCCTTCAGAAATAATAGTTTACACATCATAAGTTTAAACTTTGGCCCAGTCAGAGCAGCCATTAAAGCCAATGATAAGGTGATTTTGATGACCTTCATTAACAGGCATTCATGAGAAGGATAGAAGGCCTGATGGAGGGAGAACATCAGTGCCTTCAAGCGGAAAAATAGATGTTGAGGTGTTTCCATATCTCATAAGGAGAATGTATACACCTCTGCACTTCTGTATCAAAATCTCACTATGGCTTTTCTGGGATCTCAGCATTTCCCTGGCCCTTGTCCTTCTAACTCTGCCTGAGTCTTCCCTTGCTTCTCAGTCACAGCCTTAGAGTAAGGGTTGGTATGCTGATAAAGAAATGTGTCTTACACCTGTTTTCAAAGGCTTTTGACTAGAAAAGACCCCTCAGGATGTAGTGGTGTTTGCTCTGAAGTTAATTTTTCAGCACCATGATTCTTTTTCTGCTCTATTACTAGACAAGAATAGGATAGGCATTCGGGTGCAGTTTGCTGAATATGTTTGAAAGGTCTATCTTACACTCAGAGAGAAAAATGCTCACCATTACAATTTAGTATTTAATCCCAAATGGATATACAAGATTTTAACAATCCAAGGGATACAAAATCTAATCCCACCAAAAAACAAAGGAAGTAGAGTGAGAAGATTAATGATTTTTAATAGTGCTAGTGAGGGCAATCCTTCAGCTTTCACCGTCACAGCAAATGTGCACTTGTGAAGACATCTTTTGTAGGCTGCTACAGTGTGGTCTTCAATGTATTTGCTGGCTATTCCCCATCCACATTTTCTGTTTAATACTCTCTCCTGTTGCCACAGTGTAACACAAGAGTTGTGGGAGCAGTTGCATGTTAGTCATTTTCTTGTGGTGGCGAGAAAAGTCTGGCAGTGTGTTTTATAGCATTGAAATCCTGGTGGATGGTCATACTGGTTGGTGGAAATAACAGCTCTGGGCTTGGACCCCAATTCTGCAAAGTGTTATCATAGATGCAGGGAAGAATGGGACTGGAAAAGCTCACCCAGTACTTCCTCCTGCCTCAAGGCAGGGAGAATTGTACCTCAGTCATCCCTGATAGCTGTTTGTCTCAACTACCCTTAAAGATATCCAGTGTTGGAGACTACACAATCTTGCCAGACAATCTGTTGCTGTGCTTCGCTGTGCTTCACTGTCCTTGCCACTGAAAGCATGAAATTATCTGCCAGGCATCTCACAGGGGACAGTTTCTTCCAGCCTTTATCTTTAATTTAGGATGTGGGCCAGGGTTGAGAAGTTCACCCCAAAACACTCATTCCCAAATATTCTGGGTGCTCTAAATGCCATTCTGTTGTCCCTCGGTGAAGCTGAGCATATGCTGTTCATTCTGTGAACTCTTGCATCCATCATGGGAAGAGCAGCAACACACACTGTTAGCAGAGCCTCTGATCCCTTCCAAATGTTGCAAAAAGAAGCCTTGAATAACTAGAAAAACTAGCAGACTGGGCTAAATTCCACACTACCCTTTGCTAAGCATGCCACACCAGGTTCCTCCGCACGCTGCTATATCTGCCACCAAATCCCTTTTTCTTAGGGTGGCAGTTTCACCTTGTCATCAGGCTGCAGTTGCTTATCTGGATACTTCTTGCACTGCACAAACTTTTCCTGCCAACCTCCTGTGGTCCTGCAGTTCTCACACGTGAGGCACTGGGTTACATGACAGAAAACTTCTGATTGTGTTTTAAAGTTTTGGATGGAGAAAATCCATGGTGCTGCATGTGGCCTCTACCTGTCCCTTCAATCAAGGCTCAGGCTCACCAAGAAATGTAGGGATAAGGCATTCTGGGGCATGTGAGGACAGCTGAAGGGAATTGAGAGGATGGGATGATAATAGCAGTTCCTATGGTCAGTATGTGAAACTTTGAAAGCCATGTACAAACATTGAACTGTATTCAGAGTTGTGGACATGTTAGCCTTTACCTGGCCTTTTTATTCTCAGCATGGTAAGTTCTTGCTGTTAAGACTTTGTTCCACATTTGTAAGTCAAGTGACTGTTTGATCCTTTAATTGTCAGAAGACAGGGAAAAAGCCTTGGAAGTTTGACGAGACATAAATACCTTCCTCTTTGTCCAAAATTACTAGGATTACACACAGGGTTGTGCAAGAAGGATTACCACATGAATGGGTCTTAATTTTGCTGGCTGTGTGTGCAATTCTGTCACCTTCCTTCCTGGAGCACTGAAATTTTTATTAAAGTGTCAGCAGTTTAGAGGTCATAATAAGCAATCAAAAAGTAAGAACTGATTAAAGTCTGTTTCAAAATGCCACAGATGCCATATGACTCCAAAATTCCTCTTCTATTTTCATTTCCAAACTGAGGGAAAGGGGTATTAAATTACATAAATCATCCACAAGTTGCTTAACCTTTCCATGAGTGCACCATTACAGGGGAGGACGAAATAAGCCCATTATCAGCATCAGAACAGCAAGGCCTTTTGGGGAGCTCCAGCTGATTCTTCTTATCCCCTCCAGTGTCACTGTGGAAATTGTTCTGTGTGAACTGTTCCTTTCTGAATGTAGCTCATCTTATCCCAGGGCTTAAAGCTGCATAAAACATCCAACATGCTCAAAGACATCAATGTGGAAAGCACCATATTCCCTGCATTCTGTCACTACATCCACATGGCTGGGCATTAGTAATTACTGATGACAGACAATAAAATCAAATAAGCAGATGTGCAGCTGCTAATGGAGGAAAATAAAACCAAAGAATACACCCTAATTACCTTGATCTTGGCTTGCTGTCATACAAACCTGTCCTTACCAGGGAAAAGACATGAAGTTCTTCTAAGTTGATTTCTCTTCAGCAGGAAAGGTCTGCTGAAGGGATTTTCACAGGTAATTATTTACGAATTCCCTGTAACAATGCTGCCTCTGTTGTTTCTATTAACCTAATAAAATATATTATCTGGAGAAAAGCTTGGTGTACATAGCAGTTTAATTTATATGTGTTATTCTAGTATGACAAATATTTTGTTATAGTTTGCTAGGAATTATTCAGAATAGCACAAACAGCTTGGGATGATTGTAGCCTTGTGAATTGACATTTGAAATATTTATAAGTACAGCCATCCTGCCATATGGACCCTCTTTGGAGTTATCAGTCACTGCATCCTACCGCTTCTGCAACTTGGGTTCACATTCTAGTGCAGTCTGATTCTGGAAGTTGCAGGAGCGCAGCTACGGGCAGCGCCATGTGCTCCCCTCCTTCCGCCGTAGCTGTCAGCCTTGACAAAAGGCTCATGGTGCACGTTACTTGCTGAGACATTCTGCAAACACCTGCCTAATACTTGCATGCCCTGTTAAATGTAATGCTGTTCACACAGCATAATGGATCTCTCTGAAAGTGAGTTCTAAATGCAGAAACACCCATCATTGATGTTTCCCTTTGAAAGGTGTTATTATACAGCAGGGAAACAGAGGGCATCTTCCTTGACCTGCTGGTTTATAGGGTCTCTCCTTATCATGTAAAACACATACAATGGCTTGGCTAGCAAAGGCAGGATGTGTCATGTCATTCTTTTCCCCTAAAATGAGCTTTTTCTCTCTCACATCCAACTGTCTATGAAAAAATAGGTGGCATTTACCCATTCAACACAGACTCACATCCCTGCAAAACTCTTATTGCCTTCAGTGAAATTACATTCAAGGAAATTATGATAGGGAATGTCCTGAGCAGAGCCAGGCACTAAAACATATGCTGTGTTCTTTCTTTGACTAATTAGTTGTAGGTATGAAATATTTTATGTCAAAGAAGAAGGTGGAAATTCCTGGTGCTGAAGTCAGTCAGGGTTTCAGTCTGAGGAATTTAATCAAGTGCAAGGATCACTGGGAACTGGATGGGGCAAGGGAAAGTAGGAAAAATAGATTAAAAAAAAAAGAGGAAGGAGAAAAGAGGAAAGGAAAAAAAATATATTTTCTGTAGACATAAAGACTCTTCCCATTTTAAAATCTTGTTAGCTTAGCAGAGGGTGATATTTGATGGCTGGTGCATTTTGTGGGGATTCCCAGACTCAGTGTGTCTACAAAAGAGGGAAAGTAGGGTAGGAAAGGGAAAAAAACAATTGCTGTCTCTGAGGGATCACTTCAAGCAAACTGGGTGAACAGCTCAGAGAACTGAGCTCCCAAAAGCATATTGTCTTCTCTAAGTGTAAAGGACTTTACTGAATAACCAACTATCTTCTCCTTGTCTGCACAGTGCTCACAACAGCCCGGAAGAGTTAATGTAAGGAATATGGGTCACTGTTAGATAGGCAACTTCCTTAATGAGCCACTGAAAGTAGGTGACAAGGTGGAGTTTACATGACAGGGAGCCTGAGTAACTCCACCGAAGTGGGGACTAGTTTTTTTTCTACACAGTGCAGTTCTGGAGTGCACCAGGAAGGTGCAATGTTTGCATTTTCAGGTTTCTTATCCTAATTTGATGACAAAGTTAATACTCCTCAAAATGATAGACTAAATGAAAGCCTAATCAAAATGTCTTCAGCCATGGAGCAGCCAAAGAGGGCAGAGCAGGAACCAGAGTTTCTTTTCTTCTCTTCGTTTCTACTTCGATGATCACCTTATACTCAGTGCTAAAATCAATCCTAGTGAAAAACCTCCAAAAAATGCCCAAGAAGGGTCTTGTTGGACCTTAAAGGTGAAGGATATTTGCTTTTCAGAATATATCTTGAGAAGAACATCCCAGAAAAGCTTCTGTTTATAGCTGTGATTTTGGCCCTTTCCCATATTGTGTTGGATGTTTTTACAATTTCTCCATCTCTAATTAAATACAAGCCATGCATGGATCAGCGAAAGAAAGCAAGGAGGATCTTCTCACCAGGGAAACTCTCCAGTTTCTCTGGCCAAGCTACAAATCTGAAAGGCCTGAGCACGTCTCCTGAAATAGAAGACACAATGAGAAATATGGGCTTTGTTCAGAATAAAAAGCAGACAAGGCTCAAAGGCACCAAGGCACAAAAGGATTAGGACACAGCACAATCTTTCATTTGTCATGGACAGCTCAGCTGGGATCCAAACAACCCCTTAGATGCCTTCTACTCTTCTTTTAGAGGAAATCCCAGACCCTCCCTCCAAATCATATGTAAAAGGATGTTGACAGAGAGTCATGTTTGGAGATGTGTGGCTTTTTGTCTCAGATAATGAATCCCTTTGTACAGGCTGACTGTCAGAAGAGAAAGGACAAATTGGGGCATGTGTATCTTCTATCTAGACAAAAGAATAGGATACTGAAGGGTTAGGGATAGAAGGGAGGATGTGGTGGGGAGAACTGGCAAAAAAGTATTGGATTTGGCTAACCTTCATCTATGAGTGGCTTTGGGATGCTGCTGTCAGCCAGAGAAGGATGTTTGAGCCCAAAGCCTCCTTTAGCATTGTCCCTTGCTTTCCCAGATGAGGGTGTGTGTCAAGCAGCAGGCAGCAAGGCATGGCTGCCAGCCTGGCAGACCTGAGGCTGCTGTTCTCCAGGGCTCCCCAAACGCCAGGGGAGCTCCCAGCTTGCTCAGGTCTTAAAGCTGTTTATGCTATGCAGGGCTTAGACAATAAAGACTTCTGGTGTTATTACACTGGCCAGCCAACCTGTTCTGCTTGCACAGTAGACTGAACAAAGAATCTTAGAAAAGGAGTGTCCAGGAAGGTAACTTTTATGGAGCTGAATTCATCAACAACCTCTAGAAAGATCTTCAGCTGGTGTAAACCAGCATTTGCCCTACTGACACCAAAGCAATTACATCCGTTTTCACTTGCTGTGGACCAAACCCTTAATCAGTTGTATTTTCATGTCATACCACATACACAGGAGTTTACAAAGCCAGTGTTTATTAATTGCTCCCCAGACCGTTTAGACAGAAATATCTTGATTTTCACCTTGCAACTCTGCTGCAAGGCAGGAGTCATTGCAAAGAAGCAGGTGAAATTCCAGTGGTGTAAAAGTGGTGAAAGCCAAAGCAGAATCAGGAATCAAGAAGTCTCATTGATCATTGCTCACAGTGATCTTCAGCTACCCTTATAAAAAATTAACATTACTGACTTATTTATATAGCACCAACTGTGAGCAAGGTGCAAGAGGATAGGCAAAAGTCCCAGAGAACTAACAAACTAAATAATAAATACATATCAATCTCAAATAATAAATAATAAATCTCATATTCTAGAGTAGCTTCATTTTTTTTTTCTTCAGTGGTGTTTGCCCTCACTTTTTCTGATCAGCAGGAGGGCTTGGCTAAAAAGATCAGATTAGAAATTAAACTCTCTGATGTTTGCAAAGGCAATGGGGCTTTCACGCCTTTCCAAGTGCGATTCTGCTGCAGGTAAGGAACTCTGCAGCTTGTGGAAGTGCTAATTAAAGCCAGTAATAACATGATTCACCTTCAACCCTGCTCTGAATTGCTCAGTGTTTTTTTGCCAGAATATTTTGCATCTCCAGGGTACTACATTTGAGGAGCTCTCTTGTTCCAGAGATCTGCAATGTCGCAACCATTTAGGCTAAATGGGAAGGGAGCAAAGTTTTTTAATCAATCCTTGTCATAGGATCCCACTGTTTATTGATATCCTGAAGGTGAAAGGTTAATGCTTTACTCAGGAAACCACTCATCCTCCAAAATACTATTATTGTTTATCTTGCTGAAATCTATTTTTATACGTCCCAAGACATTTTTATTTAATTTCTGCTCCAGGTTGTCTTTACTGTGTTTTCACAGTATCACTGTACAGACTTAATCCTTTTCCAATCTGATATGGCAACTTGTGATGGAAAATGCCAAGTGTGTGTATTCTTTAAAACAGAAAGATTAACAGAAAGAAAAATTATTAACTTCAGGCTACTTATTTTGTGGAACATGAGTTATCAAGGGCTCAAATCAAGCACTGAAGTTGAAAGTAACAGATCAACTAGAGTAAACACTTGTCCCCAGGAATAATATGTCTTGTCACTTTAGCTGCTTGGAACACGTTCTCATTTATCCAGCCATTTTCTTTCCACGGTGATTATAAAATGCCCAGTTTGAAATTAGATCTGTTTCCATTGATTTTATACTCAGTATCTTTTATTTCAGTCTTGTACTTCCTGATTAATAAAGGAGCAAGGAAGTGAAAGATACATAAATCTGCAACATATACAAGTAGCATTTCATGTGGACAGTTTTGCCTGTGGGATTCAATGCAAAAGAGCTTCAGGTGAAATAGTGAATAACTGAACTGTAAATAACTACTAGCACACATGGTAATACCAGTAATCAGATGTGTTTCTTCAGAACAGGACTGGTGTCTGTGATGCAGATGCAGCAATAATTGTCCTGTTCTCTACCTCTTTTCAGCATCTAGGATATTCCTATTTTCATGTTCTTGGGAGCTACACAAAATCATTAATAAATTCCTGGTCTGATGCATGTTGGCAAATACTCTCTAACTACATTCATGTACCTGGAATTACAAGAATACAGTAATCAGAAACATGAATCAAGTTTCTCTCACAAAAAATCTGGGAGAACTCAAAGAAAATGTTTTGTTTGTTAGAAGTGACATAAATTGTATGTTGTTAAGACTATAGAAAATACCAAGGTCCAACCACAGCTGCTGAGAAGTTGTAGAGAGGCTTTTGCTGTAGGACCAATTTTGCAATATCCTCAAATGTAAAAAAAAAAAACAACACAAAAAAACAAAATAAAAAAAATTCTTGATGCTCATCTAATTTTTAATGCCTACCAATTTCTCATGTATTAAGGCAGAGTCTGCAAATGTAATTCAAACCAACTATGAAAGCTCTTCTTAAAAGAAATTCTTCATTTAGAATTCTTCCTTAGAATCCTTCATTTAATAAATTTCCCTGCATCCTGAAATGTGTTACTTCCCTGCTGTTTCACTTGGACCCAGGATCTACCACTTGACCTACTTTCTGTCAGCATTTTGATCACATCAGGACAGTCAAGAATGAAGCTTTATCCCAAACAAGTACATTTCCACATCCAAGCCAAGAGACCTGCCAGATCTCTTGGGAAAGCCTGAGTGCTCTTTGACACATTTTGCCAAGACAGAGTTGTCTGGGAAAAGCGTTCTCAGTGGTGGCTGTGCTGGCTCTTTCCCTGTGGGAATCATGAGCTCAGAGGTACTCGGAGACTGGAGGAAGACTAACTCTACTCTGTATCATTCAGGGCCACAGTGTCTGGCTGAAAATTAGAAGCTGCTTTTTAGACCCTCCCCTCAAAAAATAAAGCTTTTGGATTTTTATGGGATACTCAGAATTGGACTGATCCATGTCAACTTAAATAAAACAAAACAAAGAGTTTGTAATTGCTGATTAATCCCCTGATTTGTTCTCCAAAACATGAGGTATAGCCAAAACCTCACAGTTCAGGCCACTTTTTGTTGAGTCCTCTCATCTTCTTTGGTCTGCCCACTAATGCTCTTTCCTCCTCCCCTTGCAAGGAATCTGCCATCCTCTGTACATAAGGATGCAACTACACTTCCTGCACGTAGTAAATCCTTACGAAGCAGCCTGCTATATATCAGTCTTCTAATGACCACAGCAGGCAAAACGTTCTTCAGTTTGGGTGCAAAATTGTGGAAAGGAATGAAAATAAATCACATTTTATTTGCCAAGGGGCAAAATTTTACCTGCAAGTCAATGGCCCTGAGCTGGTGATTTATGGAGGGCAAGGGTGAAGCGATATAGTCCTTGAACCAAATCCAGTTGGCCCCTAGAGTCTCAAAGGTGAAGGCCAGTAAATAGCCCTCTTCTAATTTCTTCATGTGATGATTTTGCTGACAGGCACAAGCATCCCATGGAAGCCATGCAGGTAGGGGTTCCCTGGACAACTGTTGGCAAGTGCAGACTTTCATGAGTTGTTCATTAAACTCAGTTCCACTGCTGAAAGACAGCCACTACTTCTCCTTTCCTGCAATGTTAGCAATTTAACTTTGTCATTCCTATTTCTGTCTTCCTGGTGGTTCTCAGCCACTTCCTACTGAAGGTGATTCTTCTATCTAGTCTGTGAAGGGGATGTCCACTGCTGTGAATGCAAACCTCAGATGTGACCTCCATCCAAGGCAGATCTGGGAAAAACAGCTGTTAAAATGAGAGATGCTTTGCATACAGCAGGCTGCATTTGCCCCTACTGCTCCTTCTGTCTTCCAGGGATTGTCCCATGTAATTCTCAGTTCACCAAGGCTCTTTCACCTCTTCCTCCTGCTAATTGTTGCATCTGGATGCGTGACCCATCCTCAGGTGCTTTTCCAGATACCTTAGTGTCAGTAAGCCCATCTTTAGCATTTGTTGCCAGACACTGGAGTACTGCTGGACACATTCCTGGCAGAAAAGATACTTTCAAAACCCGAATCCATAGAGATCATATGAAGGTTGCTAGAACTTTTTCCTTGCTTAAGGCTTGATTTTGGAGGGCTTTTTTTTTTTTTTTAATTCTCATTCAGTGATTTCTTACAGGCAGCAAGGAGCTGACTGCATCATTGGTCATTATTGGACATCAGCTGATCTTTATTAGACATTAGCTTTGCTGTCTGTCCCAGGTGAGGCTTTACTCTACCAATACTACCCAGCAGCAGAACACTCAGGCAGAGACCCTGAGCAAGAGGCTTTGCCTGTGTTTCAGGAGGAGAGAGTGACACACCCAAGCTTGTTTTGTCTACTCAAAACATGCAATTCTGCAGTCTACAGATGTTCTTGCTCTGACTGTTGGCCCCAGAGGACTGGCTGCATGTGGGTCAGCAGGTATTTGCAGCGGCACTTTGAAGATGTTGAATGAGTGTGGTTGTACATGTGGGGTAGGTTGGGTGGGTTGTGATCAAGACCCTTTGTCCAAAGGGAATAAATGAGAAGATTAAACTCTCTCCTTTATCCCCTTCTTTATAACACATCCCAGTTGTTTTTCAGTTCTCCCTTCAGTCCACCCCACTGATTTTCCCACCTCCCCCTAAACCCCTCAGTTTTTTATGGCCTGCCTCTCAGCATTTCTTTTGCAAGTAAGCAGAATATTTTCCTTTCCCAATGTTAGCTCCAAATTTTGCTTTCCAAAACCTTGGATTATTTCAGGAAAGCAAACATGTACACACATTTTCTCATCAGAGAAAGAAAAAGGTAACGATCAACAAAGCCCCACGCACAGTTGCTATTCTAATTCAAGCACAGCATGTAATACAAGTGGCTGTGGTAGGCTATAGCATTATAAATGACACCCCTTTGGTGATGGAGACAAATCAGATTACGTGTGAATAGGTTATTGATTGTGCTTAGATTTCTTAATCTCTTAAATCAATGAAAGAATAGTAGATAGCAGAGAAAACGTTTGCTTGGAGGGCAAAGTGCCTTTTAATTCCTAGTTTTTAATGAGCGTTTTTTAATACTCAGTAATATCTTAACAGGAAAAAAAAACACACAGCCAACTTGAAGTATAGGTTACTATTTATTATCAAGATGCCTCAATCTAGATTTCCTTCTCAGTGTGTATACTAGACATCAATCCTGATTTACCTCTTGTTGAGTTAATGAAAACATGTTATGCAGTTTTATTAAAGAAAATAAAGTCTGCAATTGACTGCCACTGAAACAGTGCAACATATTCTGAGGAGATTAGCATAAGGATTAAACATACAGATTTGGTTGCAGGAGTTGTTTTGATGAATACAGTCTTAATTGATTGTAGCAAAACAAACACACCATTCTCTAAAGCACGCTGAGTCTCCAATTCAGCATTATTTTAATTAAGTCTTTTGAATGATGAATTTCAATACAGCAGATGTTCTTGAGTATTCAGGTATATAAATATAACTGGTGTCAATATCTGATAAGCCTACAATTTGAGAGTTTAAGCACATATGAAACTGGGCCAATTGTTGAGAGTTAAAAATGGAAGGAATTTGCTAAACCGCTGCTCGCACCTGTTCTGAATGATAATGTTGCTCCCTCCATGCTAACCTCGAGGGAAGGAGGGAGAGAGTCTTGTGTGCAATGCCAGAACATGGGGAAGGAGATGTGTTCACTCCCCATTCACAATTTCTTGTTAACCAATTGCGACAGCTGAACCTTGGGAAGAGGAAATTTCAGTACATTTTATATACCAGCTATTTTATTTAACAGATCTCTCTGCATGGCCATATGCAGTTCATTACAGAATTGGAGGTGAATAAAAAATTACCTGACCTGTGATCAACTTTTTTTAAAGCTGAACTTATGTCTCCTCACAAATAAAGAAGTATGCTAGGTAGTCATTTGCCTTTCAAATAATACCTGATATGACAAGAAGTGTCTAAAGAATTACAAAATGTTCGATGCCAGCTTGAATTTTAAATGAAATCATAAACATTATTGGTCTTCAAAGCGTTTGGGTGTGCTCTCATTAAATTTTCGTACAGGCTTTCAATCAGTGAATACACCCCAGTGCATGGAGCTCTTGTGTCTCAGCACCAGGTCATTCAGAGTCATCAACCTTTGCTGGAGGATATATATTGATAAATGGACTAGGCTTTCTTCAGTATCTTGACATTTTTATTGCCCTCTACCTTTAAAGATATATATGCAGAAAATCCCTCCCTTTGAGCATGTCCAGACTTCCATGGAAGCAGCAGAGCTGGGTGAAAAGGGGAAAAAGGAAACTTGAAATGCACAAAGGTCACCTGCTGACTAACACGTGCTTTCAGAGAGCACTACTGTATCCAAAGAACATTTAGGCATTGTGACTTGAGCTGATGTCAAGTCACCAGGCAATGCAGCCACTTGTGGGGCAAAAATGATGACGCATTTATCAGAGTTGAACAACATTGTAAAAGAGTGTGAGAAAGAAACTCAGGAAAGATGCTGTGTCTGAGTCATTTTAAGGAGGCAGGATGTCAAACTGGAGATGTTATCAGAATTTAGGCTGAGTTGCATGTATTTGTTCACAGGTTTTTGATCTGGCATCTAAAATGTAACAGCAGGAACAGCCATCCTGAGGGTACAGATCAAGAGGAAGTAAGTCACCTCAGATATCACCAACACTGACACACTCAGTAAAATTTGTGAGCCCAGCATTACTCATGAGAAGTCATGGGGAGCTCATATAAATTCTGGCTCCTGATTCTATTACCTGCCCTCCTCCCCTTTTCTCTTTCCCATTCCATTTTGGAGCTCCATATTTATTTTTTGAGTAATCTGAGGGTGTGTTTCATTGTCAGAAGCAGCTTTTCACACAGGTAGTTTTAAATGTTCCAGAAGCCACATAGGCAAGGCTGAGAAGAATGAATTGGTTCAACTTAGTGAGAAACAGCTTCCCAGCCTGGACTCTGCACAGGACTCACATCTGGCTCACCCCAAGGTACAGAGACTGTGGTTTTCTTTTCCAGTGCACCAAAGCTAGGAAACCAAACTCTACAGCTCTGCATCTCCCCCCAGCCCTCTCAGATTCACAGATTAATACACATCTTCAATATTTCACTAGAAACACATCAATATGTTACTTTTTATTATGTCTTGCTTCAGTATGGATTTTAGGTTCAGTTCTATGCATCCCTGAAATTCTCCCTCTCCAATATTTGCTATCACACCTTTCTCCCTCCTTTTGTCCCTTTCATTCTCATCCCTGAGGTTTGCTGGCTTTGGAAACCAAAGCCAGACATCCATCACAGATTATTTGACATGAAGGAGATTTACAGTCTCTCAGCTCCTGGCATGTGGACAAGTGTGTTGGAGTATGACCTAACATTTAAATAATGATTCACCATGAATATTATGAGAAATTGGCTGACAATTTCAAGGTAATGCCCTTCCAAAGATATACAGTGTTAACTCTTTACTACAGTATAACTCTAAGTTCACTTAGAGAGTCTTAAATAAACTTTACACTTTGCAATTAATTTAGTGAAATTCTGAGTTAAACGACTTGCTATAAAAATATTAAACATGTTACAATTCTCTGGACATGGTCCTCTAAAGGAAAGGGTGGTTTAATTATTTTAGAAGAGAAATATAAATAGTGTCAAGATTTAACCTGCTTAATTTAATATATCTTCTGCCTAATTTTATAAATCATTTTTTATACAGTTAACATGCATAAAAATTTAATAAATGACCTCCATAATACTGCTTTTGGTATAGATAGCAGTGTAGGCAATTATTACAGTAATGTTGAAAAAATCCACCAGAGAAATCTGTGCTTGCTTCCCAAAGAAAAAGAATCATGGAAAGGAGGAGAAAAAGGGAGCAGAAAACGTACGAATAGAAGCTCCATTGAGCCAACTTTAGCCGTGAAGTCAGCCTTGCATCTCTCCTCCAAAAAGCAGGGATAAAACTTGAAATCAAGGCTTTGAGATACTGCAGGACTTGCAAGCAGAGAAAATACAAAGTAAAGCTTTTTGTCACCTTTCTGCCTTCCCAATGAGCTGCTCCGGGACACAAGGAGGGCAGGACCTGTTCCCAGCCAGCTTGCTGCACTTATGGTGGTGAAGCCTCCTAGGGCACTGAGAGCTTTGGCCAAAACCCAGACCAAGCACTGATGCTACAAATTGTTTTGTATGAGGGGGTGAGCACTTTCTGTCGAGGAAGTTTCCATCAGGGGCCATTTGATGACCCTGGAGAAGTGCAGGCAGGGTACAGGTACTGTCTCCCCTTGGTGAAGGGATCAATAGATTGGGCATGCAATGGTTAAAAAAAAAACTATTAGAGAAACAAGCATTAGAAGGAAGCTTCCAAAGGGCAGCCTGACTGTCTCCAGAAGTTGCATGGGACAGGACTGCAGGGTCTTTAACAGCACACAAGCCCAGATTCTCCAAAACAGTAAGGAGAAAATCTCAGCCCTCCTGAAGTTAATGGGACTTTCAGCACAGACATGGCCCTCAAGCTGTGAAATGCATGCTAGATTTTCAAATAGAGGGAATTTGCAAGCATTTATACCACTTAAAAACCTTGGCCTCTACTGGCAGAATACTATCATACCTTCCTTCCTTCATGCTGACTTTTGTACTTACACACCCTGCTGATTCACATCTGGAAGTGTTGCTGTGATATTTGGAGGCACCCACTGTACAGTAATTACTTAATTCATTTCCAGAAAGGAAGGAGGCAGGCAGGACTGAATAGAGATAACATTTTGAATGTTTCATTACAGCAGCACACCCAAGTGATCTGATCCCATCCTTATTCTCAACAAGAAATAGAGAAAGAGAAGGGGAGAAACTTGCTGTACCTCCTTCTGAAGCGTGATGTAAAATAAAAATGATCAGCATTGTGTTCTGAGATATCACAGGGGCTCCTTCAATACCACAGTGTTTCAAAGATGCCTGTTTGTCAGAACCCTAGGTGGTACTTCTCTGTGTTTGCAAGATGAACCTCAGCCAATAAAACAACTGTGCAGCACTTTTTCTCCTTTATTAAAAGGCATCTGGCAGATAATAGAAATTTATCTCTTCACACACTGCAGAGGGGTTTTACTACACTAGACAATATAATAAAAGATATTAGCTGCTCTGTAAAATTATTGAAGGTATTTTTAAAATAGTCTTTTGGAAGGTCAGCAGGCTGAGTCCCCAGACGGCGATGTTATATGCAGATTAATCTTCAAGTCATTTTAAGAGAGGAAAGGCTCTCCACACCCATTTACATAGAAAAGATTCAAACTATTTCCTGGGGAGAAAAAAAAAAAAAAATCAGGGCTGTTCTTTGGCTTCTAACCTGCATCTTTCTGCTGTGTTGATTTGTTTTTGTCTGAGTGAGCTGAACAGACTTCATCAGTTGTCACAGGATCCAGAGCACCAGGGAGTGATGGTGACCAGGGAAGGAAAGAGGAAGGGAGCAAACACAGAGGTATCCAACTTCTTGGAATCTCAGTTTGAATCAGTAGATGCTTTTCCAGTTGTTTCTCTGAAGGCCAAGAGGGTCAGAGAGAAGGTCTGAAGTCCAGGAATTTCCAAGTTCCACATGGAGAAAAAAAATATTCACGGAAGTCCCTGATTCTCCTACTTTCTCTTCCTTTGCTGGCATTAATTTCCCATATCCACTCAGCTGTATTCCTCTGCACTGTTTCTTCATTACTAAAGGCAGCAGAGAAAATCAAGCAGTGCTTGCATATGTGGACTAGTGAGATTCATCAGAGCTTTGCTTTAGTTTATCAGGAGCTCTGACATGTGCTGGGTTGTGTCAATTGAGATCCAGTCATTATTCCTATTGCACCTGGCAATGAAATATCAAGATATTGTGCATGTATTCCTGTGCATACACAGAAGAAAGTTTTCTTTTGCAAAACATCCAAGGGCATAAAGAGAATACATTTATGCACCAAAAAGCCTGTCCTCAGCCTGGCTAACCACAGCTATGGTTGCTCTTTCTATGCAAGTTTACATTTCAGTTGAGATACACTGTGATTTAGGGAACTGCCTGGTCTCTAGCAAGACCAGTATCTCTTTACATTTCAAGTGCAGGAAGGTATATCATCATCACAGTTTGCCAGTGCTTTATATCATGCTATGCAACAAGCCAGCTTAACATGAAAAACTCTCTCTTTGCACCTCCTGCCTCTAACACTTCCCAGCACTAATTAGTGAAGTCTGGCACAAAGTCCCGGATCCAGCACATTTGGGAGACTTGGAACCCAGCTCACCTCCACATTTTGCAGGAAATCTGTTGCATCTCAAATAGCTCAAAGCAGAACCACAGACCCTCTTAGCCCTTAAGTTTTGGCATGCTTCAGATCCAGGACTTGACCAGTGTGCTAGGACTGAGAGTGGGATAAACCACATATGAAGCACAGTCTGAGAAACTAAGTGGGTGTTGTTAAGGTTATTAGGGGTCCTTCAAATTATTTGAGAGCCAGAGGCCTTCTGGGTTCCTTATACTGGCTAAATCCTGCCGAAAAGGTGCATCTGGACATACTTGCTCTGGGCTATCACCATAAGGCTACTTTGTAACTGGGCATTAAGGAGATACATTTAACTATCAAATATTAACCTGGTCTCAAAAGCAGTATTCTGAAAGTTTCCAAGATCACTGCTATAGAAAGACAGTATCCTATCTTCAGGACATACAAAATACAGCAGTAAAAAAATCAGCTTCCTCTGGCATGCTCTGTTTCTTGGCATTTGTTTTAATTGTCCTAAATGTGCTATCACATGTTGATAGTAATAAAGTCTCTGTGTGTGGAGCAGATGTGTTACAGTCCCATCTGCTTTAAAAGTTTATGCCTTGGCTGCTTCTAAGAGCAAGGGACTGAATTAATTGACCCAAGTAGTCCCTTCCAGTTCTGCTCTCTTTATTAGGAAGTTCTCTACTGGTCCATCAGGAAGCAGGCATTGGTCTTAGGAGTAATCTTCCTAAGGACACAATTATTTCCTGCCAGAACTTCACCCTAGTTTGATATTTCTTTTTTTCATTATGTTTCCATGTACAGAAAAACAGATTTTCTGGTTGATCGAGGTGTTTGCATTTGTTCCCTTTGCAGATGACTTGAAGCCTGTGAACTTGTGTAGGCTGCTGATCAATGACCACATAGCTTGGTATTTCTAAGAGGGCAAAATTGGCTAATGTATAAAAACCCACAAGACAGTGCACAGAATAGGTTGTTGCATGTATTATGTGCCAGCTGGCATGTGAGTTCAGCTTTGTCTGCACATGCAAGTGCAAGGATTTGCAGACAGAAGGAAGGCAGGAACCTTTGGGACAGGACTGTCTTATTTTCAACTTCTGTTGCTACCAGGCTGTCCAAGACTTGAACTTGGTTACAATGAATGTTACAAGTAGTGAAGCATCCCCTCTCCCATAGTAAACTTACTTCTGCCTTATCTTGTCAAAGTTGTGTAATTTGTATCATCATGTCACCAGCCAAGCCACAAACAGACCTTCCAAACTATGAGCTCAGCTCACAAATCACACTCATTAAAGCTACAAAATTTTGCAGCGTACCAGTAAGGAACTTCTTAACTTCACTTATGCCTGTTTATGAAGCCTCTACAGTTCAGTCATCATTCCAAAAGCTGTCTCAGACGGAAGCTGGCACCTCTGCTATCATAAATGAGTCACTGAGGATAACATCTTTAACAAGTTTATCCATCTTGGCTCTAAAACAGCAGTGCTGTGTGTAAAATCGAGGTCTCAGAGATCAACAGATGTGTTTTCACTGTGTTCCGCATGATCCAAGAGGACGAGGGTGATCACAACACCAGCAACATGCTTCAGCAATGGCAAAATAGAGAGGAATGTCAATCTTAGCAATGCCCATGGCTTGCACCTCCCCTAGTAAAAAACATTAAAAATTCAATGTTTTATTAAATAGGTTCTGCAGGGGAAAATATTGTGCTACTAATTAAGAATGAAATATTAGTGCAAAAGAAGCAAGCTTAGTATAAGTTAACATGCACAAATTCTCACTTGCCTAGTAGGAAAGGTTAGTCAGATGATGATAAGTCTAAAGACATATTAGGTATGTAATCCTGGTGTTATTGTGTTAATTGATTTGTTTGTTGTTATGTTATCAACAAAAGATTAAGCAAATCCCTACATGAAAGCTATAGGTGAAACAGTCTGCTTGGGAAGGTTTTTGGGTGGCAAATCTATGTATTATCATAACTTCTTTGTGGAACAATTATTGCTGTACTGAACCCTTTTCTCTCAGTTCCCACAGGTGGCAAAACCACAGACATCGTGCAGATCTGCTTACAGTTAGTGCTGCTCCTTGGACTGACTTGGTATAAGAAGGCTGCTTACTTCGTTAGACCTTGATTCACCAGTTAAACCACTGATCATAGCAGAAGGGAACATCTTTTCACACAGAAAGGCATCTTTGCCTGAAGAAACAGCTTTGGCCTATGCAAGCTTTTTCACAATACTTCAAGCCTGAAAGCTCTTAGAAGCATGGCCTGTCGGTGCTGGATCTGATTAAACTATGTGGCTGAGCACATTCTGAGCACATGCTGCCTTGGAGTCTGATGCCTCTCTGCAGTGCTGCAGGTTTGCTATTACTCTGCCAGAAGCCCTGCTATTGCAGGTTGCTGTGCTCAAACCTGAGCCTCCTAAAGTAGGGTGTGTAAACGAGGTGGGTGGCCAGAGGGTCTTTGCAATGAATTTCCTCTGCCATACCAGCATGTGGCCAATAACTCAATCATGTCTGTGCAACAGTGTGTACCAGGCCAGGGGGAGGAGAAAAAATACCGTTTGCATTCTGCAGTTAGCAATGTGCTCAGACTCTGGTGTAAGATGTGATGCCTGTGCCTCACAAGCACAGCTGCCTTGTGCCCGTTCCATCCTGATACGATAATCCACTGGGAATCCTCAGGGGTTTTTCCTCTTGGGAGGTTTTTGTTCTGTTTTGTTTCATTTCTTCTCACACACAGTTGTTTTAAATGTTCAGCTTTTAGGACTCATGCCTTGCAGAATGCTTCCTGCAGAGTTCTGGTTAAACACAGCTGGGCAGAGTGCTGGATATTTCAGCATACAATGACATGAAATGTTGTGACAATGATGGGTTTGGGGTAGGGCTTGTTCAGTTACTGTTATGGTTGCCTGAAGAAGCTGAAGGAAGATTTGGACTCTTTGGTAGTCTAAACTCTTGTAGCTTTCTTGAAATCAATACAATGACAAATTTTACAAGATCTGAATCTGATCCTCTATGCTTACAGACTCATTACCAAAACAACCTCCCACGCGACAGTGTCTAGAGCTGGTCATGGGTATTTGACAGAAAGTATCATGTCATTAAAATGGAGCTTTCCTATATAAATACTTCTCCATTTCATTCTGGTAAAAAAAATAAAATAAAATAATAATTTAAAAAAAACATTTGGAAGAATTTTAACTTTTCTATTAGGATATATTTTAATATTTTTTTCATAACAAAATTTATTTCCATTTCAAAGTGTTTTCTATTTTATTTTGCACAAGATGTCTTGGTTTACAGATTTTTTTTTTCTGAAAGAGGAGAAACTTAAGTACTTGGAAATGAAGGAAATATCAAATTACAGCTGACCCCTTGCAGAATTCCAGTTCAATGCATACTAAAGATCTCATGTATGTATCTTGATATAAAAGAGCAGTAGCTCTACATAGAGAACACAAACATTGAAATAATCATAAATTTAATTATGCTACCTCAGTGGGATGTAAATGTGTTTAATTTTAAGTGTGCTATCTAGGGGCTTTGCTGAATAAGCAAACTGAGAAACTTGATGGATATCTGCAAGCTCTAAGTAACAACAACAACATACTGAAAAAAGGAGTAAAGACATCACTGGGATCCACTGAAACCTGGGTGTTATCCCTGAAGCAACTGTCTCAGCCACATTGTATTCTATTTTTCTGTTCCAATGACAGTAATAGCTTGAGTTACTCACAGTTTAATGCACACTGGATCAACCAAAAATAGTGTTTTGCACAGAATTTTCCATCCTGACCTTAGTTTTCAGTCTGTTTCCAGTTCACTTTCACGTTCTTATTATGAGGTTCTTGTCAGTCCAAGCTGGAACAAAATTTGGGCTTGATTTTAATAGGTTTTGCTATTTTTAATTTAAATTCTCATGTCAGTTCTGTCTCCATGTAGTAATACCAGATTTGCAGAGACTGAGAGGTGAATTCTGGCTGCCAAACTTGTGGAAGGTGGACAGGGAGATTGCAAAGGTTGGATCCGTCACCAGGGTATGCTGGTCCCAGATCTCTGGGGAAACTGTGAAGAATGGTGCCAAGTGCAATGTGGCTTTTAGCAATCATAATTGTATTTATAAAGCCACAAGGCCACCTGCTCGAGTGCTTGAGTTGCTGCTCAGCCGATTAAAACACAGTAGCCAGGTCATAAAATATTTATTAGAAGAACCAGACAAAGTGTTAACTCATGGCATGGAGAGGGAGAAAGCCTCACCCTGGAGCAAACACAAGCAAACATAAAACCTATAGATTACCCCAAATCTGGCTGCATCACTGTCTCAGGACAGGAGATGCCAAATCAAAGGGTGAGTTGGAGTCACGGCTAAGCAGAACTCAAACTCTCAGGTGACCTCTGCTAGGAGCTGCCAGCCCCTAGCTCTGCTCCAGGGCTGTCCTTGAGTGGCAGCTTTGACCACTGATGGTCTGCAACTGCATTTGGAAACTCACTGTGAAAGGTCTCTTGACAGACCCTCACCCCCACTACAAATAATCTTGGAGGTCATACATATATATATATATATATATATATATATATATATGCACAACTTTGCTGTAAAATGATAACATCTGATCTTTCTCCCCAGTCACCATAGTTACCTTTTCATCTGAAGGAAGGAAATTGTGCCACTCAGGGATTTCTTGTGGTGGTTTTTGTTGTTGTTGTCTTTTGTGTTTTTTTTTTAAAAGGAAGCTCAATCAAGACTAAGCACTGATTCAGTTCTGAACTCAACCACTTCTTTCCTGTGGCTTATTAACAGCCTGTGAGATTTCCCAGGTGTTTCTTTCTCTGTACACTTAATAATTGAAAGCTTGAGCAGTTATTCATGTATGATGAAGTCTTGATGCATTTTCACATTTTTCCACTAGGTGCCTTAAGTGCAGGAACAGTTGCTCCACAAGCAGAAGCCTGCCTTTTCCTGAGCAGCTAAACAACTGATTTACCAGAAAATGGCACCTTAATATTCCCAGACTTACTGTAAGGACAGAATTGGCAATATCCCTTTGCAAACAGAGCATTGGCAATGAACTTTATTTATTATAAGTACTGGCCACTGCAGGTAATCTGAAAATACATTAGGAAAAAACCCAACAAACAAACAAAAAACAAATAAAACCCTGCATTAAAAACAACTTTTAGGTACTTCAGATATGTTACTTGCTGGGACCACAAATGCACAGTTCTGAAAAAAGTGTTATTGGAATGGAGGAACTGTGTTCTGCTTTTGGGTCAGGTGGGGATCTTAACAAGGAAAAGGAATATAAAGATTAAATATAACTAGGAATGTCATTATTCAAAGGAATAGGTGGGAATCTTTCTGGCCAAAGATAAATAGTTAACATTCATTTAAAGCAGAGAAAGATAAAGGAAAGAAGTATCTTATGATAGACATACATGAAAAAGAAATTATAAAAAAATTCTGTATAGAAGAGGATTGCTCTTGGGAAAAACATGGCTCAGCAGGCCTACTCTGCCCACACCTGTCCCCCTCCAGGAAGAGGGAACGAGGGGATGCCAAAGCCCCAAATTTGGGCTGGCAGCATACCCCTGGAATCCATCTGAGTCTGGCATCACTTACAGTGTCTCTGAAACTGCTTTGATACCTGTGGGCAACTCCCTCAACACCTTGTCACCTTTGTATTCACCCCTTTCGGTGTTAAATTAATAAACCCATCCTAGGAAAAGGTGTGGTCTCTCAAGGGGGAGAAATCAATATTTTCCATAAAAGAAAATAAAAGGAAAACATTTTGTTTTTCTACTCAGATAGAAGCATTCTGTTTCATGGTAGCACCATAACAAGCTTGGCCCAGAGACCATGGGGATATGATCACAAAACACCAGTGCAGCAGCAGTAGCAAAGTCTCCCCACAGTTCAAGTGAGCCCTACCTTACATCCTCCAGCCAGCTGTTTCTACCTTCTTCAACCAGACCACTCTCAGGCAATTTAGCTCCAAAAAAATGTATTTCAGCACTCCACTTAGAAAAAAAAAAAAAGAAAAAAAAAAAAGAAAAAAAAAAAAAGAAAAGCAGGTCTAGGTGAGGCAGAAACACATTAATTATCTTCATTATTTTTTTTTTTCCTTAATTCATTGGCAGGAGTTCAGGGACAGGAGGAAGTGGCAGGTGTTGGACATCCCCATCCCTGCTCATGACCAGTTATTTCAGCTCCAGACATGACTCAAAGTTGAAGCTGAGTATGAAGACAACTGGAAAGCTCTTGGATAATTACTTTTTCTTTGCTTCCTCAGCTTGCTTTAAAACAAGCACTATTTATTCTGTGCTTTGTTTTCCTTCTTTTTTTCTGGGGGTAGGATGTGGTTGTCAGTAGAGACTTTAGACATTTTTTTGTTTCCCTTCAGTTTCCCTTAACCACACAAAACCTTAAAATTAAGAAGACAAGACCTTCTAATTTCGTACTTTATTCTCATAGATCCCTAGCCCATTCATCAGAACATGATATGAATAACGTGTGGTTTTGCACTTTTACCCTTTTATTTGCATGGTTGTCTCATGCACTCATGTATCTCATAAACTTCGTAGTACAAAGCTGTTCTTGTTTTTTATCATTATGTTAGTAACTATTGTTTTCATATTCAAGGCTCTTCTCCGGCAGGTTACTTTCCTCAGGTTGCCTGCAGAACCATCAATATAGTAGTGGGAAGAGATATCTGAACCTTCAAAAATGGAAATTCTAATTTAGATCTCACCCTGGCAGAACGTAAAATAAATCCCAAATCTACAGGCTTCCTTCTTTGTCTCTTCCTCTATCACAAATAAAGAACCACTTGAGGGATATTCATGTGTATGCACATCTGTTCACTCATCGTTTCATTATGCACTATACAAATTACTAGCAAAAAAATCCAAGTTCTGTTATTCAAGTAGATAATATTTTCTTCCTGAACCTCTGTCAAAATGTAGATGGTCTGTATTCTGGTATTTTCATTTGCAGTGTGCTAATCAGGGTATAGAATCATGTTGAATATAGAGTTGAATTCAATCCACAGTTTTCCACTTAATATTATAAACAAAATTGAACAGTGAAAAAGTGGGCCATACAGCACACATAGGCTGGGTCAGATCATTCTGTGGACACATTCAAGACCCATTTGGACAAAAGCTTGAGCAACCTGATCTGATCTCAGAGCTGACTCTGCTTTGAGCAGGAGAAGGAATTAGAGTCCTTTCCAACTGGATTATTCTACAATATTGTAATACCAGATAGTAGAAAAGTGTTTCAAAGTAGGTGTGAAAACTGGTAAACAAAAGAGGCAGAGCTGGAAAACAAACTGTGTGAAACAGTGTTTAAACACTATTTTAAATAGGATGTGATTCAATAAATCATGACAACCAGGTGGCACTAATACCCAGGGGTGCCACTTACTGCTTCCAGTTGGCTAGAAAGTTGTTTGCAGAAATGTTTTTTTAAATAAGAGGATAAATTCTGGGGGGGGAGGAGAGGGAGGAAAAGGCAGAATAATATTATAGCAATACTTGGAATTGGAAACACAAATCTTAGCAACGGAGGAACATAAACTTCCAAAGTAGAAACGATGATCGCTCCAGGATTATTCAGATCATTTCCATGGTTATTAAACCTGCTTCTTTATTTTGTGAGATAATTCCATAAAACTATTAGGACAGCAGACATGCACAGAATTGCATCTGCCATTACCCTAAGAGACTCAATTGTTTGTTTTTCAACTACAAAAGTGGTAAAGAAACTGTACAAGTATTCCTTAACGTAATTTACTATCCTACCACCATCTGCTACATTTGGCACTGAATGTGTAGCTGAAATCTCTTTTATAAGTGTGCCCTGAACCAGGAAGCTGATTCAGACCAGAACCAATTAGTGTTCCCAGCCTCCCTCAAAGCACACAGAAACAGAGGCGCTCACACTAATTGTACTTGCATTTTACAAGTGTTTGTGTTTTGTGAGCATAAATGTGTTGAGGAATCTGATTTAGTGTACAGCTCTTCTGTCCAATGCTGCAAATCACTGATGCCAGTAATGAGAAGCAAGAACACAGTGAATGGAGATACACAGAGACCCTCACTCAGACCTGTGGCTGGGGAAGGACCAGGAGCTTTGCAGCGATACAAATCCCTGTGTCGTGAGCATATGTTGCCCAGTGCTGCATCTGATTCTGAGCCAGACCTCGGGTGATCACTAAAGAGTTCATTTAGGATTCAAGGCTGGACCTCCAGCTGCTGCAAATCAGTGCAGTTCTCGTGTTTCCTATGGCTCTGCAGCCTCCACCTTGGCAATTCCCCTTTGGATGGCTGGGGCTTGCCCGTTTCTGCTCAGCTCTGTGGAGCACTCAGCAGCCATTTCTGGCTGATAGCACCTGGGATTTTACAAAATCTATACAACATGCTTTTGGCAAGTGGTTGCAAGGAAACCTGAAGTGAAATAAATGCAAATGTGCAGCCACAAACTCACTACAGCTCCGGAAGTCTTACGAGTGGTTTGTGAAGAGAGCTCCAGGCTCTAGTGTGGCCATTTCACACAAAATAATTTCCTGCTTTTTTCAAGAGGTGCTGGGAAAACTCTCCTGAGGCCATAGGGTGAAAGCAGGTTTGCACAGTGTTCATAATGTGATTCCAGGAAATCTGCTGTAGAAAACTGTAGCTCATCCTCCAAATAGACTCCTTTGGATTAGACCAATAGCTGACTGAACATATACAAGAGGTTACTGATAACATGGAGATTAGATCAACGGTACAATTTTTTTAAATCTACTTTGACTCTGTATCATTTTTATTTAGTTCTACCATACAGTGGCTTGTCACCAATAAAAAAGCTTTAGAGTTCTGCCAATTAATTAAACCTGGAAACTACCACCACTTTATGAGAGGTGAGTATCTGGCGTTGGAAAGAGAAGGAAGGAGCTACTATTGTTGGAAAGAAGAAAGAAAAGAGCATACGGGTCTCCCACTTACCAAGTGGAGGCAGAGCAGGAAACCAGGATCTTCCCCAGTTGCTGATGTTAAAGGAGAAGAAATATGAAGAGTACTGGTGATCAAGTCTGAAAACAGCAGGGTCCAGAAAGTTGTTAATAAAGAAAAGCCATATTTATCTGTTTAGGAAGAGACATTGACAACAGAGGGCAGCCTCAATAGACCAAGTGATTAAAGAAAGAATTGTCTCAGTCAAGAAGATAATGCACAGTGGGCTTCTAGGGAGGGAGTACGGTTGCCAGGAGTGTGAGGGATTATGATCTCGACAAAATCACTACAAAGCTGATATACAAATGCTTAAAAAATCTTATGCAAAGAGCAGTTGTCAATAGTCTGTTATCAGACTGGTAGGTCACATCATGTGAGCCCCATTGGAGTCTGTCAACTGTCCATTGTTATTCAATATTTTTATAAATGTCTTGGATCTTGGAATGAAGAGTAGACATATAAAATTTGTGGATGACATCTTACTGAAAATCTCATGAGAATTTTTGAAGACAGGATTAGACTACAAAATTATCACAATAAATTGGATAAGTGACCTGAAATCAATAAGATTACATTTAATAAAATGCTGTGCTTAGGAAGGAAAACTGGAAAAGGGGAATGTCTGACTAGGGCATGGTATAGCAGTAAAAACCCTGAACACTTTAGTGTGTTACCAAAGTGAAAATCAGCAGCAAAGTGAAGATCCTGGAAGAACAGTAGATGTCCATTTTCACTCAATACTGGTGATGTTTCACCAGCCCAGTCTGGATGCTGCATGTAAACAATGCCACAGTCCAATTACCAAGTTACATGCAGACTTAAAAAAAAAAAAAAAAAAGTGCATCATCCCTATAGGAAAATAATTAAATAATAAAGAAAAGATAAGTATAAATATGAATAAATACGAGGCCTACAGGGAGGTAATGGAAGCAGTTAGTCTGAAAGGGGTAGAAATCATTGTTTTCCTTATTGATAGGAGACTGAACAAAGAGAAAAAGGCTAAATTTGCAAGAATGGAGACTTAGCTGAGATATTAGGAAATACATTTCTAAAGGGGAGCTAAGGATCTCTGTAAACTAATGACAAGACATTCCAGAGAAGGAATTCTCAGAAGTGGTAATTGTTAAAAGAAAGGAAAAGTTATTGGGACTGGGAAGGCAGGGAGTTGCCTGTAGCTATTTTTGTTTGCAACAGTTTCATCCGAATATGAGTATTATTGTTATGATTTCACTGTTGGTTTTGGGTCTGCTGGTTAAAGAGCAGCATCTCCATGCATTTTAAGTCTTTGTGTTCTTCCACACTGCTGGAGCATAGAGTGGGCAGAGGGAAACTAGCACCTCACTGATTCCAGCCCATACTGGCGCTATAAGCAGAGCCTCTGCTTGCAGGCACCACCAAGCGCCCTCGTGCTTTGCTCAGCAACTTACATAGAACAGATGGAGATTTCTGTAGGTCCAGGTTGCCAGGAAACACTAGTGTCAGCATCAGTTCGTTGTTCATCCTGTTTCACCATCTTTGCTGAACTGCCACAGAAAGCACTCTTAGGTCTTTGGGATTAATGAGACCCAGATATTTTATCTGACCTCATTATCCTCCTATTCTCCACCTAATGGCCTCCTTTGGTCATTCTTTTATTTGCCTGCATCATGTCTGTTGTAATAAATGAGATGTCTTGAATAGGTGACCATCAATTTAGGTACTTCTGGCTTTTCCAATGTGCAAGAGTTTTGTATGTTTACAGGGTGTGGATAAACATTGATAGCCATCCCATTGTTCTCTTGTTTAGAGGGAGCATTTATTATTGCGATTTATTAGCTCATGAATTAAAGAAGTGAATGCAATTTGTCAAATATATTTATCTGTTAAAGGCATCAGATTTTTGTCTCTAGCCACTTGTGTTGAAAAGACTCCTGCTTCTCTTTGTTCTGCTGAAATCAGGACTCATGTCCTCAGACTTATACCTATAGCTATCTGACATCAAAGAGATCTGGAAGAAAATGCAGTCCAAATTTATATAATGTGTTCTGTATCTTAACATCATCTTTTCAAGGTTTTCAACTTACCCTTAATATTTTGCATGCAGTCCTTTAAACTTTGGTTTGGTCTTCAGCAGCAGTGGGGAAAAGATATCAGAGCCTCTTTTGATTTAGACAGTAGCACCAAAAGTTTGGAGACATTAACACTAAAGATCAACGGTAATGATAAGGGTCAGAAGGACAGGAATGTACCATGATTGCTTTCAGCATGTATGCTCAAACCTTCAAAGTCCTGAGTACATCCTTCAGAACACTGTTATATACTTGTTTATATGATATTATATACATGTAGCTCAGCAGAAGCACATGGCACCACCCCTCCACTCCTTCACTTGGACTTGGCCCTAAATTATCTTATCATCCACATCAGCATCTGCCTAACTATAACTCTCTGAGAATTTCAAAAAAGCCTCTCATTGAAAGGTAGAATTGCTTTCTTTTAACAGGAATGCAATGGAAAAAGTACACTAGGGCTACTGTCATATTTATCATGTATCCATTTTTCCCCTCGGTGCAAGCATTATAGAGGAAAATACAAATGTGCACATGAAAAGAGCAGAATTGTAATTGCAATATCCAGCCTAGATGTATGTTTTTATTTTCTAAGAGAATAGAAAAATGGCACTACTTTAGAGGCCAGCATAAAGAAATTATTGCGAAGACTTATTGCCTCAGTTAACATAAAGCAAACTTTACTATAAATACAATTACATTCCTTCAAAGGAAAGACAGAAGAGAAATATTTTCTCCTCTAAAGAAAAGTAAGAATACTTACTTTGAAAGATACTGTGCAAAAAAATACATTTCAAGAGCTGTCACTTTTAAAAGTGTAAGATTTTGGCAAGCTTTTATTTGTATGACAGTGGTGGCAAACATTGCTTTGTTTTGGCAGTAATCAAATTAGGCCACAGGCAAAGGTTTTGCAATTTGCAAAATGTCACCTGATGCACCATTTTCTGTGCTAATTTTCACACGCATGGAAATGTTGCTGAAAGCATCTCACTTCAAGGCACCCTAAACACTCATGTGCCATATTTTTGAGTAATCCCTACAAAGCTGGGCAGTTTCCAATATAGGTATCTACAAAAAAGATACCAGAGCTGGTCAGGTCACTATGGGTTCAATAAATGAACTGTTGAAGTGCACAAGAGGTGCACAAGTGACCGTGAACAAAAATATGATACAAATTGTAATGGGAAGGCAGACTGATTGATGTTCTGTGGTGCTACTGATTTGAGAAATTTTTCTGCTCCTAGTATGACAGAAACTCTCCAGAGACCAACAGGATTTTATTGAAATGGGAAATATTTTTTCTGGAAGATGACACATTCTCTCTGTTCTCCATCCTACAAGTATTCTTACAAAAATATTTAAAAAGCCATCAATGACACCTTTTCTAATATCTAAAATTATCTCTATATACAAAAATTGACTGCAAAATTAAGTTTTGGAAGAGAAAAAGGTGAGGCCACTTGTGACGTGGTTGGTAGACTCTATATTTTTGCCGCTGAAGCCACAACTGAAGGGATAAACCTTCATTTCCTCAAAGGTGATCTTGCTTTTGGAGGGAACAGACAGAGGAGGGAACAGGGACAAAAGAATTTGGTAAGATAAAGACATTAGAAAGTACTGTTGCTCAATCCAAATAATTTTAAGGTAATTGCTTCACATGTATAGCAGCCCACAAAGAGAGTTTACTGGTTTCAGAATTCTCCTTCTGAGAGTGCCATTGAGGAGTAACATGGTCCAAGTCCATTTCAATCCCATTTCAGAGAGGGAAAAAAGTTTTTCTTCTGTCTGAATAAAGACTGTCTCAGAGTTGAGATGCATTCAGCTCAAATTCAGGACCCAAGCATTAAAAAAGGGTCAGATCCATAAGGAGAAACTGTTCTTGAAACACGGGTGGAATGTCACCCATGCACTTGGAACAACTCTCTTAAATCTGTTCCAAACTCCCTGGGGAAGGAAAGCTGTAACATCCAGCTGTCCAAGGGCCAGAGAAGCATCCTGAGACCTCAGCAGAGCTGCCCAGCCACTTTTGCAAGGTGTCAATGGCATTTTGGTAGGACTGAATTCCCGGTTCCTGTGGATGCTCTGCTGTTCTCTCCAGACTTCAGCTGAGCTTTCTGAAGGACCCAGTTACCTAGCTAGACTTGTCCTTATCATAATTCATTCCACATGCAGAATTTCTTTTCCATTCTGTAAGGCATACAACATTGCTGGCACTGTATTATGAAATGTGATTATCCAAACTGCATTTTTTTTAGATGATTGCTTACTATATTCCAATTACCATCAAATACACCGTTCCCTTACTACATTTCCACAGTTGCAAGTTACTGAATAATTTAAGTCACTGTGCTTCATTTACTTCAGAATTACTTTATGATCCAATTGAATGTTTTAATGACATTATGAAGCCTTTGTGATGATCCAAATGGCTGGTCACAGAATGGATTAAACAAGATCACGCTCAGTGTGTAAAGAAAATAATTGTTTAAGGAACAAGCTTAAACACACAGTGATGCACATCAAAAATTGGGCTGAAAGAATGGAGCTGCCATGTTTCAGTAGGACTATGTTATTTACACCTGTTGAGGAATCTCCCCAAAACAGTTTAATAACCGTAAGCAAGGGTAATGCTTATGAATGAAGAGAGGGACAATTTACTCTTTTCATTACTGCTTAGTCCACTCACAATCCCTTGTGACAGGGATTGTTTTAGAACCCTCGAGACTCCAGGGAGGAGAGGAATGCTGAATTCCCATCAGGTGTAAATCAGCATAGCTCTGCTAAAGCCAGCAGAGCAGCAACAATGCATAGCAGCTGAGAACCTTGCCATTATGCTAACTAAATGTGATAGCTTTAATATTCTTTGTCTTGAAGTGAGGTTCATGGCCACTTTATGATAAAAAGTATAAATTGAAGTTTGCTCAGCTGCACACTATAAATCTTATGCAATGACAGTGCTGTCGAGTTGCACTGTTGTCTTTTACTGCATACATCAGGCAAGGGATTACTGTAAGTAATTTGTTTTGGAAGGCTGGCAATCCTAATGGGGCATGCCTGATAGCGTTCAAAGGTTCTGATTAGGCACAGTCCACAGAGATGTTCTTTCAACTTGAATCTCCCAAGAAAAAGACTTAATTTTTAACAAATTGCTTTCTTCACAGCTTCATCAATTTAGTTTCTTTGAAACTCAGTAGTAAGAGGTATCAAAGGAACAGATTGTTTGCCCAAAGCCTATCAAAAAATGCTTTTTGCCTGAACTGAATATACCTAATCTATTTTCACAACTCGTTTAGAAAGGATTCTGTAAGGACTATTATTCCTATAATTGTTTGTGAAGCTGGAGGTCTGGGAAGACAGCAAGGTGCCTCTGTGCAGCTGAAATTATTTGAGCACATCCTGGATGGCTCTTCCAGAAGGACTAAGTGGGAGAAGGGTTCAGGCTCCACAGTGGTGAGCTGAGCCCAGGCTGCTCCCTGCTGGCTTGGAGAAAGTGGTGGCAAGCCTGCTGTAGATGATACGCTTTTCCACGATGCCATTGACTTTCTGTCAGCTGCATAATCCCCCCTGCCCCAGACCCCCATAATAATCCAGAAAGTCACAGCTACCCAGCACTTCACCTGATCAAATAAAAGCATCGAGATGGCCGCTTGTCTGGTTTCACAGCATGGGCAGAGCATTAGAGGACATTAACCATATCAGATCGAAAAAAGGTGAACCTTTCTGTTGTGAAATCTGTCATTAATCTCCCCAATGCTTGAAACTCCCAGAGAGCCAAATCAGGAGAGAAGACAGTTGGAAATAGCTTTAAAAGGATATTATCTCATTGATTTTAGAAAGAGAGAGCTCCTTTAATGAGAATATTACTCTTTCAGTGTGCTCGGTCTCCATCTTTAATGTTTATTCATTTGGCTGCTTCACAGGGGAATACAAATGACAGAAATGTAGGAGCTGTACAGTAGTGTGCAAAATGAGTACCACAAGGGATTGAGGGTTTCATCTCTTCCTGCCCAAGCTTCTGAGGCAGAGAGCTTTGTGTGCTGAGGACCTCAGGAGGAAAAAGCAACACAAAGCAAGATTATAATATCCCCTTTTCATGGAGAAGTTGAAATTCCTGTGATTAACTGGGATTTGTGTTTGAGTAGCTGCTGTGCACATGTTGGTTGGTGAGAGAAGCTGATAAAATAGTTTATTTATCATCACCCTGTGGAGCTTATGTAAGGCAATACCTCTTACCTTTATATTGCTGGTTTTTCAGGTATAGACATTTGTAAGGCAAGTTTTTAAACCTTGGACTTAAATTGAAAAACCTACAGTCTTTTGCTAGAGGTATCTTAAACATTCCTTGGTAAACATGGTAAAGAAGCAGCCAAAAGAAAGAGCCAAGATTAGGCATTTGCAGACTGGGAAATAAGTCATGTAGAAGTTACTTGTAGAATTGTTCATCTGGAGACAACTACAAACTGCACCATAACTGGGGGATTCTTCCCCCTGAGCATCAGCTGGCCAAAATGAGGCTTCTGGTCAATGGAAGGAGATGGACACCATAGGAGGCCTTTCCTCCCATCTGAGTGTGGACTATTGAGGCAGATAGAACATATAATCCTCTTCAGATAGATGAACCTAAGTGAGGCAAGCCCCTCCCAAAATGCAGGCTCCAACGGCAGTCCTTTAACACGTATTTCACAGGTATGTACACTTAACAGAGAGTTAAAGGGGATTCTGTGCCCTCTCAGTTTCTCCTGCTATTAACTTCCATCTGCCAGCTCAGCTTATAGAGTAACTGAACAAGTTCCAGAAAAAAGGTTTTACCTGCAAAATTAAGAAGCCCTTGGCTATTAATCCAAGCACATTCAGCTCACAGTAGTTGTAAGTTCAAGTAGATAACTAAGTAAATAGGTCATTATTATGTATTAAAATATTTTGTTATTTATTGTATTCTTAACACACCAGTACAAAGGCTTAAACAAATTAATCAGAGGCAAAAAGAAGAAATTTTCAAGAGAATTTTAAAGGAACAAGCAAAATGACTCACTGTTTTGGAATGATAGAACTAAGGGCAACATGGGTTTGATGCATTTATCCTTATCCTGTGCCAGCTGAGGCAAAATAGGAGAAAGATCCACTAAGTGTTATGTGTTCCTCTGTGGTCTTGCTCTTTGGACCCACATACAGTAGAAGTGACTAAGGCAGTGTCTGTTCCTCCCAGTTTTATGTCTGTTGGGGATGTCCCAGTACCCAAGGGATTCTCTGCTCAGTGTTTCTGAATAGAGTTAATTCCAGCACATATAGTCAAGCAGGAGATCTGGGCTAAAACCCAAAGTCAAAACCTGCAGTGATTTTAACTGGGGAGGGAAAAAAAAAAATAACATATTCATATTTTGTGACAAGGTCAAAAGAACAGCTAAAGGATTTAAATGAAACACCACATGTACAATAGTCTATGAAGTCAAATCTGGGCAGTGGAAGGACCCTGGGTACCAAAGGACTGATCTTGGCCCTGAGTTTATTCAGTATTTTCATAACTCACGTGAAATAAAATGGAGGATGTGTTAATTAAACTTGCAATTGACACTTCACTAGGATGTGTCAGAAACAGCAAAGAGGACAAAAAATAAAATAATACAAAAGGACTTGAAGAAACTGGAGAACATGAAACAGGATTTGGCTTGAAAAAGTATGTGCTAATGGCTGAAGGAAAAAGTAATTAGATCAAGCGGAATGATGCCAAAAGAGGCCCATTATTATGGTGCTAGAGAGCTCTCTGGCTGCGATCTCAGAGAGTAGTTTAGATCACATGGAAAACAGACATTTGAGGGAGCTTATTGAGTTGGGGTCTACATACAAAGCACTTAAGGACTTTACATTAATTTTATGAATTAGAGAAGAAACAATTTCAAAATGAACAAAAGCATGTCTTAGATGCAGTCTTTATTTTTAAAGGCAAGCTGACTTCAAAATGAGATTTATAGTAGTAAATTCAGCCTAAAAATTGAGTATGTGAGGGCTCTCTTCAAATTACCTGATAGCTAAAATTGTGTCCTACATGGCTGGAGAGTTTATCTTTATTCTCCTGCCCGTCACTGAGCTTGGATACATATTTGTAGGAAGGGGACATAGGCAGACAGTGAGGCTACAACACAACAGGGTTTCTGAACTCTTCTAGGTAGGATCTCACCCATATATTCAAGTATGTTAACACACACAGAGGAGACACATGGGTCTTGCTACTTGTAAGGTGATGGTGGATGAAAGATGTGTTCTAAGAGGCTTTCGGGGGTAGCCACCTACTGAACGTGTTTGCAGAGGACTGGACTTGATAGACCCAGCAACATTTGTGTTGGTACTGCCACATGTTTAGCAGCAGCAGGATGGTTTCTCTGTGGCTTCATTGCTGTAGCAGCCTGAGCACGAAGAAAACACCAAGGGAACACACAGGCTGGTTAGTCTGCTTTCTTAACATTCAGTAGCAGATTAGCATCACTTAATTAGTATTTAATTACAGCAGTTAAATTTTCAAGGAGTTTACTTAACAGAGTTAATCCCTTCTGCTTAGCAGTCTCCTGATTGCCCCCCCAGAGCTGGTGATATTTACCACAGAGCAGGAAGGACCACCACAAGCTGGATGAAGTGAGCTACAGAGACATATAGGGCAAGAGGGTAGGCAGGTAAAAGTCACCACTTATTGTGTGTATCTCTCCTGGTCCAGGTGAGGTGGATGATTACTACATGTTACAGGGAAATTAGAGTTGTGAATAGGATCAAGACTAGCTGGTGGTTGTAGGAGGGTCAACAACAACTGATCTACCTAACAGTAACTGCAGAGTTCATAGATGTCTCAACTTTTTGCAGTTATTTGTTACCTCAGTCAGCTGTACTGGCAGATGTTTTATCTCTCACAGAGATTGGTATCTTAGACCTCCTCTGCAAGTGTGCACATGAATGCCTTCACGCCAAGAACTCTCTTTCAGATGCCTTGATTTCAAGCTTTTGAGGATTAAGGCCCTTCATCTCCTAAATCCTCCAGTGACCAGATAATACAAGAAGGCAGACAGAGACACGGTCCATGCTGTGTAAGACAATGAAAGTACCCAGTAGGAAACAAAAGGAAATGAGGTTCAGTAGCCTTGTGATTACTGGATCATCACCTTGCCTCCAAGGCCCCACTGCAACAGTGATCTACTCTCCCTGCTAAGTAGCTGCCTGGTAAAACTCTTGGCTTGAAAGAAAGCAGAAATGTATTGGGCAAAAGTGAATCTTCTGGCTTATTCCTGGGTGGGAATAGCTACTATCCAGTATTTGCTCAGGGCTGGGTGTAAAGCAGCTCTCTAGCCTTTGACAACTTAATGTCTTATGCATATTGTTTCCTCGTTTAAAGATTCTCTGTGGGCCAACTTTTAAGGATTTTTTTTCTCATGCTTTGTTCACCCAATAACACATTTGGCAGAATAAGAGTGTTGGGATGAACAGATCTGGGATTTTCTTCTAAACTTGTTGGAAACGATAATGTGAATTACAAGATTCCATCAATAAGGAACTTTTGCATTACAATACTGCAAAATTACAGAAACATCTCATAGCTTCTGAAAAAATTCTACCAAGCTCCCACACACAGGGAAGACTGTGTTTGTGAAGTATGCAAGTGTATGGAGGAAACCACAAACCTTGGCATGGTGTTACTTCTTATTTTTAAAATAAACAAAATAACAACGTTATCCATCTTTTAATTCAGGATTTGCTTATACTTGTACTTGAAAGACTTTTCCTCTCCCCCTAAGAACAGTCTTCCCACTGCTTTGAAAAGGGAAGAAAAGGTGTCATAAAAACTGTTTGTCTTGAATGAATGTTTTGCCTAAGAATAGAGAAAGTTCAAGTCATATCATTATTTCCTGATTATTTCAAATTCAAATATTGAGCATAATGACAATGTTTAGCCAGCCTCAAGATTTCCAACATTGAACAGTTCTTTCATTAATTGAAAAAGCTCTTTAGGATAAGTTGCCAGTCAGCAAGTTTTGTTTGAGTTTCATCAGGGCCCCTTTCCATTATGCTGCTGGTGCAACACAATATCAGAGTTAATATACATTGTGGTTATGGCCTTTTACACTACAAAAGAGGCATAAAGGGGAACATGCTATATAATACAAAGTTCATATTTTGAACCATATCCCATAACCATATCCTCCAGTGCTGCAATCTGCTAATAACTGTAGTGATATATCCCAAACTAGGTAGCTCTTTTTGCCTTCAAAGACCTGTTCACTTGCCCAGAATTTATGTAGAATATTTGTCATCCAAGGATACAGAAGTCAGGCATATTCTCTTGCAAGGACTGTTGATTTCATTCAGCCCTAAGTTCTGGACACTGTGAGAATAGCATAATGTTTACAGAGATTTTTTTTTAAGGTGCTGCATGCAAGCACTGCTCATAGTGAGAACACAAGTATTTGAAGTACATAGATCCTCTAAGTAGTAGATAGTTTAAATAGATGTCAGAGAGTCAACATGCAGACACAGCATTATCAAGACTTTTAGCAAACAGCATTTCATTTCCTCTTCTGGTGTAATCTATCCCCACCAGGAGCTGCAGTCCATAGGGTTATCCCATTTCCAAACTCAGGTTTATATCCTGACATTCCCTTTGAGTCCAGAATTTAAAGTTCTCACGTATCAATATATATTTACATATATATGTATGTTTTTATTACTTTCCTCTTCTTGAGGGATGGCTTTTGCAGTAAGGACCTTCCAGCAATGAGGTCTCCTCTCCCATGAAATTTCTCCAAGAAGTAATTGTCCTGTCTGGATTTGTACAATTTTTGGAATGGTGTACAGGAATGTGGATGGTTGGAGTGGAATCTACACCTTCCTAGTGTGTTTTAAAAAAACAACAAACAAAACAAAACACACACACAAAACAAAACACCAAAAAACCAAAACAACAACAACCAACCAACCAAAAAAACCAACACAAATCTTTGTGTTTCCAAGACAGTTTAAGTAATTTCTGGCTGCTCTCATTTTAATAATTCTACACCAATTTGCAGAACAGGCTTGGAAACCTGTCATGTAAGGTGAATCTTTCTAATCTTGCATTCTCTGTAAAACTAGGAACCCATACCCTTCAGGAGATGAAGCCAAATCAATATGACTTCAGATCTGGAAATAAGTATCCAGAGAAACCATTTAGTAGCTTCATTGTTGCATTTATGCAGTAAGTTGCTCTGGGGTAATGTTTTGTCATTCATTTTTACACTTGAAAAAATTTAATGATTTTATTGCCAGGATGGGTGTACTGTAAGATGTCATTAAACTCCTACCAAGCTTCCTGTTTGAAAACTGCCTTGTTAGGTCTATTTAACTTGCAGCACATTTAACTATTAACCGGACACAATCAGCATTTTGATTTACAGCTGGAGGAGGAGAGGAAGAAAAAAAATATCTTGCTCTTGGGATTTAAGGATGTTTTCCTCCGTTTGTCTCGATGGTCACTGAGATTTTGTGTGTGGTTAATATGAAAAGAATGTCAGTTGTACATACATGTGTTTACACACACACACACACACACACACACACACACACACAAGTGACTTAGGTCATAGCCACAAGGGGAACTGAATAAAGCAAATAATTCACATTCTGAGGTTGGTCTTCCTGGATTTTATCACAGTTCTCATATCAGGACTGCTAGTTTCAGCCCACTTGTAAGACTCTCATTAATCTTAATTCATCCTCCATCTACCTTAAAACATGCCTTTAAGTAATTTTTTTCCCAGCCCTTTAAAACCATGCTCAATCTCCCAGACTAAAGACAAATTTATCAGCCTCTCATACAGCAACATCCAGTGTCTAGGAATATTTCAGCCTTTTGAGAAAATCTCTTTGGGTCTTCACATTGTTCCTTCTTCAGCCTTGTGTTTCTAGCATTCCCCCCAAAAGACAGGACGATTTCATTAATTACCAGCATTGTCATCATTGCAATATAAATCTCCAGCCATGAGGGCTAAGTACAATTGTTTTAGAAAAGATGACTTGTCCCTGCACAGACTATGTCACTTCATCATTCATCACCCTCAAGTGATCACAACTGAATTACTCCCCACCACTGCCACTCATTTTTCAGACTTTTGCTAATTCATAGAGGTTTGTTAAAATGCTGCAAGCAAAACTGCCCTTCTGATCTTTCCAAACATTCACTAAATGGTTTGAATTTATTCATTGGACTGAGCTCATCCTGGGTCGTGTCTCTTTTTTGTGCGTGTCTCATTGACTTTTAAATTTTCATTAAAGCTGCAGAATCTTCTTTTGTTTGAAGCCAGATCTGTTGAGGAAAGTTACTGCTTTGAAGGGAAAGGGGTGAAAAAATCTACATGAAGCAACCACAGTCATGGTAGAAACAAAACTCAACAATCAAGCAATTAGCTTTGCACAAAACCATCAGCAACTTGGACTAGCAGGAGTTTGAACTTGGTCTTAGAATAATTCTGGTGAGCAGCTGGTTCCCTTGACAGCAAAGGGGTTGTTGCTGGAGGAGGAGTTCCAATAGCAAGTCCTGTCTCTTTAACTTAACCTGCATTTTTAATTCAATGCAAACAACATTTCCAGAAGACTGAGAGAAATAAAACCATTGAATATGATGTTTCGCAAAGCTCCCACCTGACAACACCTGATTACCTTAGGCTTCCAAGCTTTCCTGTGTCCCTGTTTCTTGTATATTGAATTTCAGAGCTGCAAGACAGAGGAGAGTCAGAGGAGGAAATGAAGAGGTCTCGCAAGTCAATACAGGTTAGAACAAATTCTAGTCTGATTGAAAGACTGACACACTGCCTGCCTCCACTGTCGCTAAGATGGGACTTGCAAAGCCAGTGATATAAAGAAAGCACTGTAAGAAACAAGCTTCTCCTTTCCCTGACCTTGTAACCCACTCTGCCTGTCATGTATATGTTGGGAGCTATAATATTTAATAATCTGTCCCAGAAATCCATGCAATGGAGAAAGTTCAGAGGTTCCACTGGGATAGACAGCTTTCTCAGCCTCAGTGTTGCTCTGACAGGCGTTCCTCATCCTGCTGTGGCTGCTTGGAAATGATGAGTATCTGCATAGCCATCAATAACCATAATCAGCAAGAACAAGAAGCAGAAAACAGCATCTAAAGAGCTGTTTGCCTAGGTTTAAAGTCCTTAGCACCTCAGGACCGAGTGAGATTTGTGGCTTCCCTCTGTGCATGTTGTCCCTCTTCTGTGGTGGTATCCACACAGACTCTGCCCATCCCCAGGCAGAGTCCAGGTGATGAGGGGGGAAGCAGGCTGTGGTCCCCCAACAACTTACCTGTCTCCAGCCAGCCAGCACTTCTAGAATCATAGGCACAGTATAGTTATTTCTCCCTTGTCCTTGGGAAACAAAATCCAACTTAATACTGAGAAGCCTTCCTGCAGCTCTGGTACGATGTGTCCAACATGTCTGTCCCTCTGTCCCTTCTCTGCTCCCATGGAGAGCACTCGCTAGGAGACAAGTTACTAGCCCTCATAATGCAAATATATCTGTTTTTTCATGGACAACATTCAGAAAGTCCATTCCCAGACACTCTGCAACAGAATGCCGTTCAGGGGACCTTCATGCAGCATGGTAGTGCCGATGTCTCTTCCTTGCACATTCTCCCACATAGTTCAGCCTCAGAAAGTGTCCAGCCATTGAGTCACTCTACAGTCATTGAAAGTCTCAGTAGATTTTCTCTTCAGATACTAGCCCTTCCTTTACAATAAAAGCACAAAGACAACATTTTACAATTGTAACAGCTAGTGTCTGACTAAGCAGCTCTTCTAGAAATTGTTTTGTGGGTTGCTTTTTTTCATATAAATGTATTTTGTTCAACTGATTTTTCCCTTCACAGGACAATATCCTTATTTTTCAAAATCGTTTTTGTTTGGGAAATTTTTCTGATCTTTCAAAGTAAAGGAAAACAAAATCCCATTCTCAACAACTTCTGTTAATGACTGAGCCTTTCATTGTTAAGGGAAAAATATTTGTAGCAAGTATTCACATTCCATTGTGCCAGGCAAAAGACATATGTCTGATGAATGCATTTCTGATTGAGCTGTTCAGATACAATTGTTTTCTAAGGGTCTAATTTGTGATCTGATTTGTGATCCTTCTCAGACACAGTAAGTACTGTAAGAGACTAAAGGATGATGGCAACATCCCTAGAAAACAGGGAGCAGCTTCTTTTCACCCTGTTCTAGATCCAAGCCCTGAAAGGGGATAGAGGAGGAGAGCTGGGATCTCCACAGTGTATTGGGCTCTGGGAAAGCTGTTGTCATTGAGCACCCAGAAATCTGGCCCTAAATAAAATAGGAACCTGGCATCTTCTGTAAGTCTTATGTCAACATTTTTTTCAAATAAAAGTTTTAAATCTTCTTGCCTGCTATAAATAATGTCTGCTACACAAACGCAATTACTCTGAGCTTTGGCTAACCGGCAAAGCCTTCTCAGGAACGGCACTGACTTGGAAGCAATCTAAAAAGTAAACCACTAACATTTAAAATGCGTGAAGTCGGAGTGATTTTCCAATTTCCAGAGTGTCCCTCTGTAAATCAGTATTTATGTAGGCTATACTCAACCAAGTAAGAGTTGCAAGATGACTCCTTTCGGATCCCTTCCCTTCCCCAAGGTAAAAAAGTCAAGACCTGCTCTAACCTCTTTGAACAGTCATGGTGTGTTTATAATATGTAAACACACCTTTATTCCATTATTTGCCACTAACAGTGTTTCCACAGCTCATTATTTCCTGCATGAAATAATGCTTAATTAGTGCTGAATTACAAGGGAATTGCTGTGGAACTACATAAACTGTACTTGCAAATCCCCTAATGAATTCAGTGTGATTACTGCTATTGCATTGAATTCTAAATTAATTCATAATGATTAGAAACCTAAGGCATACCTGCCTCTTATTGATCCGTGTGTGACAACAGGATTTCTTTGTAAACAAAGTCAGCAGATAATATGTTGATAGCAGTATCTGAAGATTTTTAGTGCCTTTTGGGAGAAAGCTAGTGACTGTGGCATTTAAATCCAAGACTACAGTGATAAATGAATCAAATCTTATTAGTTTTTTTCCCAGGTCTATTGGGGTTGCAAAGTTACTAACCCTGCTGAGTGCACAGATAAATTGAATTTAGGTTTTTGTACTGAAAAGTAGGATGATTCTGAATTTAATCAGAAGTACAAAACACACAGACTCTCAGCTCAGGTACAGTGTGTATGTTCACGAGGGTGTCTCTCCACAAGTCTCATTCATCTGCCATTGCAGTCTCATAAAAAGTTTATCTCTTGTTTTGATGGATGATGAATTGGATCCTAAGTTTACAAAGTTGCTCTGTAGAGAGCAACTTTCCCATCTCATCCCTGAAATGGGAACAACTCTACACTTCCCCACTGGAACTCTAAACTAGTACATGAGGAACAGGGATGTCTGTATCCACAGAATGTTCAGCCCCAGCTTTCACAGTACATGAGGAACAGGGATGTCTGTATCCACAGAATGTTCAGCCCCAGCTTTCACCTCTGTGTTCTGAAGTTCTACAAGAGCCAGGTGACACATGGAGAAACACCACCAATCCTATGGGCAGGACATCTGCCTTCAGTGTAAGCTGAGAAGAAGCTTTACCTGATGCTTCAAAACTCTCATTCATTATTGGTTCAGTCATGCTTATGATCTTGGGGGAAGCATGTTGGGACTCAACTCAGTACCTTCTTTCACTGGTATGTTATTAACTTTCCCTTTCTAAAATTCCTGTTATCATAGTCTTCCATGTACTGAATCCTGCAACCCCTGAAGCCAATGCCAAAACCACTGATTTCAATAGGAATAATTTTAGACAGATTGTTTTCTGCTTTTTTTCCTCTTTTGCAACAGATCTTCCCAGTTTGTAGTTTCCTTCAGATTTTGAAATTTAGAACAGGTTAGGCTGACACAAACACTTCACTTTAATACCCACTATGTAAGATTTATTCCCAGAGACTTATATTGCTCTGTGCTCAAATTAGCAGTGGTTCCAGGCAGTCTGCTTCCTTGGGCTATGCTGGCATAAATCTACTGACTTTGGGGGAGTTAATTCTGATTTTCACTGATAAATGCAAGAAAGGACTCAGTACTCTCCACCTAAGAGGTTTAGATTAGATTCCTCCTGGTCCTATTAATATTGTCACTGATCTTCTTTCTGTGTTTCTCTTGCTGTGCATGTCAGCAAGTGTTTTCTCCCTGCCTTTTAAAATTCCTTTAACTATTAAGATAACTGAAACTTCTTTCCTTAATGAATCCCTAGCTGATCTCTTAGTCTGAAATATTTGAATACACTTTGGAAAAAACCCTTTGTCCCTGAACTAAATAAAGGACTAGAGAAGTTAGAGAGGACAGTCTGGGTCATTAAGGCTCATCTCTCATAATGTCAGCAAAATATGTAATGGGCGCTTAGTCCAGATTGGTCAACAGAACATCCCCTCCCCACAGACCACAAACCAGAAGACGGTTCTCCTCTACTTAAAAATGGACTCAGGACCATTCAGGAGCTACCTGTCTTCACAAAGTAAAAGCTAACTGAATTATAATAAACTTCGGATGAGACAGTGAGACACAGACTGTATTTACAAGATACTGTACTTTAGTGGGACAGCACTGAAAAGATTGGGCCCTGAAGAGCATGTTTTGCACATCTGAGTCCAACCACCAGCACATGCTGATGTGGTGGCAATGTCAGAGACAGTGTAGCCATGGTGGTCATCAGTCACAGGGACAGATAAGAGAACAGGGGCAAGAAAGGATAAAAAGTTCCTACAACTCATCCATCACCATTAAATGAGGAATTTCCAAAGGGGTCTCAGACAAAAAAAAACTTCCACACACCTCCTGACCATAAAGTTGGAACTGGGCCTTGAATTTCAATGCTCTAGAACAATCTCTGTTTATAATCAGGCTCCCAATTATGTGTTGTGTTTGCACAGGCTGGCCTTGGCAAGATGCAGATTGTAATCTTCTTGGGTTCAGATGGGAACTTGCATCTGACTTATAATTGTGAGAACCAACAGTTGGGTAAAGAATCCTTTCCACATGCTTAAACCAGGTCAAGATGTAGACATGATGTTTGTGTCGCTACAGGCAAATGTTGAGGCAATTATACTCCCATATAACTCCTGGCAGAGTTGATCTATTCCTAAGTCTCATTAAAATGGTTTGCTTCTGACATGTTCTGGTTTGCACTACGTGTTCAGTACTTTAAAAGTAATAACATGGTGGAATATCCTTCCCACAAGCAATTCTGCTCTCCTTCCAAGAGACATAATCTGAGGCTGAGATCAGGAAATATTCATGCCTTCTGAGCAACCTTCTCTTCAGTCCACTTGCCCAGCAGGTATGTAGACAAGGGCTGGAAATCATGCACATCTGAGATATAAGTGTGTGAAGACATCAAGAAATGAGCACATCACTAGTCTGATCCAACCATTTCCTACAGAGCACTGTCATTCTCTTGCTGTCTGGTGTGGATGCTGATGGTCTCTCTCTGACAGCATTGAATGTTTGACCCTTCCGAAACTGCTGTGCACATTTGACCCTCCCATGAGAGGTGGAGAAGTCTAATACCTAATTGTGCAATATGGAGTATAATGAGCCTAAGCAATGGCAGGCAGTGATTTTCAGTGGTATGCATGCAAAATATGCGGCTATATTAACTAGTCAGGCAAGAAATCAGAGACATTTCCTGAGGTGGGAAACATATTCAAATGCTAACAAACCCCAGCAGGTATTGCTGTTCCTTTGGGGAAAGAAACCTAGGAGGAACTTCTTAATTGTATGTTCACCAGATCCTTTCAGCAGATCAAAAGAAAGCACCAATAAAAGCAAATAAACTTTGATATGTGCCTTTCACTAGTGCTACTAATTGGAAGGAAATTCCCTGGCCTGTGGACCAATGCACTTAATTTAAAAACATTGGAAATGTTTATTGAATAAGGGGGGAGGGTTGATTAGAAGCATGACCTCATGTCTAAAATGATAATAAGGACTCTTGACATCGGAACAACAAAAGGTCATGAGTGTATAAACAATGAGAGAAGAAAGAACCATCAGCTAGAGCCCAGACAGTGGCATACGAGTCTCATGAGAAAAGGTGTTGGGCAGAGACGAAACTGCCATCTTCAGAGTTGAGACACAGTCAAGCACACTCTAAAATGGAAGACCTGTATTCTGTACTCATGTAGTCCCACTCACCTTTGTTAGAGTTTCAAGGCTACAATCAAAAAGAGTTTTGTTCTAAATGCGTAGTTTTCTGCTCATCAGGAACCTTTGGATCCTTTCTTGTACGACCTCGTACCTGAATTATCTGGCAATGTACAGGTCAGAGAAGATTACCCCCATGATGAGGAGTTAGGGATGCTGACAGATAACCCTGGGATAACAGGCTGGAAGGGGTATGCAAAGATACACAATCTTTTCCTGCTTAGAAAAGGTCATTCCTTCGCCTTCAGCAAGGAGAGTCCTGTAATTAGGTCAATAGCTGTTTTTCTGCTGTTGGGAGAACAGGACTTGGGGGTGTATCTCATCTTGACAGAATGGAGTTTTTCTTGTATGCAGACATGCAGCTGGAATTGAAAAGCAGAAAAAAAAGCTGAAAAGCAGAAAAAAAATGTTTGTATTAATTTTGAACTTCATTTTGGGCAATAATTTCCTACATAAAAACTGTGTTTGCAATCTGTTGAACTTCTATCAGGTGCATATTCTTTCTAGATTGCCTTTTATCTCTCCTTAGACATCTCTGTTACAATATTTGCAGAGGATGTTTACAAATTATGAAAAAGGATCATCAGGAAATATGCTGCTTTTTTGACACAAAAAAACATTCCAAGACCAGGGAAGTGCTGTTTTTCCACATCAGTCTCATCATTCCTTATGATGGGCTACATCCCGATTCCAATATTTGAACTCAACTACTTTACTGGTTATATGAAGGTACATTGACAGTGTCCATTAGAGCTTTGGCAAGTGGGAAGTCATTTGAGGATGGGTTGGGGTTTGCTTCCACCCACACACCCCTTTGGGACATGTATAAATAACAGTAGAAACTCAAAATAGACTCAAAGTAGAGAAGGTGGTATATTTCATTGCTCAGCGTCTTTCCACCTGGTGTATCTGTCTGTAAGATGACAAATTTATATAAATTCTCAAATATTCTTGGACCTCCTAGGCTCATTTTCAGTACCTACACAACAGGACAGGTGAGATGGTGTGTGGACATGATTTGAAAATTTGTGTTTGGTTAGGAATTTTCCACACAGAAATTCAGTATGCAAACTGCTGAACCTCTCATGAGGACACAATCCCTCTAGAGTTTCACTCTATCTCTCTTCTGAAGTCTCTGCTGTTATATTTCCAATCATGCTTGCAGTCTTCAGGTTCCATTTACAAATTCTTCCAGCCTTCTTCCTCTTTTATGCTCAAGCCCTGTGGGTTGGTCACTTTTTCCTCCCTACATGGTTTAGCATCACTGCTTTTCACTCTAATTGCGATGCAAGAAAGATTTCTTACATGCCTTGCTCTTTATGCAGTTGATCAAACTTTTCCTCCTGATAATTCCTATTTATATTGAGTTATATTAATTAGTTATGTATGTTATATTGTTAGAATTATTTGCACATGATTTTTTTCCTCCATTTTGATGATCTGTAGCCCTGCATTGCCAAAACCTCTGCTATTTCTTGCCAGGTTATTATGCATATCAAATTAGTTATCAAATGAGATAGCAGATACATTATAGTAATCAACATACAAAGATATTTCGTACAACTGACCTCTTTCTCTGCTAGCTACCTTAAAAGTTGGACACGCTTTCACCATTCCCCAGGAATGAAGGTGTGCATGGGTAGATTCTATATGTTTAGGATATGCCATAAGAGTATATTATTTGAAACTAAAAAGTATCCCTCTCCTGCTTCTCCTATGGAATCCCAGAGAACTTGTTTCTTTCACAAACCAAAATGCACTGAAGGAAAGCATTACTAGGGGTGACTCCATGACTCATTTTCGAGCTGAACCCATGCTGGTTTGTACTTGGCCCTCAAAGCTACTACAGCCAGCCAAAGCAGATTTGTTTCTGAACCCTTAAAAGTGGGTATTGTCAGTAGGAAGCTTGACACTCACATACCAGAACTGAGAGAGCCAGGAAATGCACTCCAGACATTGGCATCCAACTCACACAGCTGCCCAGCAGTCCCCATGTGAATCTGGATTCTCTGGGAAAATGAAAGGAATGAGCAAAACAGAGCAGAATAAGTGGTGACAGTAACAGAAGACAATTAGTATTGTCAATATATCTCCATACCAGTGTGGTTCCTGATTGATTGCCCATGTCTTAAAAATGTAATTACTAAGTGTACTTGTACCATGGATTAATGTTTAAACTATTGTACTTGACAAAGACGTTAGCAGTAAGCTGTTCATGTAGCCATGGGAAACAACTCCAATATGATAAACTGGGACTGGGAACAATAATACTGTGAAAGTGGACATCATGTCACTGAACCTCTCTCCTTCTGGGTCTGGATTATTTTTGGTATGGTAAATTTCAAAGTATCCCAAATGCCAGAATGACAGATTTTTTTAAAAAAAAACTTTGTGTGTGGAGGGTTCAAGAACTTATTATTTATAATAATAAAATACAAGAAAAAAAAGCATTCCCAGATGAGGAAAAGGTTGTCTTAGAAGAGGGGTGATTTATTTGAACTAAAATCTTGAAGTAGGTTGGGTTTCCTTGAGCAGTGCAATGGCATTTTGTTCTTCACCCAGCCCTGCAATCTCATGCCATACTGCCCTGCTGCAAAAACTAGATACCAGATCTGATACTGGACAGGAAACAACTCCATGTTTAACTGCTTGTGGTTGTGGATGCCCATTTCAGAGCTCAGATTAAATGATGGAGAAACAAGAAGACTGCAACACCCTTGAAAAGAGGAAGGAAGAATCAGAAAAACATGTTAAGGGCCAGCTTTTCAAGACCTCAGCTCCTACTTTAGTTTCAGTGTACCTTGTGAAGATCTTGGGAAACAAACCAAAGAACAAACAAACAAGCATCATGTTAGTGTAAAGGCAAGAAAGATTGGCCCAGACACTTCCATCCAGTGTTTTCCTTCCAAACTCAGGAAGCCAACTGTGACTGTAATTTCTCTATAAGATCTTGTGAATTATAGTCATTGAAAGCTGCCCATTTAAATTAACAGACTCTTCTTCTCATGACCCCTCAATGTATGTACAGTAGTTGGCCACAGTAGGTGAGGTTGTCCTCCTTAACATGTCACAAAATCAACAGCAGCAGCTACCTGAAGCCCTACCAAGCTTCCTTCATTCTCCTCTTCCCTTGTCACTGTAAATCTGAACTACCATTGGGAAATCCCTGTGGTAGGTTCTCTTTTCAGCTGCCAAAATAGCTCAGATGCTACTCAACCCTTCAAAGAGTGGAAAGGTCCCTCCTGATACACCAGCCCTACAACCCCCAGAGCACTTGATAAAGATCCCAAGAGGAGCCCCATTCACCTTTCCTCCTCCAGTGATGCTGCTGATGTTATCGTTCCCTTCCTTCGCTCAGTGCTTACCACAGATCTGGTCTTTGTAGTCCTCAACCAGCCCTGGTAGCGAACTGACATTTTTACAAGTAAAATTTTCTGCTGATTGTTGTGGAAAGGTCCTGTTTTATCTGAACCACTGTCTCTGGGGAGAGTGGTAAGAACCCCTCTGGTGGGATGTTTAAAATTAGACAATAGGCAGTTCAATGTACGAATAAGGAGTGGTATTTCCCCAACATGGAAATGGGGTAAATTATGGAAACTCATCTGTTTGTGACTGCTCTGAATCTGCCTAGTGTTGTTTCCCTTAACTGTGCATCCCAGACAGTGATCCGAGACAAAGCTGACAACAGCTGCAAAATGGATTAACTGAGGTCTTGCATTATTTTTGTCTCTCAGATTACTCATTGCTGTGTAAAAGACTTTGTGGGGAATGACACTGAAAGCTTGAATAATCCAGCCTCTTCCAGAATGCTTTGTGGAGTAAGACCATTTGCAAATAACTATGAACACCAAAAAAAATATTGCAGGGTTTGTGGAAGTCCCAAAGAGATTCTTTTTTCCCTCATGATCTACATCATGTTCACACCACTTTGTTCTGGTTTTCCTTTCAGTGCTTTCCAGGATCTCTGTGCTGGAGGGGCCCCTGTGGCAGAGAAGGAAGGCACAGTGCACTCACTAAGAGGCAGTATTGCTAGAGGGCCTCCATAATTGTTATGGGCTTGCTCTTCAACAAGACTAGGTCTTCAAAGGGTAATGACACTATTGGAGTTACACTGCTTATATCCAAAAGTAAAAAGGGTTCTGAATGGCAAAGAGCTGCTTTTTGCTTTGTTTAAATAAATTGCTTTGACTTAATGACCTGTAAAAACCTTATTAAACTCTTTCAAGTTAGAAAATTCACCCTGGTGCCAGTCATACCGTCTTTCTTTTTTGCCTGGTTGTGTTTAGCTTCATCTTCACATAACCGGTCTTTGGTGCTTTCTCATTGGTTAAATCCTGTGAGATCACCTTAGGAATTTGTTGCAATTCAGCACAAGAACCCAACCCCATACACTGCAGGGCTGTTTCTACCTTACCTGCATTTTAATGGCTCTTCCAGTCCATCATGCCTTGGACTCTGTAGCCTTTCCCACCAGACATTCAAACATTTTTACCTCAATTTGAGAGGAAACAAAGAGCTGCAAATGACTTTTCCATGACCAAAGCACCAGATAAGATTTCACAAATGGAAAATGGAGCCATCTATGTGAAAAAGAAACAGCCAGCTACTACAGGCTGTCCCACCCCTTCTGACACTGGCACACATTGCTTTGCAGAATTCACATTCTTCCAGAAGTAACAATTTAAATTTACCACTCAGTCTTTTAAGATAAAGAGGTTAAAAAAAAGCAGCTTACATGTTACAGAGGATATTCCTGGCAGAGCTGCCAGGCAGGTTTTCTGCATATTTGAGCACCTGCTCCCTCATAACATGACCACTAGTTTGCAGCCACCCCAAACTCACAGGTTTCCTATTAGTAGACACAAAAAACATGCTGAGCATTATTCCTCCTGCCACTGACTCAGTGCACAGGCTGAGCACAGAAGCAGCAGCATTTTGCTGCTGGTGGCACAGTTTTGGAGGCTGTATTTATAACTGAAGAGACTTGACAACTTGTGTGGACATTTACATTCACATCAAATCTCAAGATATCCCCAGGAGAAGCAATGGTTAACTCCAGTGTTCTTGACAAATATGAGCAACAACATGTTTGTGCCAAGGTAAATTTATCCCTGTGGCATTCTCTGATTCCAGTCCTTAAGTGTTGTGCAGTCTGGCTTGTTGGCTCTTAAGAGTGAAGCCAGGCAGGAAATTCAGAACTTCTTGAGATTTTTATTCTTTTTCCTCTTTTTCAACTGAGCCATTTGGAAATTTTCTGTGGAAAACAAATGAGCGAAAATAGATGCTGATGCAGTGCTTTGTTCTTATTCATCTTTTGGGTTTTAATCTAAGATCTAGTTTAGCATCTCACTTCCTTTGACCAGTAAGTCCATGTGTTCCTGAAAAACTTTCTAAAGGAAACTTTCATCAAATTTTGTATGCAGCTGTGTAAAGAAGCTTCAGTCAGTTTATATTTTAATCAGAGGCACCCATCTTTGACTAGAAGTTAAGAGATTCCATTGTGGTTTTTTAACTTCCAGAACAATTAAACAAATTTTGGTTTTATGATGCTTTATCATGTTATGATTTCTAAGTGATAAGCACAACATAACAAGTTCAGGGGAACCTCTCCTTTCTTGTCAGCTGTAGGAAATAATTTGGTATGAGCAAATCACTTTTGATATGTTCTTAGTATCCAATCAAATGTCAACACAAGGGTTAAATTGCTATTCTATAGAGATTTTTTCTCACTTAGATTTCAAGAATAAAAATCAAGTCCAGACTATGCAAAGGTCAGTTGGCTTAAATTATTGTTAAAAACCAAGACAAGGCTGGATAAGGATCACTGGATTCAAGTGAATGTGGGCTGGTTTCTCTCACAGCTGACAATCCTTCTACCGATTTGCTGTTCTCTGCTAAAGAGAGATTGAAGAAACCCCTAGGCCCACATTGCTCACTATTCTTCTCCCAAGCCAGCAAAGAAAGCAAAACTTCAAAGGCTTATAAATCTGTTGATAGTTATGAAGGTAATGATAATCATGCATATGACAGAAGTGCCTGTGGGATAACAACTTGGCCTCTTACTTCCTTGAAGCACAGACGGCTGTAGCCTTGGAAAGTCTGTAATCCAAGTGGGCAGCAGAAAACCACATTGTTATTCTAAGCTTTCTTTAGAGATGTGTCTCTGAGTTAAGCAGTAAATCAATCATTCTAGAAGCTCCTTCTGAACCAGAAGACTAGCACATATAGCCACAAATAGGTCCAGAATTTTTCAGATAAAATCCAAGTTTTGTTGGAAAACACTCGTTTCTTGAGACCATCAAACAAAACTTCCTGGTTGTCATGACTTTCAGTCAAGTTCAGTGCAGGGGTCCTGGCAGTCTGTCAATTTTGTATCCCCTGCACAACAGAGAACCAAATGGTCCAGATTACCCATTCCATGTTGTCCACTGATGGATCACAGTCACACTGGCTACATGGATGATCTCTTTGAATCAGAGCAGTGAAGCTGCCCTTACTAATCTTACTTGGGTGCTTCAGGGCTCATGAGTTATTTATGCTTGATTTTTTAAACTTCAGTCTGACTTAAAATGCAAGCAAAAACATTGATTTTCCATCCACCCTAACCATGGAAGAGGTTAAGGGAGCATCCATATGTTGCTGACCCTGATGCAAAAAAAAAATGTCCCTATAATGGCAACACGTCAGCTGATGTTTACTCACCACTCTGAATAAAAATTAACATGAGAATATATTAAAATTCTTCTTCAACATAGTTATTCTAGAAATAAAAAACCCCACAATTTTATTGGCATTTACAATTCACACCTGCAGCCAAATCCAGCACTTGGACTCTGGCTCATCTGTAATTTATCTGTAATAATCTAAAGAAATTTACTTCATTTTAAATGCATGAGGATGTTTTTCTCTGGCTATAAGAGAGCTGAGGTACCTGGGTTAGAGTAAAGATTATCTTGGCCAGGAAAAAGGAAGAGCTGCGACAGCAGGGGACTGAAGATGAACAGGACAGTACTATCTCTCCTGGTTTGTTTACAAGTCTTGCTATCAGTCATCAGTGCCTGGAGCCAGAGGAAGTGTGGGCTTCAACCAGCTCTTTAAAGTGTAGATTGAGTTACTCCTGTTGTTGATGTTCGATGTGGATCATTTAATTCATTCTGCAGAAAATTTGAAAATCATGTGGCTACAGCAAGTTAGCCCAGCAGCAAGTTGTCTTGAAAGCTTAGTTTTCTCTTTTTTATTAGGAAGCATTGGAACATATCCCATTGGCTACATCAGTGGCTTCACTGACGTTTCTGGCAGAAAAGGAGTAACCAGTGCTTCATGCTGCAGGGGTTTCAGACAGTATATTCAGGAGTTCCAGATGGATGATACCAAGCCTGTCTGTGAAAATACTTAGAGCCAGTCAACAAAAATAAATGCTCATCACTGGTTTTCTCTGTAGGTTAAGAAATGTAACCATTCAGACTAAAGATCAGGTTCACAGACGATATGGCCTGGTATGGCTTGAATGACTTAAGTAAATGTGTCATAGATTAATTTTCAGGTCTCCTGCTGTAACAGTTCAATATCCTTGACCCCAAGACCAGATAAATCCTCAATCATCTTTTCATCAGAAGAGGCTTTACATTTCTTCTTTGTCTTTTTTTAGATGCCAAAGTCCTGACATCATTCATGTGTCCAGATCATCTGTCAAAAGAGTTTCACAATGATGGTGGTTACAACGAGGGTCACCTCTGCAGCAGAAGAATGAGAGGAGATGGAACTAAGCAGGAAGTCAAAGCCTCTTCTGTGCACATTATGGTAACAGGACATGGGTCTAGTCACCACATGGAAACAAGAAAATCTTTTGTATGTGCCTGTGTTAATGTTGTCTTTTGGCAATGGAAAGGAAAAAAGACATGTGATCTTAACCTCCAGCAGGGAGTTCAGGAATCTCAGTGCAGTGTTTAGATATATCACAAACAGTACACACTTTCCCAAATTTCAGGTAGGTGCTTATTCAGATTTATTTTTCTGCACCAATGCAAAGGTCAATCAAAGCTACAGAGGTCCTGAGGTTCTCAGCTCCATGTATTTGAAATCTGCTTGTCAATATTAGTCTTTAAGACAATGTGCTGTCCATAGTGAGGGGGAACAAATAATAGGATTCTAGAACTACCATCTAGTAAGTTCCCAGATGCTCAGAAATAGTAGAAAAATCCTTGTTTTGTACTGTGTTTTCCATTTTCTGCTGGAAAATCACATTATATGATAATATCCATGCAACATGGAAAATTCCACCTGCAGCATGTGTTGTGTTATTGCAGAAGAGGGATATCCCAGATATTGTTTACAGAGGCAGACAGCTTGTTTATTCAGCATTGGCTAGAGCTGGCCAACCACTCTTAAAATAAAACTACGTTCTTTGCTTGTGGGAACCAAAACCGTTTACTATCAGAAGTATCCGTCCATTCAAAAAATTCAGCAAAAGGCTCCAAATTCAGCCTGTAGTTTGATTAATGGAAGAAACTAGAGAGCTGTGCTTTTGCTGGGATTCAAGATATTGCTGATCCTGTATTTTGATGGATGGGAGGGATGAGATGCTTCTTTCACAGGAGGAGAAGGCAAAACATCTTCTTCAATAGTTCTGTAAAAGAACACCCCAGGGCAAGTGAACAGGCAGGGTCATTTCTGGTGTGACACAAAGTACTCTGTGAGGACTGTTATTTTCAACAAACAAACTTGCTTTTTACCTCATGGAAGGCAGGGGTTAACATTTACTTTATTTTACTGCCATCAAGTTATAGAAACTGACAATCAGGATGTATAAACACTTCTGGACCCTGATGGAGTCCCTCACCTAAGATTTCACCTCACAAAATATGTAGCTTTTTCCTTATGACTGTCCCATAAAACACTAGTAGGCAGGAGTTTTTTTCTTACCTTGATTGTTCAAACCTCTTCTTCTTGTTGCTTGGTTTAATATCCTCTTCATTCTCCTCCCAGTCATTTAAAATTTTTAGCTGTAAATGTCCTTTGATGGCCCTCTTCATTTGGCCACATACCTTTAATCTGGTGTTTCAAGGCCACATGAAAGGGAGGTTATCTCACCTTTTAATTTATTTACTTGCCATTTTTGAGGAAAAAAACCTCACTGGTTCAAAGTGTTAGAGCATTTTTCAGATTAAATCATAATGTAACCTCAATATGCTGTAGAGGTCAGCACCAGAGTGAGCTAATCTTGAAATCCCCAATGCACTGGCCCAGCATTCATAATGTGGCCTTATAAATAAAAATGTATTGAAAAAAAGAAATCAAGGTTGATGTGAACCATTATTTATGAGATTTGGAAAGACAAAAGTTACAAAATTCTGCTTGTTCAGCCCCTGCACTAAAGAACAATCCTGTTGGGAGCACGTAAAGTTGTTTTACATCTACTCCTCATGATCATCACCTTTCATGTGGGAGACCAAAAGAGGTTATGACCCTGTGAATATTGCAGATCCACAGCAAGATGTGTTTTTTTTTTACTTTCTGCCTAGTGAAAATGTCTCTAGTGAATTTTCCCCTTGCTGTCTCCCTGTTGGAAGCAGCCAACTGAGGAGCTTTCCACAGAGTCCATTTACCACTGGCATGGTGTCCTGCAGCAGCCTTCATTAAGAATTGTTCTGCCATGTATTTGGCACACAGAAGGAGCACCTCAGCAGTTGTACACACATTGGCTCTCCTTGACAAGTCTTTTAGGCAGCCACACAGGCTGCACATGAACCATTCACCCAAAATGCACGTCTCATGCCCCAGGTTTCTGTTCTTGGCTTTTGACAGCTCAGAAGGAATTAGCCTTCTGTCATACCTGTCCATATACCACAGCTACTTTCAAAGGGGGTGATGTCTCACAATTTGGGGGCTAGAGCCAATTTGCAGTAGCTAGGATTTTCAGCAACAGCCAGTCAAGCACAGAGCAGGTCCCCTGGATGGCAGCCAAGATAGCATTAACTCAAAAACCTTGTCATTTCAATTTTTCCCACATTTCCCTTTGTGTCCCTGTGTTTTGAACCTTGCTGAAGTCTCATCTTCCCCTTTCTAGGCTGTTGATGGCCCTTTAGTCTAATGCAAAGCCCAACCACTGCCAAGGACCAGAGGCTCAGGGAGGCAGAGACAGCTCCAGGGTGCATACAGATTACTCTGTGCCCCAGAACAGCCAGTTTCATCTGTGCAAGGCTGGTGGCTTCTGATTGCTGAGAGGGAGGACGTGGAGTGTGCTGAAGCAGAGGCTAGTCTTCGAGGGAAAGGGGTGTCTAGACACATGTCCCGCTGCTGCTCGTGCAAGAAAGTTCTCATCCCAGCTCGAACTCAGCCTTTCCCATAGCCAAAGCAGCACTTGGGGCAGAAAAACTAATTTTTTGCATTTTGCCTCCACCCCTGAAAAGATTATGTCAAGTTTTGCCCTGGGGCTGCCAACAGGAGCAAGACACGCACCTGCTGAAGTTGAATTGCAGGTCAAAGTATTACCTGGCAGTCATTCTCTCAGCACTGATTCCAGCCAGCATGATTAACTCTGAGCAATTCTGTTTGTACACAGCAAGTTAGCCAGTTGTAGCTGAGGAAGGAGGTTTATCTTTGTGCAATTGCTTTCAAGGTCCAGCAACAGAATTATCCAGTGCTGTCATTGATTGCCTTAAATCAGTGGCAACCACAGCAGTCTGATTCCTACACAGTCTATCCAGGTTCAACTAATTGCACATTTCCTATTATCTGCTGGCAGCTGATAATTCATTCCTAACATATCTGTCTCTGAAAGATCATTGTAATGGTTGCAGTGACAAGCTTCAGTCAAGATGCAGAAAGGACACTGCAGCTGGGCTCCAAATATTTAACTTGTGAAAATTACCTTTTCAGGATAATGAAACAGACAGCATTTCCATTTGGAAGTCAAAATCCTGGATTTTTCTTCATAAGTGAAGATGTTATATATTTAGGAAAGTTAAAGAGGAGAAAGAATAAATGTCTCTATGCAGTATCACACAAAGAACCTGTGGCTGCAACGAGTTTACTGTAAGAGCCAGATGATAAAGCTTTATTCTTTGGGGTTTTCCTCCTTAACTGTGCTATCAAGTGGCACATGAGGTGTAAATGCTTGGGCTCTGACTCTGTGCTCCTTACACAGCCAGAAGGCCACCAGAGGCATTGGGAACACTGCCCTAGCTAAGAACTTCAGATTCAATTTCAAAAAGTTGAACTTGCTGATGATGATTATACAGATTAAACTCTGCAGTTCTCCCTGTGAAAAAGATAAGCCCTGAGACTCCCATTTCACAAACATGAAAAGATGACAGAAAGCAAGTTCCTCTGCGGTCTCCTTTGTATTGTTCTGGATGTTGATGCAAGCCAGGTCTCAAAATCCACACTAAGACCCCTCAAGCTCACCCTTGGAGGATCTACCTGGAAAGGAGGAACCAGTAACACCACAAACCCTCCTTCAAGTCCCATTCTGGCAAGAGTGGGCACTAGCAAGATCCCACTGCCTTTAACAGCAGAGTTTAATATAAAAGCATACAGTAGAGCTGTCTTCAAATTAGTACTTCATTCCTAAGTGCCCTTTAACATGCTACGTCACAGAACAGAGATGACATTTCTACCCTTGCAAATTTGCTGTGCTCTTCTAATCAGGATGTGTTGTGCCGGTGTTGCTGGCTGGTAACACAGCCTGGCCTGATGCAGGAATCTCATTTGTAATATCTTACCATCCCAATGGCAAGCTGTAGAGTTTTTTAAATAGGGCTGTATTGATAAGGGAGGACTATCTGGTAAATGTGTCATGTTTCAAGTACAGCTGAAATATGAAATGCAGCAGGAATTAGGAAGAGCTTTTAACTAGGACAATATACTCTTCACATGTATAAAAGTAACTCCTTGTGTTGATTTATATTCTCAGTCATCCTTTGTTCTTTGTCACACCAAAGGTGAGGTAGCAGATCAGCGCATTGCCCCCGCATCCTGTACACTTCAGTTTAGCATTTCCTCCAACACGTTGGGTTTTGGAAAAGTGCCGTAAAGCACACAAGTGACATTGGTTAACTTGGACCCTACTCTGATGCTGATGCCAGAAGCAAATTGTTTGACTGTCTCCAGTTAACCCAACTGAATGTAATAAGAATTGAATCACCCACTATGTTTAGGCCACAAACCAAGAAGATTTCAGTGGTTTGCATTAGGATGTAGAAACGGCCTGGGAACTGGGTTAATGTAGGGTGAGGAGAGGCCTGAAAAGCCTGGATTTGTAAGAAGATTACTGGTCCCAGATTGGACTTTTTGGGTTTTTGCTCATCAGAGTTACTCCCAGCTTCAGCACTGTATTGAACTCCAGGCAGAAGGTCAAGGATGACTGCAAAGAAAAAGATCCTGAACGTACGTAGTAAAGTTGGTTTAAGTCATCATGGATCCACTGCATCTAAGCATGTTTTCACCAGCTGGAGACAGACAAGGAGGCTTAGATCTTTCAGATATGTAAATACCTCTATTTTTTTGATGTTTTAGATGGATTATTATTTTCTTGAACAACTTGCCTGAACATGTTCAGCTCTTTGAGACTGGATAGGAAGTGCTACATAACAGTCAATGATTAGGGGGAAAATCCATCAGGGACTATAATAAAAATTAAAAGTTGACCCAGTCCTTTCCCTCTGCTGCTCCACAACTGAGTGCTGCACACAGCAGACAGCCCTCTGTTCTCTCAAAATAACAACTCCTAATCCCATTGTCTACCTTATCAAGCTGACACTTAGCCCTAAGGACCTCTCACAACTCTCTCCAGAAAAGGAAGAGCTAGCAGGGGAAGCACAAAGGAGACAAATGATATCAGGAGGCAAAAAAAAATAAATACAAGGAAAAGGTGTATGGATCAAGTCTGAAAAATAAAAACAGGAAACCATCAGGAGGCACAGATCAGAGTGACCCAAATATTTTCCCCATCCTGCACATGTGCAGGGAGCTGGTGGACACTGGCCAGACACTGGGATCAGTGGAGCTTTGGCTTGACCTTCTGTAGCCTTTCTTGCATTCTTTTTGATAAGTGAGGGGATGTAAGAATCAGAGAAACTGGTATGTTAAGTATGGCTGATTTACCACTAGCATCATCAGTACCCAGCTCAAAAAGGAAAGTCTGAGACTCTACAGCAAGTGGTCGTCAACACTCAGAACTTGTCCTCCCTTTTTCTTCTGCAGAGCACATTATAGTACTCATGTGAGTGGGTGGGAGGGGCCACAGAGAGAACTATTAACCCTAAAATAGAAGCCAAAATTCAACATTCAGTGAAAAATATGCAGCATTCAGAATAATGCTTTTTATTATTGAAATGAAAGATAATTTTACAAAGCCAAAGATGGTAAAAAGTACAAGGCATGATTTGGTGTCACCAAGTTCTAGCTAGCATTTCTTTATCATTCCCTTATGTGTGCCGTCTGCAACACTGCTGTTTGGCAGGAGATACAATGAACATAACTAGCAACCACAACATGCTTTTTGCAACATAAGAGAGTGCCCAAGAGATCAGCAACTTTAGGTTACCAGCCATAACTGGTGCAAGCCTGTCTCAGTAGTGGAAGGTATATGTAGGCTTAAGCAAGGCTTCCTCTTGCAGCAATTTAGACTGTCTCAGGTCCCCCGTGATTGCTTTGGAGATCTCCACCAGCAGCCTATAGTCCTGACAGGGAATCTGAGCTTGTGTAACTGACATTTTTGAAGGCTGTCAGGGAATATAATAGTAAATGGTTGGCCATTCTCACATGAATTTACTTGCCAGAGAGCTAGTATTACATCAGCTCAGACTCTCTGGAAAGTCCACTGGGGACAGAATCTCCTTCAGTCTAACTTAAATGTGTTACATGGGGGAATTCAAAACCTCAGTATGCTTAGATTTTCATTGAAAATTGGCTCCATATGTATTCAAAATTTTGGATCAGGAGTCTGCTACATAGTTTTGATGACGTGGTCCTGAAATCACTAAACCATTATAGTAAGTTGCTGGGTTTTGAATTTAGTTCCTCTTATGAAATACAAAAACCTAGAATTCATTGTACACTGAAAAGCAGATCTTGCTAAAGGGTTGACACCCATTCATCTGTTTCCTAATCTTCAGTTGTGGTCCTAGGTTGAGACCATTACCTGAGTCACTAGAGCAATATTTTACAAACATTTTGGACCACTACATGAAGGTCATTTCTTCATTTCACCAAGAAGAAGATATGATCTAGTGGTAAGAACATTTGAGTGAGACTCAAAAGATCCAGACTGTACTGAAGATCCCTTTTGATAAGTCATGACAATTCTTCACTTTTTTATTTTTTCATAATATAATATTAAAAACTGTCCTACTTATACATGCCCTAACAACCTGAATCAAAAACAGCAAAAGGAGCATCTCAGTGCAAAAAAAAAAAAAGCAAGAAGTCAGGAGCTCCAGTCTTCCCGTAGTGCAACACGCTGGGTTGCTGTTTAGCAGTAACTTAAGAGTGTTATGCAGGAACCAACCCCAAAGCCTGTGTTTGCTTACTCTGTGAGAACAGAGATTTATAGCACATGTTCTTCTACTACAGTGAAAAAGTCAAAACTTCCCTACAGAAAATGGATTTCCCTTGAGGGTTTTCAATCCAAGTACATCCTGACCTTACTCACTGTCTGACAAAAATACAGCTTGGGGTGCTTGTTTCTATGGCATGTCTTAAGAAATGCTGTTACAAACTCAACATTTCAGGCCATGTGGATTGCTAAACTTCTTAAATTTTGGATTATAGCAGTTGGAAGAGTTCCCATTTGTACTCCACTCCTTCTATTATTAGCTAGGATCCTGAAAACTGTTGTATTTCTCATCAGCAAAGAAATTATTTTGCCCAGACTTGCACATGAAGTTTTGTCACCTGGTGTTTCTGGAGGGTTACCCCACTCAACTTCAATAGTAAAATGGTGTCACCGTTTGACTCAGGTCAGACAACAATGCTCTCAATCCCCTCCCCCTCCCACCCAGGTAGGGAAGGAGAGAGAGAAAAAGAGAGAGACCTGGCTGGATTGAAAACTAAACTACACAGCTTTAATTAAACACTAATGATATAAGAAAATATATACAATTATATACAAATGTGTTCAGATATGTGCAAAAGCCTCTCACCTCCCCCCACCCCCAGCAACTCTCACAGCATCTCCTGAGCTGAGAACAGTCCCAAAGAATCCTGGAGCTGCTGGAGAAAGCACAGAGTGATGAGGGTCAGGAGAGCTCCAGCCTGGGGGTTGACAGTGATGGATGGACGGAGTCCTCCCCAGATGCCGGCCATGGACAGAAGAGAAAGGAAGAGAAGCAGGAAGGAAGTTGTCTTCTGTGATCTCTGACCTTCCTCTGAGCTTGTGTAGATACATGGAATGGAATATCTCTGGCCAGTTTTGCTGTCTGTCTAACTCAGCCTCCTACAGGGGGGTCATAGATCTCCCCGTAGTGTCTGAGCTGGCAGAGTAAAGATGTGACCCTGAAGATCCAGCAGTTACAAAAACATTCCATTCTTATCAGTCTTAATTAGAACACACTAGTGATAGTTAAAAGAAAACTTACTGAAGAAAAAAAAATCAGCAAAAGGAAAATTGGCTTCATCCTGGCTCAAACCAGGACAAGTGGTTATGTGTTACCTTGCCAGGCCAGAAGGTCTATACCTGGGTTACGTGAGGGTTTGTGCCTGGAGCAGACTGCCATGAACACACGGCAACAATTGTGGCTTATTAAGCATTTCCCTGAAGGTAATTTTTCATCCATTATTGTTGCAGTTTGTAGCCATTTTTATCTAAAGCCCAAGTCTTTTGTTTGAAGTAGAACACTTTGCCTGATCGTCCTTTATCATAAACATAGTTCTAAGAATATAAAAGAAAACAGCATAAATGCCAGGGCTGAGAAAAGTTTCCAGTCTGTGTGGAGCCCTGATCTGATTAGTCACGGCCATTCCAGTACATGCTGTAGGAGAACAGGAGACACCAAAGTAGTGTATTGTGCTGTCCTAATAAATATTTGTATCTTGTTTCCTTAGATGTAACATGTTACTGTGGGTTCTTCATTCTGGAGAGTACTGGTGAAATTTCACCTTCAGTGTCAAAACACCCTTTGATTTCAGTAGGACCAGGATTTTGTGGGCCTTCTTGCACTAGACATGAGCCATGTGCCTCTGATAGTATAGAAAATATCAATAGAGTTGCAGGCACATTCTTCCATCTGGACAAAGGTACAAAAAAAATTCATTTCCATAGATTATTTCAGGAAGCTTTATAAGCAGTTCACAAGTGTCTGAAAGGGCTGAGTGGGCTTCCTGCTTTCAACAGTCAAGCCTCAGGTCATTAGACTCAGATTTTGTACTGTAAAGGAAAAAAAATCCTTAACCCTCAACCTGGACTTACTAAATCAATGAGGAAGTTACTTCTTGGCACTGTGCACTTCAGTTTCCCATTTTAGGAATGAGCACTATGTCTTCCACAATCTACTTCACTTTCAGGCTAAATTCTGTTTTGTGTCTATCTCATCAGGACAAAGCTGGCATAACTCCAGTGAAGACAATGAAGCAATATCAGATTTACAGGATGCCAAGGAGAGTAGATCTCTGGTCCTCTGGTTTTATAGTTGAGACAAATGAGGCCACAGACAGTGTGTTCATCAGTGAAGGGAAAATGGGAGTCTAATACTTATTGGTCTTAAATGCTTGACCTCCTTCTGAAACAGTTAAGAGAGGGAAGCTGTATGAGAATTATATAAAATGAATCAATGACTTGGTACTTGATAGCTGCCTCCTAAAGCAAGAGTCATGTTCATACTGCAAAGGCTAGCTAAGCCCCATCCCAGCTGTGACTTGATTTCTTATTGATATTAAGAAGTGCTGAGAGACACTAACCACAGTAAGAGACCAGAGGACATCAAAAGGGGGCACAGAACAAATTAAGAGTAGTTTAAAACACTGGGGGGAAGGGAAGGAGGAAAGATGCGTGCACAGGTGCTTGGCCTAGGAAAAGTGTAAAAAAGGAACATTAGACTGGAAAAATAGAGCCAGCACAAACAGAAAAGAAGAAGTCCTCAAAAGCAAATAAAGAGAGTGATGAAGGAAAATCAAAAGCAGGGAAAATTATATTTGGGCCTATTTTGCCTGCTGAACATTTTTTTCAACAGTAAGCATATGAGGCAATCCATTTTCTTAAGCAAAACCAAAAATCATCCCACTGCAATTTAGATAATTTCCCACTCCATTTGATGATATAAAACACTAAGAGCAAAAAGCTTTAAATCACCTTGAATAACTCATCGGTCTCACCTTTCAGCTAAAAGGAATAAACTTTATTCTAAACTGTTTTACTCCCAGAGCTAATGCCTTTTACAGCCCCTATTAAGTATTCTGAATATAACGTGTTCCTCCCCTTGGTGATGGAGGTGCTGACCAAGCTCCTCCCACAGGTGTAGCTGGTCTAACAGGGCTCTGCCCAGACATACCACAAAGCAATTTCTCCTTTCTAGAGACCTCTTATTTCAATCATGATGGGCAGTAGCAAGTAAAAGGAAGCTGACATTGTATTAAATATATCTAACTGTGCTAAGCAATTGTTTTTAACATCCTTCTGCCCTTCTCCTGCAGTAGCAAGTTGCTGTTGTGTTGGCTTTTTTTTCCCCTTTGCAGAGTGCTAAATCCAGCCAGAAAGCTGTTATGAAAAAATACCCAAGGGAAGTATGATAGAGAGTTTCTCTTCACTGATTTCTCTTCTAACATTGTTTCCTTCCTTCCTCCCCTCTCCACCCTGCAGACTGGTTCCTCAGCCCATTGATGTCAGCGGGAAAACCCACACTGACCTCATGTGGCTTTGGATCATGCTTCCAGTCCTGGGCTGTTGCCACAAGTGAGCTAACAGGAGCACTAAAAAATCCCATCAGTGGAGCTCTGGAAGTGCCATCCACTGCCCTAATGACTGGGATGAGTTTTCAATGGATCTGCCTCGTTTGAATCCAGGATAATATTTTACCTTCAATATACCACTATTATGAAATCATTTGACATTTAATGTACAGTCATAACAATGAATTTGCTGGGTATTGAATGTCACATACTTTCACAAGTACAGCATTCTATTGTAATGCACAGCAGCATTAGTTTAACGATACCAAAGTTTTTCCGGAATCCTCTCTTGATGTCCCCCCTTTCTCCAGGAGAACAATAAATATTCCTTAACAACACCTAAGAAAAATAAAATAATACTTTGCTTTTGGAGAGAATTGTGATCTATATGCGGGCCTCTAGTGAGTTGAACAACAATGCTTCCTGTGACACTGGGAGCATGAATTTGTGGGCAGATCCTTTTTCTAACCATAAAAGGGATGGTCTGGAATATTAATCAGGGTTTTTTATGTTGTTTTGCTTTGCTTTGTTGTTGTTTTGTTTGTTTATTTGTTTTTTCCTTAATTGGTTCCAGAGTGCAAAACGAAATAACCCCTATAAACCATCCTGCAGTGAAAAAAATATTTTAAAAAAATGTAAAGATGTTAATCTAAAGGATGGGCAGGAGATTAGTTTTAAAATGAGCATTACAGAATTGTTTGCTGAATATTTCAGGTAGTGAAGAACAATATTTAGATGTTCCTTGAAAGGTAAGAAGTGAAGTTCAAGGCCAAATCCTGCCTATTTCTTAACATAGGAGATGGATAGCATAGAGTTATCTATAGGAGATGAAGAGGCCACGCTGCAAGAGTGTGGTGAGTTGGGCTGCATCCCACTGGTGGTGGAGCGATAGGCAGGGAAGTGAGGGGAGAGTGAGATTCCCCTCCTGCCAGAGCAAGGAGAGCTATGGGGAGAGGAGAGGAGTAAGTGTCCTTTGAATAACTGAGCTATTTTCTGAAACATTTTTTTTTGTTATTTTATGGGGAAAATTAGTACTATTTCTGATGATAAAGTAAACACTGACATAAGGTGTATTTCTAGTGCAGAATTCCTCTAAAGTTTTGTCATGGGAGGACTTTGAATAATTTTTAATATTTTGCTGAACTCTACCAAATCACAGATTAATCTGGTATTTCTGTAAGTGGTCCTTCAGCAAGATTAAAATAAATATTGAGTGACCACATTTGACAAGGCTTGATTGACAAAGACCACTTGATGGGCGTATGGAAGTCCAAGGAATAAGAGCAGCCTACAATTAACACATGTGGTTTACTGCAACATGGGTGTGCCAACCCTTTCTTCAATTTAGAAGCTCTCGGAGATGCAAATTTTGAGGCTGTCTCGTCAGCTTTATGGTTGCTTACATGTATTCTAGTTTTCATCTGAGAGTTCAGAGGCTGTTTCCAAGGCAAGGTGCCCTTCAGTTTAAAATACTGAAGCATGGTGAATATATTAAACCGCAAAATGAAAAAGACAGCAACTGTTAACTATTGCAGCTGATGCTACATCACTGAGACTTGCACAGAAAGAGCTGAATCTACACAATAATTTGTGTAGATTTGCAATGAATGTGCTCCAGAAGAACAATCAACACTTTGAATGAAAGAGAACCTGGGGGAAAAATTGCTCATCTCAGCTAAAATAATGAAGGCAATAATCAGTGGGATAAGGCAAAATGGATGGCAAAACCTGCTTGTTAAATATTGGCTCTTCAGACCCATACAACAATAGAAAAGCACTGAATCCTAAATGAGATACTTTTATGTCACCTGTCATGGATGTTTAATAATGTCTGGACAACATTATTTTTTCCCACTTATCTCCTAGTGCTAATAGTTTACCCCCACTACTGTCTGTGGGCTTTCAGGCAGCTGTCTACATATGGTAGTTTTGTAGAAGGCTGGGTTAGGAATAAGAACCTCTGAAAATTAAGTTCCTTGTACTGAATAACCATTGTGATATTTCGACATTCAGCTCTCACACCACAGAACAGCCAAGAAAAAACGTCACCATAATTAGATCCTGTTGATGAAATGCTGCAGACAAAAGGTCTCCATGTAGGGAAGAAATGGGTTTGCCTCAGATATTTATATGCCACTTATTTAATGAGACATTGATTGATAACTTAGCAATCTCTGCATTGCTTTTTGGAGTGCAAATACACCAGTGTGTTCAAATATATAAACAGATAAAAGACAAACAGAAGAGGCAATGATCAATCCAGGCAGACGTGTGTTTTAATGAAGAATTACAAACAGGTGATTCCAGACAATTCACAAAGGGGAAAGGTTTAGATCAAACTAGCTGAATAAACAGTGAGTTGAAAGACCTCAAAGCAAAGCATAAGGATGTCCCACAACGGTGCATCATGTGTTTTACCTGACTATTCATACAATTGCCTGTTAGATCAAATCAAATATTTCACTCATAGAGTTCATGCAGTGATTGAGCACAGACAGTTTTTGATGTGTCAGCATGTCAGTGGTGAGTTGCAATCATGCTGAGCTTTGCTTCATGTGCCTCACTTTTTGGGCAGCAGTGAACCAGGAGCAGAACTCCTCAGCTGCTCTTCCTGGCTAATATGATTTCCAGCTTTGAACTAACCTAGTCTATGAGCAAGGGGAGCACAAACCCAAAGATACTAGCTGCAATGATACATCAATTGTGTGTAACATTTTTCCTCCCCAAAGCACTTAATAAAGCAAGAGCGGGAACTGTTTAATGCATTGCTTAAAGGAACATGATCCCTTAGCAGCATATGGCCACTTTGCCCAAGAGCTTTGGGTCAGAAAAGAAGACTAGCCCACCTAATTGAAAGTGTAAAGGAGTCAAACAGTGAGTAATCTTTCAATATGCAATGCAAAGAGGTTTTCAATCCTTACTTCCTCATAAAAAGTGCAGTTTAATGCTTTGTGAACACCAGTTACTGTGGCTTGAGTTTTACATCTTTGCTGATGGCAATCTCAGAAAGTCAAACCTGTTAACTCCATGGTAGAGAGGATACTTAATTTTATTTCAGAGCTAAAAAAGAGTAATGCTTACTGAATTAGCTATATAGCTTCATGTAGCAATTTACAAGTCTTACGAACTCAGAGTTTTTACTTATGAGATATGACATGATAACAGCTTCAAATGAGGCAGCTGCTCCTTATAATCAGATCATTAATCTAAAATGTCCAGCTATATTTACTGCTTCTTTTAATAAAAATACTAATTTCATACATATTCTATCTAGATACATTCATGAGATGCCTGAACACATGAAAACAGACATTTTTCATTTTCATCAAATGCTATGTTATGTTGTGACACTGACTCTACAATTAAGCTCTTTTATTTTCCTAGAAAGCAAATCCGTCATAAGCTATGTGCCATCTTTTCAACACTTCACTTCCTGTCCTTTAGCAAAACTCTTACTTTAGTAATCTGCATTTGGAAAAGGCATGTTTGGCCACATGCACCCACCAGCTTCAGAATCTGTTTAGAGAATTAAAATTCTTGGGAGGGGAGATGTGACATTTTGGTTGAGCCTTTTACAGAATCTGGAAGAAACTTAAAGGCAGAAGAAGTCAGATTGTTAGGAGATAATATGAAGTATGAGTTTGTGTTATTAAAACTTTTCAATATTTTCCTGGACTTTGTCCTGTGCAACTAAACAAGGTATTTAAGTACATGCCTGATTTAAAATTTCTCTAGCTTAGCCTCATTTCCTTCTACAGCTTTTATTTCTACAATCTTGCCTGTGCACACTTCCTTTCGTTCTCTTCCTCACCATTCCTTTTCCTTTCAGGAGTCCTGTCTAAAAAAAAAAAGTTGCAGTGTGCTTACCCAACCTGTAATTCAGTTTCTGAAGCACATAAAAAACTTTTACATTACTTTCAGAGAGTGAAGTCTGGTTAAGTGCTGTGACATCACTCTAGCATTAATGTTAAATCTGAAATTAAATCTTTGGCGGGTTTGGTTTTGCATGTCTGTGTTTTATTTCAGCACCTAATGACAAGGCTTGGAATATCTGAAACTCATCTCCCTTTCTCCACCCCAGTCATATCCTGAATAAACAACCCACCCATAAGTACTTATTCCACGTCGGACCCAGTTTTGTAACATCCATACTCACATGTAGTGTATCATTTGTGTGAGTATTGATGTGGTCATCCAGACACTGCAGGACTTACAAGATTTTACCCCCGCCAAAATCTCCAGTAATCCATTTTAGTGTGAAGTTGAGCTGTTTCTTGCACAGCTTCCCTTTGACCCACCTGTGCAATACAGGCATCTTCCATGGACCTGTTTGTATCTTCTGTTGGCATTTCACATTGCTCTCTGTCGTATCCAGCAATATTCTCATGTCATGTCTAGCAGTTTTCCATATCCTATTCAATTAGCTAAACCTCAGCTCAGTCAACATCTAGTCATCTTCCTCCTAATGCTTTCTTTGAAAGAACTACATCAGCTCAAGCTCTGTCTTCTGAATTTCTAGTACCTCTGTCACTGTGCCCAGGGCTCAGTGAAGCTGTCTGTGTTTTCATATACTTGCCTAGTTCTTTCTTCATGAAGTTTTGTCACAGTGATGATTTATTTTAGAAAAAATAAATCCTGTTTTGGTAGATTAGATAAACCATCTTAATTTGTTAACAAAAAAACCCCAACAAACTCGTATGACATACTGATTTCCCTACTGTATGGGATTTAAAATTGATTTGAAATCTAATAGAACAGAATGCCTCTCAGTCCTTGTTCCCTGTTGCACAGCAATTTTCAGTGATATATTTTCAATTCAGGATGCTGTATTATTTTTGCCTTAAAGCCTCATGTTGGTAAGATGAGGAAATGGAGAGGGATTCAGTTTGGTTTTATCATAATTTCAGTTTTCTCTCATTCTGGGTTTGCTCACATAGGAGCAGTCCACTGCACAAAAGCAACAGTTTTTTAATCACTAAACTCCTCCTTATACTTAATATCACATACAACATGCAAGCTTTGCTGTTAAATTACCAGGTTGGTTGCTGCAGAAAAATGCAGGCTATGTTATCTCTGCTGGATATTTTCCACCTGACACTGACTCACAGATTGCTCCATCTGGCACCGAGCACGTTCACTCTCTTTCACACCAGCCTGGCCTCAATGACATTCTCACCCCAGCTTTCTTGTCCTCACTGTTGTAGATCTTTCCACCTACAAAACCTCCTCCCAAAATCCAGGTATAGCTCAAGTGCCTGAAGGCAAGTAACATGGCACAGCTCACAGAGCATCATCCCCCAAAAAAGAAGATGACATAATTGAAAACCCAGCAAATTCTCTGTTCTATGCTCTATCCATGTCCAGAACAGGTAAGTACAAAGGAAATCCATTCCAGGCAGCACACTAACAACTAAATAAGGAAAAAAATTGAGTGCTCAGTTGTAGCTGTAGAGATGAGGGACTGAGAAATCATCCATCACCATTTCAACACTTTTCTTTGATTGTGTGTCAGATCTGGATATATCATATACTTTGACACAGACTGAAGGTTTGGTTTCTTTCTCTGCAAGCAAGTCTTTGGCACTAAGAGGTGGCAATATTAATAGAAAACCTAGAGAGAAGAAAGTGGATTGCACCACATTGCCAGTGAGGATATGAAAAAAATTGGCAAAGGACATAGCTTAGCAAATACTTGTTTTACCAGTGGTCATCAGCTAGAAAACCATTTAGTAAACAAGGGGGAAAAAAACATTTAGTAAACGGGGTGGGGGGCGGTGCAGAGGGGATGGGAAGAAAGGGACAAAGGGATGGGGGAAAACTGGAAAAATGAGATGGACGTAGCAACAACTTCTCAATTCTGTACAGCCCCCATCACCTGCTGCAAGCTATCACAGAGCATTTGATATCCTGCTCTTAGCATATTTTTTTTCAGCAGCAGCTGACCAGTCACTGTGAAAATTTCTCAGTTTTATACCAAGCATTTTTATCAGTTCAATATTATAGTACATTCTTTCTGACATTAACAGCATCAGCAAACTAAAGAATGCAAATAATGCTCCTGACCTAGCAACAGCAGCAGCCAAACAGATCACTGTCTTTCCATTTAAACTGAATATTTATATGTTGAATTTTAAATATAATTTTCCTATCACTTTCTAATACATTAATTTCTTTTTCTCACACAAAATGCCTTGACCTATGACCACACAATGTTGGTGTTACAGGGGGTGTATTATTTCCAGGCACATGCAATTTATTTAAGAATGGCCCAATCACGTCAAGCAAGCTTCAGCTGGTCAAAGGAGTCACCTTTTTGCAAGAGATAGTAATATTGACACTAATCTCTTTGTCAGCTGACCTCTGTTTATCATTGTGTACAAGTTAAGACCTAAGCTGAATAGGTATATCTAAGGAAGAGCTTGAAAAAACAATTCAGAACCGCAGACCCTGTAGTACACCAAAATCAGCAATAAGATTTAGGTGAAAATGTAAGTATTTTAACATTGCTTTGGGGCAATTGCAGAGAGCAAGGTGTACAAATAATGTGATCCAGATTCTTGCCAGTATCCCATCCATTCTCTTGCATCCATAGGGATTTTCTGGAGGCTGAAATCCAGGCATTCAGGAAACATGGGCATTGAAGTGGTTTGCAAGACACCACTTCATCCCAGTTCAAACCAAATTCAATCATTCAAACCAAGTTCATCTGCATGACAACTGGATCATCTACTCGAGAAGCTTCCTCCCTTTTCCATTTGGGTTCTCTCGCTACCATTTTGTGTTTCTTCTCATTGTACTGATATTAAGATTGGAATCAACATAGCTTCTTTTATAACTGTTGTGTTGGGTTTTTTTCCTTGTTAATTTCAAGTAATTAAAATAAAGCAGCAAGGCTCAAGGAAAAAAGCATAGAAAAAACCCTGTACATGCCCTGGAAGACTCTTTTGCTGTTGTTCTGCACCTAGGAACCTGGAAGATGACAGTAAAATTATCCAGGAGAGCATTGCCAATAGAGCAGAGTCCATTGAATCAGTCATGGGAGCTGGGAGAAGAAGAAGGAGTGTGTCTTGGCAGGCCACGCACTCACAGTCTTTCACTCCTGGCAGAAGAAACAGAATTTGCAGAACAATGACTAGGCCAGGCTGAAATGGAAAGGCTCCAAGGTGGAGACTCTTAGCTCACGAAGGGAACATTCCATTGCAGTCAAAGGTGTGATTATTTCTGAGGGTTCCACAAAGGATGATGCAGGTAAGCTCACTCATTTCTGCTGCCTCTGCCAGAAAATGTTCAGGGCTCTGGGCATCAAAAGAGTTGGGAATTTATTGAGTGAAGTAATCTCTGGCAAAAGTGAAAGCATTCTGAAAGTCTGCCCATTACAGACTGGCAGGATACTCTGTGAGCTTCCTGAGGGAAGAAGTCAACAGACAAGCCACTGCCACTTAGTTTTCAATCCTGTGATACCTGAGCTGCAAGATGAAGCCAACCCCAAAAAGCCGATTGATGCAATCACTTTTCTCCATGGACAAGCATAACCTTGTCTTCTTAAGGAAGGAGATGGTCTTATTCTCACTTGATATAAATTGACATAAATACATGCTATTATAGAAATTTATATCAACTATGACCTTGCTCCAGGGCTGTTAGATTGCACAAGCATACTCTTTCATGGTGCAAATTGCAAATGTATATGTTGCTCCTTCAAACTAATCCATAATATAAGGTTATTTGAGATGCATTTGTGGAGTGGTACATAGGTGTGATCTTGGAATCTGAGGCAAAGCTGAGCACTGGTTTTGGCTGAAATTCTTGCCAGAAGGGAGGTCAAAGGAACTGTCTTTTTATGATGATTTTAAACCAACATTTTGAAATGTTAAAGTATTTGAATCCCAGGCATAACAATAAATATGCTGAATAATTTTAAAGAGGTTACTTCCATGGAATGTAATAAAATCCTACATAGTTTACAAAACAAAGGCCAGGTTAGTTGGAGGCAGGAAAATTCATTCTGGTTACATTTCCAAGAGATTAGGTTTAGCAGGATTAAAATTATTACACTGGAATCATTCAAATGGAATTTTTGGCTTTGCAATAAAGTTGCCTTATCTTTATTTAACTTGACTGTTTTATCAGCTGTGTCCTGTTTTCTGCTTCATTGACAGCTCTGTTCACACCTAATCAGATAACATTAAATTCTGGATTGGAAGTTCATCCAACAAAAGCTTACAGGTGGGGGACTTTGTGTGCTTTGCATCATTAAGATTTTTTCAGCATTCACATGCCATTTTATAGTTAGAAGGGATTTTACAATTTCACTTTTTTTAAAAAAACATTTCCCTCAGTAATTCCAGCCAGGTTCAGCATCTGCCAAAATTTGTTTTTTTTAAATAGTGAAATTCAGACCACTGAGTTTCTCATATGCTCCACTGAAAGGATATAGGTCTAAAATGAATAGAAGAGGATTCAAGAGGCCAGTAGGTCACATTTAACAATCAAATATTTAATCAACACTGTAAAAGTGGAATTTAGTCTAATCTTGCATGTTTAGAGACTACTAAACTGGAAATACATCTTTCCAGATACTTGTCCCTTAAAATGCATCCCCATGGAATGTCACCAAATTGCACACATCTGAATAATTTCTTAAATTAGTCACATGGGAAGAAGTTTATTTCTAAAAATGAATGTTTTCTTCTCCTGCTATACAAAGGAAGCCACAAATGTTTACATGTGGAAATTAGAAATCTACTTTTTCACTGAGGATAATCTTTACATTTCACCATAGCTTTTATTATAGTAAATTTCTAGAGCTGCTTTACTCTCCCATACACCTGACAGTGTTCCCAAGTCCAGTGTGACCAGGAGTGCAGGGGAGTAGAATATGGTTACAAAGTCCGTGTTCCATAGCCAGATTGAGGATTTTTGGGGCAAGTGAAACCCACAATGACTCTATCTAAAAGCTAGTGAAATCAATGAGAAAAAAATCATTAACTAGGGAGCTCCTGGATAGATACTAAGATCTCACCCTGTTTCCCCTGAAAGAGCCCTGATCAGAATTTCTTTCTCTCTCTCCCATTTTCATCTCTCATTGCCAGTTGTCTGCGAAGAAGATTGTTCTCTATTAACCTTTACTGACTTAAACCATCTGCCCTAACTTTTCCACCTATGAATTTCTTCTACATGGAAAGAGAGAAGGAGATCCTGTTCTACAAGAGCTGCCTGACATCATTGGGAAAAAAAGTATTTCTGGATGCATGTCCCTCTTTTGGCAAGTTGTTTAGACTAGACACTGATCTTCCTGATAGCTATTTAGATAAGAGGAGTTCACCCAGGTCAGACTATTCCTACAGGAAGGGAAACAGATTATTTTAGCTGTTCAGACGAGAGGAAAAAAATAAAAAATAAAAAATATTTTTTAAAAAATGTAGCAAAACTTGGATGGAAAAGGATGAAAGCATTACTATTGCCCTAAGAAAGGAGAATCTCTCCCACAAAATTACATCCTTGTATGTCTCAAGGAGGTTTCTTAAGGGCAGATTCAGCAGGAGCTGTTGGGTGAGCTCTGCTGCTCAGTTCTGAGTGGAGGCAGAGCTTGCCCGCCTCCTCTTTAGTGCAAAGTTGTGGGTTTCCTTAAGTAAATATATATGAAATAGTATTCAAACAGTGCAGTTGGAAATTGTCTTCCTTCCCCTGAACTACTTCTAAGAGCCCATGGACTGAGGTTTGATATAATAAAACATAAACCTGGTTGCTACATAATTAACTCAAAATTTAATGAGCGATGAAAGTACAATTATGCTTTAGTAAAGCATTAAGCTTATACTCCTGCTTAATCCATTTAAAAAGGCTCTCTAGGTGCTCACTTGGCAAATAACAACATAAGACAAGTCAGAAATTACATTTATTAAAAGTAAATGGGTATCTTTAGCAATTGATACCTAACAATGTAGGACAAATTTGCCAAACTTAATTAAACAAATTAATGTAATTATACACTTAATATTTCCTTAATTACAAGGCTAAATTATCTTTTTACATACCACGCTGTCAGCTCAATGGTTGTCTGTTACCTCACCAAAACAGCAGCAGCAACAAGGATCAAGGTCTGGCTGTGGTGGCCTGTTGGTGTAGTTGGGATTCTCTGCACTGTTACATATGATCTTGGGTGACAGACTTAAACTTCACACTCAGTTACTCCTTTCATAACTTACTACCACACTTATTATAGTAGCATGATTACTTTTTGTTTAAATTGTACTCTGAAATGGAGGAGAAAACAAATAATGGTTTCATTTCAATACTGAAGACTATGTCATGAGGTCTATCTGCTTTTGGAATGATTTGTTATTTGTATTGTATTTTCACACACTGGAGGAGTACACGAATTTGAGTTGATGGATGCTGAACAATTCTGTCCAGCTCCATCTACTGCTACCTCTGGATGGTGTTATGAGTGTCCCTTCAGCAAGAAGAGGTACTTCAGCTCTAGATCCTTCTTTTTAAGGCCACCGTGACCTATGTGTTCCTTGATAGTCCCAAGCTGCACCTGCTTCACAGCAAGACTATGGGACAGGCCAGCTCTTTCTCCAAAAACACTGAAGAATTTACAGCCAGTAAGGCTCCAGGCAAACCTCATTCAGGGCCAATCTATGGACTGGCATGAGAGACTGTGCTCTAGAGACCATGACTCATCATGTGAGACCCTACAGAACTGTACAGAGCTGAACAGATACAGTAAGTTTCTTTTCCTTTTCTGAAAGAGGAAATTAAATCTTGTAAGATTATCTATTTTGCCACAGTCATGTCAGAAACCAACAGCAGACTGAAAAGCCAAACTCAATTCACGTAAATCTAAGTTAGCTACTTTACCTCTAAAAAAAAAGTAATGCCAAAAGAAAAATCTCACCTTTTCTAAGGGTATCCACTAGCTCAAAATAAGACTTCACTTTAGACAAGTGTTTTATTTACTATTTTTGATGTTTTACCTTTTTCTTTCTCACATCCCAGCCATAAGCTACAAAGAACCCATAATGTTCACAGGATTTTTATAAAATGCATGTTCAGATTGCTAGGCCTTATTCCACCTACTTCCCCTGCACTGCCCAAATAAAATGTACTTGAAGGGAATTTACCAGTAGTGTTCACTTTCTAAGTAACCAAATCACAGTCCTTTATTTTAATGATGATTGTGCTTCATCATTCCGGCTATATCAGTTTATTTTATTCAAATCAAATTTTGAAGTCTAAATAAAGTGTTTCAACCTTCTCTAAACAAACTATCTTGATGAAGTATTTTGGTATTTCCAAAGTGAAGCTTTTAAGAAACATCACTTGTGCAAAATGTTGTAATTTTCATTCCTTGATTTGAACAAAAGAAATGCCCAAATACTACAGTTTTTCCTGTAGAAGTGATTCTGAATTTTGACCAACCTCATAAATTAAACTAGCCCTTAACTCCATTTTAAATGCACAATAGATAAATGACACTGAGAATTTGAAGTGCACTTTTAAGGAAAACTCTGCAACAGTTTGCTCTTTTCATCATTGTGACTCATGTTGTAATGAGGACAACTGAACTTCCAAAACCCATCCAGAAAAAATGTTGCATTTTTTTAAATAAAAAACATTTTTCCCTAGTATATTTTATAAGTGCTTGAGAACCACCAAAAGTTCATCATGTCCATATTTTAGTATAACTACTGAAAATGATAAGTTGCAATTTTCCACGAATCTTTAGAAACTCTCTTCCTCCTAAGCAGGCTGTTTTATCTTACATTAAAGCTAAAAGGATCAAAACACAAAACAGAGAAGGTTGCCCATTTATTGAACTACAGTGCATCAGAGATTTGCAGAATAGTTAACAGAGGTCAAAAAGATTAGCAACAAATGCAAGCTCCTTTCAGATTTATTTTTTTTAAAGCTTTATTCATTAAAGAAAAAAGAGTTTCCGAAGTGTATTGGGAGTGATATTATGCAGCAGCATTTAGAGGTATTTTTCAGACCAGAAATTCATACAGTGTCCTCTCTTGCAGCTAAATGTTGCACTTGGATTCTAAAAGATTTACTGTTAAAGAAAAATCCTTAAAGAAATGCCGCAAAATATCTTTAAAACCTACCAAGTCAGATCATCATTTACCCTGGGCTTTTTATATTGCTTTAACAGTATAGAAGAGACCTACCAGTAGAGGTAAATTATATTTGCACTTGTTTCGAGTGTTATAAACGTGAATATTCTGTGCAGAAGTTTAGAAATGTTGAAGTCAGGTTGAGTGTTAATACTAGTGGCATTATATTCAAAACCTGCTGCAGTGGCAGTATGTTAGGTCATTGCATCTTCACTGTTATTTAGCTACTGCACTGTTGAAACAAGAAAGATTTAGACAGGTTGCAATTCTGTTCAGAATTTGGCTCCCAGAAGGAGAAGAGCAGTCAATTCAAACAAAATCCTGACCATTGAAATGACGAACACCTCTGAAAACTCTGCTTACGATGGTGAGAGCATTGGCTTGGATATCCCATTATGTGTAAAGGAACAGACACGGTGCTACACTTCTCTGCTACACTTCCTCAGATACTAAACCCTCCCCGTATTTAAATCCCTTTTGTGTTACTCTGTATAGTGCACTTCAGCTGAGGTCCTTGTCTTACATTTTTACTCAGCCTTTGGGTGTTGGCAAGTTGTGCTGTGCAAGCAAATATCCCTGTGCACTGACAGAAACATTCCTATTGTATTTACACCTCTGCTGGACTCAGTGAGGTTCTACTAGGAGGAAAAGCTGGCCAAGGATCAAAATCAGGCACAGCCTTTGAATTGCTGGTAGGTTTCTCTTGAACACTGTGTTATGGAGGAGGATGCCCAGCAGGGAAGTTGGAGGATGGCATCATGGGTGGTGCTGGGGTCCTTCCTCAAATCACCTTCAGAACACCAGCCAGACAGCAGCGAAATCCAGTCATTGCCTCCCATATCCATGTCTCTAACCCTCATTGCCCAGCCACTAAACCACTTAAGCTTTCTCAGCCAAGAGGTATTTGGTTTAGAGGTCTTGGCCATATAAAGGTTTTAATATGAGGCTTGCAGTGGAGCAGATTCATAGGTCCTGATGAATCTGCTCTAGCATATACCCTCAGATATCCCTCACCCCAAATGCTTATACTCCCTCTGCTCCACTCCTGGATCTCCCAAACACCTTGGAGTTATTCCTGTCATACACAAATACGTATTCCCAAGCCAGTATATGAAAAATAATTTCCTGTTGACAAGCAGAGAACTTGCAAAGTGACCTGACTTGTGATTTATAATGAGGCTGTAGAGTTAACTCTGTCCCTACTTCCCTTCTAAGGTGTCTGTGTTATGGTTTCTCTCTATTTAAAGCTGCAGGAATGTCCTTGTGAACCCCAGAAGGTTGCTTGTACTGCATTAGTTTTCCATAGCAGGGCCAAAAGATCTCAGGATTTATCAAACACTTTTAAGAGATTCATGGAAGGTAGCTAAGAAAAGCAGACTTAGGGGGGCTTAAATTTACTTTGCAGAAATCCGTCTATCTATTGAACAATTGTTAAGACTTCCAGAAACCGAAGCAAAGCTGGTGTTCTCTATTGAGCTAGCTATGGATATTGCCTGTGATTTGGCAGCACAAGGATGTTCAGGAGATGACTGGGGTATCAGGATGCATGAGTTTAATTCTAACCTCATCTGTGAGTGAGTCAACTTAGTGTCTCAGTTTACTGTTCAAATAGTTAAAATGGTACATCTCTTCCCCAAAAAGACATTCAGAATCTATTTTAACTGGTGATATTAAATGCTTAGGTACTAGCTTAATGAAATTTCTGGAACATAAACACGTCCCCAAGTTGTGGTCAAAACTAAGCAAAAAAAAAAAAAACACCAAGACAACCAAATCCACAAAAATACAATCCACGAATCCAGAAAAACATTACCCTGCTTGGAAAAGAGCAGTGATTTCATTTTTTACACATGACCCATTTATTCGAGACAGAGGAATCTTCTATTGAAACAGAAATATATCAGGTGAAATTTTAATCAGGCTGTCAGGCTTCATTCTAATTCTCAGGCAGTCTACACAGAGGAGAGAAAGGGAAAGGAAACATTAAAACTGATTCTCATAAAGAGATGGAGAGAGAGAGAGCAACAAGCTGTGTTGATATATTAATTATCTATTTATAATATGTAATCTTTTCAACTTCTGTCATGTTAAAATCAACAAAGAATTTAGCTGAAGACAGCCATAAAATGAACTGATTACAGCTTGCGTACAACAGCGATGAAAGAGCAAATACACACAGCTATGCAAATGTGAAATATAACATGACAGAAAGCACAGGCACCATGATAGCAGCAGGTAATTGCTGGGCTCTGTAGCTCTCCCACCAAACAGACCCTGTGATATTTCCTTTGTTCTCTAGCTGGCACATTTTTGGCACGTGGGAGGGAGGGGGAGGAAGCAAGCTGGGGCTGAACTCCTTGTGAAAGCTGCTGCAAACATGCAGAGAGTTAGAGCAGTTGGGAGGGCAGGGTTACGCAGAGCTGAGCCTTTGAGGTAGCACCATGTCCAGCAACTGAGAGGAATCATATCCAAGAACCATACATAGCCAGAGGTTGAAGGCTGACATTTGCCCTTTTAATTCCAACACAAACTCTCCAAGATGGCAACACACTGAAGGCCTTATCCAGCACACTGGAATTAATGGCAAGATCCCTTATCTCCATGAAATGGCTTGGGGTCAGGACCAAGTCTGAAAGCTCACTAGGTAGCAAACAAAACAGAGAGTTTCATGCATGTATTTATATGTTTACAGCTTAATGGTGCTTCTCATGGAACTAGAAATAAGTCTGAGCTGAGTGAAAATTCAGCTTTTGTGGAGTTGGCATGTTTTATCTGGGAGCTGTACTGTTAATCACATTCATGTCATGATGAGCACAGCGTGAAGTACATCTCTAGCTGCCTTCCTCCTCTTCTGCTGATACACATCAGCATTAAAAGTAGCCATTGCAGTGGGGTAAGACATTTAAAAATATTCTAGTTCTGATTTTTACTCTTTTGGATTGCATTTTTGTCAGCATTTGGGTGGTTTTATGCAGGCTTGTGTTTGGGGGTCCACCAAGGCATAATCCCAGACTACATCCGATATACAGGCAGGCTGTAGTGTCACGGACTCAGAACCAACATGACACAGCAGTGGATTTTCTGTGCTGGAGTTGGGTGAGGCAGACTGAGAGGATTTGGCTCATCTGCTTCAATATCCATGTTTGTAAAACTATCATTTTCAGAAGTGACTTTGGCAGTTGCACATCAGCAGTTCCACAAAAGTCCAGAGTAAAACTAGGGCAGCTGTGCAAGTCACTTTAGAAAACAAACCCCCTGAAACCACAAGACAAGCTTCAAAAGTATTATCCTCCTCTCTGTTTTTTGCTTTTTCTGAAGCACAACTAGGCCTGTAACAGTGCTTTTCTGGTCTTTGACAAGACCAGAGCCTTGTCAGAGATGTATCACCCTTCATCACAATCCCCTCGTGCCTTCTTCATGCCCTAGAATCTGGTCCCAGATCCCCACTCCCCATCTATCATGCAGTTCCCTTCCCAAGAGATCACCCTTTGGAGTGACTTTGCTGCAGGCATGAGTAATTAATAACCAGACATGACAATATGGGCTCGAGCCCAAGACAGTGTGCAGAAGAATCCATAATTTCCAAAGGGAAAACCCTTGAAGTTCTGCTGTACAAAGAGGATCTGCAGTTGCAACACACCCCTGTATATACCAGACTTAACTTCTCTCTTTGATTAGTCACCAGCTCCTCTCACCCTTCTGTGCTCAGTACTAAGCAACTACACAATATGGGAATTGACAGGAGTATAATGAAATACTGGTTTGATACCACAACACAGTCAGTCCCCAACTTAGCCCTGTTTAATTAAAATTTGTTACTGCGACAGGAACCTCATTGTGTAGAGCTAGACCCAGCATAAATTATCTGTGATTTGCCACTTTGATAAATAAACATTAAATGTGTGTCAGGGCCTCTTGCTATCGAGCATGAAGTAATTCCTGCAATAAAAAGTAAAAATCTTTTAATTATAAAATTCATTAGAACCTATCTAAAATAAAATGCTTTGTGTTTGTAATGTTAAGGTGATAAAAGTACTCAATGGACCATTACTAACAACCACAATGTAATCTCTGAAAGAGAGGAGAGTTGAAAAAGAACCGTTCAATTTACAAAACAAATACTGCACTTAATAGGAAGGGAATCAGGTTGCAAACCATAGGGTCATGACTACATTTCTAATGCACCAAAGTTCATTGTTTTTCAGTGTTTGCATCTTGATTTATTTATTATGAGATGTCTATTATACAATGAAGGCATGAGACTTTTTTATACTTTGTTCAGTATTCATATTTTACTGTATATTTTTAATATGTCAGGTTTAGCTCAAGGATTGCTTATCTTTTGCCTCTTGCACTTTGCATTGGCTCCATCATAGCCTAGCACTTCTGCATATGTTAATCCATTGCAGTAAAGGGTGTTAGCCTCAAGCTCAGAGCTGAGGTTCATCCAAAGTAATTAGTCACAGATTTAACTCTATATAGCCAAAAGAAGCTGGTTCACACCGGTAGAACTCAGTTGTCCTGCAACACAAAGTTGAGCATTCATCCTGTGCTTTGGCAGATGGGAAATTTGAGAGGTTTGTTCAGTGTGGAGAGATTATTCGCTTGGGGGATGAATGGCAGTCTTACATACTTTGAGAATAAAATTTCCAAAATGAAAGGGTAAATTATTCATTTTTTAATTTTCAGAAATCTCTCCAATTTTATTTTTTTTTACAGAATCTATGAGACAAAAACTTCTGTACAACAAGACCAGAGGTTCTGTTTCTTTGGGACAAAAAGCAGAAATTGTGTGGTTTTGCTGCTATACCTTGGATGCCATCTGCCAAAATCCATGTTATGTCTATGCCTCCTTTTTCACTTGATCAGGCACTGTCACCCTCACATCAAGGTTTTCCAAAAAAGCCAAACACAGACTGTCTTTGATTTCAGTGGGAGATATCTTCTTAAGATTACATCACCAGGGATGAAAATAACCTTTAGCAGGGAAAGCAGATCTGTAATTTATATAGTTGTTTTTTCCTAGAAACATAAGGCACAGAATTTCAAGTCTGTTAGAGCAGTGCTTTGAGTTGCATGTCCCAGGTGGATGCAGTAATCTCTGCACTACAGATGAGTGACGGATGATGTAGAGACTGGATTTAGGAGATCCTTCTTCATGCCAAACTGTATTTCTGGATCTTCAAAATCTTCTTTATGTACACTTTACTTAAAATGATACATTTTTTAGATTTTTTTTTTTGTGAATAAACATTCTGTAACAAAAAATAATAATGATTGCCATAATGTTCCCAGAAAATTTTAGTGAGATCAAAGAGTTCTGGATCTTATGAATTCATACAGTTATCTTTTTGCAAATGTTGAAACACCTCAAAGTATTGTCTGGATTGGTAGTATGCAAATAAGCATGTAGCACCTTTTTGCTTATTTGGTTACTTTTTTCTAAATAAATTCCTGCAACTGTGTTCCTGACAGTGGAAAGGCAGCCCAAGGAATTCTATGTTAGTTTGCCATAACCAGAAGAAAGAAAAGAAATTCTAGTTTCCTCTGTTTCAGGAGAAAAAAACAAACAAACAAACTCTTCCCTGGAAAAGTTATTTCTTTTCCACACTAAACCTACATTTTTCCAGCATTCTACTCTAGACAGATTGGAACGGGTCTCTTGTTGCTCACAGAAGCATCTGCTAGAGGGTTACACTTGGGGTCCAGATCTCATCTGTTCTGAAATGAAAGATTATTACATCAACCCAGTGGACAACCTATAATTGCCTTGTTTTACTTCAGCTGGAAATTTTTGTCACAGTGGTGTCTTCCTATTAGTCTACTACAAATAAGCCTTCATTAAATTAAGCTAATGTGAAATAAACTAATCTATAGATTTCTGCTTAGTTCGCTTTGGTTTAAACTCTATTCTCCTACACCTTTTCAGACATCACAAGTCACTCTAAACAGTATCTGTTGGAAGATCTTTTTATCAAACTTGGCTGATCTGACCATTTAATTTTAAAACAGGCATCTGCATGTTTGCTCCCACCATGCAGGGAGAGGGACCAGTATGACATGAGAGGTGATCTTGCATTAACAGATGTCCGCTGACAGCACTACCCAGCGATGAGACTGGAACTGGGTGGACCAGTGCACATCACCACAGATTATCAGTGTGACAGTACAGGGCTCTAAATGTCTGGGGCCAAGGTTGCTAAATGAATCTTACTCTCAGTCTGTTTCCAAATTCACATACCTTCCTGCATGATTCACATGGTATTGTTTAACTTTCTCCCTCAAGGGAGGATTTTCCCATGCATAGTTTGCAGATGCTTTTCCCTTTCCAATCTCTTTCCACATTTAGGTTTTTGGTTTTTCTCAATATTGACATTTCCATGCTTTCAGGACTGGTAATACAAGATTTGCAATGTGGGATCAGATGAATTACCAGTCTTATCAGCACCCTGTCTCCTGAAGGAATGAGGTGCACTGAGCAGAAATTCAATAATCTCCTCAGAGAAGAGAGCTGGGTATTTTGGGTTTTTGAGTGGGAGGGAAGGGAACAGTAAATCTTAATCTCTTCTTGATAGAGACTGACAAACTTGATTCACAGGGATTACATTGATTTTTATCTAAAAAGTAACTTTTTGTTTTTCCATAAACATATATCTTTTATGATTATTTTTTTAATTTTCTTTTAAATTTTGCTTCTATCAAAATGAAACAGAGAGAACGGGCACAAACAAGTGTGTCCTTGCAGATCTGAAAGCTACCTCAACTGATCTGGCTGACTTTGCATTCGTAACAAGGCTCAGTTGAGAAGGCAATGTCAAACAAACAGAAAGTAGTAACGTGTTGAATCACTACCCAGTGTGAAGGTGCACTGTGATGAACCAGGCATCTGCCACATGAACTCTTTACATTCATCCATTTCTTATCCTGATGTAAGTATTCTAATTCCATAAGGCTTTTCTCAGCCTTTAGAGCTCCTGGATTGTTCAGATTTGTTTAAAAGCTACTTCTGTAAATAGACTTTCTGCTTCTCATTTTGTTATAAAAAATGAAAATAAGCATAGACCTTTGAGGAATGAGTAAACTGTTATTATGTGTGAGTGGAAAACAAGCAGGTTATTGTAGTAACTGCTTGTAGACAGCAAATTTCTAAGTATGCAATGAAAAATGGTATGAAAGGTAACAAAATTGTTTGATTGTAAGTGACTTCAAAGATGACATCTGAAGAAAAGAGTCAGTTCATAACCAAATCATGCCTTAATTCCTTCACTTTCAAGTGACTATCAGAATATTAAATCACCATAAGAAGGATAGCAATTACAGAGTTACCAAGAAACTCCACAGTATTTTGGACCATTTTTCCTTAATCAGGGAATTACTGTTTTAAGAGTTTCCAGTATATACAACTTCCACTTCTTTTGCTAAAAGATTTGGCATCATAGGCTGAAATCTACAAAAGGGCGTGAAACAGTGCCTGGGAAAAGAAAACACAAGCAGGAAAAAGAAAAAGAAAAAAAAAAATACAGTAAATTTCCTGAAACATGGAATTTGAGTTCTGAAACCAAACTCAGATTCTAGGGGAAAAAATCTGCTATAAGTGGCGAGAAAACCCACAGGGTTACCATAGTAGTAAATTCTTCAAAAAGAAGATAAGCACACCTTCTGCCTCATTTCCCATCAGTTAGGTATGTTGAGAGAGAGTATATAATCCCTGTTGTATACAAGGCTAATGGCCAAAGCATTCACCCAGGAAATGAAATGGAAGATGAGCATTTAAAACCATCCCATCTTCTTCCCAGCAAAATGTCACTGCCACCAGCCTAGTCATGGGCAAGGGTGTGATTTCTCCAGGCCAAGCTGAGTAGTGGGGCAAGTGACAAGTCTGCAAGCTGAGGAACAAGAAAGGAGGCAGGCAAGAAATAGCCTTATTTTGTACTTTAGTGTTCAGGAAAAGAGAAAAAAAAATAGGTTTCTGTTCATGTTCCAGTTCCACTTTCCCAGGTGAGCATCTTAACCATGAGCAGATTCCTCCTTTGTTCTCAAAACCAAGAAAGGTTTTCCAAGATCAACACAAGCAATGGCGTTGGCAGCTCTAGGTCTTGCCCATAGGAGGATGATGGGGCTGCAGCCAGCCCATGCATGGAGGGATCTGCTCAGGTAGGTCTTCTCCAGCTCCACAGGCTCACCAGTGCAAGTCCTGAGTGTCTGTCACACCCTGCCCTGGCCGCAACTGCAAGAGACTGAGATAACCCTGATCTGAATGTGCCCTGCAGGCACTGTTTCTCTTTGGTTTGTTATTCCTTATACTTCTAAGTGTATATCATTAAGCAGTGAGTCCCCAAAGAGCTGCAGTTAGGTTTGTTGTTTTTTTTCTTTAGATCAAGTTAGCTCCTAACTGCTGCATCATGAAATTGCGCAGCATCACAAAATAGAGAGCTAGTTTGTGGGATGTATGTTTTTAAGAAAGAAAAAATGTTAAGGAAGAAGTAGATCTGTAGTAATTTCTAAACTCCCTGACTAATGATGGCATTATGCTTTCCCAAGGGCCTTTGTCACCTGTTCTAATTCACTGCCTCTGACACTCTGTGTGCAACCACGAACTAAAATCAATGGGGAATGGAAATGTCCTGACAAGGCCAAATTGAGCCCACCTAGGCTGTCAATGATTCCTTCATCCTTAGCAATGCTGTGTGAATATTCCTGGGTGCACAATGGTAAATCAAAACAAAACAGGGCAATACAGAGTGATACAAGGACTAGCTCTGATGTCCCTAGTCTCTGGAGAGGAGCCATAGAGTTAGGACACCCTGGAATACATCAGAGGAGCTAAAGGCCTGAGAATAGGATCTAAACCAACCAACACACTGACTGCAGAGATGTCTTGCCAGTCAACAGGGGAATACTGAAGACAAGACTGTACCATCTACCCTACTTGGAAATATCCACCTAACCTCCCGCTTTACACTCTACTCCAAATGTTCATTTGAAGTGACTTTAACTTTTCATTGCAGTCTTTTGATGTGCTGACATGTATGGAGGGGTTTTATGAGAAGCCACAACAGAAGCAGGTATCCATCATTTTTTGTTTTATTCAGGTAAGACTCAAACCCTGTGATATATAGTCATTTAGGAAGATCTTCTCTCTGTTGTGCCACATGGCATCTCCATATTCATATTTTGGAAAATTTAAAACTTACTAATTTGCCTTTCAGATTTTGCCTAATTAAAAATTAACATGTTTTAAAAATCAGCTCTTTTACACTTCTCTAATTAAATTTCCACAGGATATTTTTTGGTGGGAGAATTCAATTAGGTTTTAATTTTAGTAATCAAAAAAGCACTGGTGCTTTGAGTATTTGATTTTTAATTTAAAAATTTGACATGGCATTCCAATTAAAATGTTCAACAGTTGCATTGTAGCATAAAAAGTCTATTACATTTGGTAATCAGGAGAATGCAATGACCATAAAAAATGTAAACAGTGTTTCAAGAGCCCTCAGGTAATAACCATATTTAGCAAACACTAAACACTTCAATTACAACTGCCTATAGCACCTCTGATCACTCAGAACCCATGGCAGCAACTGGAAGCAACTCCTTACCTATCTCACCTTCAGATAAGGTTGTGCCTTGAAAATGTCATCTATACTCAGGTTCAAGAAATACAACCAAGCTTGCCAGAGGCAGTGTAGAAAAGGAAATGTTGGCTCTGCTTCCCCATTCATGCAGGCTCCTTTCTCTTATTTTTTACACTAACCCACATAATATCTTATTTATAAACAGAGGCTGCAGCTTGAACATCTGATGTATTACTGTGCTCTCTTTTTTATCTCCTTTTGCTGCTTGCCTACAGATTGGAGTCAGCAAAGAAGTAAATATCTCAGAAGAATCCTGAGAACCCCTTTTAGGAGAAGAATTTACACTTCTTCCATTTCACAGAACTGAGCTTCTGACACCCTTCCCCTCAAAAAAAATCTTTCCCATGAGGAAGGCACTTTTTCAGAATTACAACTCCTATATATAAAAATGTTTATGCTATTTATGATCTACACCAAAGAGATACACAACCTTTTGCACAACTGAAAAGGAGTAGCTTGGGTGTGCCAGATCCACAAAACAAGGAAGAAAAATGATTCACATATAGTCAGAGCAAATTAGGAATACAATAAAATTGTTTCAGTTTTCAGCAGGTAGATCACATAACATACACCAGTACCTTACCAGTGTCCAGCACAAGCTGGACTTCTGGTAATTGCATGCAAAGCAACCCAAAGACTATTTTGTTCCCTAGGGGCTTAGTCATTGTCATAATGGATCACAGTTGGCTCCATCTAGTCTACTGACCTGCCTCTGACAATGACAAATGCCTCTGAAAGATTCCAATATTGTAATTTCTCCAAACAAATTGAATGACATTTCAGAAGAACAGTACCTGTCTGTCTCTACTTTCGCATGTCCTCCGTTGCTAAATAATATAATATTCCCGTGCTAAATTTTTCTATCTTCCTTTAAATGTCAATTTCAGCATATAGTGCCCATCAATCACATGATTATTACATATTATTTGTGGAGCATCTTTGCTACACGTGGCTTTGCGTGGTACAGACAGCAAAGGCACAAGGTCAGGGGTACCTGCATCCTAAGTATGTGCTATGTTGCTGTGAGGAAATAAACACAGGTGAAAAATTTGTCAAGATGGTCCATTTTTTACATAAAGAATGATACCATGAATTAAAAGAGAACCTGTGCTTCAAACCATGACAACAAGTGAATTCAGAATCCAATCTTTTACCAGACCAGGATGCTGTTTAAGTGATGCCTGATGTCTCTGTGGCTTTGATCAAGATGAAACTGAGAAAGGGAATTAGATTGGCTCACTGGTGGTTAACAGAGGAAATTCAAAAGTTTTAAAATGAAATAGGGAGGAATTAAGGTGAAAACAAGAAAAAAAATTGACACAGACCCCAGTGGGACATCTCTGTAGTTCTCTGCCAAAGGGTGAACACCACAGAGGCAGACTTGAGAAAACAGGGAAGAATCAATGCTAGCAAGAAGAAAAATTTTACTTTTATCAGACCTAAAAACTAATTGAAATGTAAAGAAGAAAAAGCTTCATGAAAGCAGATAGGTCCAAGAACTACTAAGATAGAAAACAGAAAGACAGCAAAACAGAATAAATGGAATTCCAATCAAAATAAAGATGACACAAAGCTAAACAGGCCCTGATGAAGTGGCCATTCAAGGACAAGAAGTACACCGAGGTGTAGAAGGTCACTGGAGATGCCAGCAATGAGGTGTGGAGAGAATGACAGCTAAGAGGAAACAACTGGGTTAAAAAACTGCCTTGAGAAAGCTCCCATAGGGTTGTTAGAGTGATGTACACCTTGGTGTCACCCCACCAACGATGACATGTCTAATGGCAGCCATTGAGGGGGGTGAAAGGTTAAAGATCGCTCAGGTCCCGCTCTTGTCACCTGAGAAAGTTAAACTAAAATTAGCAATCTGTAGCATGCTGGAGGAGCAGCTCCATTTCTCTGTGTTCACACAGTCTCTGTAGGGGACAAAGAGCAGCTTGCCTTTTAAGGAATGACCATGAAAAGGAATAAGCTTAAAAGTCTAACTCAAAATTTAATAACAAACAAGAAAAAAAGCCACCAAGAAGATTAAACACAAGTTGAAAACAGGCTTAAAAATAAAGAAACAAGCAAAGGAATCATTTACAAACCAAATGAAGAGGGGAAGAGATAAGATAAACTCTGAATATTAATGAGCAATCAGAAGGAAGAAAAAAAAAAGCTGAAATAGGTCTATTTTACCACAGGCAAAATAATGTACAATGTTTCAATCTCCCCCGATAAATGAAAGAATAAAAAGGAACCTTAATAAAATATCAGTGTGTAAATCTCTCTCCAAACCACCCACATGCTGACTGCTGCTAGAGACAAATAGGTACAATAACAGGCAGAAGGCGAAATGCCACTGCCACAAATGCAGTCAGGTTGATTTTTCTTCTGTGGACAGTAAAAAAAATTATTTTTTTGAAGACAAAAACTGCAAAACTAGAGCAGCAGAACAATTGTAAAGAAAGTGAAAATACACTGTGCACCAGCTCAACCCAGTATGAGGGGCTGAATGTGTAGGAAAACTGCTAGAGAGCCTTGGCCAAAGGTTTTGTTATTTCCGGCCAGAAAGCTCTGAGCTTGCTGATGAAACTGAAAGGTGGTTGCTAAGTTGGGGATCTAACCTAAAAAGTCACACTTGCCTGCATAAATGTAGCAGGGAGCCTCTAAGAAAGAAGGTGACTTTTGGAGAAAATAAAATATTTTGCCCTTTTCATTACTTTGTTTGGATTAGGTTACATTATTTAAGGGTTTCCTGGAGGCAGCAGGCTCTGGAGAGTTGCTTCCATTTGAAACAATGGTCTCTCTCATTTGTTATAGGGCTGGAGCAAGCGTTCAGCTTCACATCTAAACTACTCATGAGGCATTCTGCAGTTCTGTTTCTTATATCCTCAGGGCACCACATGCACTAATAAGACAGAGAAAGAGAAGAACCTACATGGAAAGTCTTTGATGTCTTGTGCTGAGACGCCATGTACAATCTGATATGTTAATCATGGCATTAGCTGTTATAAAGAAAGCAGAAAAAAAAATATTTCATTTCTACTATAATGAACATTTCATTCCCTGAAAGTGATTGCACAATCCAGGGTCTTTTCTTGGCTCACTCAGCCATATCAGTGCCACGCTGTTGTAATTTGTCTCACTGGGCAGTCTGCTTATTCCTCACTGTGGGAAAGAAGGTCTCTCCCTCCTTTGCTGCCAGAATAGCACTCTGGAAAGAAAAAGAGTGTTTTCAGAGACTGTTGACATCTTCTGCTCAAAGGTTCTGCTGGTGCACAAAAACAGGCTTTCTCATTGCGAAGATGTCCTTGTCTATTGCCCTGTAATCTAACAGAGACCAGTGCAAAGCTTTGAAGTTCAGTGTTCCTCTCCTGAACACAAGTTCTGCAGCTTGAACTGAATGAGAAATGACACTGGCTCTGCTTTATTTTTATCTTGTCAAAGATGAGTCTTATGAAAGGTCACAGGTGAATAACATCTAGGAAAAAATACTGGCTAGGTCTGGAATGGAACTTCCCCAACTTCTGGGAGCTGAGGTGTGCCCACAGTTCTGCACAGCCATTAGAATTACCAGAGGTGTGAGGGCATCCCTGTACTACTCAGCAAGAGGTTTAGTCAGTTTTTCTCAGAGATCATTTTAGTTAGCATCAGAGACAGCATAATAAAGGCTCATGCAGGCATCCAGAGCCTGGGAGTTCAGACACTAGGATGAGTTCTCCCTAAATATTGAGGAGCATCCTATATTAATTTATTTGAGACAGAGCAATATAAGATTAGTAACACAGAAAATAACCCTGCATAGGTTGAGGGAGCAATCGCTGCATATCGTGTAGTGAAAAAGAAACAATTTGTGTGTTTTTATCTTCCTGAAATTATCTTGTGAGGGCTCCAGATCCCATGCGAAACTGCCTTCTTGCTCAAGGGAATTTCAAATTAACAAAGTCAGTTAAACTCTAAGAGCTGTTTCTCCTGGGAATAAACATTTGTTCTGTTTATCTCCAGCCAACAGCTAATAGCACAGTAATGATCCGATCCCCAGATCCCTTTGGCTGGAAATTGATACTATAATCTCTGCAGTGCAAGTCTTATCAGTCATTGCTCCTGTGCAGTTTGAACATTTCCTTTATATGCTCGATGCCCCCTGCAATGAAAGACTGTCACAGATTCTCGTTATCTTTACCATTAGCTACCTTTCCTTGACCCCATTCAGTCTTTTCTCACAAATATCTCTTTTTAACTGTTTTCTTCTGGCTCCTGTAGGGTTGTTACTGAAGCCCAGTGATAATTGTCTTAATTTTGCTTAACTTTCTCCATTGTTCACTATCCAGTGGAATGGCATAACCTTTAATTCTGTGATCAAGGCAAACAAATTCTGCTGTTACCCTGCTTTTACCAACAGCAATCAACAGAGATGTGTAAAGCAAGCACAAAGTGGACATTTATTTTGCATCTTAAACTACCTCAAACATGTCTGTGCTATCAGTTAGATCCCATAGGACCTCAACACAAAAGAAAATTAGTATTTCCACAGGTGGTTTTGTGGCATCCCTATATGGTACCACTCCTCTAGAGAAATAGTCCAGACATGTTGGGTAGGGACCAGGTTCTAGTCATGGTTAGGGAATCTATAGCAGAACTAAACCAAAACAAAGCTTTCTGATAAGGTTTACTTGTCACATATATCAAAGCATAGAAATAATTTTGTGAAACAGTGAAAGCTCAGGCACAACTCAAAGACAGCCACTATTAAAAATTAATGCACCTATCAGAAAATATCCTCCATTCTTCTCTCTACACACACAGGCTTAACCACTACTTTACCCTGAACATCTTACATAGCTTTAATGCTACACTTCTCTTATGGAGACCACCCATCTCTCTTGTCTATCCTCCTTCTGCACCCTTAGATGTTGCAGCTGTTTGATATGGTAACTTGACGCATAAGGGAGAAATAATATAGATATCATAATAACCTAAATTTGCCTTCCTCAGAACACCTCACCAGTTTAATTGTTTTACAGGCACCCCACCAATTTGACTGTCTAATTAGAGTTGGCTTGCCAGATAAGCAAAGGTAAAATTATTTTTACTTTACCTCCTCCCAGGTTCTTCCTTGGTTTGAACACAACATATATTTCAGTATCCATGATCATTCAGGATAACTCTGTAGATGTAGTGCATAGCAAATGTCACTGCTTGTAGCAACTAACAAGGATTTTCTTTTCTATTAAAGCTTTGTTTGTTTCTCAGTAGGTTTAGATTCTGGTATCTATATCTCAGTAATCAAATTACAGACAGACAGGAGATGTGGCCATCTGATGTTTGCCCAGCAGTATGCCATCCTCCTATTTATGGCATATGCCTCCCTCTAAAAACTAAAGTTCATGGGAGTCAAATTTTGTCTAAAATAAAACAGAATGAGAAGAAGCCTCTAATGGAAGCATAAAGCTTCTCAGAGACCATGAATGAGTCACAAACCAGACAGTGACATTGTCCAGGAATTGAAATAACTGCATGATAAAAAGTAATAGTGCATTCCTCTTTGTTTTGCCTCAAAAGGAAATGTACTCAGAAGTAAGAGCCAGCAGCACAGAGACTGCCAATCTGATGCAAATCTTACGCCAGGCTTTCTTAAATGCAAAGCAAGCCTCAGCATACCTGATGAGGTAAATGCCATTTCTAATTGCATGCTTACCAGTTTTATGGTACTCAGATGATCATTAAAGGCAGGATTTCTGGACCAAACATTGTCTCTTGGTGGAGAAAGTGCAAGGGAAGAACATGACAAACTTTTTTTGTTTGTTTGTTTGTGGGGTTTTTTTGTTGTTATTTTTGTTTGGTTGGTTGGTTTTTTGTACAATGCAAAAGTAAATCTACAACACTCTTTTTAGTATAATTGGTTGCATATCAGTTCACATGAGGAGAAGCAGCCCTCTCAGAGTTTATGGAGCTCACCAGTGTTGTTTGGTATTTTAAAATTATTTTCTTCTGCCTTATGAAGAAAAAAATCATCAAAGTATGGTGCTAGAAGCCCATTTGGTGCAAAATCTCCCTCTGAACAATCCTTTACAAAATACAGGAAAAGCAGGAATAGTTTGGGCATTTTAACAATCCCCACTCTCCTTTTCTTCTCCTCCTTGATTTTGCCTTCATCATTTACAGCCCAGTTATTGTTGCTTCAAGCCCTAAAGCCTAGCAAAACACCCTTGCTAGAAACTAACACTGAATAAAAGTGAACCTGACTGTTTATTTCTACAGCCCAGCCTGAGAGAATTGCAAAGAATATAGAGCAATCCAGCTAATGGAAAATAAATCAGTTGTTTAAAGTCCTTTCTGTTTTAATAACTGCAAGTGTTACTCGTCAATGACATGGATGAGGGCTTTCTTTTTAATTGCACTATATCCTCACAGTGATTTGGCAAACTCAGAGTTGATTCTGTGCTGGCTCCTTTGCCACGCTCCATGGCTCTCTGTCATTCACACCCATTGCAACTGGTGTAGACTGGTGTAAAATGCCAGCAATTTTCTTTTAAAGTAGAGAGCAATTCAATCTCATTGCTGGAGAAGGGGGTGCAGTGAAGACTTGCCTTACGTTTCTATTTCATCCAGCTCAAGATGCTTGGCCTTGGTGGGCTTGTTCAGGCCTGCAATGGGATTAAGCTCCTATTTTGGGTTTGTTCAGCCTGGAGAAGAGAAGGTTCTGGGAAGACCTTATAGCAATCTTCCAGTACCTGAAGAGGGCCTGCAGGAAAGCTGGAGAGGGAGTTTTTACAAGGGCATATAGTCACAGGCTTTACACTGGAGGAGGATAGATTTATGTTAGACATTAGGAAGAACTTCTTCACTATGAGGGTGGTGAGACACTGGAACAAGCTGCCCAGAGAAGTTGCTCCATCCCAGTTTCCCGATCCCTGGAAGTGTACGAGGCCAGGTTGGATGGGGCTTTGAGCATCTTGGTCGAGTGAGAGGTGGCCCTGCCCGGGTGGGGAGTTTGGAACTAGATGATCTTTAAGGTCCCTTCAAGTCCAAACCCCTCTATGATTCTATGATTTATATCGCACACCGCAGTGATATCTGCACTGGCTCTAAACGATCTGCCTGAGGAACCGGGATTAGGCTGAGAGGAATGGTTGGGAAGCCTCCCACAGGGAACCACCGACTGCTTCCCCAACTTCTGCACAGCTCTGCCCCACAGTGTGGGTACACACAGAGACCCACTCCCCACAGAGAGCAGGCTTGTCACCCCCGTGGATATGTCTGGGAAAGAACAGTTTAAATAGTGCTGGCCTTGTGTCAGGCAGCAGGTCAGTGCAAAAGCCAAACAGCAGATTTCCTGCCCAGTGCCTTATCCACATGCCTTTCCTCTCATGGATCCCGTACAGCTCCACTGTTGAAGACATTTTTGCTGAAATGATTTGCACCATCCAAACAAGCACAGCTTGACACGTGTTTGGTGGGGGTGTGGGCAGGGAGACACTCAGAAGGGAAACAGTGGGTGGTGGAGGAAATGGAAAAACAAGGCAATGCCAGGAGGATTCAAGGGCATAAACACAACACCAGAGCCAGGGTCCACTGGGCAGGGTGTGAGGTGTGGTGGATCCCTAGGAGGTCACAGAAGTTGCTCTGATTTGCCTGACATGCTTGTCCCATTGCTCAGTGGCACTTACTGGGACAATGAGGCTTTAATCAGAAGGATGCTGGGCTGGCAGAAGAGCTCAGAAACATGGTTCAGATCCTGCACTGCTGCCCTTCTGTGGAGTACTGTACTGCTCTGCCAGCTGCCTGCTATTTCTCACTTCTTGGTGATTGAAAAATGAATATGTGGTCTACCACGTGCATTGCAAAATACTCACATAGGAAAACCAAGTTCATTAGGCAAGGCCTGGATAGGGCTGAAGTCTGGTGTAGAAATATGGAAGCAGAGGAGTTTAAATTCCTCACTCCAATGTTAAAGTCTTAAATTCAAGCCTTGCCTTGGACTAGTGCAGAGTTTCTTTGTGAACCCAGCTGTACACATGCCCCTTATCACTCAGTCAGGGGAAGCAGAGGTCTCTGAAAGTCCTCTGTGACTTAATTATAGAAATGGATGTGCCTGAGCCATGACAGTTCAATGGGCTATCTTGCCTTAGTGTTTTTGGACTTCACATGGGCTTCACATAGCAGTAAAAGGAGCCCAGAAGGCCAGTTTCTTTGCTGATAAACCTAAACAAAGTTCCAGCATGGAGCAAGGAAGTGAAGTGCAGGGGAATACATTTGTTTTAAGGAGAGTGAACAAATTAAGAGGACTCTTTCCTAAAGCACAGGGATTTTCCCCATGAATTCATTGGAGGTTGCATCTGCCTTGTAGGAAGGATAGCAGAAGGATCATGTGTTCTACAGGCAGGAGCTGGCCTGTTTCTTCGGTGTGTCTGTAGAAAAAAAAACACTGAAAGATGATATATTAGCAAGGTTTTTACATCCATTGCTTGAGCATACAAGAATTCATTCCTCTGACTGCTTGTACAAGTGGGACACAGAGGGTCAGATGGCAACTGAATTGTCCAGATCACACTCCTGCTCCTTGTTTCAGAGACAATGCAGCTGCTCAGACTGTCCTGCCTTGACATTGGCTCTATCTTGCAATTCTACCCCATTTGTTTCTATTCCTGGCAAATGTCATAATTTTTTCTGTCACAATGTAAAAATTATCTGTCTGTCCCTCTACTTAATCAAACTTAAGATGTGAGTTTCTGGACCATCTTCCCCAAATGTGTAGTCCTCCCTCATTGACACAGCCCCTACTAGCTCAGTCAAGCAATTTAGTTGTAAATTAAAGATTTCTACAAGCTTCCACCTCTGCATCTGCTGGATCAATGACCTGTGGGAGAAGAATGTCAATAACTACCATTAAGTTTAGATTTGTAAAAAGGGTTTTAAAGCTGATTGAAAAATGGGCTTTTGCTGGAATTCCTGTATCATTCCCCCATAACTTGTCCCCCAGCCTCAGGCTTTAATTCAAGCACTGAATATTTTCAGAGAAAACTGTTCCTCTCTGGAAATGTGGTCCTTCAGGCTTTTACTTCTGCCTTTTTGTTTAAGCGTGGCTTTCTCTGTACTTCATAGGCCACAATATAATCCCTTTCCTGTAGGAGAAAGAAGGCAATGAATTTGGCCAGAAACAGGTGTCATTTGGATGGGAACCCCAGCCTGAGGTGGATATTTTATTTGGGTATTTTCCTCCATTGTCCTACTCTTCTGTTGGACAATATGGTTTGTGATATACGAGAGTCTTGTCTTGGGGAAGAAAAGTGATACATATTTTAAGTAAGAAACATATCCCAGAGACACGAATGCATCACCAAATAACTGATTAAAGGTATAAGACAGTAATAATTTGAAGGTAGGCAAAGTATTTGGGGCTTTGGTTACTTAGGTTTAAAGAACGCTTCAAAAATTTCTATGGCAAATACAAACTTTTCATATTATTACGTGGCAATGTAAGCCTAATTTCTGTCAGAGAAAGTTTTTAGTCCAAAAAAAAAAGGAAAAAAAAATGCCAGCAATCTTACTAGTTTCCTCAGATGGCAAATCAAGAATTATCTGACTTCTGCATGGATAAATTGGAACCATTTTGTGAAGAGAATTTATTGAAATGATAATGTTAGCAACACAATGAAACCGTTGCCTACTTCGAAACAGAATCCGGCACGTGCAGTGGATAAAAGGAATTATCACTATAGTGATAAATACAGCCCATACCACTGATATTTGCCCACAGCAGATGAATGAATTGATACAATGAAATATAGTACTACAGGTCTGAAATAAAATCAGCTTATACCTGCTGACAGAGTAAGCAAAAAAGTGTACTTTCTTTATAGCAGGAAAAATTAACCAGAATTGGTGGCAGACCATCTTCCATTTCTGCTCCAGGAAAGGTGCCAGATCACATTGGGGGCCCTCTCGTATATTTGCTTGTTCCTTTACAAGCCAGTACTGAGAGCCTGCCCACTAGCAGGGTGCTGATAGTGTGTCAGGCACACACTGTATTGAGCAAAGTGTAACAGCTAAAGATTTTATAAGGGTACAGTGAATTGGAGGCAGGGTGAAAGTAAACAGGTTTGGAGCACAGTATAGCAAAGTTTTCTAAAAGTTAATATGGGATTTTTTTAATCAGTTGGATGTCAGAAATTACCACATTTTTTAATATAAAAATGAATTTTTTTGATTGAAATAAGCAATCTAGCCATTTACTTAATTCTCAATGGAAATTATCTTTGTTAATATCTCTGTGGCAACTATAGCTGCAGGCTTCAAGTACTGGGCTGACAGACAAGCACCCCCACGTGACATTTATTAGGATCAGGCTGTAAACAGAAGTGAGACAGACTAATCTATTTTCATTTCCCAAACACAGAAACACCAAACTAGGGTCATCTGGCAGAGCAAGTGGAAAGTAATGGAAATGGAAAGCACATTTGAATTGTAATTGAATAACTCATTATCTATATCACTGGAAAATAAACTTGGTGTTCAGGGACTGTTTTGGTGTTTTAATACATGTTTAAAACTGGTGACATCCCATCAAAGATCAAAACTACCACTGTGTTCAATCCCAGGTGCAGGTCAGCAACAGGGACTCTACAAAACACAGATATGTGTCACAGAAGCAAAGTCAATGCAACTTAAGTGCTTAGCTAAACTGGACTTAAGTCAGAGTCCCACTAACCTCACATCCTGCAGCACTTCCACAGTGCATAGAAATCCCCTTTTCCAGCTGTAATGTTACCTGTCCTGGCAGAGAGCTGTGAGAGTCCTGCAGGGACCTCAAATAAAGGTTTTTCCACAGAAGGTCTGTTTCCTTCTTTGTGCTGACTGTGAGAGAAGCTGATGTTACATGACTTGCATGCTTTTACTTCTTTGTGATCTTTATAAATTGTGAATTCATTATTTGTTTTATGGAGCTGTACCATATGGCAGCAAAGAATCACTCTGTTATGAGGAATTCCCAGGTGACAAAAAGAAAGTGACTAATCTGTTGAACTTCTTTATTTCTATGAATGTGTGAACACTCTCTCGTACCCAGGTCTTACATGAGTATTTCACTCCAAAGACAAGAGTGGGGGAAAAGACTGTCAAACCTGCTGAAAATTGTGAGGTAAAGGGCTGGTTGAGAGTGATCACTTGAGAGGTCATTTCTTTTCTTCCTTGTAGCAAGAGGAACAGCATTATTTCAATTACAAAAATGGAAATTGAATAAATCATATAAGCAACTAAATATTCAGCTCTGGATTATTTTATCCTATTGTGTTACAAATAGAAGACACCAACTACAAAGTTCACATCCGGTTGGGGATAGCAGTTTTTAAGATGATTTTGGTTTAGTTTGCTGTATAAGGATGGTCACACAAATCCTAGTCCCAGTCTGAGAAATCATAGAACCATGGAATGGTAAGGGTTGGAAGGAACCCGAAAGATTATCTAGTTCCAATCCCCCTGCATGAGCAGGGACACTTCCCACCAGACCAGGTTGATCCATGCCCTATCCAACCTGGCCTTGAACACTTCCCTGGGCAACCTGTGCCAATTTATTTGGACTAATCTTTTATTAGATCTGAACAAGTAAATGTTTTTTTGTCTTCACAGTATATTCACCAAGGATCCATTTTTCATATAAATCAATCTTACTTTTAACCATTAAGTAATGGAACAGAATTCATTAGCTGCACCATATCAATGTTGTGGTGTCATGTTGCTCCTAAGCTGCTGATGCAGGTGTTGCATGAATAACAGTCATAAGAAATAGCGAAAAAAATATTCCTGAGGATATATTGCTTGTAATTGACTATTTAAAAAAAAAAAAAAAAAAAAAAAAAAGTTAGTGATCTGCATGAGCATTTAGCTTTTACTTAGTGCCAAAAATATGGCACATTAATATTAATGTGTTCCCTGACCCCAAATGATTACAGTGTAACGGGGGGACAAAAAGGGAGGCTTCATGCTGGAAAATCTAGCAGAAGTCTTGTATTAATAGATTTTATTTTTTGCTTAAACGCCCTTCTTGTGAGTCTTGAAGTGCTGCTCTAGGAGTGTCATGAAGGACAGATCATGGTAACTGTCTTTATGTCAAATGCCTCATAAATTACTGTCACATAGTGACAAAAATCTGCATGGAGGATTGTTTTCTTTCATCATTGATACTTCAATACATGGGATATGAACACAGGATTTTATACTTAAGAGCTGCTCATTCCCTCACCTGAACCTCTAGTCACTGAAGTATGACTTGATAATGTTTTCCCCAGCGATCAACTGTGATGTCACAGGAAGAAGATTTTGACCTCAAGTGAGAATAAGTAGCAAGAAAAGAAAAAAAAACACCTTAAAATGAAAAAAACTGCTTCTTTATGGAAATAACATCGAGTAATAAAAGTGAGAAGAAAACATGTTCCAGTTGGTAATCTACACCTTTGATCTTACTCTATTCCCATGGTCTCTTAATATTATTTTTTCCTCATTAACAGAATGGAAGTAATTGCCCTTGTTGAAATATGACCATAAAAGCAGGGATCTTTAGAATTCACAGTCATAAATCTAAGTATAGGTATGCAAATATTTAAAAGCAAATATTTACTTGACACCAAAAAGTCTCCCTTTCATATAAATATAATTCATCTATAACGTTTTCTCATCAGATGTACTGCAGAATCCACACCTAACAGTCCGTCACAAGAGGTAAGTGTATTAAATGAGCAAGATGTGGTGTTCACCTTAACACTCACTCCCTTTAAATTCCAGGATGTAAAATGTCATCTTAGACAAGATCCAAACCTAGTGTGAGAGATCTGAGCTTCAGTCCCTACTCAGTCCATCTTTTCCTTTAAATTTGCCTCTGAATTCCAGCTCATTCTCACTTCCCTGTCTGTAGAAAGGTCAATTTTCCCTTTTCAAAATTCTGTAATGAGTTTTATTCCCTGACCACCTGTGTGAAGCAGGAAAGACTGACCCGTTGGTACAATCAGCCAGAGCTGTGTGCCAGAGGAACTATGCTGAATCCAAGGGCAGGTGGTTCCTCCTCTGATTTGCCTTTTCTCGAGTAAAGGTTTAGAACTTCTGCTGAGAAGGATGGGAGAACGAAAAAGGAAAAAACATTTGCTTTGTCAATAGCTGTGAACCCATTCTGCTTCAGGAGAAGAAAACTCTTTACTTGGAGGGCAGTATGAGTAGGAGACTACAAAACAGACTCTCAGCCTGAAAAGATTTTACTGGGTCAGGGCTTCAGTTCCTCAGGAAAAGTTTCTACAGAATATGAAGAAGCACCTTGAGAGCTGCCTCATTTTTTTGGATAGCTCTCATATTCACCTGCTCTCTGATTGATGTTGACCAGGATTTTTTTTTTCGGTTCTCAGATCAAAAGCATGAGCTGAATTTTCTTTCAGGCTTTCTCAATGTAACTTCTATTCTAATTTTAAGCTGAAACTTAGTCTGAAATAAGATACAAAATTAAGAGTGTTTGGTTAAGAAATTGTCCTAGAATTTTGCACAAAATTCTGGCTTTACACAGACAGGGTAATTTTTGGTGAAGCTCCTCTTGGTGCTTTGTAATTTAAATTGACATATTCATCAGAGTGTCTTAGCACTGAAGAGTAATTAACTGACAGAATTGCAATGGTAGAAGTGTAACCATGATGGTCTAAGCATATACAGTTCTGTGAAACTTGTGTTTCATTCTCTTCAGACGCAAAATAAGAAACAGCACTTGTTTTGGTTTGGTTTTTTGGTTTGTGTTTTTTTTCTAGCAAACTAATACCTGTGCTTACCAACCTTTTCCTGGCTATTTGACATGTTCACCACAGTGTGCAGGAACAGTAGGAGCTCTCTGCCTCCAATATTAAGCAGCTAGGCTTAATGACCTCAAAACCTGGACCCATGCTCCATGACCAACTTCCCTACAGTTCCTGTATTTCAATGGTTTCCCAGTTCTTTCTACTCTTTCCCATTGCCTTAGCTGTATAAACCTCTGACCCTGAAGATCATAAGCATGTTGCAAAGGCTTCCAGTGCTCAGACCTACTGGCTGCTGTCACAAACATTCAGGACAAGCCTCCAGTTATTGCTATTCAATGCAATGACCAGAAGAGGATAAATCCAAGTGTAAGTTTCATCAGCTTACAAACTGATGGGGGGTTTTTCCATAGCCTCAGTGCTATGCATTTCTCTCTAAAAATGAATTTTAAAATTGCATTTGTAGTAGCCTGATTTAAAGAAGTGACAGGACAAATTAATGGAAGAAAAGAACCTGGTTTGTGTTAGTAGCTACATCCCCTCTGCCTCAAGTAGACTCTCAGCCACAAGCCACTGGAAGGATATTTTGGAGGAGTGTCACTAGATGCTTCCTTCAGTCTTACACTACTCATTAGGTACCTGCTTGATTTTGGACACTGCACAATACATGATAAAGGGCTGGGCTGTCCACAACACCTATTCCTTTGCTTCTCTAGATGTGGAAAAATCAACCTGCAACATCCGTAAAGTAGAAGTGCTCCTGGTAGTCAAAAACAAACAAACAAAAATAAATTTAAAAAAAAAAAAAAAGGAATGAGACTGTATCTTTTGTAAAGAGACTAAAATCTGCAAAGGCTGTATGAATGTAGTTTGAGACCAAACTCTTGAGAAAATACTAAAAAAAAAAAAGAATCTGTAAAAATAGAAAAATGCAGGCCTGTGAAAGATTGCTAAGATCATTCCTAGTGAAAACTGTTAGAATATGGTTTATGCGGGTACTGAATAGCCTCATGCTGGTTGCTCTGAGATACCTGAAGATTGAATTCTGTCAGATCAATATACGAAATGTGCTTTCAATACTATGTCAACACTTACTGTAATAGGCAGCAAAATGCTGCACCCACGTCTAATTCTGTATTGTCATTTCAGACTTGAGTTCAAGTATGTAAGACATTTTATGACATGCCACAAGAAAGGAATATAGTTTCTGCAGCAGGCAGTATTTTCCTTCTCAGACGTAATGTAACCTGTTAAGCCCCATTTGCATTTCATGTGCATTTAAGTTTAAAACACCAAAGAAAACAAAAAAAATTAGGGCCTTATTCTCCCTGTCTGTCATGTAAAGTTTTTCAAAAACCAGAACCTGAACTGCTGTAACACAGGAATGCCAGAAGCAGACACAGCAAACCTGGAGCAAAAGGAGCCCCTGTCTTCATGGTGAGTTTGTTCTGAGAGAAATGGCTGTCTCCCCTCTTCAAATTCAGAATGATAGAAATACTGCCGAAAGAAAGCAAAGATGAACCAAATGATTTTTAAGTTCTGACATTTCCAAAGCTATTTCCAAGATAAAAAAAAATAAAAATAGAATAGGCCTCATGTGGTGAAAGACCTGCCGTCACCTGTGTCAAGTTTAGAAGTCCATGTCACATCCCTCTCATGTGCCTTTCTTCTTAACAAAGATGCCCAATTCTAAGACCTAGCTTGATCTCTCCAGTCCACAGATAGAGAAAAGCCCTTATAAGACAGGTTCTTCTTACTCTGAAAAACAGAAACAGAATGTCAGCAGTTTTTATTATTATAGCTCTAGGGAACTAAATTGGAATTTTTTAAGGTAAAGGCATCAGACCATTAAAGCGTATCTGTTTATGGTTATAGAAAATGGAATAGAAATTCTTTAGCATATACTGTATTCATAGTGTCATCAAAATGTTCATTTCAGGTCTGGAAGCTTTATTAAGTTGCCTTTATGTGTTGAGGGTGCAGGCACAGGTTTCAGAAACAAGGTCATTTCAGAAGCCGAACTGCCCTTTAAGGGAATGGAGATACTCCAAAACCCATTTTTAACATAATATTTAATTGCGCTTAATGTTTCTCTTGCCACATATCAGTGACTCAGAGAGATGTCTTTTTTCATGGATATAAATTCACACTGTGCTCCCAAAAATAGTTAGCACTTTTCAGCAAATCTCTGCTTTATTCAACAGGGAACTCATTTATCTTCCTATTCAAAAGACTGAAGTAAGGAGATCTCATTTTCCTTTTTTTTCTTTTGTTTGAGCCTTCGTATTCCGCATTGGAAAGCAGGATATTATTAGGTCAGGAAATGGAGTCAGAGCTACAGATTAATCAATCATGTCTCATGTCCTGATATTGCAACACACAGACTGATGGGGAACTGATGAATGCCACATCTGCATGTAAAACTCACAGGCAATGTTGGGAACTCGTTCCACTGTTATTTTGTAGTTACCTTCAACTCAGATTGATACTGTCTCCTCACTGCTTCCTTCTGTAGTCCCTTGTGCTCTGTGAAGGAAAGGAACTTATTCCTGACACTCCACTTTCACTAAGACATGGGGATTCCAGCTTTTTCTAGCTTCTAACTTTCTAAGTTGGGTTGGCTCCAAGAGGGGAAAAAAAAAAAAAAAAAAAAAAAAAAAGTTTATATTGAACATCTAAATTTTCCCAAATTTAGCAGTGTTTGCTCAGACACTTTTGTTCTGACAGATTTTTCCTTTGCTCAGGGTACCTAAGAGCCCATCAGGGTCCACAAACTGCAGGACGTGATTAATGCTCTGCTTGCTTTGTCTGAGTATTGAACGCTTGCTCAACCAGTATAAGCAAATCAAAACAAATGACCACACACATAAAATGCTAGACATACTGCCAGAGAAGTGTTCATTGCAAAAATTTACCACGTTCAGACAAGGGATGAAAAAGATAAAGAAAACAAACAAATGAACAAAGCAACAAAAAACCCACAACAGTGTAGTTAAAATTACATTCAATCTGAAGTTATGGCAATAAAAAATGACAGGAAAAGACTTGGGAAAAAAATATCTAATTAACAATTTTAATAATTATTATTTTCCCTTAACACAATGACATTTTCTGTCATTTGGAGTGAGAAAGGATCAAAGGCTGAAAAAAACGTTCACCATCTCATAAGAATCATGTGCTCTTTTGCTGATGAGTGTTACAGGTAGTGAGTGACCTGGGCACAGAAATGCTATGAACAGTTTGATCATGTTCCTTGCTCTTTAAGACAGGCCATGCAGCCTTTCAGGAGAGACCTTGGTACCTTTGCACTCCAGATAGGAGACCTTCATCTCATCACCCACACAAATATGTTAAAATGGGATTTTTAAAACTGTATTTAAAATGTAAAATTAAACCACTTGTGGGTGGCAGTAGATGAGAAGCTTGACATGAGCTGCAAGTGTGTACTGAAGCCCAGAAAGCCAACAGCATCCTGGGCTGCATCAAAAGAAGTGTGGCCAGCAGGACCAAGGAGGGGATTCTGCCCCTCTACTCTGCTCTGGTGAGACCCCACCTGGAATAATGTGTACAGCTGTGGAATCCTCAGCACAGGAAAGACATGGAGCTGTTGGAGAGGGTCAGAGAAGGGCCACCAAGATGATCAAGGACTGGACAGGCTGAGAGAGTTGGGGCTATTCAGCCTGGAGAAGAGGAGGTTGCGAGGAGACTTTATAGCACCTTCCAGTACCTGAAAGGGGCCTACAGAGGGAGGGGGTTTTCACCAGAGACAGTAGTGATTGGACAAGTGGTAATGGTTTTAAACTGAAGAGGGTAGATTTAGGTTAGACATCAGGAAAAAAATTCTTCACCATTACGGTCATGAGGTGCTGGAATAGGTTGCCCAGGGAGGTTGTGAAAGCCCCCTCCCTGGAGTTATTTAAGGTCAGGTTGGATGAGATTTTTTGCAGCCTGGTCTAGTGTGAGGTGTTCCTGCTCATAGCAGGGAGGTCGGAACCTGGTGATCTTTAAGGTCCCTTCCAGCCTTAACTGTTCTATGATTCTATGATTCTATGATTCATCACATTGTGAGTTCAGTTGTGTTCATGCTGTGAAACTCTGAGTCCAAGTCAGTTCATGTCACCAGAGACTACTTATACACCCAGTCACTGGGGAGAGCCGCAGCACACAACAAATGCTTTCCATAGCACTGTAAGGAAACTAGGGTACAAAAGGCAGGTCATGAGCTCACAGGACAATTAATCTGGCAAGCAGTGCATTCATTACATATATCCAATGGTCTCTAAGGGAAAATGGCAATCATTAGGAAAGTGTTCAGAAGTATTAATGAGAACAGCACCAAATCTCTGAAGTCCAAGTATTTCCTACACACCAGGATGATGTCTTTTGGAATCCAGGGTAGCTTTGGATATGACACCCAAGTCTACAACAAAATTAATAAATGTTCTTTGAAGGACAGAAAAAGGGGAATCACTCCTGGGAACTGAGCACTGTGACATGTCTGTGATTCTGATCTTACTGAATTTTATGAGAAATAACTAACTTTAATTACTGCTTTCCAAACTAGTTTCAAACATTTCTCCAAAACACACAGGCTGCTACAGAGACTTGTGCATAATGAACATCTGTAGTAAAACTGCTTTATTATGGATTATTTGATGCTGTTTATTGCACACCCATTGGTTTTTGGAATGGCATTAGTGAGCAACATTTTGAAGATGGATGCTAAATTTTGCTGTGGCAAATTAGTGTCAACCAAGAACATATTAGCAAATAAAAGAGTGCATCTGCTCCAAACAAAGCTTTCTCTTTGTATCATGATGATGATTGAAAGACTGTAATAAAGAAATGATACATATACTGTATCCCCCAAACTACATTAAAAAGCTGTTGCAAGTGATCAGTAATGCAGCAAGAGAGACAACTGCCTTGCATATAGCACAGGATCCCAAGCAGTTTTCCTTGTGTTTGTGAAGAGAACACCATGCTCACTACTCAAATGCATTTCAGTGGAAAACATTTGCTGTCTCCCCTGCCAATACATTTTTTGTTTCAGATGTCTCATCTGTCTCTGTTTCCTGGATATCTCTTTGTCTGAGTTTTTCCCGCTTTCCTCCCCTCTAGATTAATATCAGTTCTGGGCCAGGACTTGTAAACTCCCTTGATGATCATTACAGTAAAACTTCAAGAAAAATCTTTCTGAGATATGGCTAGTAACATATGGGGACAGTTTGGTTTATGTCTCATTTTTCATACTAATGTGGCTAATTTATAGGGCTGCATCTCATCTCCTGTCTGACTAATGCCTGAGTTGTGTCATATTCAAATCAGAGGTTCTTCAGGTTCATTAAAGCACAGGAGGTTTAGACTTTATCAGGCGTCCAAAGTTGCAGTGAATATTTTTTGACATTGGTCAGCTCCTCTCTTCAATCTCTTGGCTTTTGCCTTGTAGGAAGTTCAGTTAAAACTGAAATGTTGTGATACATCCGTGAATTTCTTTTTTTCTTAGGAAAAAATCGTGGTTCAAATCACTCATGTGGTTTACCTTTTCCTGTGTCTGGAATGACACTAATGCATGATGCTCACAGTCACTTGGCAGACTCTTTGTGGGTGTCAAAAATGTTCTTGGCTTGAACTACATGTCTGAGCAAGTACATTTCCTTGAGGGCAATGCTAGACACAGCAAAAATGTGATCCAGTGCAACTACTTAGGACAGTTAAAGCTTTTAAATGGGGGCTTTGCAATGAAATCTCTGTTTCTAATTACTGGAGCACAGGGAATCATGGGGGATGAGGATGGAGGAAGAGGAACTGTCCATTAGGAATCTGGAAAACAGAGTTCCTTTTTCTTTAAAATTTTTCCTTTAAAAGGCTGCATTTTCAAATGGAATTTAATTTTTAAGGAAAAAAAAGCTGTCAAAAAGATTAGTTAGAAATTCAGTTGAACTATCTCAAAACCATTCATGCGAAATGGTTCGATGAATCACATCTGTGTTTGGGGACACGATTTCAAATTCAGCACATTTGAAAGATTTCCACTTTGTCTTGCTTTGAGTTTGAGAATATTTGTTTTAATCTTAAAATTTTTTTGAAGGAGAAACTGAGTTTGTGCCCATTTCTGTATCTGAGAAACAGTGCATATTACAAATATTTTCATGCCCATAAAAAGTGCAGCTTTACCAGCAAATTATGCAGCAGTAAAACTGAATGCTAGAATTAACTCACTGGTGAATGTTAGGGGGGATTACAAGTGTAATTAATGAAGGTCAAAACTTCATATAGTAGTTAATGTATTGTAAAGCCTTTCCTCTTAAAAAGTTTGCAATACCACTCTAGCAGTTCACATGTTAAGAGATTAGTGTTAGGAACTTTTGCACCTTGACGACCAGCTTTGATCACAAAGATGAACTCTTAGGAAAGCTGGTGGTCAGCTGTTTTGGCATGGGCACCACAAAAGCTGTTCACCAGTCCCTGTATCCTGCCACCCAAGTCACCATGGCATGGCTGGCTGAGCTAGGGGTCCCTGGCAAGTGTACAGCAGTGATCTGGCACTGACACCCTCCAAGATCCAGGCTCCAGTCCATGATGAGACTTCAGTGCTCTCAGCAAAACTTAAGTAGGACCCAACTGCCAAAAAGGACAGTACTCAAAAATCCTGCCTAGCCCCCACGTCAGGCAGAGAAGTATTCACCCTTCAATTTTATGGCACCTGCTCCAAAGACCAATTCTGAGGGAAATACATACACAACACTGGAGCAGAGACCAAATTCAACCTCTCAGCTGCATGCTCCAATCTCACTTTGATCCTTTTGGCTTCTTCACTTACTCCTTCATGTTACGCTCTACATTAACTCACTGTCAGTAGAATGGAGGACAAAGCTGCTCCCCCCTTTGTCTCCTTCATAGCTTTATTAGTAAGGATAAAGACTTGATCTTTGTCACAGCTCCCTAGAGTGTACTGGTTTGAGCACCTAAACAGGACTGCAGCAGTGAACTTGAATCCCATATTCAAAACCACAAGTATCCCATATGGCCCAAGAAGACAAAAAATGTCAGTGTTCTACATTCTTGGAACTCCCATAGCAGCAGGCTTTAACATAAAGAATTAAATATCACCTTCTCTTTCTCTGATAGTGCTTTAAAAGAAAACCCAGCCTGAAATAACCAACTTGGCACCTAAATGAGAATGGGGTGGGTTATATAATAGATACTGAATTAATGCTAGCTGTAAGACATTCAAATCCTGGAGAAACACTGGATTTCAGATATTTTCTACTGGTTCGTAAGGACCGCTGAAATCTCATCATAGCTAAGGAGAAGGTGAGTAGGGAAAAAAACAACCACATGAAATTACCACAGAGATAGGTTCAGTACAGACAGATTAAGGTCCTTTGACACAAATGGAATAGACCATGACACTCATTGACACTGGCTGTTGTAGCTGACAAAAGTTTATATGGAATTAAAATGCAGGAAGCCAAATTCATAGAATTAATTTAATTAGGAGATACTGAGCAAAGAGGTACTATCCGTGATCTGGTGGTAGCTGTGGACTATAAGACTCCATCAGGAACATGCCACTGCATACTTGCCTCAGTCTTACATACTTTTCTAAGTATCTGCTGCAGTTCACTGGTAAAGATGGTGTTCAGACTAGATGGATCTTGGACTCGCTGATTTCCCAGCTTGCCTGCTCTTCTAGATCTTATCTTAAAATGCCTCCCGTTTGACTTTACAGAAGAAGACAGCTTTGCCTTTCCTGAGCACTGTGGCTTTGTGTAACTAAGACACCAACTCTTGGATTCCAGAAGATGCAAAAATGGGTGTGTTATGATACAAACTTCACTGTCTGAAACAAATATTAGACCACTGAGTTCTATTATTTCTTTTCAATCCAAATTAATTCATAAAACAAGTCAAAACCTGCTAGTGACTTTAATGGTAAAAATCACAGTTAATGCTAAATGGTGTGAGTCCTTAAACCTTTGCATTTTACACAGACAACTATAAGTTACAATAGAAATAATTCCTTTTTCTCATACTTTGTATCTCCCCTATTTATTTAAATAATAAAAGCTTGTTACAGTAGAGTCTTTATGTTGCTGTATGTATGAACCTGGCATAATGTACAATACAAACATAACAATACAAATGCTAGCTAGAAGGTGGAAGCAGCCACAGAACTGTCTCTTCTTCATGGAGTGTTGAGTGGACCCTGCCATGGGATAAGCTGCACAGCAGACAGCTCTTTCTCTTGTATTAATAAACATCATATTTCCAAATACTCTCCTATGAAGTGCCCAACTCATATTTTCTCATTTCTCTCATTCTTTTTAACCCAGGGAAAGACTGGGAGCCAAGACATCCTATTTTCTTTCACTGAATTAAGCTGTGACATAGCTAGTGAAGGGTTAAAGAAAAACAAACATCCCCTCAAGATGTTCCTGAGAAACCCACACAGATAAGCACATGGGAAGCTCAGACAGCCGGCCTTCTGTTAAGTAAGTGACAGAAATTTCCCATCTCAAGGTAAGGAGGATAGAGGCGCTGCTAAATTATGTTTCCCGGGAGTGTTGCTAAGGCATACTTACACATATTATATGATGTAGAAAATTAGTACTTTGAATTGTTATGGTTACATTTGCAGTAAAGTCTAAGTGTTTGCAGTTTTTCAGAAGTTTGCCTATGGTTTGTCATGCAGTTCACCCACAGAGAAGAAAATTTACTTGCTGTAAAACAGTGAAACAGACAGCTACAAGGAAATTACTTCAAATTCTACCCAGAGATCTGTTTCTGGAAAAGATGATTACTCTTGAGATGAAGAGACTTAAATTATAGCTCGAAGCTTCACATTTATCCACTATTTACCTTCAGAAAGGTTTAGGCCTGATCCTCATTCCACACTCAGACAACGATAAGGGAGGACTCGCATGTATCAGCATCAGTCTGTGCCCCTCAGGGGTGTGAATCTACTTGTGAATCAAGGCTCAACGTTATGGCACACCTGGGGTAAGGTTAGGGTTTCTCTGATAATGACAAGTGTCTGTAACAGTGGTAGAAAAGATGTGGTAGATAAATCCCAGAAATTTTAGTTATATTTGTATATAACTATATATGTCTGTAATTATTTTATGTGTATGCATCTATATTTATGTATGCAGGTGCATATGTATATATAATGTATGTGGGTTACATGCTTAAATTAGGTAGCCCCACTTCTGTAAGAAGACTGAAGAAGGCTGAGCTCCGGCAGCCCTGGGCAGTGGAGATATGAACTGTTTTTCTTTCTCTCTCTTGGATGTAGATAAATAAGTAAGACACCTACTGCAGGCAGACTGAGCACAGCCCGATAGCAATTGCAAGGGATTTTGAATTGGATAATCAACTCTCAAGCATGCAATAAATTACATGCTTTTTCTGTATCTACGCAGCACACATGGCAGGAAAAAAATATATAAAAAGAAAAAAAAAAAAAAGAAAGAAAGAAAAATCTCTGACTGAAGGAAACGGTTTCCTAACTGTTAGCCCACCTGTTGGAGCCTGGCATCCTCATCCTCACCCTGACACTTATGTGACCAGGAAACTATTGCAGGGGGACTGAATTTCTTCAAAATCCTGACATTCCCAAGCACTGAAGAAACCTCAGCATCACAAATGTCTTTCTATCTCTACTCTCTTTTATAGCTCCCCTCCTTCTCTCCAAGGAGAAAAAAAGCAGAGGAGTTGTCTGGTGCCTGTGTACCAGTGGTACCACTCAGTCCTGTACCTGAGTGCTGTCCAGGCACAAAGGACAAAGCCCAAGAATGGTGAATTATGGTGAAAATTGGGATCCCCACAGAGAACAGGATGTATGTCACCCTATCTAGATCTAGTGGTTATTTGCTTTTTGAAGGTAATTCGCACATTCAGTGGCAGGACAAGCTGAATAAAAAGACTAAACATACAGAGAAAAATCACAAGAAGCAACACTTAGTTTGTCTCAGTGATGCATTTTTAAGGGTATTTGGCTTTTATTTTTTAGGTGTCAGGCAAGGGTAGAAGTGCTGAGTTTGTCTGACTTCTGTTAAACTCAAGCATTCTTTGCTGAGTATCATAAAAACCCATGTATCCTCCATCAAATACTGAAAACACTCAGAACAGGATGGGGGAAAATAATTTACAGGAACAGTAAGGTGAGAAGTCACTACCCTATTTCCATGTTAAAAAAAAGTCTGAGAAGTCACTGGTAACTTATTAAGGAGATAACAATGCCTAGGACGGGAGAGGTATCTTGAGGAGGAGGGGTATTGAGTTCCACTGTTACTATCTATTCAGTAGACAATGGCCCAAGATTGAACATGTCTTTTTATGGCAGTTGTAAGAGCAAATCCATCACAGGGGAAAAAGAAGAGAGTTGAGAGGAACTGATGTAGTCTGAAGCACTTTTGTCTTCCTGGGTTGCTTCTTTCTGAGCAAGATCCTTGATCACCTCTAAACCTACCACCTACGACCACAAACAGTCACCCCATTAGGGCTTGTACAATAAATAGTGATGCTTAAATTGAATCAGAACTTTTACAAATGACAAAGACAGTCGGCTGGGTTGTGATGCACAGCACACAGGGGCTGCACCATTAGTTAAAAACAAAGGTCACCATTTTCTCTTTGTTGTCTGCTAATATGATTTTGAGTATTACTGCTTTCCAGCTATTACTAGTTACACTGGGTGACTGGCTAGACTCATTAAAGTGAGTGAATACCAGGAGATGACATCATTTACATTTAATTGTCTTGTTTATCAGCAAAGTCTATACAGTTGTTTCAATAAAGGGCAGGGGAACATAAAGGCTACATTTGCATTCTCTAAGGAGCCTTTGACAAGGGTCTAGGATGCTGTTGACATTTATTGTTTGCAAATGAGATAATCAGATAATGTTTTGTTTTGTAATTGTTGCTTTTTTCTTTTTTTTTCCAGTAGGTTATAGTTTTTCATCACTGTTATTATTTCTGGGTGTTAATGAAGAGATACTGTTTCAACTTTGTGGCAAACTCTTTTCCAGGATGCAGAACAACTCACACATGCTCAGCTTGCTCACATTCGTGTTGCTTGCAATGCAAAACTACTACCAACTTTACTATAACAAGAACAAGAGTTTAAACATAGACATAAGTATAGGCTTTTCTGAATCAGGACATTCCTGCATTAGAAATAAGATGGACAATATTTTCCAGGGGGGTGGATCTTTTTTCTTTTAAGATTTCCAGAAAATACGGATTAAGCATGCAACACATTGCTAATTTTACACTTCTTTTTTTTTTTTTTTTTTTCCATCCCATATGTGATTAAAATACAAATAGTTTGATGGGCTCATATGTGCAGACACCATAATCCTTCCTCATGTGACCTCACAGCAGAACTATGTCAGCTCTTGGCTGCCAAATCTCCTGTTCCAAAGCTTCCCCACTACGTCTCTGTCACAGTTCATCTTTTTTTCTTATTTTCTACTCTCATCCACCCCCCGAGAGTGCAGCTCTACTAATTGTTTTTTTGCATTTATGCATTCAGCCCAAAGTGTTAACTTTAACCATGATAAAGCCAAGCATCCCATTGCCCTCTATGGAGCCTACTCCTTATTTGACTTTTCATTCTGTCTTCAAGGAGTTGTGCTGTGGTCAAAGATACATCAGCCTGTTTCCCCTTCCATTATGAGGAGGGAAGTGCCTGGCCTTCTTCAGAGCAGGTCTGTGGAGTGTTTTGCTTTTTGGTTCACTGTGTGTCCCGACCACCTGTCATGTGTCCGCTCAGATGATTGGTGAGGGAAGCAGGTATTAAATGCACACAAGAGAAAGAAGAAAATGAAGGCATGTAAGATTCTTAATCACTCAGACAAGGGCACCTAAGACAGTCTCTGGGTTTATGTGACTTCTACTCTCAAGACTGTGTTGAAGGATGGAGCCTGCCTATTTAAACCTAACATTTCAGGACTGACGCCAGGCATGTGGAGGTGGGAGTTGGACTTCAGCTAGGGAGATGGCCCTGTGAGGTGAATATAACCCCTCCTTCACACCATCAACTCTGTAAGGAGCTGGAGTCCAGAAGCCAGTCTGAACTGCTTGTGGCTGTCTTGAACTGAGATGTGCTAAGAGATATCTGAGTCAGTGAGTATTTTGCATAGAACTAGTAAATCTTTTGTAGCAATAGAAGCACAGCTACTGGTTAAAACCATGCCTGTATTTAAAGTAGGTATTAACATACTGGTTGGAAACACTGCTCATGCAGTTATTATATTGCCGATAAGCTCATTGGACTTGATTCTCTGCTCCAATGTTACACAGGTGTAGCTTCAGTGGAATTACGTTGACTTAGCGTCCACGTGACACCATAAAAATATATTATTTCATTTGCAACAAGATCAAAATTCAGTTACAGGTATATATTTGTATAATTTCTCTGTCCTGTTAAAGAACAAACAAAGCAAAAACCCTATTGTATTGTTTTTATCATCATTGTTTTATATGTAATTTATATATTTATTATTATTGGTGAGTAAAACCAGTTGCCTGAGTTCCAAAGAGCTACTCCTAGTGGGTCCCTATATTTGGAGTGATCTTAAAATAACCCATCATTTCTTATCTGGTATTATGAAACAGTAGCAAGAAAAATAAGCAGAGCACTGCTTCATTTTTGTCTAATTACTCTGGCAGACGAAGGTGTGAAATGATTAGCCAGTAACATATGGGCTTGAGCTTGGACAAGTTCCCAATGAGAATTCTTTTTATTCCAGGCATATTTTATCATTTAATTTCAGGGTGTTAATCCACTGGTGAGCTTCTGCCTGCCGCTCTATCACTTGCTTTCTTGCCCTTATCAAACATATTCCTAATCTTAATCATGCTTTCTTCTGCTTACTTGCACAGTGTAACTAACCCCCCGGCCTGATGCTGATGACACCAGTGTGTGGGGAATCACATTGAGATGTGGAGCCTGATCTTCACAAGACAGCCTAAAAAATGAGAATTTACTGTTTGGGTATAATAAAGGGACTAAACAATGCTAGTCATATCTGTCAGTCCCAAAACAAAAAGATGGTCTTTGCTTCCTCTAAGAAACACATTTTTCAGTGCTGTGAACAGGGCTGTATCATTACTTTTTTTTCCTTGAACACTGAAGCTGCATTTCAACTTGCTTAATGAAGGCAGCACAGGAAGGCAAACCCGTGCAAACACCATTTTCTGCCTTCTACTTTAGTTGTAACATTCTACAGTTAGCTGTTTTTACCTTATATTTGAGATGCCTAAAATACTTGCATTAAAACAAGTGTGTACACTCCTCACTCAGCTACTCAAGACCACAAGCAAGAATTGAATCATTTGGAGGAATGATGCACAAATTTGCATGTGTTCATTCATTTAATCCCCTAATATTCTGCTGGTGTTTGTGGAAACTCTGGAGCCAGCACATAACAATGTGTAAAGAGACAGGGTTTCAGTTTTCAAACATGGGAAACTTAATCCCTAATCTGGATGCTCCAAATTGCCACTTACACATGTAAATGCCAATTTTATGCACCTAAGTGCCAATTTGAGTGTCCAAATGCATGACTTGGACATCACATTAAGGCATCCATTGGGTTATATCACTTGTTTTATCTATCTGAGTGCACATTATGTGCTGTAAGCAATTATGCTCTGTTCCATACAAGTAAATCAATTCATACAAATAGCTTTCCAGAAGAAAGTGATTTCAGCATAGCAGAAAAATATTAAAAAGAAGTAGATGGTCATGTGTCAGTGTCACACTTACCTAGGTGTCCCCTTCGTTCCCCATCAGCACCATGTAAATTGCTGGTGGCTGAGAGCCTCCATTCACCATAATTTCTAGAAAGCATTTTAAGCTGAACACAGCCATTTGAGAGACCTGTTCCTGCTGCTGCATTGCAGCCTGCTGTGATCCCTGAGCTCGGCAGATTATTTGGGGTGCTCACAAGCAGGTAAGGTGGGTGTCCTGGTCGGACAGCCAGGAAGCCCGGGCTGTCAGGGAATCCAGGCAGTTCTTGTCCCACACATTCCAGGGCACTAATGGACATTTTAAAATAGGATTCTGGCTGTTGTCATGTCCATCCTCCTCTTCAAAACAGTGTTTAAGTGGCCATGAGAAAATGAGACTAAATAATACCCACTGTGTTTTTCCCTGAGACACCTTAAAATGCTGTAGGTAAAGAGACACAGGCAGAGGCCACCTTTTCTGAGCAATAACGTCTAATATCTCTTACACATCACAGCAGATATTGTAAAATGAGGTGTAATTTGCAGCTTTAAGAGAGTGAGGAAAAGAGGAGCCAAAAACTGGCGGCATATTCTCTTCCCAGGCAAGAACTGTTCAATGTGTTACCTGTTTATTTTCTTCACTCTTTGTCTGACCAAAATGACCGTTTCAAAATTTCCTAGGAAGGAAAAGAAGGACCTGGAAATTATCCCTGAAACAAGCCCATACTGTTTGTCTGGGGATTTACTTAAGTTTTAATGGACAATTTCTCTCTCTCAGTTGCTTTCTGTAGAGATGCCATTGTTAAAGCTCTGTTCACACAGGCATCTTCACAAAGAGAGTCAATGTGGCAAATGAGAAATATTACCTGGTAGATGCAAGGCTGCTTTCAGTGCCGGGGCCATTTCTTTCAGCGCTGCAAATACTCACATCTTTGCAAGAAAACTGCCTCAGCTCCTGCACCTATGGGGCACAAATACCCTTGACATTTGGGATTTGGGAAGGCTTGGAACTGGGAGATCTCAGCCCACTGTTAATGTCCCCTGAGCTCCCACAGATGCTTTGAGATCCAAACCACATGTGGGATGAAAGTGTTCAGTTCATGAAGGTCACTCAGCTTGCTCCTCCTTCCATTAAGCAGACCTAGACAAAATTCACCTCAATTTCCTATTCCATTGTGAGTGTGTGTCTGGTCCTGGAAAAGCACTAGACATACTCTAAAGTTACTCCTGTCCTCAATGTAGAGACAAAATGAGCTCAACTAGTGGCTGACTGGACTCCCTCACAGAGAAGCCAGCAAAAAAGCAAGCAATTTGTGTCCAGAGGGTTGAAAGAAAACTGCAGCCTACTGAATGCAGTAATGATCTCAGGATATTTTTGGTGAAGAGAACCATGACTATTAGTATCACTTCATAACATACTGCCCAGGATCCTCTAGCAAATCCAGACAAAGGCAAGCCCATACATAGCAAAATTATAGCTGCACATGTATGTGTGGTTATTTGCTACATGCAAAGAACTTAAGGGAATATAATATATATGTATGTATGTATGTATATATATATATATAAGAAAATAAAATTTCACATAAATACTAGTCAGCCAATAAGTCTTTACATCACATGACTTGTATTTCTTCTTATACAAACCCAAAATGTAAAAGCTAGTAAGTGAGCTACCATTGCCAAACTTTGCTTTATTTCTTATATTTCCTTAGCAATTCAGGGCCTTTGTTCATTAAAATAATTTTCCTTGCATGTGCTCCTCCAATCCACTTATGGAATCAATACAATACAAATTATATGACCTATCAGAACAAACAGTTCAAATGCTCATTATTGGGCACTTATGGCAACCAATTTTTGGGTCAATTATCTGTGAAAGAATAATTGCAAAACAGTACACTGAGAAGGTACAGATATTTCAATTTTCTTATGGAAACTCCTAAATATAAAGAGAATGTATTTATCTAGAAGCCTATTCTCTACCCAACATTTACATTAATTTCTAATATAAAACTGTAGAAAGTTTCTTCATTGCAAGTAAAAATGAGATTATTCAAATGCATTGAAAGTGCAATGGCAAAACACACTGTGCCTTTAGTTCCTCCCACTGTCTTATTCACAGGAAGCATTAGAGAAGTAGAGTCCAGTTTCTATAATAGACCTAGCAAGGTACTCTGCATAACATGAAAAAAAGCAGAAGTCTGCCACTGCTGGGATGGGGAAAAGAATCCTCCTATTCCTGCAGCTATTTTGTATTCTAACACAGATAACCAGATAGGACAGGTTAGCAAAGGAAGTTGTGGAATGAATATGCATCTTTTGTCAGGTAGAAACTGCTGGTTTTCTGCAAACTGTAAATCATCTTTTTCTAGAGGGACAGTGTATTAAAAAATCATATGTCTTCCTACGCAGCAGTTCAAAGGCTTAGTACAATCCATAGAAGTTGTTCACTACGGTCTCTTTGTTAAAACAAGGTTTAGATTAGAGGCCAGTTTTAGGAGCCTTCAACCCTAAAGCAAAGAGCTATAAACCCTTTTTCATTAAGTTTTCTTACTCTCAGATTAACTCTGAACACTTTAAAACAGAGGTCTGAACATCTACAAATTTAACTTAATGGTTGGAGTTTAAATAACAAGGTTCATATTGGCAATTCATGGAGCAATTTAAGAATGTGACATTGTCTAATGAATTTACTTAAGCATAGCAGGGAATTTGGTAGCTCCTGTTATTTCTTCAAGGCTTGAATCGGGGAACCAAGAACACCAACAGGAAGCTATAACACAAAACTTATATTATCATGTTTTACAATGATCTTGAGCTAAACAGGCAGCCAGAGTTTTTAGAAGTAAATGTACAGAGAAGTATGAAATTATACATGGAATGTATGTGCAGAGGCTTTCAAACATACAGTTTAATGTCAGTCGATGTCTCAGGGGCTAGAGCCACTTTTCCCTTTGGAAAAAATGGACTATTCATTAACTTATTCAAGGCCAAAAATTAGTCATTGGGTAAATTAAATTAAACTCACTTGAAATGGAATTAAAATGATGGAAAACTGATTAATATAGTTTTTGTAATAATTAGAGTTGCTCTACGAAAATTAATGAAAAGCTCCATCTTAATCAAGCCATAGTCCTGTCAGCATCCCTCTTTGTGGTACTCTATTGTCATTTAAACAGTTAATCTTCCTCTTTTCCTTGCCCCAGTTTATACCCTTCCTATCAGATAGCATTGGTTTGCCTCCAAGTTCCATGATAGTAAATTAAACAGTTAGTAAAACCAGCTGATTTAAGGTTCCTGTGGATGAAGGAAAGCAGATACATTTGTCAGGAACAGAAAACATATAAATGAGTTGATGTGCTATTTTTATACAACTATGGAAGGTAGAGATCAAAACAGCCTCTTAGTTCATCTCTCCACTAGGGCAGAATTGTTTCCAAGATGAATAGGTTTTATGGTTTTAACTAATCTAGTTTGAAGAATCCCAAGTAATGAGGCTTTTGTAATGTTGCTAATCTATTCTTATTACTCCTTTCATGAGCCATACCCACAAATTCCTCTCCTTTTTGCTATTTTTAGGTTTTGCTCTTGTTGGAAATAGCATAAATTAAAAGTACTATTTTAGATACCATAAAACAAGCTGTGTGAAATATAAACATTGTGCTGGGTGAAAACACGCTTTCAAATGTGAGCATAGGAGATTTCTGAGACATCCATCAACATATGCCATATCTCATAGATTCTTTAGCTTTGCCCTCAATAAATGCTCTTAACACATTCAGAGTCAGTGTTATCAAGAGAGAAGAACCAATTGTTTGAATGAGCCAATTAACCTGAATCTCTCTTGGCTTCTGTAAGGAAATAATCTGTACTGACCTGCTACAAAGATGCATAGATAAAAGTAGAGCTACACCCATGCTGGTAAGATATTATTCATGTTATATTTACCCCCAAGCTCATAAACTGGTACTCTTTTTTTCAGAGACTAGAGTAAGGGAAGGAGGAAATGAGTCTTTGCAGTAATGGGAATAGATGCTCTTTAACCTCTTTCCCAAAATTCCAATAATTTATATTTTTTTTTAACTCTTGGTTTAAATTAAACATCATATAATAGAAAAATACACCTGCAAAATTATACATAATGCAGCTCCTTTGGAAGACATTTTAATGTTTTGCTGGCAGGGGAGCAGAGCAAAGGATGGACAGAAGAATACTTGGAAAGGGCTGTTCTCTCAACTGGGACAGGAAGGACCTGAAAATATCTCCTTTATCCCACCAGAGAGTGAACCAAATGAGCAGCCTTTGCTCTTCCTATAATAAAATTTGCAGGAAATAAAAAGACACAGAGGGATCGGATGTGAGATAACTGCACAGTGAAGAGAGACAGACTGTGTGTGCCCAGACACACACCTACCCAGGCTGCCCTTTAAAGCACAGCCATAGCTGCTGAAGGGTTCAATAACCATTTATAGAAACACTGCCTTTTTTTTTTTTTCTGTAAGCAGCACCAGTTTTGCTCTTAAAGTACATGAACAGTTAGCTGCCATAGATCAGGAGTACTCACAGGAGTGAATGAACACACAGACAGAGATTTTGCACAGTTATACCTGAGAAAGACACCCAGATACCATTACACTGGGAATCACAACACCTTAAAGCAGTAAAACACACCAAATAATGGCTGCCTACATTGTCCTCATTAGGAAGTATCAATATTGCACCCCTTTCTCTTATTTGTCATCTGCTTAATTGCTTTAAACTTGGAGCAGAGAAGGTTCAGTACAGCTTAGATTTACTGTGTTTGTGTACAGACCTAGGCAGGATGCCTTAGACATCGTTCTCACCCAGCAAAGGAGAATGGCAAAACCAAACATATTTCATAACCATTCTATACCCCAAATAAAAACCCAAACCTCTCTCTGTGCTTGTGGTTTTTCAGAATTACATTATGAGCGTGAAGTCTAGAAGGCTTTTCCTTATTACAGAATGGTATTTTTATTCAGCAATGAAACTGATAAAAACTCGACTTCAAGGAAGTCACAAAGTCAAGATAACAGCTGCACATTACTCAAAATTTAAAAGAACTGAGTAGTCTGTTTGCACTACTCCTACTCACCCTAAAGGACATGAACTGAGAGCAACTTGGGTATCCCCAGAGACACAGAGATCATTGAACAGAAAGTGGATTTTCTTAATGAGGACTATGTACCTTTAATCAGATGATCTAGGTCTTTAAAAGTTAAAGGACAGGGCCAAATAGGACATTATATATATTGCAGGTTATACTTTTCTAAACCAGAAGGTGCAACAGATGTATTATGGAGCATTCATTATTGGAATGCCATGAAGGCTCCATTTTTCAGCTGGGCACAATCTTGCTTTTTTCTGCAGCCACGATTTTTCATCTTCAGTCTCTGTGTCTGCAAACTGGTGCCAATAGAAATAGCAAATTTTTAGGTACAAACAAATAGTCAGGACACCTAGAGACCAGCCTTATGGAATTATTTTACTTATTTTCAGTGTGGATTCCAAGAAATACGTCTCAAAGAACTCTAGGGGTCTGGGCCAGGCACATTTGTAGTTATTAACATCTTTCCCAGCACTGTGATATCTCTGCTGTTTTCCATATTTTCTTTCAATTTTTCCTTCAAGTTCTTACTTGTCTTTTTTATTTGTTTTCTGGCCAAGAAATTTCTTTCCCTTTTTGAGGGCTATCTCACTGAGTACTTGGTCAGAAAATGTTACAACCCTGCTAGTTTTTCATCACACAGGCACAACATTACCATGAACAGACATGTTGTATTGTTGTCTGTCTTAAGTGTAACTCTGAATCAAAAAAATCTTACATGGGCTTACATGTGTTGTTCCAGTGTATCCTTGTGATTTTTTTGCCTAGAAGTCTTCTATGTACCAAATTGATTTGTTTTGCTTCAAAGACATGATTACAAATCCCTGAAAACTAACCAGTGAATATCAGTAATTTGAATCTATGAGGCACATAAATCAATACATTCACTCTGAAACCCTATGACATGCTCATAACAATGCTTCATTTTTATCAGCTTCCTTCCAGATCAATATTTATAGTATCATTCAAACATTTATTATTGTAGAACACTTACGCTCAGTATCCACACACACACACAAAAAAGCAAACAGCATTAAAAGCAGAGCATACTTCTAACCACCTGCAGATCCCAATGAGCTAGCTTTCTCATTCGCTTGCTTTGCTTAGAGTTGAAACTGGAAGACTGTGGTCCTTTCAATACAAGCCAACAGAAGAGCTTCCTAAATCAAGGTAGCAAACTCTTTCCTGATAATTTCAATCACCACGTTCAGGCTGGGCTCCTCCGTGGTGCTGATGGGAAAGGAGAAGCTGCTCAACCTCCCAGCTCTTCCACACCACATCTGAATCACTTGTGCCTCTGCCATGGCACACTCCTTGTGCTAAAGCTAGACACACTTTTGTCTCTACTCCCACTTATTCCCTCCTTCCCGCATCCTCCTACAGCTGAGAATCTCTTAGTCTAGTGATCTTAGGAACATTAATCTACTCAGCCTAATGACAATCTTTCTAGATAGATAAAAAATGAGGACATTAGGGAGCACAGCACACTATGGGACATAGAATCAGAGAATCAGAGAATAGTTTTGATTGGAAAAGACCTTTAAGATCACCAAGACCAACTGTTAATCTATGACACTGCCAAGCCCACCACTAAACCGTGTCCCTGAGCACCACATCTATGCCTTTTAAATACCTCCAGGGTTGGTGACTCCACCACTTCCCTGTGCAGCCTGTTCCAGTGCCTGACAACCCTTTCAGTGAAGAAATTTTTCCTAATATCCAATCTAAAACTCTCCTGGCACAACTTGAGGCCATTTCCTCTTGTCCTATCACTTCTTACTAGGGAGAAGAGACCAGTCCCCACCTCACTACAACCTCATTTAAGGGAGCTGTAGAGAGTGATAAGGTCTCCTTTCAGCCTCCTTTTATTCCAGGCAAAATAACCCCAGTTGCCTCAGACACTCCTCATATACCTGTGCCCTTCAGTTTCAGTCCTTCCCCATATCTCTTTAGAGCCACTGCTGCACTCTGTTAGAATGCTGCAACCTCATCACCCCAGCTCCCTGCCCATGGCAGAGCTCTGGCTCCAGTACAAACAGGGAACTGTATCTTTATAAGTATTCTCTACATTCACATCCAGAGACTTTTTTTTTTTTTTTCTTTTTTTTTTTTTTCCCCCATGCCATCTGTATGTGAAACTGCTGGCCTGGGAAATTTCAGTAGGACAGATTAAATTTTGGCAAAGTTGTATCTGAAAACAGGATCTAACAAGGGGAAGTGCCAGGCAACCTCAATAGGCTGTGCTACCAGCCTCACCTATACCATATCTCTCTGTTTTCTGAGTAAGTAATGTATAATTATGAAGAGTGATTCAGTCTGTTAACTAACTAGAGCTGTCAGAACTTGGCTGTCTGCATAGTTGATGGAAAGAGGATCATAATAATTTCTAAATGTGACTGATAATGTGGTTTACATTTTTCACATTGTTAGCTCATGAACATTGGGATTTCTGGCTGGTGAGGAATAGATAACATTTCTATTAATTTTGCCTGGGTTTACCTCAGTTCTTAACTGGTTTCCTCTGGACTAGTGGTATTAGCAGCATCCTGGCATTCTTTACGTGTCTGGCACTATTCTGTTTTTATTCCTGGACAGGACACCAAGGAAATATTTTCTGGCATGTGGTCTTTACCTTCTCCTGAGCCAAGTTAACCCATCAACTTATGCCTAAATAGAGACACTTGCAATGGTAATACCTACTCTTGATTCCTGCTATAGAACCAAAGTAGCATTTAGAGAGTTTATGATTACAGAGGCAGTGGATGACAGCAGCAAACAAACAAATCAAAACTCCTCAATTGCTTCTGGAGTCCATAGATGCCCCTTTAATAGCCTTCCATAGGGAAAGATTGAGTGCTGAAACAGAATTCTATTTCGAGGCAACTTCCTGTTCTTCAGGGCATTAGAAGAGTTTCAGAGCTGCTTTATCTTATGGTATACTCTTCACTCTTAACAAAGAAGAAGGACTACATTTGGCTCAGGAAGCCTATGTTTATTCCTTCTTCTAGCAATATGAAGATGGCAGGAGTTCAGAAAAGATGCACCATTTGGCTGCCATAGATGTTCTTCCCTTCTTCTCTCCATGATATGTTTTGAAGGAACTCGTCTTTCAAGACCCTTTTTCCTATGGAAAGATTTGGAAGCAGATCCAGTTCTTGGCTTAAAATAATTTTCAAGGCAAGCATTTTCTTGATTTGTGGCATTAAATATAGTACTCCTGAAGCACGACTCCTGGAAAGCAACATATTTTTAAACACCAAAGTGGCAGAACACAGAAAGACACTGAAAAGGTCCTCAGGGACCCGGTCCCCACCTAAGCCATATCACATACTCCCTTTCAAAACCATGCTAATCTTCACCTTAGGTTTTCTCTCTCCTCTGTCTGTAATCCGGAAATCATTTCAGAATCTGGTTGCTGAGTTGGTCAGATGTTGTTTTCTGTTCCCAAAATGAGTGTGTTCCCTTATGGCTAGCTACCAAGAAGGTCCTTCACCTTGAAAATTAATTTTCCCTCCTCATGCTGAGCCCATGAATGCATCTATATGGCAGCCATCAACATCCTTTATGTCACTAAGCTGAACAACACAACCTTTTTGGTCTCTTCTTATAAAGTTGGTTCTGTTTTTTCCCAGTTCTCCTTGCCCTTCTGTGCCTATTGCAGTCAGAAGTCATCTCTCCTTATGGTGACCATATAATGTACTCAAGATGTGGTAAAATGGCTTTGCACAGCTCTGCTTGTGCTTCCCTCTCACTGCTAGAAACACTTCTGCCCTTGAAAGTAGATTTGACCACCGTACTGACGCATTATGGTAATATTCTGCAGTCTTTTTTTTTTTCTCTACACAATCAATTCCAAATTATGAGCTCCTAATGTGTAGCAGAATTATTATTCCCTCATGTGCAACCTTGATTTCAAGGTCTTGAATGCGATTCTCAGGTCAGCCCAGCTTCTGTGTGCCAGTCCACTCCTCTCCATTAGCAGTGCCTCCCAGCACCCTGTCATCAGTAAGATACATTTAATATTAGTTAATTTCCTAATAGTCCTGCCAAGGACTCCATTAATTAAAATAGTAAACAGAATAAGTGCTAGACCTTATCCTTGAGGAACACTGTGAATGACCTCTTTCAGCCCAACATTTCTCCTTTAACCCTGTTGTCACCTCCTTGGAAGCCAGGTCTGTACCTACCAGAGGCTTTCTCTGTGAATCCCCTTCATATCCATATTATTCATAGTTCCTACATGATGGTGGAATTGATATCTTCCCTGATTCCAGATAGACAGGAGCATTCCTACAATCTTATTACCTTACCAGAGAAAGCCATTAGCTAGTCTGTTATAAGCCACATTTTACTATAAAAATCAAGGTGTTTTATAGTTCCATTTTTCTTCAGCATCTTCTTTGTATGTTCTTTCAAAGTCTGTTTCAAAATTTCAACCCAGTATTCAGATTGGATTTACCCAGGTCGTTTTTTATTCTCTCTCTCTCTAATATCAGCCCTGTGGGTGCTGCTGGTTGTCACCTTGTGCCATTCCATGTCTGTCAGGTTTGTTCAGGTACTTGCACCCAGACAGGAATACCATGTGTGAGCAATTCCAGTTGACTTGGGTGGGATGGAGAATATCTGTCCTCTCTGCTCTCCCTTCCTGAGTACCAGCCTTTGGCAAGTTTATGGCCTCATTCAGAAACACAATTTTAATTTTGATATATTAGTTTGGTGAGGTTTATTTATTTATATTCTGCTGTACAGACAATTTTTTTTGGTACGTAACACTGGCTGACCATGACCACCTTACACATGCATCCTCCCAAGGTCAGAAGTACTGTTTGGGTTTCACCATTAGGAACCTATTCTGCTAGACAATCTTATTTCTAATCTTGGAAGGTCTGATGGTATCACTCAGAATATTTCAGATAAATTCAGGATTGAGAGTAATGAAAAGAAGAATGCATACAATGGTAGATTTGTGTTAAATGTTTAATCTGCATGAAATTGTGTAACCAGTTAGAAATGCCAGAAGCAGCTGCTACACGTGAAAGACTGACAGCTCTCCTGCACCTGGACTAGTTGTAGGAAGAGGACAAGGGAGGTGAGGGTATTTCAGTGTTTGAGGTGGCAAAGCCGTGGGGCCAGGCTGTCCCTGAATGTGGTGCAGCCACTGCTCCAAGAGCCAACAGGGGACAGTCACCAGCTCTTCCCCTCACTCCCTCAACACCCAAAAAGCAGCAACATCCTTAGATAAATATCATTAGAGGTACTCCATGGCCCTCCATCACTGCTTCCCCTCTTCATCTTCAAAATTTCCCCCTGGGCAGGAAGGGCAAGATCCTCTGCTCCAACCTAAAGTTGCAAATTCAATTTTTCATATGCTGTTGAGAAGTCTTCAGCTGTTCAGTCATTCTGTTTCCAGTTTGTCATATAAATGTAGTAAAACAAGTAAGGAGCATCCTAATATTGATATGCATATACGTATGGGTAAAGAAATATACCATTAATTTTTCCATTCATAATTACACATACACACATATGTGTGTGTATGTATATATAAATATATATATATATGTGGTGTTTCAGCTAGGAAAATTGTTTGCTGTACATTTATTTTAATACACCTTATTTAAGACCCACATCTTAACTCTGTTTCAAAAGAATTCAGAACTTTTCTGTGTGTGTGTTTCAAGGAGGAAAAATATCCTAGTAAACACTAATTGGAGACACCTGTCTTATTAGGAATAAAATAGTCCTTTTGCGGAATAATTCTTTGTGAAGTTTATTGTCAGACTAGTAAAAATGAGTTAAATGTAATTTTGATTCATCCATAGTAATCTGTTTATAGCTATGATGGTTATTTCTGTTTTCTACAGAAGCAATCTCTTGCTAGATAGAATGGTACCGTAATCTTAATTTATGACATCCATTTTTTTGCCAGCAGCCAGCTGACTGCAGTAAATATCCCAGTCGGAACAAAGGTGCAAATGATCAATACATCTGTTCCATTTACACCAATAATGGCACATAGTAAGATTTATAGGACTCAGTATAAAGGAGCTGCACTACTCAGTTGATTATTCTTCAATAGCCAACATGCATTTGAGTTCTACTTATCTGCAAATATGACAAAATATTAACTACTCATGGAAAACGAATGAATGCACCACCAACACTTTCTCATACAGAGTTCTTCCCTCTTGTTGTTCTTGTTATGTGTTGTGTGTTGTTTTTCTTTTTCTGAAATCCCTTTTGGGAAAGAATACCTTGCTTTCCTTGCATGGGTAGAGATTTCAATTAGTGGATGCTTACATTTCCACCCCACACCAAAGACAGGCCTAATTTTAATTCAAATCCAGATGTATTGTTTGCTACAATAAGGAGTTACAGCTCATGACTGCAAAATTTGCCTCAGCTGTCTAAAATTGCTCAGAACATTGTGGCCTTTATTATCTAAATGCTGATTTGATTATCAATACTTTAATCGGAAAAGAAGAAATACTGCTATGTCTTGGAAGCTGTATGGGCTGGATGGAGAAAATTTATTATAAGAAGAGCCTCAAGAGCAAGAACCTGCTAAAATGGAAGAGAATTAAGTGTTTGCTAATGAAGCAAGTCTTTAAGTACTTACTTTTGACATCAGGTGTTATATTAAAAACATATTTGAGTGTCTAAAAATTAGGTCAGCAAGAGTCTAAGGGACTCTTTATAGGAATGGAGAACTTGTTCTCTATGTTTGCATGTATTCTTTGTTTAACGAATATTATCCTTTTGCCACAGAAAGGTAAAGGGCAATAAGATGAACAGCTATTCTAGAATGACAGGCTGACAGAAGAACGAGCCTTACTTGTTTACATATGCCTTTATTTTGCTAGCAGCTGGCAAACTGCAGTAAATAACTGCTGGGACAAAGGTGAAAATGAACAATACATCCATTCTGTTTAAATCAATAAAATCATTTCTTATACATCAAGAATGACATGATGCACATTGATGAGGTACTCACAGTGTTCTTCACTTCCTGTGAGGGTACCCCTTCTACTCAGCATTTTCTGTGGCAAACTCCTCTTTATGTTTACCACCACACTTTTAAACCCCAAATTAAGACACTCAGTATCATTAGTGAACTTGGGAAATCTTGGTCTGAAGCTCTCCACTGATCCCTGATGCAGAAAGATAAAACTATGTTATGGTCTGTAGTGGTGGTAATGACAAAGACTGAGAGAGCAGGAGACAGTGTTTTGGCTTGCAGTGCTGAGCTGTGAGCGGTCAAACTGTCAGCCCTTCAAGGGCTGAGAAAAAAAGTGGAGGAGAGAAATTGATAATTTTGTATTCTCTTTCCACAGCTTTATTATCTCAAGCTTGCAAATAAGACTTCCAGGTCTCTTCCTGCTGCTCCTAACCCAACACACGCAGCTCACAATCTGAGCATAAGGGAAATAAATGAACAGCACAGCCTGCAGGCAGACATTTAAGCAGGTAGATATATTCCAGCAAGTGCAGCCAGTTCATATCCGTGACATGATATGGCTTGGTTATGGCTTGGGTTACAACCTCATGGCAACTCCTGAGCCAGGAGTAATCAGGTTGTATCCTCTAACAGCCCCTTAAATAGGAAGTAGGTGCCCAGATTTTCATCTCATTCGAACTGTGGCACATCTAGATGTGCACAGCAACAAAACTATAGGACGCTGAAAAGTTGTTTTTGTTTTGTTGTTGGTTTGGGTTTGGGTTTTTTGTGTGTTTTCTGCCAGATTACTCAGAAAGCATGTACCCAAGCAAATTGGTTTGGGATTTTGATGGAGGAAAGGGAGGCAGGTGGCTGTTTTGAGTTGTGTCCTGAATCCCAGTTCCACAGAGATGTTGCAGCATTGCTCTGGGATTATAGGAGCCAAAGTCCAGATAAAGGGGAGATGAGTGGTCCTGCAAGTAGGAATAAAGGGTTGAGTCCACCAAGCTAAGCCAGTTGGTCTTCCTGTGCTTCTTCTGCACTTGACAGAGAAAAAGAGACCCATCCAGACTGTACTTCACCAAAGTTCATTAGTTCACTATATTAACATAAATATAGAGAATCTCCTCTATCCCTCATAAATCTGAACCTTATCACCAGGGTCTGTTTTGAGCAGGGATGCAGACACACATACACACATACATGCTCATAACATGAGACTTCACAGACTTCACAGAAACTTTTATTTTAAAATCATCAACCCTGAATTCCTTAACTCAAAAATGTTTTAAATCCATATCTTTCTGTTTTCAACTCTAAAAAGATCCTGCTTGTGTAAATGCTGTTACACTGTGTACCAAAAAGCAAACATGAATACTCACATGAAATGTTAGAAAAACACTTCACCTGCAGGCATAAAATGAAATGGAGCTGGGACACTGCTTTCCTGATTTGTACAGCAGCAAGCAGTACTGGCCATCAGAGTATTACAGCAGAAAAATATAATCCTGTGACATTGGGAAGCCAGCTGCACAGAGTTAGCTCAGTCCTCAGTGTCTATCAGCCATGCTTTTGCCAGAGAGTCTGTCCCTGATTGCAGCTTTGGGAAGTTTAGCATGCCTTTTGGAATAACCAGCTCCCACTACAGTGGCAAAAGACACCAATCAGGCAACAGCAAATTATCTTCTGTGAAGTTACACCACAGTTCAGCCACGGGTCCAGCTTGCACTGTCAGATCACTTAGACCTCGGATAAGAGCAGGGCCTGAGCCTAATGTGATCTGCACTTCAATCTGGGATTGTAAACCAAATTTCTCCAGGAAGACACATCTGATGGTCATTATCTGCAGAGTCACATGCTGGCAAGCATGATTAATATGAATGTAGTGGGATAGAGGAAGAGCCTCCCAACCTTTAGACATATTTATTCCCAAGTGAAGCAACATGGCTGACAAAGGCTCAAATAATTGTGAAGGTTTATTGCTTCATAATGGAATAAAAGGATTAATTTAGAATAGGTCTGTAGCCACTTATAAAATACTTCATTTTAATAATTTATACTAATGGAATATATGATCTAGGGAGGGTCACATGGGTTGCTCTTGGGCAGTTGTTGACAAGGCAAATGTGACTGGGGAGACCTGGGCTGGACTTACATTTGCCTGTCCCTGGTGGACTTGTAGGATGTTAAAAAGAAAGAGTAAGAACAAGGGGCAGACAAAGTCTTTAATTCATCTAACCTTCATGTTGCTGCTGAGCACTCATCAGATGGCAGAGCTGCTCAGCTCAGCAGGTTCTTAACACATGCACAAGGAGAAAAAACTTAAACTCCTCTTTGCGTAACAAGCAATGGATCCTAAATTCTAACACACACACACAAAAATAATAAAATAAAATAAAATAAATTAAATAATAAAATAAAATAATAAAATAAAAATTAGCCTTCTTGTGTGAGCACAGAAGAGCTCATTAACAGCAACGACCTTAGCTCCAAGAGGCGTGCAGAGATTTAGGGGTCACAGATGCTGCTGTGGGTCTGAGTCTTAGAGACGTGGCTGAAGGAAGAGCTAGATGTGATAAGCAGGAATTGTGAAGTCAGTACAGATAGAGGGTTGTATCTCTTTCCACACATGTGCTCTAAGTCTGTTATCTCCCTTTATCCATCTGAACTGTGGTTGTGATGGATATTCTGATGCTCAGTCCTGTCCAAAGTCCGAGAAAGGACTTTGGGGAGATCAGCATTGTGCAGCAACTCTTAACAGGGAGATTTGCAGAAAATCTTCTGCTCTGCTTCATCTGTGACTTGTTTTATAAATCCCTTTGCACTCTGACAGTATGATGCAAAGTCCAATGTCTCAGCAAGACATTTCCTTCAACCCTTCTGTAAGACTGCTCAGTCCATGCAAGAAAAGGCATCTTATAAATATTTTTCAGCCGTTTCTATCAGCATCAACAAATCAGAATCAACAGAAGTAGTCCTCACTTCTGTCCTTATTGAAAATAATCTTACACAGTAATTCTTGATTGTTCAGTTCTGTTTCATTTGGCAATGTAGAGAAACATGGGACTTTTTTCTACCTCTGCCTCATTTTTAAACATTGAAACTTGACCTGTGCTTACTGCTTACTTTTCAAGCTTTGCTTTGGTTAAGCTGCAAACATTTTTCTTTCATAACAATTTACATATGTAATTACTACAAGTACTTCAGGAATTGTTTGCTAAAGGCTCTATGTAAATACTAATTATGAGTAATTAAAAATCCACAGCTATTAGGAAGATACTGATAGGGAGAAAATAGTGCTTAGGAAGCAACTAACATTTGTCTAGGCAAAATTAAACATCAAATAACTTTCTATTTATGTAATTATATAATGTGACTCATCATCTGCTGCATAAATGAAGTGCAAATGGGAGAAAGGTGTCCCCCCCACACACAGGCACACACACCCCAGCCTACTTCCAAACTGTGCATCTTCAATACTGAAAACTCCTTTCATGTTGGGAGGAAAGGATATGTTACAGTTGCAGAGACAGAATAACTGCACTGAGTGTTTTCCATGGCACGTTAAAACCTGATGCTTCCAAACTAATGATATGCAAACTTAACTCTCCAGGTCATAAAATGCAGTGGGATTCTTTTTTGTGCCAAGCAAGCAAGTAAATATCCTATGTAAAGAGTAGAAATAAAAAGCAGGAACAAATGACATCTGCTTCATATTTTCCACAAAATCTCTACAGTGGATTTTCACTCGCCTTGATGTATTTTTTAACTGCTAATGAATTTGTTTCCTTGTTAACTGTGGTTCAACATCCATGTACTTGAAGTGGAATTCTGCCCCATCTACAGATGTCAAAGGGCGTATTGCCACTCTTGTAAGTGGAATTATATTTTCATTTTAGTGATTTATTACAGATTTCAGCAGGCTTTGAATCAGCCTTAGTCCATCTAAAATTAATCAACTTTCTGAGCCTGGTGGGGAAAGCAAACAGGTAATCTATGTGCATTACACAGCAATCCCAAAGTTTGCTTTCTGCTGTATGGGCTCCTGATGGTGGGGGAGAAAACCTATTAAGCAAGCAGACAGGCAAAGGGGGCAGCAATTTTACAAGGGGCGCAAAATAGATTTCTGCTTTCAGAGCACAGGCTCCATCTCACTCAAACCTGTCACTGTAACAGGGCAGCATGAATGTGCCTGGAGCACAAAGCTGATGATGATGCTCACCTCTGACAAGAAAAGGATGCAGCTCTGAGAAAGCCTGTCTTCCCATAACAATACTCAGCCTGGGCAGCTCGGTGCCTGCAGCCGCATTGTCAACAGGAATTTTCAAGTATGTTTTAATTCACTTCTGTGGAGTTTATTTTTCCCTTTCTGGCTCTGCCATTTTAGGTTTGGATTCAATACAGGGAAACACTTCAATTATCTCGGAATCAGGCCCTCAGATTGTATTGTGGCTGAGGCTTTGAATATTGCTGTTATCAAAACTATTAGCCGGCTTGCCTGTGCTATTTTGGGCTGGGCTGAAAAGGGCTTGATGGGACATTGAGTCACTCACAAACCACAAGTCAGGCAGGAATAACAGGAGTCTTGCTCTCATGTTCTGACTTCCAGCTTTCAAAGGGTTTCCAATCAAATAGCTGTCATGTTCCCCTCGATCAGCTGCTAGACCCAAACTCCCCCAAGCCTAAGGTAGAAAAGGGGAAAGTCTGACCTTGCCTTGGCTTGGTTTTCTCCTGGCATCAGAACATCATCAGCATGGTGTGGGGGGGTTCTCTCTCTCCTGGGATATGAGGCTTACACCACACCAGCTCATGGGGCAGTTCCAGTAAAGCCACCACTCAACCATCTGTCACCAACAGCCGATGGGAACCAAAAAAAAAAAAAAAAAAAGAAATCCAACCCCTGTGGGTCTGCCTTTGCTTCTGCATATCCCTTGAGCCCAGCCTGACTAAACTACACACCAAGCATGGGAACTCCCTGCCATCTGGAAAAGCTTAGCTGTTATGCAGCTAAACAGAGTTTTCTAGCCTATAAGTAAAACTGGTCTCCTCAAGTCTGCCAGTAACTAATGTTTTTGGATCAGTATTTAGCTAATTTACAGTATTTTGTCAGTCTTGGCATATTCGTTCTTCCCCCTTCTGCTTTCACTTCTTTTTGTTCCCCTCTTTTTCTTCAATAAAGCATGAAATCATTGTTTGTCAAAAGATAATCTGCTCGTTGCTCTATCTGGTTGTAATTAATAATATTTCCTTCAGCCTTCTAGCTTGCTGGGGAGACATGTAACTGTATTCTGAATAATTTGAGATCAGTCAATACAACTGCTTTGCTTGCAGGTTGCAATTAGGAACATGCCAATCAGACCTTCTAGGTCCTATTTTCTTTGGCTTCTTTTACTGGAAAGGGTAAGTGCAGCTGTCCCGGCCAGAGAGAAGCCCCCTCCCTCCAGTCCTTCTCTTCCCCCAATCCAGTCTGATTGTGCCATGGTCGAGGAGCTGCACAAAATACAGTGGCAAAAAAAGGGCAGATTTAAGCATCAAGTCACCTACCCAATCCATGTTCATTATCTAGACCTCCTCCAAAATTGGCCAAGGAGATTCAGACACTGAAGAAGAGGACTATGAAAGAAAGTATGCTGCAAGGGGATTCATGTGTGGGAAGCAGAAATAAATGTCTGGAGCAGGACTGGAAAGGAAAGACCCTTTGGAGGGAACTTTGCTTGGTTCTGGATGGAAGGCTTGCATTCATGTACAACACTCAGTCACAATTCTCCCTGCAGGAAGGTCCCTCTTCCCAAACATGACCAGCTCTTTCCCTTAGTTAAGAAGTCCCATGCTCCTCTTCAACTCAGTCTAAAAATCCAGCTAAAACACAAGATAGAGAAAACAAGTTTGAAGCTCTGTCCTGTTTGAGCATAGCAGAACCTGTGGCATCCAGCTACAGGTAGGCCACCAGAATCAGGGGAATTTGAAGAAGGGATGAAGAACATTCTTTTTATCACCCCTAATGAAGCAATTTTATTTTTCAGGGAACATAAAAGCATCCATTACATATGTAAACAATGTATAGCTGTGTGTGCTAGCACTTAGCAGCAGTATCAAGGATGAGAAGATCTGGCACCCTGCTTCAGTGAATACAATGTCATGGAGCATTATGATTGACTTAAGGAAGGGGGTGGAAAAAAAAAAAAAAAGCAAGCACCATGTTTCCAAGAAAATGCTTGTCATTCCTCTGGTGAGTGGTGTGTCATTGTAATGGCTTCTGAAAAAATCACCACTGAGCTCTGCATGACAGTGTATCATTCAGGGCTACAGAAGGGTGGAGTACACAAAAAGAAAGGGGAAAATAGTAACAAGCTGTCAAAGTTTTATAGTGACATCCATCACATACACTACAGGAGCTGTAACTATAGTTGGTGAAATGCTATCACCAAAACATCCTTCAATAAGGGGTCAAGTCCAGAGGGAACTGACAGCTTGTCAGCAGGCCAGATACCAGTAGGCCCAGGGAGAGGATCTCCCCTCCAGGAGCAAATGTGGGTCTGCCTGTGCTTAGCAGTGGAGGACATGGACCCAAACTCCAGGATCTCTTCCCCTCCACACACCTTCCTTTTCTTCTGCTGATCCCTTCCGGTCATTCAGAAATATTCACAGCCCTCCTTCAACTCACTTCTGTTTTCTTTTGCTTTGCTCTGATATGGAAGGAAAACAGGTTTTGAAACCTCAAGGATTGCTGATTGTCCTCTCATCAGCTTGAACTAGGATGCCAAAGTTCATCACTTACAGCAGTGGGAAGATCAAAAAAGCACGCCAAAATGGAACTATTTATTCCAGGCCTGTTTTTCAGCTCTTTAAAGATTACCAAAACCAAACTAGAAACACAACAAAACCAGGTTTTCAGACAAGACTTTCCTTATTTCCAGCTTCTTGATGAACTGTAAAAACATAAGCTCAGCTTTTTCTGTGGCTTCAGAACCAGGTCTGCCACAGACCAGCAAATCCCAATAAGCAAGGGGACAGAATAAATGAAGGTAAAACTGGTTTGAGTTTGATTTCATATTCAGCCAGCTTCCCTTGCTTTGGCAAGAAGTGGGGTGTGCATGTGTGTTTGTGTACACTTATATATGTTTACCTTGTGGTGGTTTCACTGGTGGTGGGAATTGCAAATGTGCTTGCTCATTCCTCATGGTTTCATTGTACAAGACAAATACAATTGCTTTAGAAGGAAAGAGGCTTGCCAAGAACAGTAGTAATGGCTTTTAGCTAAATAAATTTAGTGCAGTATGCTTTGGCCTACAGCTGCAGCTTTGGAAAGAAGCAATTCACCTTCTCCCAAAAATAACCACAAGAAGCTAAGTGACTGGCTGAGAAGCTAGTTTATGCAGAAAAATATTTGAAGGCCTGCAGTGGTAGTTAATAAAACAGTTATCAAAAATCATAGCCATCTGAGCTGGTGAGTCTGGGGATTGTGGAATTAAAAGAAGGAGATATAAAAATTCCCAAGAGTGGTTTTCTGTGTAGATTGAATATATACTCATTTATTCTGGGAAAGATAAAATGGAATAAAAGTGTCAGACTGCAAGTTTGAGGTATTAAAATATTTAAAGAAATAATAATGTCATTAGTTCAGAAAGTATTATTTCACATAGCAGAGGTTAATACATTTCATAAATTCTAGGGCCAGAAAAAGCAATTAGGATCACCTAGATTAGATTTAATATCATTCAGATCCAGTAACAGATGCAGAAATGTGTTCTGCCAGGCAGAGAGCAAAGCAAAAGTCCTTAAGAGAGAGGAGAGAGCAAGGCACAGATCTACCAACAGAAGTGAGTGGAGCTTGACTGGAGTCATGATGTTGCTTTATGACCTGGCCCAACAGCTTCCCTGAAGCACAGAAATCATCCGTGCAGGACTGTCCCGATCCTGGTGTGGGGATCACCTTCCCTAACATCCAACAGTGGGTGCATAGCACCTAGTCACATCCTCTCCTCTGCTCTCTCCCACCCAGCTCCAGGCTGTTTTTAAGACCACTTACTGCCAAGCAGAGCCCACTGCTGCCCTGGGCCAGCTGCTATCAGTGTCCCATGCAGATCGTACAACCTATTCTCCCCATTGACCTCTCCAGGGGGATGGCTGTGGAGCACTGGAGAGCAGCTGGGCTGTCTCTTCTCACAGCTCTTTCAAGCAGCTGCAGGATCTCCAGCTGCGGTAGCGCTGGTGGGTGGTCTGGCTGCAACCTGCCGCTCCTCTCAGGGAGCACAGAGCGAGTTCAGGGCTTCAAAAGGCAGTTGTGTAGGAAGCTGCACCCTCTGCAGAGATGGGCTGATAGGACACAAGCTCTTCCCACCCCTGGGCTCTCCGGCACCTCCCCTGGGACTGCAGAGCTGCACCAGGTATTTTTATTTCCACACCAAACTTAAACTGTTCACCTCAGGCTTAAACAGAGGAAAGTGAATGTCTTTCAAATTTACTTTTCAGGTTGGTTGTTTGTTTTCTAAACCAGCTCCTATTTTGGAGGAAAAGAAAAAGGCTTTTAAAAAAGTAGTGGCTGGGAAATTTGCCCTGGTTTGCATGTGGAAAAAAAGTAAACACACAAAGAGAAAGAATCACCTTTATTTTCACCACAAAAGACACTTCACCATTCTTCCCCCTCATCAAATCATTGCATTTACTATAAATCCACCTCCTCTTCCAAGAGTGACAACGGGTTTCTTTGAAAAGCTTTTGTTCAGTGCTGGCACTGGAAGCTGCAAAACTTGGGCCTGGCCCTGGGGCTGCAGGTACTGCTGATGTCCCTGATGCTTTTCCTCCTTTCGCCTTGGGGCAGCACAGAGCAAAGCAGCCAGTGAGGCCACTTTTGAGCCTCATGTGTTTGCCTCTCACTCCAGTAAGAGAGCTCGGGTGACTTTGTTCTCCCACTTCATTTGTATGCTTGGAGCCAGTCTTGCCATGGATCTAAAACACAATCATTCCTATTGATTTCATTGTGAATTTGCCATGTGGAACAACAGTCAAAATAAAAGATTGCCTTGTAGTTAGAACTAGAAAAAAAGAACCCCCCCAAAAAAAACACCAAAAACACAACAGTAAAATTAAAATTTAAACACTGAAAATTAAAATGAAGTCTCAGTTTTGTCACCAAAGCTGAAAAATGTCGTTATTTAAGAATTGGTTGTGGGTATTGTTGATGTTATAATATATCCCATTTCAAACCAGAACAGATGAGTGATCTCTAAATTGTTGGTTCAAATGAGATAATACTCCATCATGCTTTACTTTGCGACACAAATCCACATAACTAGCACAGTATAAATGCAATCACTGGCTGGTATGAAAGCTTCAAATACTATTTTAAATCCTGCAAGTATGGCTGGTGCTCAAATTGACAGCTCAGTGCTTTGTCAGTTCCCACTGACAATCTCATTATGGAGGTAAACGGCTCTATCTTATTTTATCCTGTTCTACACATGATGCAGTTAAAAGGACTTAAAAAAATCTAGTAAATGGAAATATATGGTACAATGAACAGCTAAAAATATCAATTGAATTAGTGTTTGTGTGATATCTTTTCAGCATACAATGTGAACACAGATGCTGCCTTTTATGGAGGTTTATGCATACAAGGAATGTGAAGTGGAACAAATGAGATTTGAATTTTATTATTCTTTTATAGCATTGCATTGCAGATAGCTTTTTTAATTAGCTCCTATCTTAACACCTTTGGCAACTTAAATAATTCAGATAATCTTGTCTTTTGTTGTTGTTGCAGTGGTTTCTTTCACAGAGAAAATGTCAGGGAAGTTTATAAATCAACTAGTTTAAAAATGATCCTTCAATTAAACAATTAAACATACAGGGAGTGTGCTATGGTCCACTCAGAGTCTTAAGCCCAAATCAGCTACCAGAAGCACAGTGACAAATCTATCCCACACTCTTAGAGGTGCCAGGATTGCTGAAAGTTTGCTTCCCTTTACGAGACATTTCCTGCATGCTCCAGTGAATGGAAGTCTGTAGAAGTTAGTCTTCTAGAACAGGACTCAGGGAGCCAGTTCCCATCAGGCTCTCAGCTCATGGAAGGAGGGATGGGAGGGACCCAGTGTCACCACATGGCTTGAGGAGCCTGTTACTGCCTCCTGGCCTGGTGTTACACCCTTACTAAGATAATGAGAGCTGGATATAAAATAGGCATGAAACCTGTAACTCCTAAGACTTCAAAGCAAAAGGCAATATTTTATGTCAAAACAAACAAACAAATTCATATAGACAGAAGCTGATGTTTATGCTACACTGCATGGTGGGTGTGTGTTTGGGGGGGATATTCCCACCAGCTCTGTTTCTGGACAGCACATCTTTGCACAACTACGCTGGTAAAATTTCAGGGACACAGTGTCTTACAAGGATTCCCTCAGGCTCCCATACTCTCCCTCACTTCACAATGTGTGGGCAGGATACAGCTGCTCGGCTTCACTGCCTGCCCTTCTCATCCAAACTGTTCACATAATGCAAAAATTACATCCCTCAAGGCACTATGGAAATTCACATCCTAACAGTTTCAAATGCCTGTCTCTTTCACAGCCTAGTGCAAATACTATATTTGCTCCAGAGTCCGGTTTTTCAAACGATACTGCAGTGCCTCACGTTAAGTTTGTGGGGTTTCTTTTGTGCCTAAAAAGGATAAGAAATTTCTTCTTCTGTGCAGAACAGCAGAACATATTTATCTAGACTTAAATAAATCCCAGTGACATATTTCTCCTCCACCTCACCCCACCTCCCAGACACCCAGGTTTCTTTCAAGGCAAATAGAAACTTCAGAAAATTTGTGACTTGCATAAAAGATCATTCTGGGTGCTTAGCCCAGCTCAACAGAAAGGAATATTTTAGTTTAAGTATTGCACCATAATCTGTTCACCTACTCCACCTGAGTACTTCCCATTCACAGTAGAAACAAAAAGGATTTCTGGTGCTGTACATCATATAAATGCAACATGATATGAAGTGTTTATAGACATAGATTTGAGAAATTTCTAACTCAAGCTTTCAGCGATTACATTAGTCTGAAAAAGTAGTCCTTATGGCTTTGGCATCCATTTCAAAGCTGGGAAACAAGCACAGAAGAATGAGCTCTGTTCAGGGTTCTGGGGAACCTCTGTCCAATATCAGCCCTGGCCTGAATCCTTATCTGGCCCCAGGGGAGTCATTTAAAGCCACATCCAGAAATGAAGGGGCTCACATACGCTCCCACTGATCAGCAACATTGGCCCCACCACCACACTGCATACGGGAGGGCTTACAGTAAAAAATATGGCTTACTGCCACATACATTCTGCCCATCTCTCTTACTCATGTCCCTCAACACTGCACTTCACCCCCCAGATATGTTATTCATATGTGTCCTTTAGCTCAGCTGTGGAAGAAAAAGACATTTGCCAGATTATGCAATAGGGATTTTGATAAAAAATGTGATTGCAAACCTAAGCTGCATGAAATGGTCAACAGAGAGTCCTGGCACAGGCACCTCATGTTAAGCCCCAGATTTAATTCAGTCCATCAGAAAAACAAAAGGAAAGAGGAAAGAGGATAAGAGGCTGATATTTTGGCAGCATTTGTCTCTTCAGAAGACAGCAGATGCTGCCAAAATACTAGGCTCTCATCTGTTTTCTGCATAGTTTTTGTGATGAGGGGAATTAAATCCTACAGTTACAATTGATCTAACACTACGAGGCTCCTTTATGATAATTGATTATTTTCTTGATCTCCTTTTTATGACATGCCCTGTCCCCAGATGCCCAGTTGTTCCTCCAGATCTCTCTGTGGCTCCTAAACCTCAATTAGATCTTGCGGGTTCTGTTTCTGTGATGCTTTCATTGCTGCAGGTTTCATTTCCACTCCAGGTCTGACTTTTCTTCAGGCTCCAGCTGTGGGTCAAAGGTGCTCTGCTGCTCTCTGCCATCAGCTGTTCACCTGAACTAACCTTTCATAGAAGATGTTGGAGCTGCTGCCCCATTCCTCTGAAAACAGCTGCTGTTCACCTTGGGACTCATAAAAAGAGGGATTGATGGCAAAGAGTGAGTATGAAAGTTTAACTTCAGGTTAAACTTGAGGAAGGAATTTAGGCTTCATGATACAATGCACAATTCAGGCATTCGGTTCAGGAACAGAGCAGAAAAATCTAATTTACTTCTCTACACTGAGTTGCATGTGATGCATCAAGAAATGGGATTTACAGGAAAATAGCACATTGTCATGAGCAAGTGCAGCTGAGGCGTGTGTATAGCATTGTGTTTCTCCCAGGTAGAAGTACCTAGCCCAGAGCTGAGGTTTGGGTGAGATTTTAAGTCTTTATGTTTTAAGTCCCTGTCCTGTTTAAATGCCCAAGTCATGCATTCAGGGGTACAATAAGCAGCATGGACATTTTGCCCTGCTGCTTACCTTGTGGTTAGGCCATGGCAATGGAAGACAAGCCAGAGGAAAGCCAAGCCCAGCACCCAGGGCTAGGGCAACCAGTTAGAATCGGGGGAGCTGAATTTCCAGCTCACTAAATTATCTGGAGACTTTCTAATGTAAAGGACAATGGCAAGGCAGTGGTCTTTTATTTCCTTACTTGCTCACAGTTGAACTCTTTTTGGCTTGCTCTTCAGACAGCCCCTTTGGAAATCCTGGCAGCTCCCCTTTTGACTTCCTTTCCCTGGTGTACCCTGCCCTGTGAGTTTTGGCAGCAGAAGTGGTGACATCAAAGCATGCAGTGGGAATGAACTTTGAAAAGGTGGGCACTCAGCAGCAGCTGCATTAGCATCTGACTGTTTCAGGGTACTTATTAAAAGAGAGAGGCTTCAGTAGCACGGTATACATTAACAGCTATAAGGTACTTACAATGTGGCTAGAGCAGCAGTCTGTTCTTTATTTATTAGCTGCTACGCTGGTAACCAGCTTTGGCAGAGTGGCAGACTAAATCAGGAGTTTGGGGAACAGAAGAGGTACATTTCTTCCTGCAGTGTTTAGATATTGCGTTTTTACACCATCTTGCTGAAGATAGATGAGTGAGATTATGGCTGTGATAATCTACATAGCAATGCAAGGCTCAGGGAAGCTGGATCCCAGCTCACCTGGGAGAGGGCAGGCCAAACTAGCAGGCATTTGGATAGCAAATACAGTGCCAGTTGTTAAGGGAAGCACACAAGGCTTAGAGAGGCAATGAATTGTATAGAAGTGACACATACTTTGGAAGATATGGCACAGGAGTATCACAGTGGCAGACTTTTAACAGCTCTGGGTGCTCTGGGCACACCCAGCTTTTCTAAACCCATTCAGCATTGCTCCTAACACAATCATCATAGCCACATTTTCAAGCCAAAGTTATGTGAGAAGCACTCAGTATATGGAGCTCTTTGGAAAATTGGCTCCTACTTTTTGGCAGTAATTGAAAGCCGAGCTCTCAGGAAAATGGGAGCACTAAATGCTTAGATGACATTTCTCAACTTTGCTCACAAATAGGAGAATTTGTAAGGCACAAAGGCAATGCCATCAGGCATCTTTTAAGGATATCACCATCAGATAGACTATTATTACATTTGTTCTTTCATTTCAGCCTCATGAGAACTATGCTAGGAATAGCAGAGTGCCAGCCCACTACTGCATTCAGATTCAAATATCCTCTGTTTTAATACACAGTTGTATCTAAACAGAATCAGCACTGATGTGCATGTAGGTGACAATATGTGTAGTGCATGCCTGTTCCTTTAAATGAAAGGGAACTGCAGGTCGTTATCTCCATCAGATTTTATTATGTGACATAGGATGTACAATTACATAGTGTGCAATAAACTAAGTGAGGTTTTAATCGCTGCAGCATTTATGGATGGTTTATCCTGACCTTTCATAGCCTTAAAAACTAATAACTGAAGCAAAACGAAGTTTACCAGCTCCTCTCAAAAACTAGCCATGTGAGCATAATCAAATCCCAGGCATTAGTAAAGCCTGGATTCCTGAGCTGGTGAGGAACTGAGTCACTTCCCATGTCAGTCAGTGCTGGACAAGAAATGTATTTTCTTTCTGATTGAATTAGAAAAAAGGGTATGGGATTTATGGCTAAGGCAAAATCATCACCTGAAGTAAGTTACACTGAAGTTGTAGCTTTCATTGTCTGCATATTCCATTTATAAGACAATAACAGCCTAGGTCACAATAGAATTGTGATCTTTAATGAAGAATAACTGTTCTAAGTAATGTGATGTATCCAAGGATAGTTATATAGAAATTATGCTGGATAAATGTCATACTAAAAAGGGAGAGCCCTGTTTTACAGAGATACCAATTCTATGGAAATATTCTCTTCGGCAGAGATTTTACGAAGTCCATATGCAGGTTAGTAGCAGAGCTATGAACAAAACCTGAAGTCTCACCTTTCCTCCCTCTCCATTATACTACCATGGCTTTCTGAAGAGGTGGATGAAGTGACAAGGAATGAGAGATGGTATTTAACACAGTTTTCATAGAATCATAGAATCATAGAATGGTTTAGGTTGGAAGGGACCTTAAAGCAGAACCACTACTACTCTCATGATGACCTCTTTCCACCATAATCATATTTGTAAATACAGGAATGCAAAGCTGCCCTGTTTCAGCTCATTGCAGACAAGAAGGAAACAAGATATGGTGATTCTGTGTTTTTTCTTTTTCCAAAAAGGAAGGCACATTTGCAAAGCCTGCCAGCAGCAAGTCCTGTCTACCTGTGGTCTACTTCAGACAAGTGGCTTTTCAAGGCCTCTCGGAGGCTGCCTTATTCCAGGCTTGGTGAAAAAATTGCCTACAGCAATCCCTCGCCATATTATTTGCCACCCTCAGCTGCAAATGCAAAAGAGCAGACACACCTCAGATTAAACTCACCACAAACATTCAGAGTAGGTAATTGTTCTGATCAGACCCACAAAAGAAAGAGAAAATGCACATATCCAATGAGTTTGCAGCTGTGGCTCCTTGCAGCTGCACAGCTGTCCTTCACACATGAAAGGAACAGGCCGAGGTACCAAACATCTTCAGCTTTTCCTTCTGTATGGCTTGTATTCAGGTTTCTCCAAGCCAGAGCTCTGCACAACACTTCAGCTGCCTGAGCCAGATCCTTGACAGTTGTAACCCAGCCTGGCTCCATGGATTTCAAACATCTTTTCTACCCACTGGAGAACCTGTCTGTGAGTTGAAAGTACTTCCCTCTCCTCCTTCCCCACCTGCCGCACAAACATACACAGACACATCCACATATATTGGAAAATGGAATGAGTCCAAAAAGGTTTTCTCAAATCTGGTAGCATTATTATTATTAAGGTTTTTTTGTTGTTTTGGTTTTGTTTTTTTTTCCAAACTAGCTGGGAAGGAAAACTTTGAAATCTTCTCAGTGCAAATGTTCATAGAATCATAGAATCCTAGGGGTTGGAAGGGACCTCGAAAGATCATCCTGGGGCAAGAGGGCTGAAGACAAACAATAGGTGGGGTTAGGTTCTGCAAGAACTTCCAGTGTGGAGTCCTGAGTCAAACATCCTTTCCTCCTTCTCTTTCCCTCCTGTAGCTAATGTGTACTGTACACTCTTGCACATTGCTCCATCAGATACTCCTCGTGGCTGCCAGGTCACTGAGTACATGGCAGTTTCTGCCAGGGAAGCAAAAAACTTGCTGGTCTGACATTTTTGATAATGACTTTCCCCCATCAAGTCAAGGAAAGATAGCCATTTTCCCTAGTTCATAGAATGATAGAGTGGTTTGGGTTGGAAGGGACCTTAAAGATCATGTAGTCCCAGCCTCTCTGCCATGGCCGGGGACACCTCCCACTAGACCAGGTTGCTCCAAGCTCCATCCAGTCTGGCCTTGAACATATCCCAGAGATGGGACATGCACAACTTCCTTGGGCAACCTGTTCCAGTGTCTCACCACCCTCACACTAAACAATTTCTTCCTAATACCTCACCTAAATCTACCCTCTTTCAGTTTGAAACTGTTACCCCTTCTTCTATCACTACACACGCTTGTAAACAACCCCTCCCCAGTTTTCCTGTAGCCCCTTCAGGTACTGGAAGGCTGCTATAAGGTCTCCATGGAGCCTTCTCTTCTCCAGGCTGAACAACCCCAACTTTCTCAGCCTGTCTTCATAGAAGAGGTTCTCCAGCCCTCTGATCATCTTCATGGCTTTCCTCTGAACTCACACCAAGAGCTTCATGTCCTTCTTCTGTTGAGGGCCCCAGAACTGGACACAGTACTCCAGGTGGGGTCTCACGAGTGCGGAGTAGAGGGGGAGAATCACCTCACTCGACCTGCTAGTCATGCTTCTTTTGATGCAGCCCAGGATGCTGTTGACATGTGGTTCATGTGGTTTACTGAGCAACAGGTAAGACACACCAGAGGAGCATCTTCTGCTTGAATCTGTGAACATGAAGACTACCGGGAAAACCAGAGTGAAAGGATCCTATCTTGCGGTAATTAGGGCAAGGGGGGAAAAACGGGAGGAGATGGAGAAGGTGGAACCTTTGGTCTCAGTTTCATAGTTTCTTTTGGCCTTGAAGTGGTAAAATCAAAGAGCTTCTGGTTTTCAGAACTGTATGTTGGCAGCCCTCTCAGATCAGACGACATCATTAAAGTAGGAACAATCACATGATAGGATGCTGGGAAAAGGTGTCAAAAGATAACAAAGACTTCGGTTTTTATTTGCTAAAGAAAAGGTAATCTAGAGTGGGATTTGATAAAGTTGAGTTGGCTAGACCTACCTCTATTCTGGAAATAATGCAACTTTTCACCAGAACAACTCCAGTTGGGCTGGGTGAGGTGAACAAAGAGGTCAGGTAAAGACCATTAACTTTGGCACACCATGACCTACTGCAAATTCAGTGCATCTCTGAGCATTTAGTGAGTTTTGTATGATTCCCTGATAACCATCCAGGTAGGAGCACATTCAGGGCCACTTTCTGGCTTTATGCAGTTCCGCGGACCAGGATGAGCCTGTTCTGACACACGAAGGATGTTCAGCAGATGGAGCCTCTCAGTGCCTTTGCAATACAAACCACAGTAAAACTATTAATGAGTCATTATCTTTGAAATGAATCTCTCCAGTATGTAGTTGGCAGTGGTGGGCTATTAATACATTTCAGATAATCATATTATCTGAGCATCTACTGGGTAAATCAAACTCATGTAAAGTTTTTTGCTGGTTTCATCATCCCACTGCCTCATTTTCCTTTGCAAGGCTTAGCATGTGTTGGCATATAGGCTGCTGTTGTTGCAGTTACTTTTTTTTTAATAGGTTGATCAATTGGATTTGAAAGAGGCAAGGTTGATGGAGGAAAAAGTTCCCATTTTACTAGATCAAGTTGTGATGTACACTACTAATGCCCAAAGATACTTGGATGAATCCTAAATTCATATGTAGGATTGTTGATGCTGCTGATTTTTTTAAATTTTAGATTCATAATGCCCTTCATGCAATGGATAAATGTAACCATACTTGTGGAAAAGAAGATGATCTGTTGGAAACTCCAGCTATCTGCAAGGCTGGCTTTAAATATGACTGTTTCCTTTCTTTGATAAGCAACAGAGGGATTTCCAGATTCAGCAACTTGGCATCTTACTTTAAAGCATGCATCAAATTTGTAACATTCCATAGGCTGCCTTTCTTAGATTAATTAAAGAAACTTATTAATTTCCAAGTAAATGAAGAATATTTTTGATCATTGGCTGTGAAGCACTTAGCACATTAACTCGTCCCTCTGAAGTCATTTACTTAAGTGTGCTCTCAGTTTGCTTAATCCATAACTGGTCAATAGTATATTAATATTACAGTCTCATTTTGGATCTAAGCTTGTCTGAGCCTATTAAACTGTCACCCTGGATTTACTTTCAGGGAGAAATTATCTGCATTCAGAGATAGAGGGAGAAAAGTATTAAAGTGAATCGAGCACTAATGAAATTAATCATAATAATCATAAGTACTTTCAACTGCTATCACCCAGTGGGAGATGCTGCTATAGGAAAGTCTTCCTGCTCTATTGTCTTTATGGCTGAGCTGTAGAGTTGAGCTTTTGTTTGTTCCAAAGAGACTGATAAAGCTCTGGTGATTGTTCAGAATCATTGTTTTGTTTGTTTGTTTTTACCAAGAATCAACCTTAGAGACAACCTTGAAATACAAACCATTTCATGCAAAGCTTGTTCTACTGAACTAGTTTAATGTAGGTCAGACCTACTGCAGTTTGCGCTATAATTCATTCAAACAGTGAGACTCCATCTCATGCTGTTTACTTTTATTGCACTGCTTGTGAACCTAATATATATAATTTACAGGTCCAAGACAAAAGGAAAGAACAAGTCACAAGAAGAATGATCTATGTTCTGCAGTGTAAGATACATTTAGATATACAGAGCCAGATCCTGAGCTGTGTAAATCAGAAAAGACATGTGGTGCATTAAAACACTGGAACAGGCTGTGCGGGGAGGTTGTGGAGTCCCCTTCTCTGGAGATGTTCAAGACCCGCCTGGATGCAGTCCTGAGCAGTGTGCCCTAGGGGATCCTCCTTTAGCAGGGGAGTTGGACTAGATGATCTCTAGAGGTCCCTTCCAATTCTGACAATTCTGTGATTCTGTGAAGCCCCTAAGGCTATGCAGATATATATTAGTGCAGTAAGATTATCCCTTAGAGTGCTCCTCTTAATTAATGCAAAAATTTCACAATCTTTTAATAATACTTGAACTTTAAAATTATTTGTTTCCTTCTGATTTCTGGGGTCTGCAGTGGCAAGACACTGATCTGTATCCTGTGTAATACTCCATGAAACTTTTGAAGGGTTCACCTACATATCTTCTGTGAATTCATCAGTTGTTTAAAGACTCTGGTACTGTATGTACGAAACAGTTGAAGGAAACCTCTAATGAAGAGGAACATGACAATGGGAAAGATGAAAAATAGTAGCAGTTCAAAAGCAGTTATCTTTAAAAACAAATGTGGTGCTATCCACATTTAAGAAACATTTGACATTTAAATATATTTGATCAGTGTTTTGGCTTACAGAACTGCTTAAGGGGCACTGTGATGTGTAAATTAAATTCAAATGAAGGTTAAATATAGTTATTTGGGAAAGACTGCATGGTTTAAATTACCTAATTATTTGGACAAAATCTGTTCCCCTGTAATTAAATGTATACAAAAGAATGTCTTTTTACTAAGTACATTTTGAGAGGAGATGTTTATCAGCAAATAGTAACTTCCTCTTGGTAACTGTAAAGATACTGTCACCACTCAGAACTGTGTAAGAAGGACAAAAGTTAGTTTATACATTTATCAGAGCTCTGTTGAAGCTGAATGAGACAGGGCACTTCTCTATTTTGCTGTGTGCAGCCCTCTAGGTCCCAATCCTGCAAAGCCCTTTAATATCTGCTTTGCTTTCAGGCTTTCCCTAGAGTTTATCCCAATGCTGGACAATTTATACCAAGGGGATGTGCCCAGGCAGTGCTCTGGTGATGAAAAGGGCAGATAAATCATCTGCTCCAGGTTTACTGCAATGCAGGATCATTGTCTGTAGTACTTGGGACCAGATTTCTGTCTTGCATTCAGCTCAGAGCCTCTCCTTCTGCAAGTGCTCCCAGGCTACAGAAGGACAACTGCTGGAGTGAGTTACAGCCCCATGTGAACAAGGGGATGAGAGTATGGATCACTGGGGTTTGTTTAGTCTATTTTTAAACTTGTTGAGTGAGGGGATTTCACCATCTTTCTGAGGGAGACTCCTCCTGAGCCTAGGAGATGTCAACAGCAGGATCTCTTTTCATTATATCAGGCATGAACTTTCTCTTATTCTCCTTCACTCCTGTTCATACCCTTTAGTCTCCAGAGCCGTTGCTCAGTCTCATAAATCGTAGACCTTTCATTCTACCCTCGGTGTCATTCCATCCTCCTTCTTTCTGCTTTGGGAGGGCACCCTTACCACCCTTTTCTGCCTCTCTCCAGCTTGCCTGTTCTGTTCAAATCTGCTGTGTGTGGCCAGACAGAAACGTCAGCCTTGCTGAGGACTCAGAACTCAGTGCCATCGATTTAATATTGCAATACAGGCATAACACACTTGGATAGTACAATTCCTGCTCATGAACCAAAGTCTTGCTCTCCAAAGAGCTGGAAACTAAGCCTGCAGAGTGTGCCTAAGCTTCATAGTGCCATTCGCTGCAGCAGATCTATGATATGGAGCAGAGCTTGGAAAACATAATAATAAGCAGGCAGTATTGTTTAACATTCTGAAATTTCCAATAGGTACCTGGCATTATGCAAATATCTGTGCCTTCCCAGGTCGGAAAAGTAGCATGTCTGGTCCCTACTTTTAATATCTGTCATGTTTATATTGGAGAAGAAATTGCATGCTCATTAGAAGAACTGCATTGGTGTCTGATGGGCACAGAACATCTGAACTGCATGTGGGAGGAATGTTTGGGATTCACACGTGTCAAGGAGGGATTTTTCAAAGTGAGTGGGAAATTAAAGGCAGCTCATCAAACTTACCCACAAGTTATTTTATAATCCACTCTATTTATTCAAATTCATTCAGTAGACGCTTAAAGGAAAAGGAAGAGAAAAAGAGAAAGGGAAAAAAAAAATATTTATTGCTAATAGTCATAAAGGGAAACCATAAATCTACTGGGGCCATGCAGTGAGTCTAATAGTGAGTAAGAACACATGTAATCAATATGAATGTATTCATTTTTCTTTTCTCTCAGCCACAATCAATATGCATGGTATCTCACCATCAAATGGGAAGGTACAGCTTTTGCCCCAGTGAGTTTACAATATTTGAACAAAATTCCTGCTGAGTTTTGATTGAATAACAAGTTTGGCTCCAGATACAGAGAAAGCACAGGCAGGAAAATGCTGACAGGGATCCAGCAATTCTAGAAAAGAGCTGGGTGCAGGAAGACAAGGGAGAAACAGAGCACCGAGGGGTGACTTTGAGGAAGAGAGACAAAAGTACTGCAGCTTTTTCTCTGGGTGGTGGAAAAGACTGCAGAGCAGAAGGAAGCTTTCCCCAACCTTTAGTGCAGCATGAAAAATAGATTCAAAGGTGATCTTCACAGCACTGCAGGAAGGAGCTGCTAACACCCACAAAGCTGACCTCTGCAGAGCTGCCACCTTCACAGGACTCCTCCAAATACTAATTTACAGTGCCATTCTTAATTGTCTTCATAGCCCCTGTCCCATGATAAAACAGCACTGGTCTTGCCAACAGCAGAGAAGGAGGAGGCACAGGCCCCTGAAGAAATCTGCAAGTAACTGGCTCCCACTTTCACACCCCCAGCAAACATCTTGGAGAAGAGCAGGGACGAATGGTGCAGAGGAAGCCTCTGCTCTGCTCCCCACCAGTAACACTGCTGAGCAAGCAGCCTGTTGCATTCTTCACCAACTTGAAATTGCAAACAAGCTATAAGTATTGCAGAAAACAGCTTGAGAATTTTTTTATTGTTTTTTAATGACAGTAACAGAGGCTTGGCTGTGCAATGCCTGTAAGGTAACCGCTGAACAACCAGAGAGTATACAAGGTGTCACACAGAAATAAAAAAAGAGGTCAGCCTGACCAGAGCAGAGAATGAAATCACAGAGAAACATTCATGTTTGATGAATCAAGCTTCTGCACTATCATGTCTGGACCTACCTGTGGCACTGATAAAAATACAAACAAATAAACATAACTGGTTGTGTCCGTCAGTCCCCCCAAACAGGCAGCAGAAAATAGTTCAGAGAGGTCATCTAACTTTCACTGAAATTCAGGAGAGCTGGCCATTTAACTACTCTTTGAAGACACACAAAAGCAAGCACTCTCTGTGTCAGACAGTATGGTTCTCAAAGCCCTCTCCCTTTTCCTGGGGAGAAGTTCCAGAAAAATCCCCCTGGATGAGCTCTGCAGGACTAATCAGAATACTCTGCTTACATATTCACTTTCCAGGCTAGTAATGCTCTAGTTATTACACTGTATTCTGCCATGCCTTCAGTTTGTTAGCCTCCTAATGAAAAGACCTAATTCCTTCCCTGCCTGGTTGGGAGACTTGGCTAATGGTGCTGTGCAAATGAAGAAGATGGTTATTATTATGATTATGAGGGTTACACCAGTAATAACAAGGAGCTGTGGTCAGGTATGTCAGATATGCAGGAAATGAGAGAAAATACCTACTTAGAAAGAAGGTTAAAGAAACAACTTTTTCATTAACTGAGGAGAGAGATTTGCATGTGAAAAAGAAAACTATGAGCTTGGCAAAAAAATTCCTACTAACATTAACTCCAATTTAAATATTGTTGAATTTTGCCATGCACTTAAGCTCAGGGAACACTGGCTTCCTGCAAACATGCAGACAAGCTCATGATTGGGCAAGCTCATGGGAATACCTGCAGGAAGGGAAGGTTGGGCTCATGTGTTTGGTGATTCGCATCCAGCGAGAACTACTCGCCAGAGGGGCCAGTGACTAGGGAAGCAAGTAAAAGACTAGAGAAATCAGGGATCATCTTCACAACTTTTGGCAGTCAGTAGGTTTCCTGAAGAGGCCCAGATGGCACCCAGACACAATAGTGTTGACAACACCGTCAAAAGATCTACCTCACCTTTTTGTTTGCTCTTGAGCTCTCTCCTACCAGTGCATCTGGGCTAGATGCCAACATATTTCAGACAGCGAAATATGAGGAAAAAGAGTGGCGTAAATCCCACCTGTAGTCCTGAATAAAATTCTCCAAGGCAGAGATACCAGCTTAGCTGTCAGGTGGTCCTGTTTAACTGGACAAAGAGAGCGCTAGTTGATAGGTTATCTCCTCACAAGTGACATGCAGGCCAAAAGTATTTGAAACGTGACACAGCAAATACTTGCAATTAGTGATCTGGTCACAGCAGCTTTCTTTTAAAGTAAAAGGCAATATTTTTTCTCCAGGGAACAATTCCTTGTACCTCATGCACCGAGCCTTAACCAAAAAAAAGCCCATTTATGCCATGGAAAGCCTCTTACCAACTGCAAGAGGCTGTCTGTAAAGTCCTTTCCAAACACAGAGCTAACAAAGTCAGTACGTATCAAAGACCAATCCAGACATTACTCCTTCAAATGCCAGACATGCCAACAAGGCATGAATCAGAGAAGTGCTGCTGTGTCCCACTTAAACATGGACAGAGAAATCAAACACAACAGCAAATATGTCAAACTGACCATCTATTGTATTGGTCTGTTTATTCTTCCCCATTCTGACGTTAATCCAAAACTCTCATCACAATCCATCTATGCCCTGAAGACTGTCTGGGCCTATTTTTCCAGAGAACACCGGGAAGCTCATTAACTTTCTTTAGAAGATACAAATCTGCAGCTCAACAGAAACTTAAAGAAGATGTACTTCATTTCCTTTTTTTTTTTTTTTTTTTGGAATGCAAGTTTTGCAAAGCTAACAGCAGAGTACCTGATATATTTCCAAGATTCTTGTTTGCTCAGAGTCTCTTCATGAGACACCTCAAATATCCCAGGATAGAAGTAGCACTACTTGATGTCATCTGCAAAGCCTTGGAGGAAAAAAATAGGGAAAGTGGAGCAACAGGAATGAAATTTTTATAAAAAGTATGAAGAAAAGCACAGGAATTCTTTCAATTAAACAAATAATGAAATGGGTGCAGTTTCTTCTTATTTTTGCAGCTGGCTAAATATTTAATAGTAGAATTTCAGTGTTTGTACCATGGCATCTGGACAAGCAGCTGTAGTTCCCTTGTGTAAAACATACTGGATCCAACAGTGAATTTGCTTGAACTTGCTTTCACAGGCAGCGTGGTGTAACAAAGGAATGGTTAATGATTCCTGCTAAATAATAGAAAACTTCAGACACATGGCAGTGTAGAATGCTCCTTACTCTCCCTTTGTCTAAGTGTACATCTTAAACCTTGCACAATCTAATTTGGGGGGAGGGTTTGGGAAGTGTAGGGAGAGACAGTGAAGTGAAATCTTCCCTCACTTTGCCTGGCTGTGGGGTACCACGTGGATTATCTTTTTATTTACAATTACTCTTCTCTGATTATTTGTGTTTAAAAAGCCTAATATGCTCTATCAAAAAGGATTATGTGTAGCTGGCTTGACACTCATCTCCTTGAAATTGATGCTGGGAGGCATACCACTGTATGCAATCTAAAAGTCTGTATACAGGGGAGCACCCAATAAAAGTCCCTGAAAACAGATACAGTTATGTATTATACAATTTCTCTGTTGCCTCTCTATATTTTTTTTTCCCTCTGTGCAGAGGAAAGGTAGAACATTTCTGTACTTGACTGAGACCAGTTAGTGGAGATTTATTGGCAAGGGTTGCGCTGGGTTTTTGGTATTAACCTCTTAGATCACAGCAAGTGGCTTTTGAAGCTGGCTGGGGGCTGGAGGAAAGTTCTTTGTCAAGGGATGTACCGTGCCTACCCACTTCCAAGGGGGGAGTGGGAAGGTCACTGTTCTGCCTGCCACATCATGCAATAAATATTAATCGGAGATGATTATTGAAGGCCAAGAAATAAATAACAAAGAGCTCTGACAAGCCTCGCAGCTTGTATGTATCTTGTTAGATGATTAAAGAAATGCAGGGTTAGGAAAGAATGACTCTGCCACATGAAATTTCATATGGTTGGTGGGGTTTTTTTTAGCAAAGAAAGTGAAATTGTCTAGGGCTTTATATGCCTTTACTTCTCCCTCCCCTTCTGATTCCTCCTGACACCTTCCAGCATCCCAGTAGCCCTGCGCCTGGAACCAAACTGCCAAGTCCCCTATCAGAAGCAACTGTCTTTTCTCTCTGCTGGTGAGCACACACAGAGCACCAGCACTTTCCCAGGGGGAGTGTGCACCAGTGCCAGGAATGGACAGCAGAGCTAGCCCTTTCAGTCCCACCAGCCAGGAGAAGGGGGACTTCCACACTCTGCCCCACGGGGAAAAACCTGGCTGCTGCAGCTAGAAATAAAAGAGAAAACGAATCCTGTGAAATTCCAATTTCCCTGATTAAATTTCCCTATTAAAACAAAAAGAACAAGGAAAAGATAAATGGGTGTAGTAGAAAAGGTTGGAATAAGACAATTAACTTCATGCCAGAGCACATGCTTTCCAGGCAAGGAGCAAATAGATCTGCAGCTTTATTTCTACCATTATTAGGACAAGGGCAAATTGACAAAATTCACATCTTTGTGCAGTTTCAGGTGATGAATGTGCCACAAGATGTGGAAAGAAGATGTTTAACTGAAAACTCTTCTAATTGTATTACTTTAAAGGCTGGAATGAATAATCAAAGAAACTGCTTGTAAGAATCTAGAGGATACCCAGGAGATGAGTTACAGCCAACATGGATTTGTCAAGAACAAATTGTGTCACACTAATGTAATTTCCTTCCGCCACAGGTAATAGACCTCATGGACATGGAAGAAGCAGTAGATGCCATATATCTGGAACCTAGTAAGTTTTCTGACACTGTCTCGTATAACATTTTGAGAAAAGGAAAAAAAAAAAAAAGAAAAAAGAAAAAAAAGAGTGGACTAGAGGAAACCTACTGGAGAGTGAGTGTAAAACTGCTTATAAAGCCATATTGAGGAGAGTAATTATCAATGGTTTATTGTCAAAGGCTGCATCAAGTGGATTCCACAGAGATTTCTCTTTGTTTGATACTATTCATTGCTAATGAACTGGGTGATAGAAGAGATTGTGGTGCTGTTAAATTGCACATTGCCAGTTACTGGGAGAGGTTCTGCATCTGCTGCAGGAAAAGACTAGTGTTTCAAGGGATCTCAACCTCTTTGAATTAGTCTCAAAAACAGGATGCAAGTCAAGCAAAGTGATTGATGCATTACACAATGACCCAGCAGTGGTCTGCTACTTAAATTTGAAGTTAAGAACAATTGACTTGGTGCTACATCTTTGCAGCTAAGTATCTATGTGTTTCAGTTGCTCAGAAGACAAACACAAAACTTAAGAAATTTTTTTGCTTTACTCAGCACTTTTAAGACTTTGGGACATTGCATCCAGACTAGGTTTTGGGCACTGAACTTTAAGGAACATGTAGGTTAACAAGGTCCAAGGGAGAGAAACAACCGAAAATCTGGGCATCTAGGAGAAAGAGATAGGCCTGCTTAGTCTAGAGGGGAAAAGACTGATGAAAAACACAGTGGTGATCTTTGAGCATGTAAGTGACTGTAGTAAAGAGAAAGCAAGTGGTTTCTTTGTGACTACAGTGAATTACACAAGAAAATAACAATTTATAATTTAGGAATAGAGTTTAAATTCAGGCATTTAAAAAAACCCTAGACTCCTTAGGGATGTTGTGGAATATCTATCACTTAGAGAAGATCCAGGTACAACTTGCTGTTTCCTGAAATGGGGAATGGATGAGATGACCTCTAGAGACTCGGCTACAGTACAGCTTTCTATAATCCCAAGAATTCTATGAATACCACAATCTAGCTATGTTTAATAAATTAAACTGTAAGAGAGAAAAATAGACCCCTAGATCCAGAGCTAGGTCTGAAAACACTAAACATGTAGTAATAGGCCATAAATTTGCTTTTACTCCCTAAGGAGATTTTATTGCCACAAAGACTAACATTCCAGAAGCCTCCTCTAATAGTTAAGTAACTCCAGCACACTGGCAGGTTCTTTGATTCATATTCTGGAGTAAGTAGTTTATGTTTACATAAACAAATTGGTTGCATCAGAAATACAAGTTAGGTCAATCTTCTGAGCTCCATATGTTTCTAAAATGTCTCTTTGTAAATCCTCATATGGCTTGAATAGTAAAAACACAATTCCAGGCCATTGTTAAAGGGCACTTTGAATTATTTTCATCCTATCCTATACTAACCCCTTCTCACTGTAACATTCAAACACCCTACTATCAGAATAAAGGCAAAGTCAAAGCAGACAAGATGCGGTATGGCTTCATCAGCTCATCAGGAAAAAACACAAAACCCCTGTTCTTCAATGTCAGACATCTATATTTTATGTAAAGCAGAAAGCTCTACCTATAAGTTGATGGAAGGGACCCTGAGGGGTTTTCTTTCAGTACCATGAGTACAACAGAAAGAAACTTTCTAATTAAAATCTTCCTTAAAAAGTGCAGCTTCACAGAAAGAAATAATTATTGCTGTAAAATGTCATACCAGTCAAGCAATCCAAGTTATCTACCAGGTCTTAATTTTCTTTTTGCTTCACCAAGCAGATTCTATAGTACAATTTCATATATATGTCTAGGTTCTTTTTCACTTGGGTTCACTAGGGTGTTATGGGGGAATGAGGCCACTTGCTCATTTTGATGAGCAAAACCTGGTGGAGGCAAACAAGCCTCCAACTACTTTCTGTCTGGAGTGAAACTAAACAATTCAGTCAATGAGTTTGAGCTTCAGAGAATATAAGGTCAGAATGAACCACCCTTGAAAAAGCTTGTCCCCCAGCAGTTCATGGGCTTCATGCAAGCTACATTTGTTCAAAGCAGTCCCAAGAGGACAATGCAAGCCCTGTTTTACTACCAGAGGATATAAGGTGGTATGAAATAATGAACCCAAGTATTTCCTTTCTGAGCTAAGCCCAAAGCACTTTTAAAGTTTTCTAATATAAAATAATATACCATGAAGTGGAAATCTTTCTGATATTTTGCCATTTTAGGTTGTAGTAATATATTTTCTTTTGGAAAAAATACAACTTTGAGCACATTGTGTGCTTTTTTTGATTTCTGTTTAATCTGTGATGCATATCTGAATGGAATTTTTGCCTGTAATTCTATAAAATTTACTCTGAACCACTGCTTATGCTCTACTGATCACAACTCTTTTTTAAGGATGGCCTTTTATTTTTCAGTCTTCTCTTCATTGCTCTTTGCTGTATTATTTGAAGAGTAAGAGGGAAATGAATTTTGCACATTTAACACTTTGTTTTCCCTGGACTTCTGTCTAGAGCTATGGGGATTTTGCTGTTTCACATGAGCAAACCAGGAAATCATACTGCTGGAATGACAGACTTAGTAAATCTGGTAGACACACATGTGCGCATTGACTGATAGTTTTACTCTACAATGTTTTTTAGTTATCTACTATGTTCCAGCTGTGACAGTTATGAAAAATGTTATAAAATAAGGAGGCTCAGCTGGTGCACAGCTACATAAATGTGAAATCCTGAGTTATGGTTTACATACCTGTACATCAGGCCAGATTTAATCGTGGCCCTAGACCATAACCTCTGGGCATTGCCCTCCGGTGGTCACAGGTTCTAATGAGTGTATAAAAATGACATGGACTGAAGAAGCCCCACAATATTTAATTCAGCTTTTTGGGAAATGGCTTCATTTGTTTTCACTCCAAATGAAGCTTAAAATAATTTCCAAAAGTGATTTTAAACTAAGAAGTATGAGAAGGATATCAAGGCTCAATTTGACCCTGCACTTACAATCACTTGGCATTTTTGAGGTGCTAAAGTATAGTATTTCATTAGCTGCTAAGATAGTGGTGTTCCTTCTGCAAGTTTACACAGCCTTTTGAAGCTGCCTCAATTGGAACACTTTAAAAGCCCTGGAATCACAGGGAAAGTCCATGCTTTATGCCTGCTTGAATAAGGTAAATCTTTAATAATCACAGATGGAGAAGCAATGTTCAAAGGATGCCACAAAAGAAGTTATTTGACTTTCAGCTCCTCTGTGTCTAACCACAGAGTCTCTGCACAGGCTGCAGTCCTTGTAAGATGCAGCACATGTGAAGGAAGACTGATCGCTAACAGGAAAGAGAGTGAGGTTAGAATAGATGGGGAAAACAATCTCAGAAAGAAGCACGAGCTTCACACAGGTCAGTCAGCGGTCTGAGTTACTGCCTGGCTCCTCTGTGGTAGCAAACCATGTCTCAAGTACCTTGGCAGAAGTAAACTAAGAATGTCTGAAGTCCATCAGCCTTTGAAGGGAACATGACTTTAAACATGAATACATGAAATAGAGCACAGCTATTTACAGGAAATCAAATGTAAATTAAATGGGATGAGCTTCCATGAAATAGAAAGAAAACAAAGAAGACAAAGCAAATAAACAGGAGTAAGGAAAGCACAGTCAGCATTTGTAATATGGTCATTAACTATGCTTTGTACTTCTGAATGCCCTTTATTTGCTGGCCTCAGAGGTTGCAAACATTAAGGATTAGTCTGCAGAGAGCCTGTGGTAGTAGATGATTTATTTATTCTGCTGCCACTTTTGTTGTTGGTTAGCCTTCTGCTGTGTCAAGTCTATTTATGCTCTTCATGGATGTAGAGTGATGCAGTATGTGTGTGTGTATATGTGGAACCAAACAAGAACTGACCCAGAGCATGCCCATTCATAAGCAAATGTGCTCTCTCTGTGCAGCACACATCCCAACCCCCAGCACACAGTGCAAATAGAGACCAAGCAATGACAAATTCCAGTTATGGATCAGCACCAGCTCCTTCTTCACTCAGGTTTTCCTTGAGGCAATTCCTGATGGGCATCTACAGAGCCATGCTGGGAACCTAGGAAGATCTGCCCCAAACCCTCCCATTGACACCTACCAAGTGCTGTGAATCTGTACATCCTTTATGCGGGTGTTTTGAAAAGTCTGGGCTCAGAGCCTAACAGTGTGGCTCTGATATGGCTGGAACATGTACCTGGGTAGTTCTCCTAGTCTTTATTTCCCCAGCTGTAAAGAGAGATGATATTTACCTCCTGAGCATTAGGAGCTACTGTGAGGATTTCCAAAAGGAAATGCCTTCTTTTATTTGAGTTGGTATTTTTTTTTCTCCTTTTGTGAGGAGTTTAGTGCTGGTGAAGCAGTCGGAAATCCTGTTTTCTTAAAAAGCAGCTCGAGGAAGTCAAGTATTGCTGTCATGCTACAGTCAATCTCAACGTTTTGCAAAAGCCTTGTCACTTTACATGACACACCCAGATGAGATACAGGCTGAGAGATCTGTACCAAAATGGTTTCATGGGTTTCACACATGAAAGTAGTTCCTCTCACTGCAAGGCAGCAGGTTCCCCCAAGAGACAATCAGGATTTTCTTCTAAAACAGCTAGTGAATCTCTCCAGTTAACAGTCCATCACACTTAGGAAAAGCAGGGACATATTTTTCAGACTTTATTATTATGAGAGCTCAGAAAAGATTGTGGGGACTAGGTAACTCAGTGCATGGGAGCCTATATTTTGATGTTTCCATTCTGCCACTGCCTTTATATTTGTGCTATCTCTCCAAAACTGATGGATTCATTATGCTGCACCACCTGCTTTAGGCATTCTGCAGCTGCAATAGCAGAAACCCAACAGATATTACTTTGTCACTGAATGAAGGGAGCTATCATTTACTGCTTCCTTCCTACAAAGGGAAGAAGATAGACCTGCTTCCTCCAGCACGTTTCTTACATGGAGATGGTGCTTTGTTAATAAGCCAAGCCCGCTACTTTAACAACTGCAAGGTGAAGGGTTGAAGCAGTAATATGCCTTCAGGTCATGTGGGACAATGTCATATTTTAATTACCACTGCCTGAGGCTATCTCTACAGGTATGTTTCCTTCCTGCATAAAACATGAACCTGGGAGTGATTTCAAAACACACTGTCAAATATTCTGTGACTCCAACAGGATGTACACAGTATCAGACTTTAATCCAAGGGCAAATTTTATTTCAGTATTTTATCTTATAGGCTCAGAGGGGCAAGAGAAAGAAACAGTTTTCTACTGGTAAACTAATAATGTTTAGCAATGCAAGATATATCATATGTTGTAGAGATCTTTCATTTCCTTAATAAATACCCAAGCATAGCAAGCTCTCAACACCAATATCCTTTCAATAAAAGGTAACCTTATATGGTCACTACACTATTCATGATTTATAAGATGTCATGTTAAAGTAAACTCAAACTCACCCAACACACTGAAGGAAGGAAATGGTTGTCTGGCTCCATATGGTGTTTTCATGTTTCTATTAAAACCAGACTATTCAAACACTGTGGCTACCAGCATAGGTTTTAGCTCTAAAGGAAGGATAAAGAGAATCTTATCCATACCATCTGTATCAATAGCATAAAAATTGCTGGCAAGACATGAATGTGGTTAAAACACTTAGGGTCATTTTACTGTCGGGGTTTAAAAACACATTGCTCCTGCAGACTGGTTTGCTCAAAGAGCTATCATGAAAGTGGATCATTTAAGCCTTTTGCTAGCCAAATATCATGCAAAAAAGAATAGGGATTGTTGACCAATTCTTTTGAGACAACCTCCTTTATAGTAGGATATAGCATTGCAGAAGTTGAAACTTAATCTTCACTATCATTCTTGACACTTAAATCCTAGGTCCAGATTTTTGGGAAGTCATGCTATTCTGACTGAAGATATTATACTGCTTTTGCAAATGTCTTCAATCTACAAATTTATCAGGCTCCTTAAATAAGTAAAATGTTGCTTATTTATTATGGATGACCATAAAAAAATCTAGGGCACTGAAATAATTTTTCCCTTACTATTCCCTCTGTTCTTACTCTCTGGCAATTGCAGGAGGCATGCTCCAACAGGCTACTTCAGGGACTCCCAAGCTCAACCCCTTCCAGGCTCCACCCAGACATCAGCAGAAGAAACTTGATGCAAAGAGAAGATAACTGAATTATATTTTTCCTTCCCTTTAGGGGGCAACCCTTCACCACTTCAGTGAACAAGAGACCACCTCATGTCTCAATTCAGGCCCAGGAACATGCTGCATCACCACAGCATAATGAAATCGAAGAGGGGAACAGATTTCAGTGCACATCACAGCAGGTGAGTGCATTTGCTCGGTAGTGTGCTGCACAAAGCTCACATAGTTGCTTTTTAAGTTATTTTTAAATCCACTGCCAAACCATACTGTTGTAAAGCCCAGCTGAGCTGAGAACCTGCAATAAACTCAATGAAGTACAAGATCTCCTAGGTTTTGTACAGGAGGGCTCATCCCACAGTTTTTCAACATGCCCTTTCACACTGCACCTTGAGTTATACTAATGTTTTTAAGCATTCCACTTTGCTTGGAGATTAATGTATTTATCATGTACTTTTGAGTCGACAAGAGTTTTCACTTCAATGGATCAGCATTGGTCATTAGCCTTATGCATCTACCACTATTTCTACTTTATTAGCACAAGTACCTTCAAGAACGTCTGCTAAGGAGAACGGCAAAGACACAGAAAAGGCTCTCCATTCTTTGAACCTCACTCACATAATATTACAAGGCTAATAGTGTCATTACTCCATTAACATTTTTAAGTATTACAACCTCTACAGGCAGTAGTACTTAATCACCTTCCTTCCCCTTTTTTTCCCTGCATGAAACACTATAGCACACAGCAGCTTTTCTTTGAGCTGCAAACACCACCCACGGTTCTTGTGTGTAACGGTCCAAATGGTTGCCATTAAGCTTTCTATCTACAGGACACATTCCTTGATCCATCGGAGCTACCAGTGGAGACCAGAGGGCAAAAATACCTTCTTTCTCACTGCCCTCTGCAGTACAGAAGCATGAGAGCTGAGTATGTCTTAATGCATGGGGACCTGAGTAAGATCTTACCAGCTGCAGCAGGCACATCACTTCCAGCTGCTTTCTTATTAGTTCAAGGGTCTTCCATCCAGCTTTTTGGTTCCTTTTCCTTTCTATGTCTCTTCAGATTTTCAGAAAGAAATGCAGGAGTCAAAAGAGGGTCAGAAAAGTATCTTAAGCAGCCTCAATTTTGACAGTAGAGTATCTAAAGTGAGGCAGCTGACCCCAACAAGGTGATTCAAGGGGATGAAGATCAGTACACGAAACAAATAATAAAGCTAACAAGGAGAGCTTGAAGCCTCCTCAGTGTGATTCACTCTGTGTGTGGCAGAAATTAGAAGGACAAGGAACAGAGGTAGGTGCTGATCTGGAGCTGCCTGATGCTAGGCAATAGGAGATGAGCACAGAGCACCTCTAAACTCCTGATTTTTTTCAGGAGCATTAGTAACCCTGTCCATGGGGTTAGAACACTTACCTGGGAACTAGGACACTGAACACTCAGACTCCTCAGAGGACCATGCTTTAGAAAAATCTTCCTGTTGCAGGTGGGCCATCGGGTACTTTTTAGGATTCCCGGGCTAAACATGCACAAGCAAGAAGGCTCTGGACTATAATTTTGAGGTTACAGATGGGAGACTGATCTTTGCTGCCATGCTGGCTTTTATCACAGAGAGGAGACACAGGTTTCTTCCTGCCAGAGCAGTACCCTAACCACAAAGCTCACCCTCACTTTCAGGCTGCCCAGTAATAACTGTTCCTACATCATGGCGATGCTACTGCTGTTCTTGTGCTGGAAACAAAGCTGTTGACTTGTTTGGATCTCAGCCTGCATCAGTAAAAAGATGAAGAACAGGACGTCCTATTCCCTGCATCATTCCTCTGATACAGTGCCAAGCAGACACGTTAAATCCACACAGCAAGGCAATAGCATGCTATCCAGAGGCCTTCAGATTCACGTGGGGAGAAGACGCTTGTTCACATCACACTCGCTGTGGGTGTTAGAAAAGAGGAACAGAGCAGTTTGTGAGTGCCTCCAGCAAGTGCAGTATAGGCAGAGTGGGAAAGGGAGAAATCTGCAAGGAGAACCTTTCTGAAAGAAGAAACATCAGAACAAACTAAAGAACTAGGAAACTCCTTTTCTTCTCCGTCTCTTCAGCATGATGAGCTGTCAGCCCAACAGCCAATGCTTGGTCTAGCCTAACTCAAGTGATGTAAATTTGCCTCTAGCAAAAATGGGGCCTTGAGTTCTGGCAGTGGTTTTTGTGAAAGGATGTAGCAGGAGTGAGAGCACACACAGGGGTGTTAACATTGATATGACTACATCTGGGTGAAACTAGGCCTGCCTCAGTCACCAGCATGGTTTCTCAGTTAATTATTCTGTGGGCCAACTAACAGGGTTGGTCATTTTAGGTGAACATTGTTTTTTCAAACTAAGTGCTATGATTTGTTGCTGCTTTGGAGTGGTTTTATCTACAGGCTGTATGTGCGAGCATGGCAGAGGGGTGAGTGGGCTCTTTTAAAACAAGTGGCATGAGTGAGACAACAGAAATTTCAGTTAAGCTGCTGCCGTGATCCTCTTTATCATTTATTCCTGACAGGACCTGAGTGTGGTCTGAACTACACTTGCAACTGTGCAACCTACTGAGGATTTAAGTTACACTGATATATTTCAGCACAAATGAGTATGTTCATCTGAACTTCAGGCCAATTTCATTGCAGTGACACAGAAATAAAGTGACAGAAGCATCTGCCAGCAGTCCCAAGCACAGGGCAACAGCATGCACAAGCACTTGAAAGAGTTTTAAAGAAAAATATTCTTCCTTAGTTTATTATCTTGCTGTTTACTATGTTGGAACCAAGATTAAAATGCTTTAGTGTTTACTGTAGCAGCATATAAGGTATCTAACAGCATGTTATTTTGTGCACACTGTTTAACATTCTTTATTGCTCCAACTCATAAGGTTTATTTGAAATCAGTAGAGGAATTCATCCCATCCACCATTTACTCAGCTATTATCAGCCACTGTAAAAATGCTGTGTGGAGAATAAACACCAGTTATTTATGAGCTTTCAGAAGCATGCAAACTCCTGATAGAAAATTACATTTTTAAGATGCATTATTATTTATGGCACATGTTTGTCACTGAATGCAGTTGAGTTCTATATATAGGTTGCTCAAAATGTAACCCTGAAATTAACCGTAGCTACCTGGTTTTACTTGGCATCTAAATGGTCCCATGCTAGATTCCAGGCTCCTTATTCTCTCCCTTCCATTCCTCCAACCCAAGCAATAGTTCTTCTTTTGCTGGTAACTACAATGAACATGCAGCTGATGAAGGATTAAACTCTACCTAATCTTTTGATCAAATCTTAGTCAAGTCAATAAGAAGCCTTACTGTCATAGGGGAATCTGATCATGGAATACTTCTCCCAAATCCCCAAGAAATTTCCACCATGGAAGACCAATGAAATATTAGGTGGACATTGATCAGGAATAATATAGATCCATTTAAACAGATGTGACTAGAGAGAAGTACCCGCTCAGTGGAACATGAGCCACTTCAAATGGGGACATGGTTTGAGCACGGACTAGCGATCACCTACAACCAGTTCCTGTCACCTCACTGAGGGAAACTCTTCTAAATTCTTCAGCTAAATATAGGCAAGTGTTGTATGTTTTTCCAATATGTCCACTTATTCTATCTGTTTTTTTAAGTCTGATGCATGAATACAGTTTACGTTCTACCCCTCCACCTTGGTGAATTTTTTCCTGGGTTTGCTACCCAGTTAGAGAGAAGGGTGTACAAAATAGCCAGTGATTGCTTCAGATGAGCAATTTGAGCAGAAATGTTCAGTGCAGCTTTGTGTTTCATCTTTCCAGAACCTCAGCGACATCTCACCTGGAATACATGGTTTGCTTCACGTCTCTGTATTTGTATTTCCAGGTTTGTTTATCTGAGCTCTCAGAGGGAATAGATGGCAAGAGCTATGTACCTTTGCTAAATAGCATTCTAATGCTGGTTTTGCATAATCAGGCAGCACCTTTCATCCATTAATATATTTAAAATATCTTTTAGACAAAGCCCAATTTGATGAGGCTGACTCCGAAGCAGCAGGGAGCACACATGGTACATTGGGCTTTAGAGTAATGGTTTAGATCTCTCTACAGCATGTAGCACACATAAGCTTTGAAGCATAAAAATCATAAATGATTAACCTCCTTGATTTCACAAAAATGAAAGAAATATGCTCTCCATGGTTTATTTTATTGTCTAAAAAAAAAGGCATTATGTCATCATGTGATTAGGTCTTTTTATGATCTTCAGCAGTACTAGTCCATTTTCTTTTAATTGCCAATTTTTCACAGTATTAATTGCTAATTATTATATATTTGTATACGTGACACTTCAATTATCATCAGGTGATCATAGCGGTTTGGATTGAATATTGTCTCATCTGCATGAGCTATTTCCATTCCAAGCTAGGCAGCCTTAAAAAAATTACATAAAAATACTTTCTTTATTTTATTAACATGATTCTTCAAGTAAGAAAGAGTCTAACTAAAACATCCAGTTTGTAAGAAAACAAGAAGGGCTTCTATAAGAAAAACTAAATCAGCATTTGTTAGCTTTCCAATAAAGCAACGTTTCATGTTGGAAGCAGAGAAGTGGGGGTTTTCTGCCACTTGGCTACTTTAAACTCACAGTGTAATGAGAATATTTTGAGAGAACAATTAAGTTCTTGAGGAATTTTTGAGGCTTTACTTTGTTTGATCTGAAGCTCAATTGCAAATGGGCTACAGTGAGTACAGGAATAATGAAGATAAGCTGACTATTTAAACTCTAGTTTTAAACACCTTACACATGGTTCATTAGTTCATCTCCTTGCCAGGTCAGAAAACAGATGGAACCTGCTTGGAAGACAGCTGAAGCAACCAGGAGGCTCTGGAGACAAAACATGTCCCAGTGTCCCATACATGTGAACTCAACCAGAGAAATTACAGCAGTGTCACCCACAAAACACATTCAGTCATATATTGATATACCTGAACCTCAACTGGAGGCATAATCTAAAATATGCATCTCTACTGCAAACTAAGAGGCAAAGATAAATTCTACCACTTTGTTTGAAATGCTGGTGTTCTTGACCTCTGGGATATAGAAAGATTTATATAAATAGAATTTTCCTTTCTGCTTGCTTCCCTGTCCTGAAGAATTATGTATAAATAAGAGATCAAAGATCTTTTGCAAACATTCAACATAAAGCTGACAGGCTGCAAAACCAGAGCTTCTCTCTCAGTGTTTCAGAGTATGGTGCCTCAGTAAGCCCTTGGGACTCTGCAGAGCTGTTTCCTCCAGTAGACTATACCCTGTTAGAGAGGCCTTTTTTAATTTCAGTTTTATTTCATGGTGCCTTTGAAAATATAAATTTGTCAGAAGTATTAGGTGGTAAATGGTTTATATTAGCTGCTGCAAGGTATTTTTGCAGCCTATTCAGAATCACATGGTGGTGTCTATGGCCTGATCTTGTCACATTTCCTGAAGCTGTTAAATTCCCATGTAGAAGAAAAGGCATAAGACTTGCAAATTTTGGCTTCAGCTAGCCCCTCAAGATCCCCAGCAAACTTTTTATTTGGTCATTCAGTTTTCATTTGAGTGTCTAGCAGACAGCATGGCATATCTTGGTTTATCTTTATTTTGTTTTGGTTTAATGTCTCATCAGTTATCTTCCAATACCCCAGACAGGTGCACAGATTCAACTGAGCAAATAAGGTCCAGTAGGAAGTTATTGATGGCTTTATCATATGAAACACTCACAATGCATCACCTGCATGCTTTTGAGTGTAATGCTGACAATAAATATGATAATAGTTGTCACACTTCAGTGAGAGAAATGTTGAGCTTCCAAAGCACTGAATAAATTGCAATTCCCTATATTTATTCAGTGCAATAGATGGCACAAAGATGGTAGAACCAACCAACCATTTTGACATGTTTACAAGGCTTTTAAATCATGAAATGGATTATTGCAGTGCTGAAAGTATTTGGCAAATGCATTTTATGCACAGCACATTCTGCTTGAAAAGGCAGGCTTTTTAATTTACATTTGTTAGAAACACCTATGATGAAGAAGAATCACATGTCAAAGAAGTTTACACCTTTCGTACCAAGCAAAGTAGCCTGTACTGTTTCATCCAAGTTGTTTTACACAAAACCACACATCTAGAGAGAGAAGAGGCATGAGAGTCAGAAGAAATAAGCAGATCCCTATGAAACACGTTGCTGGCTGTAGCCTGGTGTGAGCTGAATCCACAGTAAGATCCAAGCATATCCAAGCTCCTTCTCTCGAGTGGCTTCAAAACACGCCTGATGGTGAGTTTGCATCCATAGATCTTAATTAACAAACTTTCTTTATTGGTTCTTCCCCACTTCAAGAATTTGGGTTTAATATAATAAATCTACATCCATTTGAGCCTGAAGTAACTAAGTACTAGATACTGCCTGCAACATGTACCACACTGGTTTCATTTCCCACCGAGTGTCACAGAAAACCAGTAAGAACAAAACCAGACCTCCATCACTTCATGACTGAGAACTGTTAGCAAACATGTTAATGGAACAGGCCCATGTTACATACAGCACACATTTTATCTCACCTAACTTGAGCTGTCTAAATGGAAAGCCTTGATAGGCTTGATCATCCTTGTTCCTTGTATAGAGAAAGTCACCCAATCCATGTATCCTCCTGGATACTCTTGTCTGTCTCTCTCTACTGTCCGTGGTTAATCTTGGACAGCTAGTTCAGCCTAGAGTGAGATTCAGGTGCCATGGCTGTACCATGATGCTAACAAAGGCTTCCTTGAGTAGCAGAGCTACCCAGGACAAGCTTTACTTACACCACACAGCACCCTTCTGGGGTGGCCACTGCAAGGCAGGATGCCACAGGAACCTAAGCTAACACTGTATGCTCTCATCTGGTCTCTCTGCATCTCAAAGTGTTAGATAGCCAGGTACAGATGAAGCAAATCCTTACGCAGTATCATCTGCCCAGGATTCTGTCCCTTACATGACAACAGTGGTTTAAAGAGATTTCACATGAAACGCAGCTCATCCCAGTGGTGCTACTTATGCCAAAATCTAATGACATCACTAAAGAAACCACTTTTCCTTCAATAATTTCTTTTTTCCCTTCCACTTCTGGACCAAATAAACTGGACCTTCAGGAGTTGTAAAGCCAAACTCATTTCAGCTCTGCTGGTTTAGGGCAGCTGAAGGTCTGGTCAAAGCTTCTAAATCAGCATTTTGGCTTCAATTAATCTTTCCTGTAACTATGATGTTCAAACACAGGAGCAGTTAGTATAAATGTGAGTTGTTTGAGGAATTAAGAAGCAGAAAACAAACCCAGTAAGAAACAAAGGATACACTGTAAGCTGTTGGAAGACTCAGGTTTTATTTGGGTTGTAGTTACAGACTAAATAACCATGGCACTCTGCCAACAGTAAAGCTGTGGCTTTACTGAAGTGCCCTGTATTTTTAAGAACAAAAAAACACAAACCAATGAAAAAAAAAAAATAATAATAAAAAATAAGAGAGAGCACCTTACAACAGGGGAAGTATTAAGTTCAATATGAAATTGAATAAAGAACAGAAATCCCTAAAACTGTTTAGAAAATGAACCAAAAGAAATGGAATATTAGGGATAGGTAAAAAAATTAGAAAACCGGCTAGTTCTTTGTTCCCATAAAACAGAAATTAATAGCATGCACATATTTAATATTTTCCAAGTTTAGACATGGTACTGTTCCCATTGATTCAGGCATGTATACATTATTAACACACATCAAACTACATTAAAGTAACATGAATGGTTTGATTTAAAATCCACAAATGCCTGGCAGTAATGTATCTTCACATCAAGGAAAGAAGTGAGCAGAAAGCTTTCCACAAGTTTCTAGTTCTACTGAATAGTGTTACATCCTTCATATGATTTCAGGGCACAAAAAATTAATTTCTCTTCTAAATATCTGTGGGATTTTGTGTATTTACTTGGCCTTGGGCTTTAAGGAAAGGGGAAACAGTACCAGGAGAAATATTTGGGACTATGTTAGAAACCATAGGCCGTTGGCAGGAAAAAGAATAAGAGCTCCAAGCAGTGCCAGTGGCTGCTAAAGACCTTTCTTCCACTGACTTGGTGCGGCAGAGAAGTGCACATTGAAGAAAAAAAAAAAATGCTGTGTGCAGTCTGTGTGCTCTGCTGCCTGTGCACAGTAGGCTCTTATGCTAAATGGTCTTCAGAGAGTATTGTTTGTACGTACATTCAAGTTTGAGATTCACTGGGCTATATGAAGGCACATGGAACAATTTTCTTCTCCCCCTTTTTCTCCACATATGCCCCACATTAGCACCACTTGCTACATGTTTTGTTTCGCAGCAGAAGCCAGTGCCCTCTTCCTGGCTGTACCCTACTCAAGAGCTATTTCATAAATTATTCTTCAGTACCCTTTTGCGTATATTGTGGAACACATGCACACACTCTGTTCCTAGACCTCTCCTCACCATTGGTTTGGTTGCATTTGGTACAAGTCAGATACCAGTTTCCACTGCCCTGTGTGCTAAACTGCAATTTGGGCTTCCTAATCCTCCTACTCAGCTACTGATCTACAACCAGGAAAGATTATTTCCCTTACAGGAAAAAAAAATCAAGAGTGTTCTAATAAGAACAGCTTTTCTTTTCATCTCTAATTAGTGCATGACTGTGAAGTTCAAGGAATACTGAAGAAGTCTCTTAAAACAGAGTTACGTGAAATAACAGAATGAAATCAGAGAATTGTTTTCACCTGATTTATATAAAAATGGACTCTTACTTACTTAAGTCATCTGCATGTGCATGCATAAATTTGTCTTTTCCCCACACTGAATCTGCCAGAAATCTTTGAGTAAATTTGCATAAGGGGTAGAGACCTCAAAGATAGGCTTCTACAGGTGTGATGACCAAAGGTAGCCAGGTAAAGAAAGATCCCTTTTTCACTTCCACTGAAGAAATTACAAGAATACGAACTACACTCTTACCAAACAGTAAAGAATCCTCAAAGGAAAATGGCTTTAGGTATTTTCCAACAACACAAGATGTTTCTCTAGGTCATCATCTTGAAAAATGACAAAGAATCCATGATAAAGCTGCAGGAAACCATGCTTTATCAAGTCTTCTCAAGGAACAATTTATTGTCTACTCAGATAAATGTCAGAAATGAGGATTTCCAGTAAAGTGTTAAAATCCTTAAACTAATTTAGAATATTCCACAAGGGAATAATTTTGCAAGTTTCCGTCTACTGAAACAATAGCACACTCCAGGAAAACAGAAAAACCACAATCTGCTAGTCACAAACTGGACTTTAGATTTAGTATTGGCTTGCAGCATACAGATGTAAAGCTTACCATAGCCTCCCTCAGTGTAAACTACCATAGCTTCAAGAAAATGGATGTAACTCCACTTGTCTACATTAATCTAGGCCTTTAATTGGAGCTATTTGGCAAGAAATCCATGAAACAGTATGAGCAGGTGGTTCTTGACCTGCTGAAGCTCAGTATTAATGACTTCTTTTGCTTTAAAAATTGCTATTAAAAAAAGAACCACAAACCACTGCCCACCATAAAAAATGAAAAGAACGTCAACAAAAAAAAAAAAAATAATGTAAGAGCAACTCAAATTGCTGCAAAAATATATAGAAAATATTTTGCATTCTGCTTCTCCTAGGATTTTCTCCTGAGGGCAAAGGTGATGGCTGTCCTAAGCCCTAGTTTCTCCTCAACTGCTTCTTGAAGCAACTGAGAATCAAGTCCTTCTGTGCAGTTTCTTCAAGTTTTGATTGGACACAGGTGCCTGGTTTTCCATTGTTCAAAAATCTTCTTCCCCCTTGGACATATTTTTCTCTTTTTTTTGCCTTCTATGGTATATCTTGAATAATTAGATATTTATATATTATTTCCTTCAGTAGCTTTTTCCTGTTACTTAATTCATTGGGTTTTTTGAGGCTCATTAAACTTGCCGTTCATCCACCTAACCAGACTGTGTGACAAGGTGGCAACAACAACCTACAGGAGTCTGCATGGGCCTGGTGCTACCTCAGGCAGGAAGTTGGAGATGTCTTGAGGTACCTTCCTGCTTTACATTTCTCTCATTTTCACTATCTTTCTTCCTGGGCCCTAATTTGTTTTATTAGGCCACAGATTACATAATCCCAAATTCAGCAAAGCTCTTAAGTGTATGTCCATGTTTATCCTGCCTAGAAAACAGTCAGAAATGAACTGTCTCCAGCAATGGGTGGCAGTGGTTTTAATAATTTAAGTATCAAATTGGCAATTGCACAACTCTAAGACTTGTCGGTGGGATATATATATACACCAAGAATACAGGCAGGTTCTTTTGAAGATCTTGAAAGATCTTTTCTTTTTTGCTTGTTTTTCTTTGCAAAAATTTAACATGATAGGAACCAAATCTAGTAATAGTAAATAATATTCTTGTCCTAAGACATTACATAACAAGTATGTCACCCAAGGGTAAGTTTTTGTGGTTCATTTTGAGATGTCTGGAAATGAGATTTATGTTTAAAAAGGTAGAGAGGGGAAAGGCATTATTGATCATTATTATAATAATGAGGCTGGTGCTTGCAGGTTAAATTTGTTTGTGCTAGGCAACCAAGACTTACAGAAGAAAAACCTATATTTCTAGCATACATAAAAGGACACTAGGCTGGCTCCAGGAAAGACTGCAATCTGGAAATAATTTTCAGAATTTGTGTGTTAATTTTGCTGCACCTGTGGGTTTAAGCTCTCAATTTTAAATTATTATCATTGGATTATTTTATTGTGTGGGTTGTTTTTTAGAGTTTGTTTAAACATGAGAGGAGCAATTAGTGTTCCTTCTATCTAGCAAAAATGGGCTTCTAATAGCAAAATATCAAGATGATGATAGCATGTTATACTAAGTGACTTATTTACCCTTCTTCATGCTGGCTAATTTATTGTAATTAAAGAATACCACTTCAGCACAGAGGCCAAAGACTAGGGCTTATACAATCATTTCCTAAAGAAATTCTGAAGAGACAGAAGAATGGGCTCTCTGCTCCCTCCATCATTTTGTTCTGCCTCTGCTTTGTTAGCAAAGCCTGTTGTTAAAATGCATGATTTGCACGCACACAAGTAGCTTGATTTTCATCTGTTGCAGACTCATTATTCCAACCCAGAGAGAATAAAAGCTGGTTTATGTAATCAAAGATTGAACTGAGTCTTGAGGGCCAGTCCTGCAAGACCTTCTTCTTGTGTGTTTAAATACAGTTTGCCTGTTCGCAAGGAAGAGGACAATACAGACCAGATAACGCAGCATTGGCTGCACAATTGATAGAAAAGTGGTGAGTATTCTGCTTGGGTTCAGTCCTTACCTGCAGGAATAACTACCTTGCCTGCAGGGAAACTACTTCTGAGGCCTCACTTACACTATCCTGGCATTTTTATTGCTTAGTGTTTTGTCACGATTTGCTAAATAGGCAAAGACATGCACAGAGATCTTCCAAACACGGAAATACCTCTACCTTGTGTCTGGAAGTTAGAGAAAGTAGGAAAACAATAATGCTGACTGGCATTCATGTTGTTCTTGAAGCAGGTGGGAATGGAAGGAGTAGCAAAAGCAGAAGTGAGATCTGGGGAAGGGAAAGACAAAAGTGAGACCTGATACTGATGGGAGAAAACAGAGCGGGCATTTGTGAGTACCCCTTCACATGCTCAAAAATTAACCTGCTCTGTAGGATGTAGTCAACAGTGTCAAACAGGAAGGATGCTTCCCACTTGAGCTTGAGCATTCCAAAATACAGTTTGTTTTGGTGAACTCCTTGCTCATAGTATACTCATTTTATGCGGGAGCTCTGGTACTGGTACTCTGATATGCATTTGTACTTGTAATCTTGAGATACATTTTCTTTCTCTGAAGTTGTCTTCAGCATTTCTTGGCTTTGCCCAAGAAGCAATTCACTGACAAATTATAACAGAAATGGAATACACCAAAACCAGACAGCCATAAGATGGGCACAGGCAGTATTTTCTTCTCTGAAAATCACAAAAGTGCAAACCAGAGCATGAACAACTGTAAGATATAATTCCATTTAAATTAAAAGACAACTAAATCAAATAAGGCTGCCAAGATCTTATTTTCCAAAGGGTTAACACTGAGGAAAAAATGGGAAAGAGTGACTGAAACTAATTAAATAGGCAAGCTCAAGAGTTTGCAGACTGAAAGAACATATAAAATGTGCAAAAGTTACCTGGAGCAGGCAATGAAAGCAGAGAGGAAAGAGTATATAGATGTATTCAGGCTTAATTGATCCAGTTTAACTGGATGAATTGATTTAAGATTGATCTTCAAAATCATCAGGTTGGCGTGCAGCAGCAGCTGCAAATACGAAGCAAATCTTGGGCATCATAAAGCAATTATTGAGAACAAGACAAAAAGAGTTATCTCACTGCTGCAGAATGTATGGTGAACCCCCATACATTGTATCAGGTGCTTCAACTGGTGAAGTCTTGCATCTCCTGAAGGGTGTAATGGAGTTAGGGAGAAGGTAACAACAGGCAGGTAAATGGTCAAGGGAAAGATGAAAAAGGCTGGGATTCTGGGTTTGGTGAGGAGAAGGCTGAAGGGGGGGTAACGAAGGAAGTCATGAAGGTGGTGGATAAGCTGAATACAGAGCCCATTCATCCATACCTGCAGTATGAGGGCTAGGGGACATTGAGTGAAACTAACAGGGTATCAGTATAAAAGAGATAAAACACAGTGAGAGTGAGTACATCTTTGCACTGGGGCAGTGCATTCATAGAACCTGCCACACAGGAGTTTGTGGATGCAGAGGTGTCAGCAGGGTCAGAGAGGGATTAGAAAAATTCATGGGTGACAAAGATTTCCATGAGTGGATCTAAAAGGTCAAGGCAAGGACCTGTCTTCTAATATCCCTGAAGAACAAATTTGGAAGAGGGGGAGCTGGGGGCAAGCTGCAGAAGGTGGCAGGCTCCAATGCTCACCCTGAGCAGCATCTCCACCCTCCACAGCTGGAGACACAACCTTGGGTGAGATGAACTGCAGCTCAGATCTATTTCTTTTACATTTGAAGATCAACTCAAAAGTCATAAAAACACTAGGTCTTAGAAATCAAAATATGGTGTTGGTTTGATCCAACTATAAAGAAGGTGTTAACTGCTAAAGTCAGTCTAAGTGAGAGGTAAAAATGCAACGGAAAATGAACTATTTGTGTTATTACTAGCAACAGAAACAACATAGAAGATAAAAATGCAGCAGCTGGGACTTAGGATTACTATATCAGCCACAACTGTGGTAGTGCACATCAAGCCCTGTATAAAGGCCAGTATTCCCAGAAAATTAAGTACTACCATGTGAAGCACTGTTGAGACCTACATTCAGCTATCTTCAACCTTAGTAAGAAAAAAAAAAAAAAGTAACTTAAATGGGTGTACCAGGGAATGAAGAGCCTAAATTAGGAGGTGAAACTAAAAAAAGTATGTGTTGCTCAGTTCAGCCAAAAAAAACCTGAGAGGAAAGATAATTTGTTCTCTATAAACATATTACTGCAGTAAATGTCAGAGGAGGAAGATGAGGTAATTAAGCTAAAGGAAAATGTTGTCACAAGAACTAATGACCAGAGACTAACCAGAAATAACCTCAGGCTGGACTTGCTAATCTTCAGAAGAGTTCAGTTCTGGAAGAGCTTTCTCTTTGGAGGAGGGGAAACTAGCAGTTTTAAACTGTTTCTTCAAAAGCCTGTGAAAGGATTAACGCAAGGAAGAGATCTGCAAAGGACCAGACTTGATGACTCAAGAGACCCCTTCCTTTGCCATGTCCCTTGCTCGCCATGTCCCTTAATTGTTGAGCACAGACATCAAATAGTAGTGGTGAGTCCTGTGGGATTTCTTGTGTCAGAGACCTTGAGGACAGGGAGGAGCAGCTGTCTATTATTTTGCATGGCCCCACCATCAGGTCAGCAGTACCTCATGATCAGCACTGTCAAAGGCAACCAACTAATCAAGCATGAGGCTTTGAATGGCTCTAGCTATTGCACCCTAAAATGTGGCTTATTAGCAGGAGAATGCAGCACGTGGTGTGGATGGGGGATGTCAAAGGCACTGGCCGTCACATTGTATGTCTTTTCTACACCCAAGGTCACAAGGATGATTACTGAAAACCTGTATTGTATTTTCCTCTGGCCATTTCACTGTTGTCCTTTCTAGTGTTTGGGGGGGTTCTTCACACAAAACCTGCTTTCTATTCACTGTTTCTGCTTCTCCTCTTTTTCTATTCTCTTTTGCCTGAACCACCCCCCTGTTTATCCCTGCTGCTTCAGCATCCAGAAGCAAGCAGAGATACACTAAAGTAATCTAACAACACATCCAGCTTTGGTCAAAACTTCCTAAGCCTACATGTTTACATCTCAAGAAGCAGAAGGAAAGAAACGTGGAGAATCTGCTGGGGAGGTTTTTTAACCTTGCACTGTTAAAAAAGAAAGCATAATCTATTGAATACTGGCTATATTTTTAAACATCACTGGTCTCTCCTGTGTTATCTGGAATATTGAATAATACCACCAGAGTTTCAAGCTTTTACCATCAAAGCTGATTATTAGTTATTTTTAACACCCTCAAGGCAGTAGTTCAAGATGGTGTCTCTCCCCTTTTTTCCCCCATCAGGTTTTCTTATTTCCAAGTCACTGAACACCAGTCCATGATTACTGCTTTTTAAATATACCCTAATGCAGAGCATTTTTTACAGATTTAAATAGTCAACTCAGCCCACACAATAGTGCTTTGAACACCAGAGTGCTAAGGAATAATGGAAGGCCACATATATATACCTAATTAAGCTAATTTTAGGAGTCTAAGTAATCTGTTTAATATTATAACCAAAGTCCTAGAAAGCCAAGTTTTCACTGCCAATGTGTCAGCCTCTCCGATATCCTTGTGACCTGTACTGTTGCAGTCCCAGCAGTGACATCTGTACAAATCTGCCTAGGGTGTCACTTGAAACAGAAGTTGTGCAGAAGATATTCCAGCTGATTATTAGTAGTTGCCCGGCATTCCTATCTGCTCCACTCCTCCCAGGCAGGAAATGAATGGCCTAAGGAATGATGTAATGAATCTATCACTGATGCAACCTGTCAAACCAAACAGAGGGCTGAAAGTTTGCATTTGGTGCCATGAATTCTATTCAGGGTGAGTGCATGTGGTCAGAAAAGAAATGAAGCAAATACTGATGTGTAAACTGTGAGTCTCTCCTACCCCTGATAAAAAATTGTATTAGCAAAGGTGTTGTTAGATGTATGGATCTAAAACAGGAAAAACCTTTTACAGTCAGCAAGTTAAGCAGTTACTGGAAAATTACCAACAGGGTAGAAAGCCTATTTCTTTTGCCTGACTTCATAGAGGAACAGATCTGTGAGCTTTCAGCTCTCTGTCAAGTTACAAAACCAAAGTTGTCATACCTTTAAGGATAAAGCAAATAACAGCCTTTTAAACTCTACTCAAGCCGTCAAGGTCTCAGCACCCTCAGCCACCCCACCTTTAAATCAACAGTAAAGGGTTCACTGACTTCCAGGGTAATAGGAATTTGCTCTTATTTGAATGTGACATTAACATGGATATACTGTTCTCAGGAGAACTGGCTGCTATGGGCCAGAGCTGGACATTGATTTCACACCAAATTCCTCATTGATCAGGCATGGCAGGAAGTCTGTTTATTGAATTGACAGTAGGATATATCTATACAGTATTTGTTTTCTTTTTAATATACAGCTTCAATGGCAAGCCATCCATGAATTTAATAAAAGAAGATAATAATCTATCCATTCTAGGAGCTATAGACTGAACCTGGGTGGTTATCAGACCTGCCCTCACTGCTATAAATCATGTCAAATAGGAGACTAATTTTAGCTTTATGAATGAAAAGAATTCTCCTGTTTTAAATATACAGAACCTCTGCTTTCTCTTCACTCACATTCAGTAAATCAGTAATCATATTCAGTTATAGTTTATCGATGTAAAACCATCAACAGAAGAGAATCAGACCTATTGTACTGTTAGAAACCAAGCATTTGAAGGCAACGAAGCAGGTCTAAAAAATGAATTAAAGTACTTGTAGTATCCGTTGCAAGGATCCTGACTTGTTCAGTATGCTCTCTCAGCTGGTGCTTCATATTTAGGATTGGAGGTTTTGTTAAGGTCATCTTACAATACAATAAAAGGAGATGCTTTGAATATGCTAATGGTTTCTATTGCAGGAGAGCTAACACTCATAATAGAGAAAAGGAGCTGGTTTAAAAGTCATTGACAACTATAAGGGAAACTGAATGGGCGGCACAGTTGTTAGCAGAGTGCTGTGTCTGCAGCTCAATCTGGGAATAGATCCTTAGCAATCATTTTCTGCTAGGCACTGGCTTTTAAATGACAGAAGTTAGACAAGAGAAATTGCATCCCTAATGCTTTTTGAGAAGAAAAGATATGTACTTCTAAGGCATAGGTTGAAAGTTACTTTCTAGATGCACAAGTGGCTCAAATTCAGCACTTATTCTTCATTCAGGGAGAATTAATTAAGTCAAGAAAGAGATTCTGGGTGTGGACTGGCACAAATAAGATCAAAACCTGGGCTGGCATGTGTAAAGAGTGTTGGCTAGCAGGAAACATTCCCATTTCATGGCACAAACAGGATGGTACAGCTGTTCTTACTAGCATAATGAAGCATTAGAGTTCCAGTACATTATATCACCCAACTCTTCTTTCTCTGTTACCAGCTCATGTGGAAAGAATCAAAGTTTTGCTTTCTACCTTACCTAGCTTAGCAAACATTATGTGGGCTTGTGTAAGAAACCTCTCAGATTCTACAGAATCACAGAATCATAGAATATCAGATGATTGGTGACAGAGCTGTGGAGCCTAAAGGATGCTTGCTCTTGTCCCAGGGCGTGGCACCCCAGCAACTCTGCAATAACAAAACTGGAAGCATGGAAACCTTGTTATGGTAATGAGTTCTACTGAGCTATCTCAAGTAACAGATTAATAAGGTAAAGGAAATAAAAATATCCTTCTAATTTCCTCTTAATCATGGCATTCTAGTAATCCTTCACAATTATTATAGTGACTTCAAATTAAATAATATGATAAAAAATAGAAATATTTGGGAAATAAATTAAAATTCACTCATAGATGCATCTATTCATCCGTGTTTAGCTGCTGAGAAAGAAAAAAAAAGAAAAAGACTGCTGTTGGTTACATGCAATTCATTCCCTCAGTCAGCAAAAAGCATAAAATATGGTAACAGCTCAAAAAGAAGTACTGGCAAGTGGACAGAAATTATGCAGGATAGCAGAAAACAGAAACTGGGACAAAATTACCAGTTTTAGCACTTTGTCCTTACCTGGTGTAACTCCATGAATAGCTGAGACTTTGGGAAAGGTGAGGTTGGGCTCTGGGGTATGCCCCTTGATTAATGAAACATTAGGAATCATAGAATCATAGGCTGGTTTGGATTGGAAGGACCTTAAAGATCATCTAGTTCCAAGCCCCCCACCATGGACAGGGACACCTCCCACTAGACCAAGCTACTCAAAGCCCCATCCAATCTGGTCTTGAGCACTTCTAGGGAGAGGGCAGCCACAACTTCCCTGAGCAACCTATTCCAGTGACGTTTTGTTAAGACACCTTTGGATAACATGCAATTAAAGGAACCAGTGGAGGCAGGCTCTGAAAGATCTGCCACTGAGTCAGCGGTGGGTGAGTAGAGCAGAGAACAGATCAGCAGCATCATGGGTGATGGAAGCACAATTCAGAGCCTCAAGGAGATCAAAGGACAGTGAGGTAAAATCTTCTCATTGAAAAAAAAAGACAGATAAAACCTTGGAAACTGAGAAAAAAAACCAAAGGCTTTGTTTTCATTGTACAGAACATAAAAACTGTTGTGCTGATGTAAATGCTTGTTCAAGACCGATGTGGCAGAAGCATCTCCTGTTACCAGTGCTTGTGAGACACAGCCAAAATACAGCAGTAAACCTGGCTCTTTCCTAAACTATGTACCAGCTTTCATCTGCAGAGCCCAAAGTATTTTGTTGTTTGTTGTTGGTTTATTTCTTTTTTTCACAAGACTCACAGCATTTGAGTCTGCAAGGGATCATCATAGGATTTGATTATCTAAACCAAAATAGCTAGTAATTGTCTAAGAAATAACTTATATGCAGATAAAGCAGAGATTTGCAAAAGATCTTCTAGCTTCCACTGAAAATCTTGGGAAATGGAAAATCAATCTGTTCAGGGACCATATTCCAATGTTTAATCATACTGATAGTTTAAAGAATTATATTTAATCTAAATTCATCTGACTTCAGTTTCCAGCAATTGATCCTTCTCAGGCTTTTCTCAGATTGGTTAAAGAGTTCTTTAGTGCCTTCCTTTTCTCCTTGTGAAGGCACTTATACACTGCAATGAAGTAATCTTTATCCTACTCTGATAAGATTTAGCTCTTGAAGATCTATTATTATAAGTAGAACGAAGATCTGTTATAAGTCAAGCTGACTGAAAACAAGACCTGTGTTTCGTTAGGTCTTTAGAACACAGGTGTTTTTCCTACTATGGAATAAAATGGAATTTATGTAACCCACAACTCTAAAAGCAAGATTTTTCCATTTACTCCCAAATTACAGGTGAACTGTTTGATAGCAATTAGATCTACCAGCAATAGCTACATCCCTCAAGAAATCCATTTATCACACATTCCCTTTGATGACTGTCATTGAAGATGAGCTATCTGTGCACTAAATTGACACACTTTTAGCTATGCAAAAAGCCATAACACTCCATTTTCTGAATAAAGACGTGATAATGCAGCAGTGGCAGATATTTAATAGTAATCCTCCTATCCATCTGGCCTCTTGCAAGATCTTAACTTTGCTGGTTGGTTCAAATCTTTCCATTAGTCCTCTCACTTTCTCCCTTTCTATTTTGTATCCTAATCTGTGTCGATTCTTCTTTACCTATGTTTTCTTATGGAATACTTAAAAATGGTTATACTCAGAGACAAGTTCTAAAGGAGCAAAGAAATAATGCTTAAGAGCAATAAAAAAATCTGGAATTTAGGTATGTATCTTCTATGAATATCAGTAGGAGTGTAAGGACATGACTGAAATAGTCTGTGTTTTCAGTTTTCTGTGGTTCTTTTCCCCCAAGAGTAAGAATTTGCTTGAAAAGTAACTAGCATTTAAAATTAACTAGGAGTGCAGAACATTAGATTGTTGCAGCAGCTCATGAATGTCTTATTATTTTTTAATATCAGTCTGTTCAAAGATTGATTTTTTTTTTAAATCCTAATAAGCTCACAAAATAATTTGAAAGAAGTCCCTCCAGTGTATTTACTGATTTTTCAGAATGCTCTAAAATTCCTTCCACTATTCAAAATAAAATAAAAATAATAAAAAAAACCAAGAACCCATAACAAAAACCCAACCAAACCACAAACAAAATCACAATAAAATCCCACAAAAAAACCCCAAAACCAAGATCAAAATCCAAAATTCTGTTCTGAACATGAAAATAGATCAAGAACCATTTTTTCCTCATATTTTTCAACAACTTGAAATTCTTAATCCTTTTTGTCAAATAGAACTACAAAAATATCAGGATGACTAAGTATCAAATGACTTCCTCATTGACTTTTAAACTACAGTCTAGAATGGGAAATAATACTACACAGTGGGAACTGATAAACATCAAAATATCCTTTTGAAGAAAGACATTTTTGCTGTTGATAATTGAGGTGATTTATTATGTAATCCCAACAAAAAACACACAATGCCTAAAAGCTTTTGTAATCACTTCACAAAATAATAATATTAATAAACTAACCGAAACATTTTTATTGCCATGACACTTAAGAGGGGAAAAAAAAAAGAAAACACCATGTGTATTAATGTTTTATATCTAGTGAAAAATTCAGGCAGATTTAGGCAGAAGAAAAGCTCTCAATATTAGATTCAGATCCATATGTAAATGTGTCAAGGGATTTCTTCTCTAAAAGTTGGTTCCAAACCATCAGTCTTAAAACTCAGACAAATACCCAAGGCATATAGGTAAAACCATTCCAAAATCTATCTCCCTCAGTACTCAGCCACAGACTCTAGCACTACTAGAAAGCACAGTGGCTGGTGACAGCAAAGATAAAGGCAGAAAATAAAGTTTAAAGGGAGAAGATACACAAGATCCTCAAAAGGCAGGGAACAGGAGATGAGAGGCTGCAAAAACACAGGACCAGGTCCATGAGGTGCTGAGAGTGAAACGTTATTTTCAGGAGTATGATGGAGAACGAGCTGAGAACAGCAGATTTTGCTGTTGGATATTTGGAATCTCCCTGCACTACAAACAAGGATAAATTTTTGTGAGTCATTAAAACCATGGGAACTACATGACTGAAACTTGAACACTACTTTTTACTACTAACTTTATTCCATTCACTAGTACCCAGTTATGATGAAAACAGGAGGGTGCGGTTCTGACTTCATGTTGTTGTTGACTTCAGTTGGTTCAGAGCCTAATCCAAAAGGTCAGATTTGTAGTAGTTCTTCAGAGCCTAAATAAAATGCATCCATATTTGGCACCTACAATATTCAACAGGAGTTTGGCACCTGGCTGCTTTTGTACATCATCCTTGGCATTTACCTGTATCTTTAAATTTCAAAATGTCATTTTAAAACCTGGCCAGATAAAAAAGGGGCGATTAAAGAATACCTCATGATGGATGTTCAGAGGAGTTAATAATCCTGGCACACATTTGTTACATACAGTTCTCCATACCCTGGGCCATGATATCTAAATACAATTATGTCTGCTGCTGCCTGACAAGGCTGCCTGACAACTGTCTTCAGTTCTGAAAACTCTCTCTCTCTTGAGTTGCCTGGACTTAGTTGTGCTTCTAGCAGTTTTTCAGCTCCTTTTTTAAAAAATATAACCTTTTGGAAATTATTTTGTATTACACAAGAAAAACCTCAAAGAAAAGGAAGAAGCCTCAAAGTCAAAGTGGGGCTGTGTCACAAAGGGCTATGAACTGTGTCTTATATTGATATCCAGAGAGCTCTGCTACTTCATTTTAAAAACTCTTCCCTAGCTCCAGTGACTGGTAGCTCTTGTACACTAGCAGAGTGGAATTCATTCCAGCAGGACTGATTAAAGAGTTGATAAAAAAAGAGAATCAGGGATCCCTTAAAATAAGAGTAATAGATGTTTCCCACTGTGTAGCTTTTTTTCCTTATAAAAAGCATCTATTTTACCAAATTAATTGCCAGATAATACCAACCAGTGACCACATTTCATAGTTTATGGTATATGAACTGAACCTGATTAATCCATAACCTCAGGAGAGCACCTTACTCATCTTCTCCTTCTTGTGTGTTGGTTCATTTTGATGATTGATACACCTCACTCCTCAAAATTTCTGTATTTTACAATGCTTTACATTTCCAAGTCCCTTCCTTCTCCCTAAGAAATTAGTAAATTAGTACATCAGACAGTTCTTGCAAGAACAGCTAACATACCTTTTAAATGTCACTGAGGATGGAGTTCAGGTTTTGCAGCATGAGACCTCTACGATTATAGCTGAACATATCAAAATCTCATGAAGTTTTCAGAGATGCTGACTGCAGAGAATGCAAGTAAGCAAGTAGCAGGGGACATAGATTGTGTTAAAAATCATGCCAAATAATGGAGATGCTTAAACTCTTCTGTAAAATTCTTATGTCTCAACAACTACAGTTTATGAACTTCTCTTGCTGTACAAGTTTCTTGTGTGAAAACAGGAACGGCCCTTTTCCAAGTGACCAACATGCACAACCAGTTCACAGTCTGCCGAGTCTGTTTCTCAGCAGAAGTGTCCTGGTCAGACTCCATTAATTTAACTGCTAATGAAGGCAGCAGTCAGTAGTTCAGCATGTGCTGAGGAGAAAAAAAGGAGGAAATAAATGGAAAGTGTTTGAAGAAGGAACTTGTTAAAGAGTGTATCTTTTTAGAGTGCCTCCTTTTAATTATCCTTACAGAAAGCAATCAGGTTTGGACTCATCTTTTGTACCCAACTTATATTAAGTCTTTCATTTTCCTCACTGACTTAAAGCAATGTTCTTTATTCTTCCCACTTCAAATGAAATATCCACATCATTTGTTAATGCAGGTTGTTGGTTGTCAAAGCTTGTAAGGGTCCTTCAGTTTTGGGCAACTCACAGAGCCTTAGGCTTCAATCCATGAGATGTAATAAGGCAAACTGTAATATATGAGCCATGAACAGACTCATATCTATGGAAAAAAGGTTTCACTTTCTAATGCTTATATAGCTCAGGGTAAATTCAACCAAAATCCTGTCTGACTCTGACAGCATGAAAGGAATTCTTATTCATTGGAAATTAGATGGTAGAAGAAAAAAAATTTCCTTATTTTATATAAATACAAGAATTTCCTCTAAAGTGGTTTTCATTTTTGTCCTGGGGGAAAGGAGGGAAAGGATTTGTAGGGAGATCTTATTCCATGTTCTGTTCTTTGTGTGTTTATGTTCCTTTTTTTTTTTTCCTGTAATTTAGGGAGAGGGAAAATTGTTCTATAACACTTCAACAAACTTCAGCACCCTGATCTCAAAAGAGGTGTTCATAGTTTACCATTCCTTCTTCTACTTTCATGTTACAAATCTAAGGAAAGAGATTTCATGAACATTGAATATCCCACACATGCCAACACACAATTCAGCCCTAAAAAAATTTCTATGTCATTGTTTTTGTGTTCTATTTTACCTGTTATTCAAAGAGAGACAAAGTTCATGCTTGTCATCAGTGTCAATGTATAAATATAACTCCATTATCTTATTATACATTTTAATGAAAAATATTGATATTTTAATGTCCATGCTGTTAAATCTTCCTACTATTCCTTATTTCTCGTATCAGATATTACATCCTGACCGTTAGAGGTCCCAAGCCTTCTTGAAGCCATGCCTGATTGTTCAACAAGAAAAGGGATTTTCCTGAAAACTGGTTCTTCCCAGATATCTTGGCAATATGGTGCCCCCCATATTGCATCCAGCATGGATGCAAGACCCACAGTTTTCTTTGCAGTACGGCATATATACTCAGACATGGCTTTCTGAAATCCCTGGGTCAGGAGGGTGACTGTACTAGGCAGAGCAGTCAGCCTCCCAAGATTTTGCTGGATCCAGGCCATTTTCTTACACATCTCAATACTCAGCAGCTCATGGCCAGCAGCTGCCTCCACTGCCTTGCCATGACAGCACCAAACTGAGCCAGCAGAGATACACTGTTGACTTTACTCCAAACTCCATACTTTGCTCTAAGTAAGACCATCTTCTTGCCAGCAAACTGAGCTTAGGGTCAAGAATGGATAATCACGTCTGTGCTCTCACAAATGCTCCTTGGTAGTTAGGCACACACAAACCTGTGAAATACTGTGAATATTCCCCAAAATCAAGTGTTACAGCAGTGAGAGAGTGGGCTACACCCTGCTGAGTGCATTCACATGAATAATCCCAGGGCTTTCCATCAGACTGTTTGTGTCAATAAGGCAAACAAGTTCAGGCCTGTCCTGAATATTGTTCATTACAGATTGCAACAGAGCAGATGTAATTATGTAAGGGAGAGAAAGGCAGCAGGAGCAATTCCTAAAGGCAGGACATCATTAAGATTTCACAACAAGCACGTTTTCCCAAGGGATCCTGAGGAAACGAGAGCTATGGATTTCCTGAGGCCAGACTCTGTGTTTGGCTTTATACATCCAAGTGCATTCTTAATTGCAGCATTCACTTGAAAGACATAAAGTTCCTCGGGAAGTGAACAGGATTTGAAACAAGTCCTAAAAAAATGTCCACTCTCTCATCTCACACAACATAGAACATGTGCTGGAAAAGAAAATCCCAGAATGGTCAGCTTTGGAGATTTACCACATGCAATTTTTGCTGACTAATAGACAAATAAATGTGTGTGTTGCAAGGGGAAGCAGTTGATGCATGTTTTCAAGATCAGGGCATTGTCAACGAGGAGAACCAAGTCTGCAGGACAAAAGGAATGAAAGGAGAGTGAAAGCAGACAAAACTGGCTGGTGAGCTTAACACATCCAACAGTAACCAAAGAGGTACTGACTATGCTCCAATTCAGATCCCTAATAGGATCAATAATCAACAAAATACTTTGCTTTGCCTTAACATCACAGCAAAGTTTTTATTACAGGCTGGAAATGGTCCTCAAAGCTAGCTAGTCACACCTTTGAGTGAGGAAAGCCAACATATACACTCAGTCCAGATTTGTTTGGGGTTTTTTAATCTAGTTAAAACTTTATTAGGCATCAAGAAAAGTCCGACACCAACTAGCTTTAATTAAAGGGGAATGCTTCATGAGTTACTCCTCGAAGCAGGAAATTTCCTGCTGGAAAAAAACAACAACAACAAAAACCTTGAGAGAATTGTCCTAGTACGTGTCTGTGTTGGGATAACTAAAATTGCTCATGCATCACACATGTTCAACAAAGTAACACCATCACACTGCCATCTGAGCTGCTTTGCAACAGAGAAAACCAATACTTTAGTTGTGTATGAAGCTGTGCTATATAGTTTTAGAAACACATGCACACATGTACCACACGTAAGTAAGACAAATAAGAAGGTCCTGGGAACTAGAGCCAAATTCTGGGCAGATAAAGAGAGAGAGCATCTCTATTGGCTTTAACGCAGCTGAACCCCTGTGTGTGAATCTTGCTTAGCTCTGTTAGGTGGCAGTACAATTTCTGAATTGCTCCACTTCAAATTTTAATCAAATCCACTCCTTTGTGGACTATAATACACTGCTTCATAATAATGAAGCTTAATGAACAGAATTAAAAGTTGATTAATTGTAAGCACAGTTAAACACAGAAATGCTTGGCTTCTTTGCCATAAAATCTGTCTGCTGCTAAAAGCTTGTCATTTGCTGTCCTCTCTGTCTTTGGATCTTTAAGCAGCTTTTCAACTCTTGCCTGCAACTTAAATCCACTTTCTTTTTTTGTCCTCCTTGGTCATTCATCTTCTTGTGACACTTTCTTTTATCTGAAGTCAGAAAGGCACATCAAGCTTAGAAAACCTGTAATACATATCTGACACTGCCACAAACTTTTTATATATTTCAACAGAACTAACTGTGTTGTGACACAGAATGTTATTATCCTGTATCTTTGCAGAGATTCACGCAGAGTCACTCTATTCACTAGCTCATTAGCTGATCTTGTAAGAGTTTGGTGCTGCCTTATGAGTGATGAGATCTCAATTCAATCCTCAGCATATTTCTAAACTCTAAACTTGAGAAAAAGTAAAGAATGTTTTCTACATGAGAGGGAGCAAGGAGACAGATAGCCAAGGGAGGTAAAATATTGAAAAGAGAGGATACAGATTAATTTTGCTGGGGGAAAAAATGTTGAAAAAAATCAGGTTGGCAGTATTATGTAGCTTTATGTACATATGGTTTTGTCTGATTTTTGTCTTTCTTGAGTGGCCTTACCTGCATCATAGAATCACAAAGTGGTTTGGGTTGGAAGGGACCTTAAACATTGTCTAGTCCCAACCCCCCTGTCATTGGCAGGGACACCTTCCACTAGACCAGGTTACTCAAAGCCCCATCCAGCCTGGCCTTGAACACTTCCAGGGATGGGGCATCCCCAACTTCCCTTGCAACCTGTTCCAGCGTCTCACCACCCTCACACTAAAGAATTTCTTCCTAATACCTAACCTAAATCTACCCTCTTTCAGTTTGAAACCATTACCCCTTTTTCTATCACTACAAGCTCTTGTAAAAAGTCCCTTCCCAGCTTTTCTGTAAGGTCCCCTTCAGGTACTAGAAGGCTACCATAAGGTCTCCTTGGAATCTTCTTTCCTCCAGGCTGAACAACCCCAATTTTCTCAACCTGTCTCCATAGCAGAGGTGCTCCAGTCCTCTGATCATCTTTATGGCCCACCTCTGGACTCAGTCCAGGAGCTTCATGTCCTTCCTGTGTTGGGGGCTCCAGAACTGGACACAGTACTCCAGGTGGGGTCTCACGAGAGCAGAATGGAGGGGGGGAATCACCTCCCCTTACTTTCTGATCACAATTACTTTGATGCAGCCCAGGATAAGCTTGGTTTTCTGGGCTGCAAGCATACATCATGTTCCTCTTGTATTCTTATAAACATCCATGTCGTCGAGGTTTCCACAGACGTGTTTTGAGCAGACATGTCCTTCAAAAACAGCAGCTGTGAGACATCTGTGTGTACTTACATGCCTACAGGGAGAAGAGTTACTCAGTTAGACAAATGCTAACTGAGCACTCTTAAGCCCTTTGGAAATCCACATCTGGGATATACTACCTGTTGAACACTAACTAAATTGACAAATTTTAGGTCATATTTTAAGATCCTAAGTCACCTGGCCAATCAGGAAAAAGGCTATTTTTCTTTAATACAAAGAAATGAGCAACTAAATGCTCTACTGCTTTTTTTCTCCCAGGAAGGAAACATAATTTTTCAAATAATTTCAGTCTCCAGACATCTAAATGACAAGTATTAGTTCTAAGTAATCTATCTTAATTGTCTTCTTACTAGGTCTTCAAACATATGCCAAGATTCAAAAAACCCGAAAAGGTTAATCAGATCATTGAAATATTTTAAAAGCTTAAAATTTTATATTAAAAATAAAGATTCCTTAGATACTACGTATCTCATTTACATGTTTCTCAAAGTTCTAGAAAATTGGTTGATGATACAAAATCTCATAAAATTATAAATGCCTTGTGTCAAGTGAAAACTAACAATTATTAGCTTAACAGCACCTTGCTTATGTATATTTTATAATATATTATGTATTGGGAGTGTGTTTTACTCAGGTCACAGAATTAAACCAGTAGGAGTTCTAATTTTAATTAATATACAGCTTCATTGGGAAATATTGATAGGTTTAAGTATGATTCCTTGTAATATGCTGGTTTATAAATCTACAGTTTGGTCAATGGAGAAAATGAGCTGCATAGACTAAAATTATACAGTATTATTGAAACAGCTTTAAAAGAAGTTTTGAAGAAAGCACAACACAACGATTACTTTCATAAATCCAGACCCCAGTTCATGTGGTGCATGAAATTGCTGTGATTTTCCTTACTGTGCACTGCATCTTTAGAAGTCCAGGAGGTGCCTGCCATTTTTCAAGACAGACTCAATGAAACGTGTTGTGCTGTCTACTGCAAATTTGCCTTTGTTTTTGTTTTGTTGGTTTTATCTCTGATACACATCATGCATCTCTCATCTCCAAGGACAAGCAGACCACACTGGTATCAAAGCTCAGCTACCCAACAAGTATAATGCAGCTCCTATATTAGGGCCACCATATGGGTTTTTGGAGAACCTGAATCCCTCTGGGATGAATCCGTGAAGGCTGATACTTCTCATTGATCCTCAACCACCACAGAGGAACCCAGCTTTGGAGTAGACCCCAGCCAAGGCACTGGTGTGTCTTTCCTAAAACCTCTATCCAAACTTCCTCTTTCCCTTCCCTCTCTAATCTCTGTAATACATATTTTGCTCCATGAGCCTTCAGAGGATTTAAGTAAGGAGTTCTGAAGGCTGGTTATCTCTGAAGGTTTGTACTTTGCCATGACAGAGCTGAAACCCTTTCTTTCCATCTCAGGGATCACATTTCTTTCAGAGTTCAGATACAGGGTATTAGTACAAAACCACTTCTTGGCATTGAATACCAAAAGGGCTTAAAAACCAGACTCCTAAGGTGAGACAGCAACAGAAGTAGCCATTACCCTGTAAAACACTTTTAATCTTCTAACTATTGGGAGACAATATAGGGATACCAATGAGCTCTTGTTGGCCTCAGAGTGCCAGGTGACTTCACCAAGTCAAATTTGCTCCAGCAGAATGTCCTGCTTAACAGTAGACACAGCCTGGCTGAGTATTTCCTGGTAGCTCCTTACGCTTGTGAGTGCCATCGTTATTTGGTAAAAATAAAATGAACCCATGTTAAGTGCACAAGTAAAATGACAAGCATCTTACTGTTCTCTAAAAAACCCTTCCTGATTGCATGTCACTCAAAATTCTGATTTAAAAAGGGCATTGAGAATCTCAGCGGGGAGTGCAAAAGGATAAACCAACTTATCATCAGCTAAATTTTGCACAGACTACAGGGCTGGGTAGCCTTCATTTCAGAGCAAACTGCTAAAGACAGCCACCACCCAGATGTTAGCATATGGTCTCACGTTGCATCATTTACAGTAAAGCATTGCACAATTGTTTTTTTAAGAAAAACCACCTCTCATGCAAATAGAAGTGTTCTATGTAAAATACGAAGGGTAGCATTGACACAGAACAGTAAGGACAGCTTCATTTATAACCTTGGAGATGGGAAAATAACAATACAGATGGGAAACTGAGAAGTGTGGCCAGTACTGAGAGGTTAAAATCAGGAAGACATGGTGAGTTTTGTCTTGGCAAGACTGAAAATACCTTATTAGAGCTTAAGCTTAGAAGCTAAAGCAGAGTGGAGTACCAGGTAGGGACAAAACAGACTAAAGTAGGACATGATTATGCAAACAATCAGTATGAATGGATTATCTGCAATTTTTACTTGCAGATGGTTTTCATCAATTATCTACAGAGACAGACAAGCAAGACTTTCATATGGAGTAAGCCAACAAGGGAAGATTCATCGGCAAATATGAGCTGGGACCAAAAATAAAAATAAGCCTGTTACTGAAGAAGTGCTCATGATGACTGAGGTGTAGAATAAGAAAAATAAATACTGAACGCCTACATGGGGTTTTGAAGGTGAGAAGGAATTCAGGTGCTGTCTTAAATGTTCAGAACCTGCAATAAGGCTTAAGTGTTTTACTAGTCAAGGGTAGAATAAGGCTCTCCAGGTTGACATTAATTGTTTAGAGTATCCTGGAGTAAGTGTTTCTGCATATTCACTTGATCTCAGCCTCTTTCTATGCTTTATGTCATGACACTGACACCCCAATTTTAGTTGGTGTTCACTGTAATTTTCTAGTAGTGAGCTAATGACACTGCTATAAAACAACGAGCAGCTGGCAGCACAGTACAAGTAAGTATTGTTCAACATGAATTATGAATGGCACAGACGCACTAAAGAAAACTTTTCAAAATACATGTGGTAATGCATCTCAACTTTTCTCCTTTTCCCAAGGTCTGACTCATCTCTGAACACTGCCTAAGTAAGGGAAGGGGCCAGCAAAAGGGCTCTAGTTTTCTTCAGATGCTTCACCACGGGTTGTGTTCATGCCACTCAAGAAGTTCACTGAAGCACTATTTTGACAATACATCCCACCAGAAGACTGATATTTCTGGTTTTAATTAGCCTGCACTCGTGGCTGGGTAGAAGTGGTACAAGAGATCTCGACCTGAAACTGTGGAGTCCCAAGAAGAGCCACAAAGATGATCATAGGACGGGGAAACCTGCTGTATAAGGAAAGACTGAAACAACAGGGTTTGTTCAGTCTTGAGAAAAAAAGGTTTAGGGGAGACCTCATCACCATGTTCTATTATTTAAAGAAGAGAGACTTAATTTTTACGAGGAGTCACATGTAATGAATACAAGTTACTCCTAGGAAGATTCTGGTCGGACACAAAAGGAAAGTGTTTCACAGTTAGAGCTGTCAGACATTGGAATATTCTCCCAGGGAAGTGCTGGATTCCCCAACACTGGATACATTTAAGACTCAGCTGGACAGGGTGCTGGGTGATCTAGTCTAGGCTGTCCTTTGGCTATGAAAGGTTGAAAGATCCCTGCAGTCCCTTCCAACCTGATATTCTACAATTCTATGATTCTGCAGTAATAAGTAAGGGGACCATTCAGGGTTGTCCTGCACATACTGGCCTAGCAGGGAAGCACTGGCAGAATTTGAAGCACTGGTCTTGGGGAAGGATGAAAAGAGAAATCTAAATCCACCAGCACCATGGAACCAGCATGGGAGTTGACAGGAATTTTGCAGTATAGTCTCATTCCATCTCTGAGATTGTGGTTTCAGCAGAGGTTTGGTTTGTAACTTGAGATCCACTGGGATGCACTAAGCTTAACATTCAGCTTTGCAAATGGTGGTGCAGAGAGGGGGAGACGCCTGTTTGTTTTTGTGCTGGCAACTGCCATAAGGAGGAGTCAAGAGATCCTTGCCTATATAAATTCTTGAAATGAGGATTAATTTAATTTCAGTAGCCAGCAGTGATATTTGGGGAAAATTAATTATATAGAACTGCATCTACCTATTTGTAGCGTGCTGAAAGGCCAAGGCACCTGGTCATTTCTTTGAAAGGTCTTAGATTTTCATTTGGTAAATAAATGCATAAATAAAGAAAGAACATAAGAAACGTATGGGTGATTTTTCCTGGACAGTGAGCTTTTCAAAAGGCATAGAGCTGTATGTTTCTTTAAATAAGATTCTGTTTTAGAAAGATGGTGAGAATTCAGTGGAGAAGCACTGTATTGATAGAGTCAGAATACAGCCTCATTTAAGCCTTTAAAAAATGGAGCCTTTAAGTGATACACTGAGGCTTTCAGCCTGCAAGGACTTCATGTGTATACTTGCCTTTATGCATTGCAGTTAGTCCCACTGATATAAGTGTGATTACTTTCATGGATGAAGTTGTATTCCATGTATCTCAATAGGTCCTAGCCTGCACATGTGCAAAAACACTGCATCACAAAATCATTTATATATTCAAGTGGTAAAGTGATTCCCTGTTCACACAGTTAGACAGCCAACTCACATAAGCGAGAACTTGATTCAAGAAAAGCTTAGTGCGAATGGGGTCTTTTGCCAGTGCACATCTTCAAAAAAATTAACTTATTTATAACTGAAGACAAAATCAGAATTGCTGTTTGGTTTGGTAGCACATAAATGGTTTCCTAGAAGAAAAGAGGGTGGGTTGTTTACAGATAGCCAGGTATAAAATGACTTCCTGTGACAGTTCTTTCCAACAGACACCCAGCATGGAGCTGCAGAGGAGGGATGCTACCTTCATCTGTAGATGCAGGAGCTTCCTGAAGGCAGAACAAAGTATTAGTGCTCTCCATTCCACAAGAAGCATGAGTATGAGCTCACAAACCTACATAAAACAAAGCAGAGCTGGATTACCACATAGAACCAGACTCCTACTAACTCTAAGCATGGTTTTTGTTATTATTATTGGACCACTGGGGTACCCAGAAGTCACGGAATTTCAATACCCACACATCCTCATTGAATATTAATGCCAGAACTATAACAATAGTGGCTAATAATGCAGCTTTTCCCTGCCATGTGAATTACACATCAATATTAATGAAGCCTTTGTTAAGATTCAGTGTTCTTTCCTTTCTGTCTCTCTGCCAGGATTTTGGACTGGTTTATGCCAACAACACAGACTTAGATGTCAACCCTGAGTAGGTCCTAGACATTTCAGAAAGCACTTGCTTTTGCAACTGTACATTTAAATTAAGAAGCATGCCATATCAAGGTTGCATTAAATTGATAGTTCTTTCCTTCTATACAGGACAAATGTGGCTTTATCCACCTGCATATCCTAAAAATAAAGCTATCTTTTATTTCAAAATTTTATTACAACAGCCTTTGTATCCAAAATCTAGTACAATCATGCACAAATATATATAGTTCTTCTTCTTCCCAGAATCAGATGTATGAAGAAAAGAAAATGGTTCTGTGATGAGAAATAGAGACAAGTATTTTCCAGATCTGTAAGAAGCCTTGAATTCTGCTGTTCTAAACAGGAAATTGTTCCAATGCTTTGAACCTTCATATGAAATTTAAATGTAATTGCCAGAAGCATCACCTTATTAATAAAAGTAGAAAAGCATCATTACTAATTATCGTGAGCTTCATTTGCATTTTCTAAACATTTACATTATCTAATCTAACTATGTAACAGATGCTTGCATGATTTCCAACTCAGCTCTTTTCCAAAACGAATACGCGACATCAGTAAATAATAAGTGTTGCTTTGGATTACTACTGTCAGATGTAGTGTCTTACTCAAAAAGGAATTTCATCAGCCACAGTAGAAATACACTTTTTAATGAATACCCAACCACTTCATTTCGTCACAACTGATCAACATTGTTGAATGCTGCATCAACTGATCCCGTTTCAACAGTAGATCCTGCAAGATATCTGCAACAAATTACCTCTTTGAAAGAAAGATTAAATTGATTTGCACTAATCTAATTTAGAGGGGACAGAATAAAATTTTACTGGGATTTAATCTCATCTGAATACAAACAGTACAAAAGTGCTGCTGCTAAGTAGCTGATGTAATGCTCCAGCACACTGGGGGGCTGATGTACCAACCCTGCTCCCATCAAGGAGGGCATTCTGCAATTCCCCGTGGAGCCTCCCGGATTAAGACTTGAAATTGCATGTTTAGCATAGAATATCTGGCACTTAATATCACAAGATTGAAAATAAATATAAATAAAGGGAAAAAAAAAGAAAAAGCAGGCTATTCTTTCCAACAGTTCATAGAATCATAGAATGCCAGGTTGGAAGGGACCTCAGGGATCATCTTATCCAACCTTTCTAGGTGTTAATATAGTTTATGTGACATGGCTCAGTAACCTATCAAGCTGAGACTTAAAACTGTCCAATGTGGGGGAATCTACCACTTCCCTTGGGAGACTATTCCACTGTTTGACTGTCCTCATGGTGAAACATTTACCTCTTGTGTCCAATCGGAATCTCCTCATGACCAACTTGTGTCCATTACCCCTTGTCTTTTCCATGTGACTCCTTGGAAATAGGGAACCTCCATCTTCTTTGTATCCACTCTTTAAGTGCTGGAGCAGCCTTCTGTTCTCAAGGCTGAACAAACCCAGTTTTCTCAGTCTCTCCTCAAATGGCAGGTCCTCCAGTCCTCTGATCATCCTTGTGGCCCTTCTCTGGATCCTCTCCAGCCTGTCCGCATCCTTTTGGTATAGTGGGGAAAAAAACTGAATGCAATACCCTCGTCATGAAATGGAAATGACCAACTTCTAAATAAATTCACTATGCACAGCATCAGCCCCCTGGTGAAATAACACCTGGAAAGGAATCAATGTTTCACTTCTCACAGCAGCAAAGGAGCAATAAGGAGTTTTTTCCTTCAAAACAAGCACTCAGTGTAGGGTCAGGCAGCTGACTTCCAGCAAAACCATGCCTGTGCCATCAAGTCCACTGCAGCAGAGAATGGACATGATTTTACATTACAGGACAGGACACTCTAAAAGCCTGCATACAGAGTACCTGGACTTTGAGTCAACACACTTAATTTGTAAATATTTATTTGCTGATTCACTCTGTAGATTCAGCCCTAATTCATCTTCCTCGACCTGTAAAATGGTGATAATGATCCACGCTCCATGGGAAGCTAAGGTTGAACTCACTAATATTTGCAGAACACTCTCAGGTGCTGCAATTCAGGAAGTAATACGAATGTAAAATGTCACTCTACTATGGCAATTATCTTTAAATTCCTCAGCATCACCTAGAAATATATTTTTTCTAAGAAGAAATACAAGAATTTTATCTTTATTGTATACTACAGAAATAACTGTGAATTAATGTAGGCAGTGATTTTAAATTAAAATAATTGTAACTTAAACTTGGAGAACGTTAATCTTGCAATATATTCTGATCATCTGGGACAGGAAACAAAAGTAAATGGGTGAAAAGACAAATAGGTACAGAGATGCACAGATGAATCAAACTAGGGAAGTAGAAAGGATCTTTGAATCATAACCTTACAAAACTGCTTTGTTTGTGATTGATTTTCTGGTTACTCACAGTTCTGTTACCTTCACAAAATATGCCAAGAACACAAAATTAGGAAGATAGTTAACATTTGCAAGTCTAGGAAGCAAGTGTGTGAAACCATTATCCTCTAAAATCCTCTTTGGTCTCTGAGCATCCTATTCCTTTACTCTGTTGCAAGTAAATGTCTCAAATATCGAAAGGGCATTTTCATGTTTGGTTTCCTTTGTCTGCTAAATTAATGTAAAGTTTCCTGGATTATTTGAAATTTTGTGCCATGTTTCACATAAAATTCCTGGAATGAAGCAAAATGGTAGGTTGGAAGAGTGGAAATAAAAGCCATAATCTGAAGCTTGTATTTTACTTCAACCTGATTCCAGTAGCTGTCTGGAAGCATGTACCCAGCAGGCTGATCTCCTGCTTTATGCTGTAGTCACATATTTAAAACATGCCACTGGAGAGAAAAGGATTCATGGATTAAGATATTTACCTTATTTTCATTTTCTATTTTCATGGCCTCAAACAGAAAATAGAATTTCATGATAGACAAAGCCCAACCTGGGCTAAAACAATTCCTGCTTATTATTATTTACAGCAGAGGTAAAGCAGGATTTCAAAGGCTAGAAGGTGCCCTCAATTTGCATCCTGCTTCATTTGTCAGTGAATCTGTTTGCTGTTGGTAAGGCATTTGCCATTCTGTACTATTAGTCATTCGGTTCAAGCAAGACTTGTAATTAACACTTGTGATAATTAGGCGTTGGTTTGGTTTGGAATCAACCTCTGTGTTTTAATTAAATCTCAGGAATTGACAAAAACTGATATAGGGTTTTGTTTAGCCAAATGATTAAGTAGTATTTTATATCATCTTTTTGTAGAAGCCCTGCTGTTTTCTACTCTGAGCAAGTAGGAATGTTTCATTGTGGATTTAAATGAACAATTCCCAAATAATTACTGTTTCTCTACTTAACATTAATAAGAAATTCATTCTAAAAACAAATCACTAACCTCACACAGACCACTTCTCTCAACTAACGTATTATCTTATGACAACACTAGGTCAGCCAACAGTACCATATATTACACGTGACTTATTCTTTATTGGAAGACGGGGGGAAAAATATCCTAATACACTTGCACTGAGCTCAACCCATCCCATTAAACCTGTTACACGAACATTTTGTCCACCAGCAAACAGACAAGCCAACCTGCCATGACAGATTCCGATTGCAAGAAAAATATATCTCAAACAAATGAAACCCTTGTGTACCTAATGGTGCAATGCAATAATTACAAAGACAATTGGACCATCTGTGCATCAAATTTACGACCTTATCACGTAGAGTCAGACCTTCCTAAAGTAGCTTGTCACAGGAGCAGAACTGAAAAGGAAAGAGCTGAATGAGTGTGTGCCTACATCTTTTAAGGGGCTTCCAAAAAAATGATGACCCTGTTTTGCTGATCAGTTTTCAGAAGGTGAAAATTCCAGGTCAAAATTAAAATTAATTTCAGATTCTGCTAATTAAGCCATTTATTATTTTATTTTTTTTGTCTGGCAAGTGCTGGGTGGTGGAAGATGAATGGCTGGGAGGAAGGGCTGTCCTTGGGAGATTCTTTAAGAATATCTTTCAAGTCAGCACTGGGCTCCAAGCGTTGCCTCTCCCGTAAGTGGGGGTGTTAAGGGGTCATTATCATCATAGATGAGGTTTGAATAAGGCAGAGAAATAGTTGATTTGGTCATGAAGGTGTTGTGATTGAGGAGGTTGGAGGAGCTGAGTTGAGGAAAAGCCGAGACTCCCCCTGATGACTGAGTAAGCAAGAGAGGAGCTGGTTACAGGTGGCTCACATAAGGAATGAGAAAAAAGGGGAGTAAGGGGTGGCTTGAATGAAACAATAGCAAGCTGCAGTGTATTGTTTAGGAGCCAGTCTGGGGCTTCTTTCTCAAAAAAAAAGTATTATCGGGAGCTGCATTGTCAGCAGGCAGAATTTAAACAGAATCATCAAGTATAATACTTGATTTAAACTTCAGAGAAGCCAGAATGTTCACTATTTTAAAACAAGAACATTACAAAGGAATGTAATGAAAAAAAGTGAAATATGGCAAGGTCCTTTCCTAGAGCCACATTTTTCCCAAGTAGCAGCTAGTTCAGAAATCTGTATATTCTGAAATCAGCCAGTGTCTCACAGAAGAAAGCCAGAGCAGTAGAGACAGACAGCTTATAGAGCAAGTTCACTCCTGGATTCATTAGTCTTTTTAATGACTTTGTGGCAAAGAAATGAAACCCACATAGAAAGCTGAGGAAAATATTTTGGTGTTTCAGACTATTCTACAATACCAAGAAGAAGTCCATATACTTCCCTCCCCCTTAAAAAAGAGACTAAATGGTGTTTTTTCATACACACTCAACTGTCTTTTGTCAGATATTTTAACTCAGAAATTATAAATATGCCAGTGGTTTAAAGGACACACAAGGGACAGCAGAACAATGACTCAACAGGCTAATCTGTGCACAGAGAAATGAATAAAGACCATTTAAATTCATTGGAAAAAGATAAAGCAAGTAAAGAATTGTTCCAGCCTCCAGTGGAAATAGTTTACAGATGCATAATGAGCTTGCAAATTAGAGTGAAGTCACTTATTGGAAAAATTCATCTGAGTTTGATATAAACTCCTTTTACTTCTCTCAATACAGTTATCAATGAAAAGGAGCTTTGAAAGAGAAGGAAAAATGAAGAGGCTGTGACAAAACTAGGGACAGAGGAAAAAAGTTAAAACTGAAAATGAAATGAAAGTAGGGAAAATACAGCAAAGTCAAAATACTGAGAAAATGTAAAGAAAAACAGCTATAATAAATTGAGGAAAGAATGAGAGAACAGAACTCAGAATCAGAGATAAAGCACTAAGGAGGAAGAAAAAAAGAGGAAAATCTGATTTGCAAACTATAGGAGATACAGAGTGCAAAGTACTGTATTAAGGTTGTTGACACTCATTGAATTCAACATCAAAAATCTTGAAATCCTGGGGGAAAAAAACCCAAACAAAAAGCCCAAAAACGCCAGCAAGCTTTAAAAAGGAACAGAAGTCAAGTTACAAGCAGCATGCCCTGAAAAAAAATAATCTTTCTCCAGCATGCAAGTCCTGAGCTAAGGGAAATGAGAACATTCTTCATGTTGTTTTTCATTGGCAAACTGAGGCATTAGACAGCAAGGAGACTTGCCAGTGTCTTGCTGGAGTAAGAAAAATTGGACTTTTTGCTAACAAGTCCCAGTCCAGCTGCCGCCAGCATGCCTTGGGCTGGGACTTGCCAAGAGGATATCATTCTTATACAAACTCTTATCAGAAAGGGAGAGGGACAACCACCAGCTACTCTATATGAAAATGAGCCCACCCAAAGGTGGAAATGACTTAATGCTTTCTAGCTTCAGGCTGGTCATGAGCTAAGCCTTAGTCCCACTCAAGAAGAAAAACGAAGTAAAGAAAAATACCAATACTGTGTTATTAAAAATAATACAAGTCTTCTTTCTCACTTGTTCTTTCCAGCAAGGAAACTGAAGTCTGAGCATTTAACTTTGGGCACAAGTATTTCTCAATTATCTTTTTTCCATTCAAGGGTTCCATGCTGGGGACAGATGGGTTTCTCCAACTGTTCCTTACTGTCATAGAGCTAGTTTGGATTTCTGAGCTTCCTCCCCCACCCCCAATTTAGACAGCCATAGTCTTCTTCATGGATGAGGTCATTTTAAAATATATTTTTTATCCCCAAAGGACAATCCTGTTTTATTATGTATGAGAAAATGAAGGAGCCTTCAAAAACTGCAAGAAGCTGACAAGAGTCGGTGGATGAAATCCCACATAGATAGTAAACCTGCCACTGGGTGCATCAGAAGTGGGATTTCAACTAAGGTTAATCATGCTTTACCTTTTTTACTTCCCATTTTACCCTTCTTGCTTTCTGTTTGATCCCTGGATGTCCAGTTCAGCTAAACCTCAAATGAAACCATTGTTCTAAAGCTGCATTGAGATACGTACACAAAGAAACAAAGAAAAAGACCTATACAATGAAGAAATAAAGTGATTGTGATCTTAATACCAGAGCATGGGACAGAGTGCCACACAGGCCACATGTGCCAGCATTTGGGTCTTGACAAACAGAGGTGTGTGAAGATGGATGGTGGTCAAAATGCTGTCCCTGCATTTAACATTTTCAGCTTCAGCACAAACCAAAATATATTGGAGCTTGGAAATTAGTCTTAGAATGAAAGTTGCAAAATCTAGCCATTTTATCTTGCAATAGTCATTTTATGTTGCAATATTTTGGGGGTGTTCTCACACTCTTACCTGTGTTTCAGTCAGAATGCTAAATGCTTTAAATAACTTTTTCACACCCCCAGTAAGAAAGAAACTTTTGGAAACATAAGCTAACCACGGCATGCATTTCAAAGCAAAAACACCCTTGGAATGACTGAGGTTTTATTAGCTCTTTTGTTTCAAGCCAGCTGCAAGATTCTTTGTGGCTTTAATACTAAATAATACTATGGAGGAATAAAAGCCCTTTCACTTCTTAGAGGTTCCAGGCCATAGCTTGTCACTGCACAGGCTGCTTCTTTGCCTTTAGGGACCACTGGGAAATGACACTGTTGGTATAAGGGATGAGTAGAACCTCAGCTCCAGTCCTCAGCAGTGCCATAGCATTGGCTGGAAGGAGAGAAAGGAACTGAGCTGATACTCCTTTTGCTCTGGGTTTGGGCACAACCAAGATGTATGTGTTTGTACTGATCTCTTTTGACTGAATTTTCCTTCTGTCTAGTGCCAGGCCTTCTGAAATATCTTTTTCTTCCTTTAGTCACTTAAAGGAGCAAGCCCAAAGTTCATGGTGTTTTGTTACCTGAAGACCAACTAGATGGCAATACTACATTCTGGCTAAGTTTGAAGTGACATCTGTCACATCACTTGTCAGAAACAAGACAAAATTTCTAGATGGATATTTGCATCCAGTGGGAGAGAATGGGGGAGGAGAATTTTCTCACCCTGGGGAAGAGTTTTGCACCTAAAAAATCATAAAGCAGAGCAAAAAGTTGAAATTTAAAACAAAAAATACAAAAGTACTTCCAAGAATTTGGAGTTTGGATCATCTTGTTCTATTTTTTAAAAATGCCTTACTGAAGTAACTGTGAGAATTTGGAAAATTTATCCCAAAATAGTGTTAAAATAGGATGCCTTCTAAAGACACTGTTTTCCAATAGACAATGAACTGCCATTAAGAACAATAAAGCATTTTTTAAAAAGCCACATTAACAAAGAGATTTGTACCAGACTGAAAAAGGCAATGACGAAGGATGGAAATAAGCCCTGCATCATCTTGAGAAGCAACAAAAAGAAAGGAAGGAAAAGAGGGAGGAGGACTCTCCAAAACTTGCCCATGTAATGGATTCCAAGGGAAAAGCCAATAAAGCATGTTAATGAATAACCAGATATTTCCAAAGCCAGGAAATCTCCTCAACCCATTTCAGACTAGAGTGAAGTCCCCTTCGTCCTCCCAGTTCGTTGGTACACACTGAATACTCCATCAGTTGCTTTCTGTGTGCCTCTTTTTTATTCTGTGTGCCTCTGTTTACTTAGCTCAAGAAAGTCTTTGCACCATTTGATTTTGGAGCAGTCTCCAAGCATAGTTATGTTGTGGTTAGTGCAACATTTCAGTTTACTCCAAGATGTGACACCACATTTTCCATTACAATAAGCTTTCCTTTCCTGTGGCCATCTTAATCATATATGGAATAAACTGTTCTTCTAGCTAGTGAGTCAAGGTTTCAGAAGATTTAAAACAGAATCCAGTATTCACTCAGTCAATTACTTTTCCAAATTTGCATCAGAGATGTAATCAAATGATCGCCCTACCATTTTTATATTACTTAACTATTGACTTTGGTGAGCCTGTTAAGTGTTAAGCATATCCCTATGTGTTTTCAGATCAGTCTCCGTGCCTAGTGAGACAGCAGCCTGAGGAATTAGCATTTCCTCATCTTCTAACACTCAGCAGACAAGATGGGTCTGTAGTGTAACGTGTCAGAGAACTACAAAGTCCCCTTGGATGAGCTTCTGTGAGAGTCAGATCCTTAGGATCATTTGACAAGTGTTGTTTCTTTCTCTTTTGTTCCTCCTGTTGTCCTCCATGGCAGGTAGAAAATGAGCAATTAAAAGGATCTTATGTCTTCCTGTATTCAATAAAAAGAGATGTGTAGGGGGCTGTCATTGTGTCAGCCCATTTCTTCATCACTGCCTTAAAGACATGCTCTCTCATCTCCCACCCCAGCCATTAAAGGGGCAGAAACCAATTTCCTCTACAATTTCTTTGGCCAGGCCTAAGCTGCTTAAAGAGCAGTCCTGCAAACACGCTCAGAACGAAGTTCCACAGCTTCTGCTGGGAAAGGAGTTCAAAAAATTAGAGCTTGTTGAGCATTATTACAGATTGTTGCCTATGGTATTTCTTCCCCTCAGGGTAAAGGAAATAATCTTGATTAATGACACCCCCAAAAAAATCATTTTTCTCTTTAATTCACTAATTGGTTAATCTTTCATGACATCAAAGAAGGCTGCAGCATTTGCAAAAAAACGGTCAATGCAAAATCCAGATTTCCTGTGCATTTTCCATGTGTGCTTTGTTTCCTGATGCAATTTCTAACTGAAAAGGAATGAAAAATTGAAATCTCCAGTTTACATGAGGAATGGCAGTTTTGAGCTCCCTATCAGACACCTCATTTTCTCTACATTAGTCACAATCAGACAGACAAGGCTCTGTCTTGTTGAGCTACATTTAGCAGTCTGTCTGAACTGCAAATTTAGATGACATCCAAATTACACAGGCTCAGCCAGTAGGTTACACTAATGCAAACTAGGAGAAAAAGAATCAAGACTATTGATTTCTTTGGTCCTTTCTCTGGCATATTCCCTTAAAGGCATTTACCAAGGCTTTTAAGATCTTCAGCATTTTCACAAAGGAACAAATTACGTGCAAATAAGACTGCCTTAATCTATTCTTCCCTGCTTAGATTGTTCCTTCTTTACAGTCATTATGTGTTTTTTACGCTGCGGCTGCAGTTTACTTGATCCACTTTCATGCACCATGTGGTCAATATATAAGTTGAAGAGTGACTGTGGAAAAGCACATCTCTTGCACCTGCCTATGATAATCAAAACCTTGTTTGTTAATTCCCTGCAATCCAAATACATCACATATCTCTCTGCTCTTTCTAGCAGCTGTTTCGGCAATTTGATGTTATATTCTGCAGAAAGCTGTTCTGATCACATTTCCATTTTCAGACAACTTGATTTTTGCAACGGATATTTACAGGGGGTTCGCAACAACCTCTCTAATGTGAAAGGCAAAGACCACAGATTCTAATGACAAATAAAACTTATTTCCAAAGTACTGAACATTCACAATTTTGTCAAAGCCTGATACCTCTGTCCCTTCTGACTCAGGCTAACAAGACTCCACTGAAGTCACTAGTAGTTCTGCTGAACTCATAGAGGAAGATAATCACCTGGTGTGAATATTTAAACTTCACTGAAGGCACTAAATATGTACATTATTTTTTTGCCAGTCCCTGCAGTGGAGCTACAGTCAATATCCATCCCAAGAATATATTACTGAGAACTAAACTTTCAGAAAACACGCTCCCTCCAGCACTCTGTCGTTTCGGTGCAGGTAGAACACCTAGTACAATGGGCCAAAGACTCAAGTTTCTAAGGCAAGCAATAAATATAATGATAACAGAACAGCTTCAGAGATTTTAAGTGTTTCTCCCTTTGAACCAGCTACCCACAAAGAGAATTAGGAAGAGCTTTTTCTAGCTGATCTTACTAAGCAGCTGTATAAGCTTTTTTAGGCATAGTTAGCAAACTACAAACTCATTAACCACTACATATGGTACTGTCACTTTCCATGAAATCTGAAACTCACATACTTTCCTTTTAGGCTGTGCACATGTTTCCTGTCGGAGTCTAACGTATGTGCCACCAGGCAGCAATATGCCCTTTATGCATTAACATTTGTGTTTGTTTGATTTTATTTTTCATATTCTCTTAGGCTTCTGACATTTCAGCCTTCAAAATTATATGCCCTGCTTTTTTCCCCGCACCTACAAAAATTAATTAATTTGTCCTTTTTGTTTTTTTTTTCTTTTTAACTTGTCCACTAGGACTCCATCACCCATTTTCTGTTCCCACTCATATGTTATTAATTCACACAGAAACTGAGGTTCATGTTGGCATCTGGTGGGTTTTTTTTCCCCTGCCAATTGCAGGGTTTGGGCCTTCACAGACAGGTGAAGTTGGCAAAATGTTTTCTGAATTCTTTTTACCTCCAGGAAGGCAAATCTCTTTGCAAAGTGCTAAGAAACATCTTATTTATCATTCCAAGCCAGGTTAGCAGGTTTTTCTCCCCTCTTTGTAAAACATAGAGACATTTCCACTCTTCAAACTTACATTTTCCCTGTCACTGATTTCTTCTTTCTGACCTTTCTATACTATAATTTTACTTCTGGCCTGTCTCTTTGCTGACCCTAATAGAAAAAGATTGAAGCCAAACCTCAAAATTCCTTGAAGTTTTTATATCTTCTTTCCTAAATTTGCTTCTAGCTCTGACGATCTTTTAACAATTTTCCATTCCTACATTTTTTTTTTTTTTTCCAGAGCTCATTCAAGTCACAGGAATAACCTGTTTAAGGGATCTGCAAATTGTGCTGGTTTCCTATGTTCCTTTTCAATCAAAACTTCAAGTTTATACCATGGCTATGGGCTTATATAATCTCAGAGTCACTGCAAGATAATACAAAGATGAAGTTGAATTGAATGAGCCCTAAAAATTAATTTGAATTACAGAAGCACGCATGGTTGTCCTCTGAACATTTCTCTTTCCCAATTAGTTTAGTCTGTGTATTTCCATTAAATGAGAATTTGTGTAGCTGGAGAAGACAGGCAAAGAAAACAGAGAAGTTTTAGTATCTAGAACTGGAATAAAATGTGGCATTTTCCGGAGATTTTACTGAGGGGAAAATATTTTTTTTAAATGGAAAAAAGAAAAAATGTTGCCAGCCTTTGGTAATATAAGTTTTCAGAGGAGACTACAGTAAAGCCAGTAGTTAAAGATCCCTTCTTGAGTTAAAACATAACATACAGTTCTATCACTTGCTACTACCACACAGGTGAAAAGCAAATCAGCTGGCACCAGGACAGCCTTCAAGAAGTGCAGCATTTTGGAGAAGCAGTTTGCCACCCTACAGAGAGATTAGAAGTAAACCCTGCTTGGCTCAGGCATCCCCCACCATTTGCCACGGAGACAGCAAGTGGAAAAATGGAAAAAGAAGGCATTTAATGAGCTGCTGTTAAGGATAACAGTATTTTCTAGTGCACCATTTTGGAAAAGAGCATAAGCCTCTCAGAAGATGATCAGCAAATCCATTTCACTTCCAGCTTAACACACTGCTAGTCACAACTGGCACAATTGCCTGTTGCATGGGACTTTGGTCACAAAATCGGTAACAAACCTCTTCCTCAAGGTCACAGATTAACTCCTGAATCATTAAAACATGCCTCAGTTGGTCATTAGTTTTTAATAGCTCTTCACCACTGACCCTACCTTATTCCTTCAAAACTGTTTGGGAAAAATAAGTGTACACTGATATGCATGTTCTCTAAAGACCAATAAATGTTATTACCCTCTTTTTAATGGAGGACACATAAAGACACAGAAAGGTGAAGTGATTCCCTATATGTTGGAAGTTTCAGAGAAAACCACAGCTGAAGATTCCAAGCTCCTGATAAACTGGTTTAGTTGTGTATAACACACCTCCTGCCACAAAAAAAAAATGTGGTCTTTCTGAATTTTGGGGGGGTCTTTGAGGAAAAGGATTGAGCAGAAGCCATATTTTACAAAACACTCCTCACACATTTTAGAGATTGCACTTGGTGCTGGAGCACACAGCACATATCTTATTTACCATTTTCCCTGTGTAAAGGGAATTCTCATGACATGAAATGTCATGGGGGCAGGGATTACAATGGAAACCCATGAATGGTATATTGCATTTTAGATGTCCAAATCTGAAAACTAAGTCCTCTGATGCCACTAATTAATTGGCCACAAATCTGTACAAGAGACTCCAATTTCATGTAGGACATCAATTCTGTAACTGGAATCAGTCAGCCAAATTAATGGCCAGGCTCAACAAAATTGTATGACTGATACTGTACATACTGTGGTATCCTCTGTGCTTCACAAAAATAATAGCTATTTTTATTAACTTTGGGAAAAAACAACAACATTCTTTTCTTTTTCTAAGGTAAAATAAATTCTGTTGCTAAGTAAACATTCACATTTACACTTTGTGGCTGACCTTTTGTATTAGAAGAGGTCACCTGAATCACATCATCCATATTTGGATGGTTATATAGGACTTACTTTACACAGAGGTCCCTAGGGTAATTATTTCATATCGGAGCTAGCAAAGTTTAGGATCTGTATGCAGTATGTATTTACACTTCATGCCAATGCATTAAATAAAATTCTATCACATTCTTCTTTGTATTTCCTCCTTTTCGAAGATATATAGTACATGATCAGATTGCAAATTCCCTCATAGTCTTATCTCTCCTGCTGTTGTTAAAACAGCTAAGAAGGATTTAGCACAAACTAGGAAAAAGTCTATAAAGAAGCTGAAATTGTCTTATTGCATAACATCTTCAACAACCACTCTGTCTCAAATGAAAAGGCAAAAAAGTAAAGGAAATGCATTATTATACCATTAATGGAAACACATGATTTCATGTACATGAAAAACAGAAGAATATAAAACTTTAATGAAACTCTTAGTTAAGAAGTACAGCTGAAGACTGTTTAGTTAAAGGCCAAGTTCAAAACCCTTGGAAACCAAAGGATATTCTTCGAAATATCATATGCAACTCTCTCAAAGATAGTCACCACAAAAAGAGGAGGACACACAAACCTAATGGCCAGAAACCTAAGATTCTGAAGTCCTATTAAGGGGATTTAAATTCCATAGTTAGAGCCAAAACCAAAAGACCTAAGAATGACCTTGAATTTGGAGTGTTTGGAATCTAGATCTGGATGCATGTGACTTCTGTGGCTAATGTGTACTCATACTTGTTACTTGAGCTAGTTGAACCTCAACACAATTTATAAGGAGGTTGACATAAGTGTCATTTCAAATTCTTGATACCCAAAAATCCTGAAGACATACAGCAAACTGTTCAGAACAAAAGTACAGCTGGTTAAAATATAAGAATATCTGTGAGAAATGTTAACATAAATATAGCATTTTCACATTTTCCAAATACTTTCTATGTTTCTCTCAGGCAGAAAGTAGTAAAACAGTGGTTAGGAGGTTCTTTCTCATTTCTCTCTGTTCCACTTTTTCACAGGTGTCCACATGGAAATTGTTTTCTAAAAAAGGCAGATTTTTTTCAGACTTTTTATCTGCTTTTTCCAAAGGAAATTAAAGAGCAAAATAGAAGGGGGGGGGGGGGGGGGGGGCAGGGAAAGGGCAGGGGGAGATGAAAAATCGACCATCTCCGTTCTAAACAACATACTTTTCCTGTTCACACAAAGCCACTGAGCATGGTTGCCATGCATTTATACAAATCAGCTTCAGTCCCCTCAAAATTTGGCTGGTGTTCAGTAGTTGGGGCACAGCTCTTAGCCAAGCGAGGGGCAGAGGGGCTGGGTGCCCAGCGGGGCACAGCCGGGCTGTGCCGAGGGGCAGGGAACAGGCTGCTGCTGCTGCCCTGTCCTGTCTGACCCCCCACTACACAACACAGCACAGCACACACTGACCTAATCGAGGTGTGGAGAAGGGAACTGCAAAAAATCTTGTGATTAGAAAACCTCACACACATTTCCTTTCATATGACAGTTAAGATGGGGTCCATATCCAATTCCTACTTTCCATTTGGTCAAGAGGTCTCTTCCAGAATAACAGCACAGGCAAGATTTCTGAGCTCCTAATTTGGGTTCATAATGCAGCAAAACCCAGGTTGTAACAAGCAAAAAACACACAATCCTTGTAAAACACAACCTGAAGAAAAGCCATACCCTAAAATCCAGCTGCTTCCACTGGACAGTAGCAGAAAAAAGCATCTCAGGCTCTGGAGTCTAAATGTTCTTTGCCACTTCATTCCAGCTGCTGTGTGCTTTGGAAAAACAGGAGTCCATTTGGCACAGGGATGGCAGGATCAGTTTCAGAAAGATGGGAAGTGGGAATAGAAAAGGTGCTGCAGGTCAGGATGGGGGTACTTTTGCAGTGTGGATGTTTGCACAGTGCTTGCCAGCACTATGACTGTTTTAAGCCAATACCATTAATCATTCACTAAACTCACTTTAAAAAAATTGCAAATAAATATAATTAAATAACATCAAGGCTTTGTATTTTTATACCACAAGCTTTGACCTTCAAGTGCATATTACATGCAAACCATGCCTGTTTAAATAAATTTTTGTAGCAGACAGAACATCTGTTAGGTTTATTTTATATTCATGTTTAAGATGGGATTAGTCTCCAGGCTTTGTCAAATAATGAAGAAAAACAAAAGGGGAGAAATAAATTAAAATCTTAATTCCCTTTTGATTTTGTGAAACAATTTGAATTTAAGATAATTACTTCAAATACAATTCTGTAGAATCATTGCCTGAAATCTTCAAATCTTTCATAGATTAACAGTGTATCCATAGCATAAATCCTTTTGAAAATGCAGTGCGTGTACAACTGAAGAATTATGACCAAAGTTACTTTAAAGTGCTTTTGTGGTGTTAATGGCTACAGCTGTGTTGGAGGTAACATTGTCAGACCTGTTTTGCACCAGGCTAGGAGCTATCACCAGCTGACACGTTTTCTGTGTTTTCCTCTGGTGTCAGAAAGCATCATTTTCCAAAAGTCACTGTGATTAGTAGTGATGCCTTGTTTTAAAGTAGTAGCCTCTCTGCTAACCACACTTCAAAATGCTTCTCAGTGCCAGCGCATCCCCCTTTGAAGGCTTCACATGACTGCAAATCTTCAGCAGAATAGTGTCTAATTTCTGTGGGTGTTTCAGCCCCAGGAACACTTCAAAGCTGATAGCAGGAAGCCAAGTGACAGCTGAGTTCACTGAACAGGTGACCGAAGCTTGGGTCAGAAGCTGAGGAGTTCAGCCACTGGGTAAATTGCATGGGCAGCATAGAGAGTGTCTATAGCAGGAATGGGAAGGAGGGTGGCAGTATGTGTTGGCAATGCTGAGTGAAAAGTCTGCAAATACTGACAATTTGCCAGGGAAGGCCTCAGAGACACATAGGTAAGAATGACTGCATCCAGCTGAGTGGGCAACCCATCAAGGAGCCCGGAATGAACCCAGAGAGCTGATGGACAGGAGTGAGCCATCCAGCCATCCACAAGTCATAGATGAAAGAAAGAGTGAAGTATGGTTTGAATAGTGGTTATCCATCATGCCCGGTATGACTCCTTTTCCCACCAAGCTGGGAACTCCCTCTAGTTCAGCTCTACAAGCTAGGCTGGGCTTCTCTGCAAGGTCCTAGCTCACTAAGTGATGGGATATTGAGAATAAAACACAAAGCAGGAATTAAAAGGAAGCCATTATTTGAAACCGCAGGGTAACAATACACTAATCCATTGTGCTATACCCCAAGAGGCAGTGCCACTTCCTGGACAACCACAGATCTACAAATCAGAACATATCTTCAGTTGCATAATCTTCTACATGGCAGGATTTACCACTTCTGCTGCATACAGAGCACCTGAGTCGAGACTGTCACGGTTTGACTCAGGATCTACAAATAAACCAATGACAACAATGCTCTCAATCCCCTCCCCCTCCCACCCTGGTAAGGAAAGGAGAGACAGAACAAGGAGAGAGACTCTCTGGATTGAAAACTAAACTAGACAGCTTTAATTAAATACTAATGGTAAAAGCAAATATGTACAAATATATACAACATGTGCAGGACTGTGCAAAACCCTATGGCATCCCCTCACCCCCAGCAACTCCCATGGCACTCTTCTTCGCTGTGAACTGTCCCAAAATGTCCTGGAGCTCTGCCAGAGCCAGTGGCAGAGCAGACAGAAGCTGGGGGGATAGTTATGAGGGTCAGGAATGCACGAGCCTAGGGATCAATAATGATGGATAGATCGAGTCCTCCCTGGACACTGGCCATGGACGGAAGAGAAGGGAAGAAGAAGCAGGAAGGGGAAGGGGCTTGACTTCCATGATCACTGAATTATATATGGTGTGGAACACTCTCTGGCCAACTTTGCTGTCTCTCTAGTCCACTCCTCCCTACAGGAGGGTTGCAGATACAACTTTTTTGTTCCTTTTTTGTTCCTTTGGTATCCAAAGCAGAGCAAAGTGTCCTTGATGTCTCAGCAGTAACATAAACATTCCAGCATTATCAGACCACTAGCTAAAAAACTCATGTGCTTAAGAGTTCAATGAAGGAGGAAAAAAAAAAAAATCAGTAAAAAGAAAATTTACTTCATCCTTGCACAAACCAGGACAAAGACCCTTTCCAAGATCTTCTCTCCCTACTGAAAACCAGACTGGATATTCCCCAATAATGGCTTTTACAGCAAGCATATGACAACCAATTTGGAGGGGTCACTTCACTAGAGGAGAAGCAGAAACGAGTGAGCAATTATGGAGAGAAACACTCCACACAGATAAATATCAGCTGATAGGATGACACCAGCAGAGCTCTCACAAGAGTTAATCGTGCCTCTTTGCCTTCTAGAATGTGTTGCAAAGGTTCATAAAACCGTGGGTAAAGGGGATGTGGTGAGTGTAAATTATTTGCAATTTCAAAGGGCTTTTGACAGAGTCTCTCACTGGAGATTATCAAAGAGAACAAATAACCATAGGATAAAGAGCAATGTTGTGCTAAGGATTAAATCCCAGTTAAATAATAGGAAACAAAGAGTTATAACTAATGGATTTTTCTCAGAATAAAGAGAAGTTAATAACAGGACACCCCACAAAGCATTACAAAAGCTATTATGGTTCACTATAGTTATTAATAAAGAAGGAGCCAGACTGAGGGGGCACAGCATATGCCTGGGACAAGAATAACCTGGGACCTTGTCTGCTGCCTTATTTATCCCCCCAAAAGCCTCCTGTGAAATCAATGGGAAAGCATGATCATGGTTCATAAAAACCAGCTCCCACTCTCAGACCTCTGCAAATAGCCAGTCATACTGGGACAGGCTGTAAATGAGTTAAAGGAGCTCCTGTTCTAATAGCTAACAGCTTATCTGTATTTCAAAATATCTCTGGCTAGATAGTGATAAATGGGGTGTCTTGGTTGCTTGGGAAAACATAGCTGAGATGTTATAAACCACAGTGTGAACTTTACGTCAACAAACGTGATGCAGTAATTGGATGAAACTAACTTTAATCAATGACTAAACTCAACATAAGAAAAGTTAGAGCTTGGGGGAGTTTGTTTGGTCGCTTTTCAATGCATAAGGAATTGATTATTTAAATTGCAAATAATTGTTTCTCTTTTCTGATCTTACTAACAGCAGCAAGGCAGTGCTCTGCAGGGCTTAGGCAACCAGATACTTCACAGTGATTATTGTCTAGCACTTCAGGCAATTGATTCTTTACTTTCCGTTCACATACCTAAAGTTCCTTTGAAGGCATCAGCCTCCCTTATTCCCTCATCCTGCTATTCCCAACCTTCTGCCCTGGAGAGATGGAAAAGCTAGAACAGCTGCTTGCCACAAATAAGTTTTCGTGTACACTAATTTTAGTGTAGAAGGAGCAAAGTAGTTGGGCAAGACAAGCTAGGCATGACCTCAGATGTCACAGCCCCTGTCAAGAATAATTCCAAAGAAATGTGGCAGCTTCTGCACATCAACCCCTGCGTGCACATTCGCAGAGAGAGAAGCAAGAGGAAGAATTCGACTCACAATGAGTCTGAAAACTAATCTAAATTAGAAACAGGGAAATATATTGGTCTATAACAAAGAGAAAAACCAGAAGCAGGTCACAGTCTTCTGATTTCATCAGCAAAAGGAAACTAAGGAATTTTAACAGAAGGATTCCCAGAAGCACTTACTGGTGCCTAATTCCTGTTTACATCAGTGATAAAAACATCAGCTCCCACCAACCATTTCTAATATCTTGCCCTTGGGATATCATTTATAATGTCCTTGTTATTTAGAAACAACACTTCCTAGAAAAAATACAGCCCACTTAAACCCACAAGTCTGGGTCAACAGTCAGTGTAAATCATTATTGCTTCACTACAGTTCTAATGCACTGCACCTGAAACTGGTGAAAAGCTGATGTTTTTGAAGCATTTTCTCTGACTGTCTCTGTCTGGGGACAAATTTAGTCTAATTAAACCAAGAAAAGTATATTTTTAAAATTTAACCATGATAGCAATAGTGGATAACAATATATTCATATACATGCCTGTCTTGGCTTTAGCACAATTTTGGAATCAGATTACATTATTTTTGACAGTTATTAATTTTGAATGAAAGAAAGATGGCTTTAGCTTGGAGTGCTTACAGTTTTCTGTTGATTTTTTTATCATTATTTGAACAGCTCCAGAGAAAAAAGGATGATGACAGTTTGAATTATGGAATGCCACCCAGGGATTATCTTTTAGCTGTGCAAATAGGCTTGTAATACTTAAACAGTATCAGTACAAAAATAAAATAGTTGTCCACTTTGCAAAAGTGGCACTCTTATATCCTACTGTCCAACTAACTGTTGGAAACAAGTAAAATTGAAAACCAAAAGATGCTCACCAGAAACTAGAGAATCTGGGAATCGCATGATAAAATTTATTTCTTTTTAACCTTTCATGAGAGAGTTGTAACAGCAAAGCTTTCCTTTCCATGTCATGCTATATGTCACTGCTGCTACCCTCAGTTTGTCCAATTACAAATGTACTGTTATACTAAATAAGAATCTGACCTTCACTTTAGTAATTTATTCACATTGCTTCACTAACCAAGCAACAATTACATATACATGTATCAGCAGAAGGGTTGTGCAGACTTAGGAAGTGTTTTCTATTGATCAAAACAAAGCAAGCCTAGGTGATTCCAGAAAAAGTTACCAAGAATGTGTTGTTTTCGTCATAAGCACTGATCTTCACCTTTATTTGGAAAAGTTGAAATGTTCATTCCTTCCGTTTACTTAAAATATCTTAAAAATGAAAGAACCTGCAAGATGTTAGCAAAGGAAAGTTCCTTTCTGTGGGGATGGATTTAAGTAACTACAATTTCACAAGCAGTTACATAGCAATGGGAACCTGAAAATGTCTGGAGAAGCAGCTGTAATAGCTCAGGAATATAATACTGAAAGAGCTATTGGAAAGACAGAAAAAATTTAGAAAGTGGAGTTGGAGGCATTAAAAATTCATATGCTCCAGCATTTTAAGACTGATGCATTTGGAGCACTGAAACAGTTAAGGTATTTCAGTGAGGCACAAAATAACCTCATTATCATTTGTAATCCAGATCAATACTCAGCACTGCCTTTTGAAAAACACAGCACTTGCCAGTCCACGCATTTATTGTGATCCTTGCATTAGCTCACTAACATTAAAGCTTTCACAAGAAGCCCTTCTAAAACATGCCACTTCCCCTGCACACCACCTCACACCCCCCCATCCCCATTGGATCAGCATATTCCTTTTGGAATGCTTGTAAGGAAAAAAAATATGCAAATCAACACTCAGTGCATCGATTATTTTTTTTTTGTCCTTTTTTCCTGGTGACATTTTGTCAGGTGGGTTCCTCTGCTCCTTGGGGCTGCCTGGTGGCATTAGGGGGCTGCTCCAGTCAAGACTAACGGCCCAGGCTCCGTCCCAGGTGGACACCGGGTATTGTTTGAAGTAACTGATTGGTGTGAGAGCCCTCTAGCTCCCTCTCCCCAGCATGTGGTCCAAAGCACAACATATGCTTCCTGCTTGCTAGATTTGTCTCCAATAATAAAAACAGGATTTCTTTTCAATTTTAGTCTTGTGCCCAATTTATCAAGGAAAATAACATCAAGGCTTCAAAAGGCTTGGCTGGTAATCTGGTTCTGCATTGGATTAGTGGGAAGAAGTGTAACACAGAGAAGAGAGAATTACCAAGATAATATCTTTTGCTGTACCATGAAAGAAAAAACATATGCATATGTGGGGTGTGCATTTTCTGACCCATTATTAGGGCTTATCCTGCACTGAGCTGGGAATTGTAACACACAGGTCCCTAAAATGAGTTAAAATAATAATAATGCAGGGGAAGGAGAAATGAAACAACAATACTGAGATTCAGATATTTGTTCTAGTTATTGTAAATGCTGGTAAAATGTGTTAGCTCCCTGGGGACTGGGGGGATGCAATTTTTTGGTGATGTTTCATTCATGCTGCTATAAGTCTTTAAATGGAACAGGAAGGAAAAGGGGCCCAGCTTTCTTGCTGTTTTTTGTGGGGTTTGTTTGTTTGTTTTTTCTTTCTTTAGAATATTGAACCATGAGAATAAAACTCCACCCTCTCGATTAACACAATAGCAGAATTTAAAGAATCTTGTCATTGTTTGCTAAAATGGTAATGAACAGTGCTACAGATAAATTTAGTGCTCCTCCTGACAGTATATTATAATAAATAAGACAATAATGGGAACAGCCAACTTAATCGTATTAGGATATAACATGCAAAATATGTAACTGAGATTTTCTTGTGAAAAACAGTAGACATATTAAAAGCCATTATTTCATATAAACAGTTAAGATTTGCCTAACTAACACAAAATGTATTGTCTCTCAAAAAAGATTTTGATTTGCCTAGAAATCTAAGTACTCTAGATCAGGAAAAGAAAAAAGAAAAAAAAATAATAAAAAAGGAAACTAAATTGTCTTTTATAAATCCAGTACCAATTAAACTTATTTTTCTTCTAGCAGAGCACACAATTAAATGCATTACTTTAGGGGAAGTTTTAATGCTGGTTGCATGTTGGGTGGGGTAATGCCAAGCCAAACACTCTACAAGCTGCTCTAGGAACAGGTTGACTTCACAGCTACTCTGCTGCAAGAATATCTCAGTCTTCCCATACAGCCACGTTTGACTGACTGAAGCCTGGAGCCAACCCTAGACATTGAGTAAGCTCAATTTTAGTGTTCAAAGACACCAGACATAATTCCTGCAGAGCATTCAGTGATTTATGCTACCTTTTGCCATATCTCTCTCTGTTTGAATGTCTAATTTACTCTGTATCGAGAATCCTGTGTGATAAAACTTTGCCTTCCTGATTGTTCTTACAAAGAGAACCAATCTATGCATGCCCATGTGGAATACACTTTCAGAATGTCTCCATTTAAATGGAGATTTGGACTTTCTGCACAAAAGAACTTGGAAAGTCTTTGGTAAGCGTCATGATTTGACTCAGGATTGGCAATTAAAGCAGAGACAACAATGCTCTCAATCCTGTTCCCCTCCCACCCAGGTAGGGAAGGAGAGAGAGAACGAGGGAGAGAGACTCTCTGGATTGAAAACTAAACTAGACAGCTTTAATTAAAGACTAATGATAAAAGAAAAGGAGGACACTAAGAAATATTGGGACAGGACTATATTCTATTTCATATTTTTCTCTTGCAGATGAGAGGTTTTCCTTGTTTTGTTTTAGGATTTTCTCAACTGCATCTGATTAAAACAAAACAAAACAAATATTAAAAAAAACCAACCAAAACTGCCAGGTAAATGGGAAAAGTCTTGACTTTTAGGCCATCCATTTTCTGCCAAGGATGTGCATATATATGAAAGCACCTGGAGTAATGTTCCTCTTAAGAAATACTTTATCTCATTATAAGACAGAGGATAAACACTAGGCTGCTGGAGAAGCTATGGTGATGCTATTGTTAAGTTTCAGAAAACACTGAGAAAAATCCAAAGTCTGGATGCTTTGGAGCATTGGTTTGTTCTCTATTTATCATGAGGAAAACGGTCTGCCACGGGGTAATGCAGAGATACAGGCAGATACAAATGAGGTTGTGATTGCAAAAGGCTCAATATTGTGTAACCCCATAGCTGCAGTTTATCCCAACATGTCTTCTGGGAAAGGCAGGCAAAAAAGTATAAATTTGCAGACACACAATCAGAGGGGAGTAAGACACACTGAATACAAATATTCGGGTTTGTTTATATTTAAAAAAAAACAACCTACAGAATAAACATTACAGTGGCTGAGTTTTGATCTCACTGTGTGATCTGTACAAAAATTATGCTCAGGGAAAGGATGTTTATCACATTCATCTCAAATGCAATAGAGCAATATCCAGTAACACAACCCAGTTTAAAGCAAGAGCACTGCTCTTGGCTTTTGTGTCTCCTCAAATCATTCATACATCATGCTGAATCATGTATCAGAGATAGGGTCAGAGACATTTTATGGGGGCAAGATGATTTATTTGTTCATTTACCATGAAATTTAAAGTATTATGTTAAAACCTATGGGATATAGCAAATCCACTGGAAACAATTACCACTGCATGATATGCCATATGTATTATATTTAGTTAATGTAATTATTTGTTCCTGAGCATCACCAAAGAGAGTTAGAATGATCCCTGCATGAAGGAATTTATGATACAGCAGCTACTTTCTAACAGTCTCAGACACATAAATGTCCCACTGAGGACTATTTCTGATAATACTCAAAATAGTTAGGATGCACTTAGAGATTCAATGTGGTTTTATTACTGGCTGTAATTCTAGGAATGAGAGTTCTTTTGTGAAGTCATATCAGGACTACAGGTTTATATAACTGAATATTCAGAATATTCCTGTAATAATTGGGCGAGAATCTATTTACAGCTTCTTGAAAGCATGGTTTATGCACACACGACACATGTTAATTGCAGAACTTCCTCTTTGTACTACAGGAGCTGCAGAAGTGAAAAATTCAGCTTGTAGAAAGAAAAATATCAATAAAGTAAAAAAAAAGTAAAAAACAAAAAAGTAAAACAATAAAGAAATAGAATCTGTGGACTGAGGGATCTAAGGAAAGAAGGTGTTTTTCAAAGTTTTTTCTGGTCAATCTTACATAGTACTCGACACTGATGATTCACAATAATCACCTATATTTTGTACTGGACAGGCCATTGGGAAGAAAAGCAAAGATGTGTACATACTACATGTTAAAAAAGGAATTAAATTTTGCTATTCCACTTTCTTAGGCAGGTGCAGTTGCTTCTACATTGTATGCATCTTGCTTTAGAACAGTTAATCTGTCAGTGAAAGTCATTGTGTAAATGAAGGTTAATAGAAATAATCCATGAGTTCCCCCCCAAATCCATGGACATTTGACAATATTTCTTCAGAAGAAAAAAAAAAATATCTCCAAGTACCAAGTCTGCATTTTCTCTCTCATCCCCTCCAAAAGAAATTTTTTTTTGAAACATGAGAAAAGATGTGATTTCATTACACACACAAATCTTTGGTTGCATCACAGAATTCATTAAGCACTAAGAAGACAAAAAAAATATTCTTTCCACCATTTCAAATACTAATAAGCTTTCCTTAATTTCTCTGAGATAATATTAGTCAAAAAAAAATGGAATATAAATGTTAATAAGACAACCGATGTCTCCAAAGCTTTGTTAAACACAATAGCCTGGGAAATTATAATTTATTTTAGATTTGATGAATCTGGTGAACACAAGCACACCAGGGAGAAGCTGCAGTCTTTAACTTGCAAACCACATGGCGATATTTTGTGTCTGCTTCATCCTTTAAAGGCACAGATGCATCCCCTTCTTTATGTGCAGTGAAAATGTTTCCCCAAAGCTTTGCTAATCACAAGAAACACTGAAATTACTAATTTAAATTGTCTGAAGAAAGACTGTCACTTTGTGAGACAGTTCAGCAAGTCTTTCTCCATTCCTGTCTCTGCTCTGTTACTCTTTCAGGATTCACCAGCCTGGGGGTGAGGAGTGGGCTTGGCACCAGCCTGGGGAAAGAAGACAACAGAGGGCTAGGAGAGTCATCTCTGAGCAGAGCAATACACCTCAGAGGCAGTTTTTCAGCTATTCTTACTTTGAAAGGATATTTTGCTGAGACAAAGATACTTCTTCTTGCCCTCCACAAAAGCAGAATCTGAAATCACTGATTCAAAGCAACAGTTTTCTAGAGCCTCTCAGATATATGTTTTTAAGGTATCTGTAGTGTTTTATAAGGCTATCAGCAAAGCAAGTACTAAAGGAAAAAATAAAAGGGGAGACAAAAAGAAAAACCAAAACCAGGCCCATTTAATACCTATTTACTCTTCTGGCTCTGCCTAGAGGATGGCTAGGGTCTTCTCTCTCTTATAGTGGGCAAACTGCAGCTGGGAATGATTTGAGAATGGGTTACTGGAATTTTAACCAGGTGCAGATCTTTAATGGGTACCACCTGTTTCCAGCTTCAAGGGAATCAGAAGGTGTTTCATCTGTAATCAATATTTTCTGTGGCTTGGATGCTTGGTACAACAACATAATTCCAAAGGATCCTGGCAACACTACCTTGCCTTCTTCAAAACCTGTGGACCATAACAATCTGTATGAAAGTATGAACTAAATGCGGAACACTGTTATCTCTGTCATACAGAAAGCTGCTGTTTCTATGCACTGTAGCATGAAGAAGTAGGGTATAGTGTGAGATTTGGGCCACTAGAATTTCCCTAAACCTTGGACTTCAGTAGAAATTAGGAACTAATGTATCTGACGGTGTCTTTATGCATAAATAAGCATATGAATTCTGGACTAAAGATTTCCTTACATATCTAAACACATGTATTTTCAAGCACTTGGAAAGAAAACTAAATCCAAGCAGCCACATGCTTTACTTTAATCCAATTAGCATCATCATTTAAAGATAAAGCAGGGAGGTGAGTAGATAAACTCTTGCAAGTTCCTGATCCATTGGGCATGCTTAGATGAAATGTAATAAAGACTGGCAGTGCAGGTTCAACACAAAGCTCTGCATCTCAACAGATTCCTTTTTTTATCTCAGGAGAACCTTTCCATTCAAAATGCATGAGCAGGCTCAGATGTTCTGACTGGAAAATACTTCTTTTCCTGAAACCTCAAACCTTCAAGCCCTCCAAAACTGCCTACAGGAGCAGACTCTTGTTTCCTCTCAAACTCTTCTGCATAGCTTCAAAAGGATGGGCAGAAGTTCATCACCTCACAGACTGGTCTATAAAGTGGTAAATTAAATCCTCTCTGGGGAGGTGAGGCTCTTTTCATGCTGCAAATGAACTATACTGAGTTTCCATTTCTGAGTAACTGCGTTAAACACCAGACTGCCTGCAAAGGTAGTTTCTCTTTAATGTCAGTACAAGAAGTATCAAATGCCTAAAACTGGCTCTATAATTTTATTCACAGGGAAACAGAGGTCAGAGCGTAGTCTATCTGTCTGATAATTTTCCACTGGAGCAGTCATAGTGACTGTTCCTTGAACATCACAATTTGATTTTTGCAAGCAGGTATAACACAAGCCTGTCTAAAGCCTGAAGAAATGTGGCTGGTACCAATCAATTCACTATCCTTTAATCAGATACAGTCTTTTGTCCACAAAGGAGCATTTGTTTTAGGTAATGAGGCACGGATGCATATGCATACACAAAGGTGTATAATCACAACAAAGCCAGAGTTAGCTAATCCACCACTCAGGACCTACAGTAAACCTGTCAGACATAAGATGCAACCAGCATCTTGGGATAACAAATAACAAATGGGAATTAGCAACCAAGTGCTTCACCTCCCTGGTGTGGTGCCAAGATATGATGCACAACTAATTCCAGAGGTTTTCCAGAGTTAATAAATGGTAGAAAGTTTGTGGACTGGGCTGAAAGGGGATTTGAAAGAGATTGAGAGACCCATATGGAATCTTGCGGGGTCCTCGGCAGAGAGGCAGTGTCAAAATTACAGAGGACAAAATAGATTTGGAGCTATGCTGAAGGAACATGATTGATGAGTGCAAATATGAGAACCTAGAATAACACAATGAGGTCAGTGAAGTCTTTGCAATGAATACAGTGAGGCCTGGATCAGTTAGCAAATATAAAGTTGTGTTCACCACAGTGCTAATCAACAGTTGTTTATTTCTATCTGCATCTAAAACCTCAATTTATATCAAGCAAATGCTACTGAAAACTGTTACAAAAATAAATAGAAGTAAAAGAAACTAAAAAAACAGTGCAGATAAAAATGTCAAATTAGTTCTATGTGGAGTTGATGCATCCTTTGATATGTGACAAGAGAAAAATAGAAGAAAAGATGTTGAAGACCTTGAGATCTTCTCAGAATGAAGTACAATCAAAGGAAGGAACATGCTGAAGCAAAAATCAGAATTGAGCTGTGAGAAATTATTCATAGCATAATCATAACTACAATATTATTGTCCGTAAACCCTGACCAAGCACATGGTTCTGCCTTTTCAGAATTGTACAAAGAGATGCAATCCTATTCCAGCAGGTTTTCATCCAGTTAGACAAAGCAAAAGGAGAAAGGAAATAAAATTTCATCTTCACTTTGAAAATGGGAAATCTCTATAATTTCTTAGTTTTTTGACACAGGTAACACAGGGAGTTTGCAGAGAAACTGGAATTTAACCCCTTTCACATTCCCCATTCCTCACAGAGCATTCCTTCTTCTCACACACATGTTCAGAAACAGAGTTCTTGTGGAAACTGAGAATAGGAATGGGAATGACCATGAAATGATCACAGAGTATTTTTGTTAGATGCACATTCTACTCATATGCTTATTATAATACTCATAGTATTACTGTTCAAAAGTTATTTCTAATGTGTAACATGAATTTAGAATCTTACTTCCTTAATTCACTTCAAGAGTATCAGTTCTTGTTTATTGCTACCAGACACAGACAAAAGATTATTTTCTTCCTCCCTCCAGCAGAAGGGGTTTTATGTATTTGAAGACTATTAGCCTATTCCCATCAGACTTTTCTTCTGTAGACTAAACAATCCCTATTCATTCAGTTTTTCATCATACTGTCTAGATTGCTAATTGCTAGTCTCTGGACTTCTTCCAGTTTATCCCCTTCTTGCTTGTAGCACAGATCACAGAACTGAACAAAGTACTCAAGGCAGCCCATCTCCAGGCAACAAACAAAACCACTCAATTCCATTTCATAGTGAAAAGAAGATGCACCATCTTCTTGCTCTTAAAGAAAGTTAGGAAACAAGCCAGTGTTTTAAGGTCAGGTTTTTTTGCTCAGGTTGCCTGCCTTTGCCACAGGGCAAAGAGCAGCTTGCAGTAAACTAGATTTAAAGCCAGCCCCAACACCTTCACTAAGAGTTAAAGCTTAGTACATTGGAGAGCCACCCCCACAGCCATGTTCTTTCCAGCACCATGAAATATCCACGTGGTAATCCATTGTGCTGCTAAAGGTGCCAGCATTTTGAAGTTGGTCTAGGATATCTGCACTACACTTTTGTTTATAAGCTTCAGTAAAGCAAAGCTGATACTCAACTGACAGAGAAGGGAAAGCAAACAACAGGCAAAGTCTTCTGCTGGGTTAAGAGAGAAGCTGCAAAATCCAGGTGTATGGCTTTAATGTTACTGGTAACTCCCAAGACGTGTTCAGCTTGTGTTAAATATCGTATGTTAAATACTGCTCATTTTCAAGAAAAAAAAGAACATTAATGGCCCCTCATAACTTCAAGGTTCTTAGTCAGAATCTATTAGAACATGTTCATGTCCCCCCAAGAATGCATGCTTGGAAAATATGAGCATGTTTTATTTCATTGACATATTCGCTTTTAAAATTGTTGAGCAAGAAGATGCACAGAGGCTGTGTAGTCTATGTGGTGTCTCTGAGCATTTAAAACGTCTGTCCATAAGTACTGTATGACCTAATTTTACTGCCTTTTATTCAACCTAAGATCACAGACTAATTTGAGAAGAGATCTTTGGTAGTTATCTGACCCACCCAGAGCAGGGCCAAGTTGGATCAGGTTGCTCAAGGGATCATCCAGTCAATTTTTGTATTATCTCCAAGGATCAGGATTCCACAACCCTCCTCATTAATTAAAATTATTCCTGTTGGTTTCAAAGGATCTTGCTTGCTAAAATATTACTCAATATCCACAGCAGAATCTGAACACAACCCTGTTATATTACAACCAGTGTCCTGGTCTGCAACCATGTTTGTCTGTGGATAACACAAGCTCACCTTTACCTTTAAGATCCAGATGGTGAATGCTCTGCTCCTAGAGTAGACATTTCAGTGCAGTCAGTGCACCTCTTCTGGTGAGCATCTGCCTGTTAACAAAAGCAAAACAGTCACACTTTGGCTTCTAATGGTTTAAGGAAAAAATACAATGTGTGATGTAACGTAGAGAACATAGAACAGTCTTTTTCATTGTAATTCCGGAGACAGTAAAAAAAATGGCAAGGAAAGGATCAAAGAAAAGCCAAGTGAAACATATCTAGGCCACAGTAATCTTGAGGAAGTACAGTAATTCGTAGTTCAAGTAATTCTAGAAATTACACCAACTTTAATAGATTTCTTTTTCTAATTTCCTCTATATTCATTGCTAGCACTCCTGGTAATCTCATTCCATATAGTAATTTCCAGCAGCAGAGCTCAAAACATATTCTAAAAGTGCTCATTAGCAGGAGAGTTCCTCATTCGAAATTCACCAAGTTCAATTAGAAGTACCTCTATTGTCATCCCCCAGCTTGTTTCAGTTCTGCTAACTAACAAGGGACCTCCTCTATCCAGTATTTGGAGAGTGTTAGTGAACCATTGGTCAAGCACTAGAAAACTTACAGTTTGCAATATAATCTGGCTGTTGATGGAACAATATGGAACAGCTCAGTGTCAAAATAAGGTGAAGTATATCATCAGCAGAAAACTTTATTATTAAGGTCATTAAATATTTGTGTTTTTCACTGTTGCCATTCTAATGGTATACAAGTATGTGCAGTGCCTTCAAGACTGGCTCTGAAGGACAAGTGCAGGTCTGTTATTTAAGGATTCATCCACCTGGACTGGATCATACTTCCAAAGGATTCATTAACTGAACAGGCTTGTTTTAACCCAAGAAAAACTGAACGGTGTTCAGTAAATTTGACAAAAAGGGTCAGTAGTCCCTGTAACATAGAAGGGACATCTCAGTTAGGAGACGTCTCTACTACTATTGGCATTTTGACTAGCTGCAGAGCTGGCCACCAGCCTCTGCTGTGCACAGCTCTGAGCTTCTCTGTAACTTCCATCTTCCAAGCACTGTCCTCTTCTCTGCAGCTAACTTTACAAGCAACAAATAGCCAAGGTTTCCTTTACCTGGGATTTGGTTCAATGTTTAGTGACTTGGCCAGAAAGGCAAAAATATGAAGGGAAACTGTTGAAAAAAAAGCCAAGTGGTTCAGTTCATTAAACCAATCTCAGCAGCCTCCAGGCAGAGTTCTAGCAGAAAAGGTATTATTCTCAGTCGATGACCATCTCTTCCTGATTCTAGTTAAATATGCCTTCTCATGCTCACACACTGAGCAAAAAGCAAATAACTTCATGGATTATGAGGATAAAGAGAAATCATGGAATTCTGTGTAACTTGAACTCCTTTGGTCATTAGCACAAAATTTAATTTGCACTAATCAGTCTGAGGTGAGGGGTGCATGAAAATAAGCTGTCATGGTAATTTTATGTTTTGTGATGCTTCTTTTTTTATCAGTTTTTTCGCAGATATCTAAAGATCCCAAGTATTGTCAGCATTTTCAAACACTGCATGAATATAAAGTTCAGAAATGGAAAATTTCTAGAAGATAGGCCTGCATGTGTGCCTAAGATTATTATGTTCAAGAGTACTATATGGGTAGAAAATAGATTTATTAAGGTAAACTTCTTATTGGAAAACAAAACAAGGCACAAAAGCTCCAGCAAATCAATCAAATAGACTATTACTTCAGAGTTGAAATTATATTTTATCACTCTGGTATAGAAATGTGAAATTTTCCCAGTTTTGGGTTTTTTCTTTACCAAGTATTGCAAAGCTAAAGCAACATTTTGTCCTGGTCTGCTGTAAATCTCTGTGTATAACAAAGTAGCTGTTCACAATACAAATATATGGCTCAAAGCCTAAATGACTCTTGTGGGCTTAAACTGAGCTTACAGATAACTCAGTCCTTTGCATGGAGCAATGGATAACAAAGCCGAAGGTGGAAGACAAAACAGTGAAAATACCGTGTTTTCCCAGAAGGCACCATTTGCCTTTGTTTGCTGTACCAGGCAAGGCTGTGTGTCACTGCCATCAACCTGTAGCCAGTTCTCCAGGCAGTACAGGGAGAGGAACAATCCCCAGTTTATTTCGCGATTTTCCAAATCTACTAGAACATCAACATATGCATCTCTTCACTGTGTTTTAGCCCAAGAACCAAGCTGGGCCCTATTTCTCTGTGTGGCTACATGTAGAATATTCAGGCTCCCTGCTCTTCACAGCTTATCAGTGACTCTGGGACATTACAATTTAAAACTTCTTTATCTTCTTCAGTGACTCCAAAGATGAATTCTCTAATCAGTACTTTATTTTATTTACCTCCAAAAACATTACAGCCACTGTACTTTACAAACTCATGAAACCCAAGCTGACTGCATGCCATCATTCATCAGCTCAGTACTGACTATGAATAGAATAAGATCACACAACATGCAACACTATTTGTAGAAACCTGTTTTCAATTTGCACATGCAGGTATCCACACTGGTTGTGACACTGTCCAGTCCAACAAAGACAACAACACTATATGATCTATGTGACAAGTCATCTCACTAATGAAGCAGAAGTACTGATTCTGTCCTACCAACAAAACCAGATCTGTTTGATGCAGCTCCGATGTCACATCTGTAATAATTTTCTACCATCAGCCTAAGTGAATATGTTAAAATAATGAGTGTTGTTCAAGGAAATTGCTTTTTGATATTTTTGATATTTTTGAGACAGAAAATTGAGGCTAGATTTATTGAACAGATTATTCCTGCCTGGTGCTTTATTTGTAGTACCTGAGTGCTACATTTTTTCCAATTAAAAAGGTAAAATCTCAACTTGTCTTCACCCTTCTGGCATCTAGCTAAAATACAGCAAATAATAATTTGATTCCCCTATAAACATAATTATTTTAACATCTATATTCTTTTCTTATATCACATTTTAAAAACACATCTGTTTTTATTTCTTCAGAGGCAGAGGAATAACTCAAAAATTTTCTTCAGGCAGAACACAGGAACCCCTCCTCCAGCTCTTCTGTGTCCCCACATTCATCAAAGAGCTTTGAAGTCCCAACCAAGCAGACTCAAACAATATCCTGATCACCAGATGGAAACTGCCTTTTAGTTATTGCACAAAACATGAATCTTCACCAGATACACCATCCTGGAATTCATTCTCGTTGCAAACAGGTTGGAGGAGTTGCTCCGGATTTACACCTCAGTAAGTGAGGTCAGATCTAGGCCTTTTTCTCCAAGTTATTTTTATATTTTAGTAAAGGTTGATTCCAGAATAATTTTTTTTTAAATACATTTTTTTAAGTATATGGAGTGAAAGGAATTCCCTGAGCACATACCCACTTTTGAATAGCAGAACATGCTTCTTCCAGGAAGAAGGTCTGTACGTATCTGTGCCATTGATGGTGATACCACATTTTGAATCAACTCCCATTTTCCCCTTAATTGTTCTGTCAACCTGTTTGGGATCTCATCTACCTTCCTCATTATGGCCTTCAGAGGGAGAGCTCCTACCACACTGAGAGTCAAGAGCAGATCATGTCCCTCATTTAGACCCAACACATCTTTCCACAGCCCACTAATTACATGGCAGCTCAGGCTCATTTGTCTTCCCAGATCGTTAAAATTCATCACCATGCTCTGTGAGCTTTCACTCCTGCCCTTGGATGGGCAGCTGTAGATTATTTAGCCAGAGCAATCCCTAATGTTTTTAACTAGGAACTGACCCCAGCACCTGAGCACCTGCTGGGCTCTTAGTCTCTGTCATGTTAAAAGAGTGCACAGAAGGACCCGAGCCATCAAAAGCATCCTGCTGCATTACATTAAATATTGATAAAAAATATGCAAATTGTTTATTGATCCTCTCCAGGAAGGGCTGAGATAATGAGAGAGGGACTGTTTGAGATGATGCTTGGGATTTTTAACTTCTTTTTTTTTTTTCTTTTTTTTTTTCTTCTTCACATTAGGCTGTTGTTGATAGCTGAAGTTAATGAGGTCTTTCACTTCACTCAGTATTTCAGACCTTACCACTAGTTTGAAGATAAAAGAGATCAATGCATGTTTATTGTGCATCACTGCCAGCAAGTGCTATGAAAAGGGCAGGAGTATTTGTACAGGTGCAGTGCCAGCACTCCCTACTAACTTTACCTGGATTGCCCTGGTTAATATTATACTACTCTAAATTGTCTTATCCTTCATTGTATTTGTTTTCCAAGGCTGTTATACATCAGAAGTTGATGCTCACACTGTCTCCAACTTATTAGCAGTTCAGTATATAATTAATACCCAGAGACCAGTTGTTTTTTCTTTCCCCTTTGCTCAGAGCATTAACTGTATTGCATATGCTTCCTACCCTTTATGTGATTGACATGTGACAGCTTTTAGCTGTCTTTCTCTGCCTTCATCCTCACGGTGGAAATCTCTTCACTGAAATATCTTTGGCTTTTTTTCTTTTTTGCTTTCTGTTCTACCTCTTAATCAAATTTTTGGGTGCTTGTGCTGGACCAGAGCATTGTTGCCCCCATACAGGACATCCCTTTGAATCCATAAATCTGTCACACCTGGTTTACCTGCAGAATGTTGCTTCTGCACCTCCATCAAGCCTAATTCGAGACAAAAATGCTGCAGACGTGGCCACAAGAAGTCTCCTTCTGCAGTTGGGCCATCATTAAATAAATTCCTGGAGCATCTGCATCTTGTCTAGGTAACAGCATGAGGCAGGTCAGGAGGGTTTGCCGACACAGAGTCCAGGCTGTAATGACTGTCATTGCAGACTGGCACTGTTTTGAAACAGAGCCTCCCTTCCCAAATCAGCCAAAGAATAAAAGTAAATTCTCACCATAATAATTTAAATTTCCTTACGATTTGGATGAGCCCATCTAGATAGAGATTGGTACTCTGATAGGAGCTGTACAAAATCACAGACTGCATCTTTGCCTCAGGAAGCTCACTGTTCTTAGATGAACAGAGCAGATATGAAGTGATCTGAATGTAACAGAGTGATTGTTTGGTAGCAGGAAAAGATGTCAGGTTTCTCCTTTGCCACAGGGTCCAACCATGGGACCTGGGCAGTGCCAAGGAGACGGGGAGAAACAAAACTACAATTTCTTTGCCTGTATTTTCTTTCCCCTTAATAACCTACAGCTGAAAGCACAGAAACAGGATGAGAAAGCAAGCAAAGGCATGGAGAAGTAGGAAGACTTGCTGTAAATCACAACTAGTCAGTGGTAAGACTGCAAGCACAACCCAAATCTCATGGCTTTCAGTGTGCTGTGGTCGACCCAGGGCCACCAATGTCCCTCTGGGCAGTTATGCAGGTACCTGCAACAGGGGATGCTATCCTGACTTGTATTTCTAAAAGAAACAGCCTATTTTATTAACGTTACCAACTGGTTTTGTCACAAAAAGGTATGTCCTAGCAAAGGTATTTCCAACACAAGCAGACAGCAATAAATGGAGGTCTACGAATACTGACAGCAAAATATCAGAGAGGGCACAATACCTGGGGATAATACACCTAAATAGGATGGCCAGGTACAATCTTAGATCTGCCATTCCCGAGTTCAGGTCTCTACTGTGTAAGTTTAAGAGTAATCTGGACTTTAAAACTTGGTTGTGACTTGGTCCAGAGGCTTAATCCCAGATCTGCTTATGTTCTTCGTACTCCTGCCACATGCAGATACGAATTTGCAAACACTACCAACTCTCCTGACTATCTGCAATACGAACATAAGTACTTCAACACCATCAGGTTTTGTTTAAACCTACAGATTTGGATATAGAAAATATTAACTGTAAAATATCAAGTATGCTACCCCTAGAAACAGTTGCATCCCAACACTGTCAGGAAAAAATTCTAGGAGCGATTACGAAAGATATTCTAATTCATACACTGAATATATTTTGAGATTTTGCATTGTGCTAAGTCAGTTAAGACTATGGGAGAAAATACTTTTCTTGATCTGTGCTTTCTGAAGGGAAAATACTCCAGTGAAAGTTGTAAAAGTTGGTTTTCTAGACCAAATCAGAAAAATAGAAATAAACAATTATTCAAAATTGGATGGAAGAGCAAAGTGATTGATGGACTATACTTCCCTATGCACAATTTCAAGATTGATGCCATACTGTTGTGTATGTCAGGATACAACAGACCTGAATTATGAATTGCTCTATGATTCCCATCCTGTAAATGATGCACTCCCTCAGTGCTTCTCTGAATGTATATCCTGTACATGTAAAACAAGAGCAAAGCATCGCTGCATTCCCAGATAAACAGAAGCATCTGTAGGTTTGACAGTATTTTACTGCCCCCACCAACAGAAAGAACCAACCAATTTAAAATCGCTAAGCAGCAGGGAAAACATTTTTTCCCCTTCTCTTTCACACCAGAGTATTTAATTATGAATTTATGCAAACAAAAATTTCAGAGCTCTCGCTGCTCCAACAGCCTCTTGCCCGAGGTGCTTTCAAGCCCACAACTGCAGAGCAGAGGGGGCGGAGTAGAGCCCCAGCATTTCAGACAATCAGCTTTGAAAACATGTTACAGCCTGTTTAGTTGCAGGGCCCTATTCATTTTCTATGTTTCAAACAAGAATCATTTGCTTGAACACTGCTTCCTTTTTTTTTTTTTTTCTTAAAGTCCATTTATTCAAAGAAATGAACACATATGAAAGCAAGAACAAAAGATAAATGCAAGTGGGAGACAATAGAAGGAAGCTCTTAAATGTGACCAAGGAAATAGTATTTTTTTCTCTATTAGCTGAGTCAGAACTGAAAATACAGACAAAGGACCTCTCAGATACACTTCTGTATACTGAGAATAAAGCCACTGAAGTCATGGTATCTTCAGCTGTTAACGAATCGAGAATAGGCCCACGGTGTCTATTTATTTACCATACTACATGTGTTTGCAGTTCAAAACCCCGATTCCTATTTAAACAAAGCCACTGTAAACACTTCTGGTGATGCAAACAGACCTCAAGGTAGGAGGAAACTATATTTATATCTGCTGTATGATCACTTTGAACAGTGAGAGTAGCATAAAGTAGCCTTCACATCAACAAAAGTCAGATCTTAAGGTCAGAATGCAGAAGAATACAATGATCACACCGATAGCTAGTGATGACCAACCTGTAAAACCAGGTGGTTTTAAATAAAGTCTTCCAAGTATTCCTCCAGCTGGTAGTTTAGCTCTACTGGAGGTTTAGGTTCATATACCAAGCAACAGGCTTAACAGAAACGAGGAGCACAACACCTTCACTTCTACATCTCTTAGAGCAGAGGGGACTCCATTTAAAAGAGGATTTCCCCTCCATTTGGAAAAAAACATTCTAGAAAATAGACAAGTTCCAAATGTGCAATCCAAGCTGGGCAGACCCACCAGCTGTCCAAGCACCACCAACTCCAGCAGCAGTGGAAGCACTTCTCTGGCTACACAAGATTCGTTGACCTGATGGACCCCAGGCTATCTGCGTGGTTAGCAAGGACATGCTGGGAGCCCTGCACCAGCACCAGAGGTCCTGCAACCACTAGGAACCTTGACTCTGGGATGCTCTCGTAGGGAAGCCAATGAAAAACTAGGAGCTGCATAAATCCCAGGAAGCATAACTCAGTAATCTGTCTAAAAAGCTGATAAGATCTATGAACTTGGGAGATTCCCATAGGTTTGGTGATTCCTTGAGTAGAAACAAGACAGGATGAGAGGAGGCTCGAAGCCCAGCTGCATCAGGGGCTACAGTATCAGGAGATAGCAGTCTGGGTTTTCTGGCTTTCAGAATTTTAGGAGTATCTCTGAGACACATGTCATCTGCTATCAGTGAAGTATGGGACCTAGGGATCTGGCTCCCACAGTCTCCTTGGCACCCTATGGGCAGGCAAGTTACCAGGAAAAAAAAAAAGTAATGAAAACTCCTCCTGTGCTCCTCCATCTCCATAGACTATTTTGTATTTGACAGACAAGAGTTTTCTGGTCAGAAAGAATTCTCTTGATCCCAAACTCCACTCACTTCAAGACATGCAGCTATCTCTAGCAAATTCACAGGGTCAGACACACCTGAAAACAAGAACACACACTACTGAAAATGCTTTTCTTTCACAGGATTCCCACACTGCTACATAATTAGTGAGAAAACAAACCATATCTGACAGATATTAATCACATCACTTAATAGACAAGCACCAGGTGTGCTGGAGATGAGATGGCAGAAGAGTTGATACAGAATAAAATTAATTATTCTCAACTGTGTTTTTCACACAAGAAAACCCTCTAGCATGTCTCCCTAATTTTTTTAGTAATTATTAGTTGTTCTTTCATCAATGAATTATAAGTTAATATTCTGAAGTCAGTCATTTGGAAAGAAAAAAATAGAGGTATGTTCAGGAATGACAAAATGCTGCTCAAAGAAGAACAGCAAAGCCACACCTGCAATCTGCTTTGAAAAATTACCTAAAGCCCAAAATTAAAGCTCTTGAGAACAGAGCAGAGCACAGCTAGCATCACCTTTAACAGCTCTCTTATATCAAACACTTTCACATCTCACCCCAGCAGCCAAAAAGGAGCATTATCTGTGTCGACCCATATCTGCAGGCTGTGTTTGAGTTACCAACAAGGATGTCAGAAGGAACAGCACAGGATCCAAGATGTCACACGTTAGCCCCCCAAAAGCAGGAGATGCTTCACACTTTGTTTTCCAGCACTTCCATCTAAACCACCAAGCACAACTTTTTTTAAAAGAGTGTGTGAACATTCCTCCCCCCCAAAGAGACATTTTTTGACTTCTTGGCTGAGCATCAGCCCATCTGTTTGTTTCTGTATTTGCAGGTAAACATGGCAACAGCCAGAGTGAGGTCACTGAAGAAACGTTTAGGTTAATGTAATAATTTTGTCCCTTTGAAATACAACAAGGTTGCACACTGGAGAAGCAAGATGCTTGTTTAAGAGGAAGAGACCGTGCTCTTCATTTCTGCTTGTTTTGCACTATCATAGCTCAGCTGATTTATCTGGCATTGTTTGAGGGAAATTTCAAGAGACAGAACCCAGCAATGCTAAGACCAAATAAAATTTACATCATCATTACTGCTGATGGAAACAGTTCCTGTCCAGGCTAAAGAAGGCTCTGTCACCTTCCCTAGTCACTGCCATGAGGAAGAAGCATCTGGTTGGTGCAATCCTTGACTTTCAACAGCTCCAGATCAGCATCAGTTATACCATCCATCATCCCAAAGATAGGGTTGGCCCTTCCTGCCTTGGTCCTCAAAATTCACACTACACTGGAAGACACTACCACAGCTCTACCAGAAAGACCTTTACACCTCCGCAGTGCCAGGGCAGCACCCACTGCTCCTGGGGCTGCACACACTGATCCCAGGGTAACAGCCACTGCTCCCGGGACAGCACCGACTGCTCCCAGCACAGCACCCTCTGCTCCTGTAGCAGGATCTTGTCTGCAGGGATTCAACAACCCTACAGCCAGCAGTACCAGCAGCACAAGGAATGAGAAGAGTTCTTTGCAGTACAGAGAAACTAATTCAGATGGGAAATCCTAGGAGCTGCAAGACGGGATCCCAGAACTCTCTGAGCTAAACTGGATCTGTTTATAGCCAGATAGAACTCTCATTGACACCAACAGGAGAAGGACTCACTGTCTAAGAAGGCAAACAGTGGATCCTACACTCCTTACCTGGATTTCTGTTGTGCCCCATTGTCAGAAAGAAGCACGCATACTTGCACTTGTATCACAGCATTAGCAGGCTATTTCAGGGCTCACAACAATGAAAGTAACAGGCAGTCTTCACTGTTCTACCCAGAAAAACATGTTATTTATTGACTGGAAAATGGAAAACTGAAGCATTCCAGCCCTCTTAATACTGCAAGGACCTGATTCAATATCAACTGAAGGTTTTTTTCATTTTCTTTAATAAGCTTTAGCAATCCAGGATCATAGAATTACTCTATTAAATCAATGACAGAACTAAAAGATATTTTGCAACAAGACTGGTAGTGTGATTTACTCAGGATACTCATTTACTGCTAACAACTTTCTTTTTCTATCTTCCTCCTCTTCTGTTTTTGTTTTTGCTGTTTTGGGGTTTTTTTAATAGATCTTTTTTGTGTCCATAACTGGAACTCAACAAGTGAAAATGCTAATTAGAATCAGATACTGAGATTTTAATGATAAGCATATTTCCTGTTTAATAAAAAGCAGATGAGCCTTAATTTGGAAAAAAAAAATAAAAAATGCATTAAAGGTCAAATCCTGACACAAACACCCCCTTTATTACAGCCACTGAGAAAACCATCCAAGATTTTTGGTGATATCCAGATTTAGGTCTAATGATCAAGCTGATAACCACACAAGAGAGGAAAATCAGAATCTCTACTGGAAATTCAAGCTGACACTCTGACCTTAACTCATGCTGTGGCGCTTTTTGAAAGGGCGAGGAAGGAGCAGGTTTCTTCTCAAGAACACGAGTTCAGGCAGAAGTGTCATGCCACATTTTCCTCTCCTTTCTTACCTAGTTTTATTAATAATTACTTAAATATGTTCCGAGGAGGTTAAGTATTAAAAAGGGATGATTCCTTGCAGAATGCAATCAACATTATTCTACTTCAGAGGGACAATGCTTTTATTCATATAAAGTCTGCAAAGACTTTTTATAGGTATAGATATAATGAGAACTCAGTACTTTTAAAACAAAAAAAAAAAAAAAAAGGGGGGGGGGGGGGAAGAAGGCAGCACATATTGCCTGTTGTTTTATCTCCAGTGGTCCTTAAAATAACAGAAACTGTCTTTTTTAAAGCTCAATTTCCACCAGAAACTAAGCTTGCCAATATGGAAAACAAAACATGAGCTCCTAATCTTGTGAGATCTGAAGATCCTGAATAGATGTTTTATTTTGATTTTTTCACGAGTTGCTTAAATGCATAATGCTGATGAGACTGTTTGTCTGATTTTAATGCAGGTAATGTACTCTGAGCTCGGTGATCCAAGAGAAAATTTCCCAGCAGGCCATACTTGACAAGCAGGTGTCACTCAATCATGCACGTTTTCACCTCCCTGAGAGGACAGATGGTCCCAGCCTACTTAGCAATTCCATCCTCTCTTGGCAGCCCCCTCTCCGATGCAGTGCCATAATAAAGATGCTCTGAGATTTGTGTTAATCTGTGGTCTTTGGGGTAAACTGTAAACAAAGTGTGTAGAGTTATCGTTTCTCATTATGAGCTGGACCTCTTATCTTCTCCTCTGCCTATAGCATATAGATATCTTTAATAGCCTATACCCCTGGACTCAGCTTTCATGAAGATTAGTTCCTATCATTTTAAGCAACACAGAATTACTTTGTCTGCAGAGACTTGACCTAATCTGTTTGAGGCTTTTACTATAAAGACAGCAAGACAGTCATTTTTCTTCAAATTAGGAGAACAATGGTTTAAATTGTCAATAGTTCCTGTTGCTGAATTTTATACATACGCATGTATTATACATGCTGATTTCCTGCTCTACAACAGAAGAGGTAGTGTTATTCCTCTTGTCATCATTGAGAAACAAGATCAGCAAGGATTGGGAGGAGAGGGAATAAAACATCTTTACATCTGAACACCATGTCGAGAGGGGGTTATTTGTCAATTCTTTTTTCGCTGCTGTGATACATTTCCACTGCATCCAGTTTCCCCTGTGTAAAACGAAAATTATCTTCTCCTCACAATCTGACAAGTGCAGTAGGGAATAAAAGCAGAGGGAGAGAGGGAATGTGTGCAAGAGTTCCCAGAGTCAAGTCTGGTGCCTCCTGTAATTTGTGCCATTAGGGAATTTTCCAGGACTTTCTACATGCTGAAAGGAAAAAGAAGGTCAAAGGTTTATAGTCCCCATAACACTACTTAAAACAAAGCCAGAGCTGCTTCCAGCACCAGCATATGCCACAAGAATGAGGCTGGAAGGATATCACATCATTAAATTGAATTATCCAAATTCATTCCTCTATTACAATTTTAAGTCCCTTAATCTCATTTTTCAGGTGTAACAGAGATTACATGAAAATCAAGGAGAATCATACTTTGATTTTGGCTTCTGCCAGTGTCATAAAGGGGGTTTATAAAAGATCCATAGTGATTTTACTGGCCTACAGATCCAATCAGAGTGTTTGGATGGGCACAGTACAAGTGATGTAAAAGGGAAATCTGTCCATAGTTTATCTCTGAGGAGGAAAAGTTTAACCTGTTGACGCAGATAGAAATAATTAAACAAGCTTTAAATGTCTGTCATTTCAGATGTTCTTGGGTTTCTCATTCTTCGTCACATTTTGTGGAATTTTTGCTCAATCCTGGAAAATAGGAATACTTTTACATTATTTTGTCAAGAGCAACATAGATACTAAATAGGAGTTCAGAAGAATTAGTTGACACATAATGAAGCTGATTAGATGACAGGAGAGACATCATGTTAGCACAGATCTCCAGGAAACTTATTTTCTTGCTTTCTTAGTCCCTATGTAAGTACTACATGGCTCACTAGGTAATAGACACCTGTAGACCTTGTGCAGACTAGTCCTCACTAGCCAGTCACACCACAATGCTGAAACAGCTGTGATTACTTAACTAATTTCGTCCTCATGACTCCAAGTCATCAGAAGACTATCAAATAGGATAGGGATGGAAATAGAAAATTTAAAACAAAACAAAACAAAAACCAAACCAAACAAGCAAACACAAAAACCCCACAAACCAAACAGATTAAAATTCCTGTATTGAAGTTTCACTCTGTTCTGTGGTCAGCAGGACATTGTACAATCTGATGCCTTAGACTGAAAATCTATGAAAGGCCTTTCCAGGGTAGTGTAAAACTTCATTTGCACATAAACCTAGTGTCTGAACCAATTAATCCTCCTCCATTTGAATAAATTGCCCTGTTGTTACCTGTATTACACTAGTACCCAGAGGCCTTAGTGCAGGTTAGAGATTCAAGAGCCTCAGTGATGTCCTGAGTATCATATTGGGCTTTTTCCTTCCTATAAATGGAGCCTTGCTTTCTTACTGCCTTAAACATCTGATTTCACAAAGGATCCCCGTACTTTGCAAACTCAAGACATGTGAGTAGCCTGTGAGTATATTTTGGATAAATCATTTGAGTTTTCTCCTTCCCAGCACTAGGAGAGCTCATAGGAAAGGAGAAATGAAGGCCATGCAAGCCTAAACCACTTTAAATTGTTGCCAAATATGTCTTTCACTGAAAAGAGGAAATTATTATAGGATTATTTTCTGTAAATTCAAAGCACAGTCAAATGAAATATTAACATAAGAGTGGCTATACTGGGTTACATCCAAGGTATGCTGAGGCATATTGTTTTCAGCAATAGCTCTAAGCAGATGCCCAAGTAAAGAATAAGGAAAGTAGATGGGCCCATTCTTCCTAAGAGAAGAAAAAAGAATCCTATAAGATACTATTATCATTAGGACTGGGGTAGGAGAATGCAGACAAGTAAGAGAAGCAGCTCCTGCTGCTCAAGGACTGGAAGAAAAAAACCACAAACCTAGATTAGAAAAGCATTAGAGAGTCAAGCAGAACTGCTTCTACACTGCTAAAGCTGCCAGGGACAAGCCAACCAGTAACAGCTAGTAAAAAGGATAAAGGTGAATAAGGGAGGCTTTAAGACACAGACTGAATAGCTGATACAGAAATCTCCTAAACCAGAGGCAGATAAGAGGCTCAGTTTTTTAACTTATTTGTGAAAAGTCACAGACATCGGAGACAGTGCACCCACAAAAGCACAAGGGAGTGCACTATGTATTAAAGTCTCAGCCTAAAGGGAAGGTCTGGCAAGGACCAGCCTCTGGCTGTTACAAACACTGATGGGCTCTCCAATCCCTGTGCAGCATTGCAAGGGTGAATCTGTAACTCTCAGAGATGCTAAAACTGTTCCAAACCCAAGTTCCATCCCTAACCAAGTAATGAAAAAAATGTGGGACAATTCTTACCATAAAAAAATCCAATAATATAAGTGAGAGAGTTAGATTTTGTTGACTTCAGAGTAATGACAAAGTAGCAGTAAAAGCACAATACTGCTATTTAATGAAGGAAACATATAATCCCCCTGCTTGCTGATCTCCTTTTAGACAAAAATTACATTGCTTGTGGATACTCATGATTACTCATGAATGCTGGGAGTCATTGAACCTCATCATAGCTCCATCCTTCATCAGGTGGTAGAAAAGTGAAGTTCTGAGGCAGCCCTGCCTGCAAGGGACAGGATCCTTAATGCAAGTGATTTCAGTAGCAGCTTCTTTCTCAGATAACTCATTCATCCTCCCTGCCTTGATCAAGGGTAGGAGAGTGCTCTCAGTTGGTGCTGAGCTTATTGACCAAATTCCTTATGCACATGTGAACAATCACCAATTCATAGAATGGTTTGAATCAGAAGAGACCTTAAAAATGTCCTAGTTCCCACCTTCGTTGTGTATAATAGTACTGGCTGATTTTTAAATTTTCTTTATTCTTTTAATGAAAATTGACTTCTCATCCAGTAGGGTGGTTTTGGTTTGGGTTTTTTGTTTGGTTGGTTTTTAGGGTTGTTTATTTTTTTCAATGAGAATGTATGTTATTTGTGTAATTTCTTTTTGTACCTTTTTTTTCCCAAAATATCTCATTTAGTTTTTATTAGGAGAAATTACATCAACACTATCTATTTACATTTTTGCCTAGTCTTGTTTTTCCCACAGTACAGGTTTGCTTGGTGAATATATTACCAAAAATTCCTAACAAAAATTATTTTCTTTCCAAATAACAATAGATCATAACATTTAAAGTGAGAAAAAGCATTGAAATTATTGATAAAACTAATTTAAAACATTTTCCTTCAGCTATCCCTGAGAACTTGTGAAGTTGTCACAGATTTAACATCTTTTGGAATTCAGTTAAATACAGTAACTGGTTCTAAGTCCAGCCCACCTATGCTAAAAGCATTGCTAGAAACTCCTCATGTATTTGAAAGGAAGAACTGAAAGTCACAGAAATAATAATGTAGTATATAGCTCAGAGGTATCATTAGTAGCAACAGTGTGATGTTAAGAACAGGAAAATTTAGGTTAAACAGCAGGAGAGGAGGCTGAGCTCAGTCACGGGGGGTGATGAAGGGGGAGAGTTGCTCTCCCATTGCTTGACCCCAGGCACCTCGTTGCCAGAAAGCTCTCCCCGCACTTAGCTCTTCATCCTCTTTTTCTCTAAGGATAAAATCCTGATGTTTGAACTACAGGACAGCCCCCAAAACCATTTTAAAAACTAGATTACTCAGAAAATGAGAAGTTGTCCTTTCACACTGTAAACTTGACATGAGACTGCAAGAGGCAACTTCTCCCTTGCTGTTGCCCCTCCACCATGACCACACCTCCATGTTAACAGGTCCTTGTGGATATCACAGCTGTCTCCTACCTCTTACCAAAGGGTCTTGGGGATTTCAAGCTCATCTGCCAGCCCTTGCAGCTTCTCCCCACACAGAGCAGATTTTGAACTGTTCTAACTCTATCAGCTTCATACATCACTTTAACACCAGATACTGGGGGAGGGGGAAGAGTAGCAGAATCATCTTTCTTACTTTATTTTTTTATTTTATTTTATTACAGGTAAAATAAAACTTCACTGTTGAATCTTTTTAGAAAAAAAGTTAAACATCTCAACCTGACATCCACAAAACCTCCTGCAAGCAGAACAGGATTTAAGCACTGCATAATCTTTCCCAGACACTTTTTCAAACAAAGATGCTGTGGTTTTATTTGGTTTCTATTCAACTCCCCTGAGAGGTCTCTCTTTAAATCCAGGCATGAAAAATACATTCTCAGTCCAGACACAGAGATTTCAGAAAAGAGAAATGCAGTGAGACAGCATTTCATTTGCAAGTCTTTTACATTTTAACAGTGCATATTACTTTGCACTCAGCAAACATTACTGAAGCTGCTGCTCCCTACAATAATCTTTGTTTAAAATTGTACTATTTTAAATAGTATATATATAGTGTATATATATGCCCACTGCAAATGTGGGCATATAATATACATGTGTCTGTGCACAGTACATAAAAACAGACTAGACACAATATATACTGTATGTACATATGTGTGTGTAATGTCCCTCTGGTTCTAAATAGTATGTACAAATGTCAAAAAACAATGTTGGTAAAATTCAAACTCAGCCAAATTCAGCCTGCAAATACTGCTGAGTAGATATTTGAGAAAAGTAGGGAAAAAAGAGTTAAGACATAAAACAGGCTTAGAGCTGACTTGTTATACATGAGGAAGACAGACCGATTTTAGTAATCATAAAAAGAATGCAAACTTTTCTAGTGTTTAGCAATATTACTCAGGTCCTAAGAAAGGAAGAGAAATTGAATAGAAATTACTAGGTTTTATTTGAATATTTTGGTGAACTTTTCCATAATAATAAATGTGGTTCGTACCCTTTTAAGCCAACTAATTTTGTCTGGGAGTTCTGCTTTAAATATGCTCTGGGGCATCTCATTGTTTCCACTGAGTGTAAAGCAGTTGTTTCTATGCTTAAGGAACTACAGTGTAGGGGATTAAATAATACATTTAATAAAGAGGCTAAAAGTACTGCATTCTTGCTATTTCAAAGGGTTTCCAGGAAAGAAAACCACCCAGGGTCAGTGAAAACAGACTTTTACCATCTCATATTTTATTAATACACATTCTGTAGTGCATCCTACTTAAAACTGCACTTAAAAAGCATCTAGTTATGACACTACACCACCACTGACTTCCTCAGTATAAATCTAAACATCTCGTCTTTCAACCTATTTCTTCTTTCAACACACCCAGGATCAGTCCTGGGTCCTTGAGTATGGAAAGGCTGAGTTACATGCTAGTGATATGTGAAAGAGAAGTGAATCCATGTCTCTAAATCCTAGACTATTAACCTAATCACTTGAGCAGGGTTACTGAAATGACTGATTCCTGTCTCAAACTAGATTATGGGGTTTTGGCAAAACTCAAACCTTCTCAAAATCCCAGATGTGTGATGTCTGCCACCTTTCCATGGACGAGCACATACTGCCTTCCATAGCTGTAACCAGGGTGTTGTCCTCAGTCTCTTGCATCTTTTGGGTGGTGAAAGTGGCCACCATACCTTTTGCATGACAGGGGCATGTGGGACAGCCCCCAGGTCTGAAGGTGGGAGACAGCTTGGCAGACCGGCACCCAGCCAGTCTGTCCCCTAAGCACAAGGGAACTACAGCAAAAACTGTCTGACCCACTCTGCACTACCACGCAATGTCAGTGCTTGTTTGTGGGGTTGATTCTTGCAACACAGTTGATTTTTGCAAGCCACTAGGAGACCCTATTAACCTGCACTAATAGAGGAACCAGTGCTGAGATAACAGCCAAGTGTTGACCAAGTTTGGTCTTGGGAAGCTAAATGGCTTGGCTCTTGACAACTCCAATTCATCGTCCCATCTGAGATTCACTGCCCCGTTGCTTTTCATATCTCACATCAAAGGGGAATTCACTACCATGTCATGCCTATTTCAGACACATCCCCACTTTTTCTTACCATCATCTTCCAATGACCCTATAACATATTTTCCTATCTCCCTGCACAGTGTTAACTTAGGAGAACTCCTGTCTTCGTAGTTTGTACCAACTCTTTTTTCAACTAAGAGAATCAAAGTTCCTTCCCTGCCATACTTGACTCCAGTTGGAAAAGAGAAGAACAGGAATAAGAAGTTGTAGCACCTGGGAGGAGGGATTTGCCATAGGTCAGGCATATGCTTCTCAGAGGTGTTTACTGTTGGACAACCTGGGAGGATAAAAACCAGCTCTTGAATCTCATTTTGTCACTTCATGGCGTGTAGCACTGTTTGCTCAAGCTTTTTATGGCTGGGCATGTGCCATGTGCTTTGCATACCCCCTGTGCGTGCCCCATTGGCACTGGCCGTGTTTCACAGATGGCTCAGCAGTGACACACACACACGCGCGCCTGTTTGTAACAGAGGTGCTTAGTGCTCTCATTGCTACCAAGCTAGCCAGAACCTCTAAATTTATTTTTTTAAGGGTAGGGATGGTTATGAGAATAGGAAACCTGCCAAAAGACTCTAATGCTGGTACTGGCACTTCTCTTCCTTGCTAAAACACACAAGGGCTCAAGCCAAAGCCATTTAGCCTTCCTGTCTGCCTCTGCCTTTTGCCCTCTGTTGGGTTATATAGACACAGAGTTCAAAAAGCAGCCCTAATAATCTTGATTATAAAGTTTGATGTCTTTCAGAACTTAATCCAAAATACAGGCATCTGATCTCTACGTCCTTCTCAGTATGAATACAACAGTAAAAGTTTCATTTATTAAATTCTACTTTTAAATAAATTTAAATGTAATTTTGTGTGAGAAAAATACTCAAGATCCCTCTCCAGCATTTGAGGACGGCCTCTGTAATTTGTCTCTGATAGCCATTGCAACTAGCAACTAGCAAAATCAGAAAATAGGATGGAGCCAACAAAAATGAAACATTATTCTCTGCTGCCAATGCTTGCATCATCCTATTGAGCTCATCTTACAAAATACATAAGAGGTGAGCCAGTTGCTTGGAATCATAAATTGTGCACTTCCCTCCCATGCCAGCTACCAAAGTTCACTGTGGACATTGCTCTGCCTCTGTTACTGTAGCTCTTACCCTTTCCTTTCCTTTCCTTTCCTTTCCTTTCCTTTCCTTTCCTTTCCTTTCCTTTCCTTTCCTTTCCTTTCCTTTCCTTTCCTTTCCTTTCCTTTCCTTTCCTTTCCTTTCCTTTCCTTTCCTTTCCTTCCCGCCCCTCCCCCCCCCCCCCCCCCCCCCCCCCCCGTTTTCCCAGGAGGCGGCCTTGGAATTCTTGTACGCCTCCCACCACAACACATCCTCTGTTCTATGCATGGTCACCAGCCAAAAATCTGTGGCAATGGAAGCAAGGACTTTTGAAAAAAGGTTTTCTGCCACATGTCTGCATGCTGCAAGAACTGCTCAGACCAGGAGAAAGATAGGAAGTTGAATCTGAAGAAAAGGTTCATATATTCCTGACTTTGCATGCACATCTGGGACTGATGGCAAAATTTTGCATGAAGTTTCATATTTGCAGGGAAGCTATAACTTCATACAAGTCTACCTAGACCTGAAACACAAAAAAAACCAACAAAAACAAAACCCAAACAAAAAACAAACCTCTACTTGAAACTCAGCAGGCTGGTGAGTGCATGATGCTACAGTTGTTGCTCTCTTGATTCCACATCACCCTTCCCATAAAGCCCATGCCAACTTGTGATGACCAGCACAAGAGCTGGCTCAGACATCTCTATACCAACTGAGACTGTCCTACTCTAGAGGAATTCATTGCTAGTTCCTTACAGCCAGGTGCTAGACTCCTTGTGCTTCCTGAGCCAAAGAAATTAAACCACACATGCTCACATGAAGCCACTGAGAGGTTCATTCTTACAATTAGGGGCAGCACTATTTTCATTTGCATTTTAGATCAAAATATCAGAAATCAAGGCAATAGAATTTAATTCAGTAATCTCCACTATAAAAAAAATATATTCATCCTCTAAAGGAGTTATGGATCCTGACAGTTTTAACTATGGACTTCATGTTCCACTCTAACATTAAACTGAGACATTCAGAGAAAGAAAACTCCAGCCTTAATAGTTCCAGAAAGCATCTGTAGCTGCAACACACCATCATCACACTGCGTAAACTTTGTCTACTCTAACCACCATACTACCTGTCACTCTAAAGCTACTGGGGATATATTGTACCAGCTTATCTGTTCCCTTAAAGCTTGGGGATTTATGGACTGCAAAGTCTATTTGTAAAACCTACAGTAGTTTGAGTGTGAATTCTTCACAATAAATTTTACTTTCAACACCATTGAATTTTCCTGCTACTAATTTGATGCATCCTGGACACCTTCAGTGAAATGGAGTCCCATAATATCTCTCCAGAATTGGGAAAATGACAAATATGCAATACCTGACTAACAAGTTTCATAATGTTACACAGTTCTTCTGTAAAGATTACCATTTGCTCTAAGAAGATCCTGAATTCTCCCAAGCATGGACCTTCCCAGGGAAAAGACTAAGTACAACTAGAACAACATCAATTGCCACAGAGGAGGAGAAGTAGGCAACTTAGCTGACAGGATTCTTAGCTTACAGGTTCCTGGCACCTGATTTTTCTGTGTTTACTCAGACATTTCATCTTTATTTGCAAGTCTAGCAGTGGTTTCCTCTCAGTGGGGCAACTGAGTGTGTCCATTGTTACTCTTAAACACCCTCAGTAAATAAGCATCATTCTATTGACTAAAGAAACTTTTTTAACTGATGAGGTTATTGGGTGTTCTGGTGTCGTCATGGAAAATGAGCAGGTAGAGGAAGACCAGGTGAGGAGGTAAAGCAAAGAGGCTGTCTAAGTATGATAGCAAAGCACTGGAAGAAAGAAACAGAAGTCAAGTCTCTGTAGAAGACTTTCTTACGTAGTTATCACCAAAAAATTAGTCTTTGAATTTCTTCATGAATATTTGAACTGAAACCACTCATGCTGCTTACAAAGTCAGTAGAAAATGCGTTTAAACATGGATATTTTATTCAGAATCAACTCTTTGTTCACATGGATGAGAGAAGACTGGAGGATGGTTGTCACTACCACAAAATCTGCCCTGTCACTGGGATACCATCCACCCTACAAACTGCAGTTTTCCTTCTGAAAATAAATAACTAAATAAACAAATAAATTAATGAGGGGGAGGAAAAAAGAAAAAAAGAAAATATAATAATTTAAAAAAAAAGACCTCTTGGCCTGAAGAAGACTCTTGTTTCCCAGCTCCTATAATTCCTTTCATCGAGTATTGCCAAAGCTGCACCCACTGTTTCAGGGTTACACAACTGAAAGATAAACCATAGGTAGGTGGTAGCAATGGGAGATATTTCTCTCTTCCTGAAGTGATTAATGAGAAAGGAATGAATCTGGGTGCAGGTCTGGCTGCAAGAAACACTGCTTCAGGTGCATCTGCTTCTGGCTTTTCTTGTGACTCTCCTCTCCTCTTCACTCTGCCTTATCAGCAGGAGGTTAAAGCCACTTTCCACTGCACTTCTTTCCAGTGCTACAAGAGTGGTATGAGCTGCATTTTTCCAGGCTAGAGGCGGGAAAAAGGAACAAAGACGAGCAAGAAAAAAGGGTAGCATAATAAAACAAGTGGGAGGGGGAGAGAGAAGTTTCATCACCCAGGGTGCCCGCTTTGAACTGTAGCCTTTTAGCAAGGCAAACTACAGGCTTGGTCATCTTCTGTTGTTACCTCAGCACAGGAGCCATGCAGGCCCCTGCATGTGTTCATACATATATGGCAGGGCGGCATGGGAAGCCTTTAATAATTCAGTTCAAGTACATTCCTGTTTATTCCTGAATATGCTGTTCAAACACATTCATTTTTGCAAAGCTGCTGAACCCCCACCCATGTCTTTTGCTGCCCCAGCTCCATGGCAGACCCCAGCATCTCTGGACTGGCTTCACCCCTTGCCAAGCCCGCTGGCTTTCCACAGCTTCCCTGCCTCCTCCTCCTCATCCAAAGCAGCAGATTTCCATCTTCATTGAGCTATGGCAGTTCTCTTTTCTTCTCATTTTAAGTCATCTCAGTCACAACTGCTGCCACCACAGACAAGTGCACGTTATTATTAATGCATTATTAAATTTTATCTCACATTTAGAGCCTTGTCAATGGTGCTCACTTATAGACACTGTGATGATAAGCACTATAGGAATAGCTATAAATAATGAATACTGTCCCTCTCATGTCTCTCCCAGTCTCCCAACCCAGTAGGCATTCAGTGCAAATCAACTCCATTTTATTTTTACTGATTATAAGTATAATCAGGGTGGATAGTTGTCACAAGGTAGGCAAAAGACTGCAGCTACTGTGGGAGGCAGCCCAAGATATTTGAGCAGCTTCTGTTCCCACCAGGGTATGTTTCTCTAAAAGCAAAGCTCTAACTCTTAATTTGCCTGCTACATCCCTGCTCCTTGCAGGGCTCCAAAAATCAAAAGAGGGGGTGGAAAGATAGAGAAAGGGTTCCAGTTCTCCTGGTGTTTGCTTTTTACAGCTCAACTGCACAATACAATTTTTAATTGGGAAGTGCATCATCTCCAGCATTTGCCTGCCACCCAGCAAAGTTCAGACAACCACTCATTCAAAATCAGAACCTAAAAGAACAGAGCACAAGCACCATTTCAACTGAAGCCTGTTCTACCTCATTAATGTTTCCTATTCCTTTTTCTGCCTTCCTTCTTCTGTAGCTCCTGCAAATTAAGTCTTTGAACACTGTTAAACCCTGCTGTGCACCTACAGCTCTTGATCATGCAGTGAAAGGTGTAGGGGATCTTTACTATTACCTGAGTATCTATAGGAACTTAGAAACATCTGGAAAACAAAAAGCTGCAGCGGAACATGGAGGTGTTTTTCAATGAGGTGATGCAAACCCTTTGGTTTTGGTCTCAGAAATTCTCAAATTAAAATCTAGACTAATGCTCTGGAATAAGATACCTTAATCTTTTCATAGCTTTGTAACAGATGAAAGTGCACCACATGGTTTGGCTCTCAAAGGGAATTCTGGAGTTAGAACTGATACCAAAATCAGGCTCCATTCTAATATCACTAAAGCTAGGACTGTTTGGAGTTACTGATTAAATTTAGATCATTGAGCAGATTTTCAGCTGGCAGTGCAGATAAGATGCCAGACCTAAAGCTGAAATAAGCAGAAAACAGATTTCTAACTTGTAAAAATATCTGAGCTACCATATTTTTTTTGTTGAAATGAAGTTAAAATGTAAAAAAACCCCTTATTTTCCTAAGTAAATGTCCAGAGGAAAAAAATATAAAATCACTTTGGGTCAGTTACAGTATTTTATTCTGTTAATGTTGTAATGTTTAATTTATATTTTGGCTGGTTTTTTGGTTGTGTATAATTAGCTTCTATTTAGTATTAACATGTTATTTAAGCAAGAAAATGTGTTTGTTGTTGATGCTTTTTTTTAATGCTGAAAATGCACCAATGTTTTCTCAAATGAATGTTGGGGAGAGAAAAACCTTTTCCAGTTAGAAGGAAGTCCCATTTAAGTACACCCATGGCTTTTGTGCATCAAAAATACAGTTCTGTTAAGAAATTATCGTTTGCTCCATCTCAGATACAAGCCCTGAAAGCAAATAACCTCCCCTGATATTACGACTAAAGTTATCCCTGACTTCACTGGAGCAAGACTAAACTTCATCACAGACTCCTTTAGTCCTACCACATAAAAGTCTGAAGGAATCCAAAATCACCACGGGAAAAACTTCTCAAATTTTCTGTGCTTGGGACCTCCTGACTTCACTCCAACCAAGACTCATGTTTGCCAAGCATTTGACCCAGGCTTCCCGAAGTTTTTCACTGAATATCTCTGCTTGAGCTGCTTCAAAACTTGAGATGGGCTTGCTTAAAGCTCAGGGTCCCCATTTTTGTGCACTTTTCTGAAACGTGCTGAATTTTGTAACATTGTCATAATGAATGGATCTATCTCAGCAACCATACTTTGTACTACAGGGCTGTCTTGCAACGCAGAAAGAAAATGTCCTACGCTGATAGGTTTAATCACTAAGGGACATTATATCACCACTAAGGGCATATCCTTCTGCAAAGCTAGGTTTAGATCTAACATGGTTACACAACTTTTGGTTGGCTCAATGTAGAAGAAATATTAGTTTCTGCCTGCCTGCAGAAAACCCTTGGATGCACCCTCAGGAATATATAATGAAAACCACAGTGAAATTTGAAAACAAATCAAAGCATTCAAGATTATTTAGCATATATATTCACCCTCATGTCATTTACATCTTCTGTCACTACTTAGGTACCATATAAATTTATTACTAAGTTTTCATATTTGAGATTGGTTATATTTGTGCACCCTAACCCCATGCCATCAGCATCAAGCCTAACTTTCAGGGGTACTAAGCACCCACATTCCCTATTAGTTTCTATTTTGTCAGGGTCTCCCACCAATAGAGAGAGCTTTAAGGGAGAAAATAACCTCAAGCAGAGAACAGTTATCACTCAGCACTCCAGAAATCTGATGCAGGGTTACTATCTGCTGCCCTAGAGTCTCTCCAACAACACGAAGTACTAACTTATCAGACAGAAGGAAAAAAAAAAATAGCAGCAGCAGCTGGACTCAGGGAAATAACACTGTCAAGATCCCTCTCCTAAAGTGGAGATGGTAATCAGTCCACTCCAATATTTACTTTGTTATCTGCCCATCACAATAAACAATAATTAGATTACCATGGGTCAGGTTTTTTCTAAAGAGGTCACACAACGGTATAAGGTGCTGTCTTGACAAGACAATCCCAGCATTTTCCTATCAGATTAGAAGTCTTTTCCACTGCTGCTTTACCAAAAGTTTCACCATCTATAATTACAATGCAGTCATTACACCGCATACAAACCAGGGCACAAAAGACAGGGCCATAAATTACAAAAATGAAGGCATAAAATATCAACAGCCTTACACACCTAACTCAGTGTATAAAGGAGAAATGGCTTTCCCTGCTCCTACACAGTGTTTCTCAGGATTAAAGAGGATTAAGTAACTCCTTCCATAAAGGTTTTCACCAGCTCGCACATGTCAGAAGGCCTTACAAATCGTTTCATAAGTTGTAAATGGTGATGCTCCCAGTGCTGTACTTTTGGGAGGCAAGCTTGACTGAGATAAATGTTGCCTGGAATACAAACTGGTTTTCCCTTATCAAGGAAAAACTTTGTATCCTGAGGATTCCCCCATAAATTAGCCAAGCCCCACCACTACACCCACTGCTTCTCTACAGCAATACAAAGAGTATGGTAACACTCATTAGAGTGCATCACCAGGGAAAAGTCTAATTGCTGGATTTACATTTTTTAGGCAACATATATTTATACTAATAATCCTATTTTGTGCTGCTTTACTAGCCAGAGAAGAAAAGAGCATACTGTATTAAGCTCCAGCCCCCCAGCACTGAAGTAACACTACAGCTAGAGAGACATTTCATATAATTGGCAACTACCCACAGAATGCAGCTGATGATGAAGCATATTTCCAGCAGTTCAGAAGAAGGGCATGTGATTCCCTGAGGATTTTCAACCTTTAATATTCACCTATCTTTGGGAACATCTACTCATCTCATCATTGCAGTAGTGCTAGTCACTCCAATGATTGAAGTGGGACCAGAAAAATCAGCACTTTAACCTTGCCCATTTGGATCTTAAGCTTTATTGCCCTCAGTGGTCACCTCCAGGCTCTCACAGATCAGAAAATACAGAAAAAAAAAAAAGTCCTATTCACTGTTTATTGAGAAAAAAAAAAAACTTTGAGAAGTGAGAAGCTGCAGAATCAGTCATCCAGCCAGAAACAATACCAGAACCTGATACATCCACATATTTATTTAGAAGTGAGATTTTTTGTTGTTGTTCATTTTATGTCCTACAAGTATGAAGGACATAAAAAAATAAATTCCTTCTTCATGGTATTTCAGTGTCTCTGCTTCCAGCTCCAACTGAACTGAGGAAGTGCTAAGCTGTTGGCAAACCTACCCTTTTTTTTTGTTGTAAAGAGTTTGTCAGAACATTTTGTAACCTGTGGAAGCACTCAGATTTGATTCAAGATTTTGGCAGGCTCTTCTTTTATCTGAACAATGTCACCCTGTCTTAACATTTAATACCATAAAAATGGGAGTTCTAGACCCATCAAAATTATGAAGGATAAGACAAAATTTAAAGCCAGTATGAACTTCTTTCTAAAGATCAAAGTTGTCAGATGCAGAGGTTTGGCTTGGGACTGTCTTGACAACTGCTAATAAAGTTAAAAGCAAATAAAGAAAAAAAAAAACTTGTCTTACTCATAATAGCTTCACATAAACTTAAATATACCCAAAATGTAATTAAAGGCTTCTTCTAAAAGGAGCTGGGAGCCATGGTGTTATGTCTCCCTTCATATTTTTTTTATCTGATTAAGCAATCACAGAAAAGCTACTTTACACGTATTTCAGAGACATGGTTTCCTTACATTATCCCATGCAGCTATTTTACCAGGGCATTGCACATCCTGCTTCTGGCCTCTTTACCTGGAAACACATTTCCACAAATTAATACTGTGCTATTAATAATTTTCTATTTTGTGTTCTCCTCAGCTTCACTTTATGCAGCATTGCTGAGCATAAAGCATCTATTTGCATGGTTCTAATTTCAAATTGACCCATTCCTCTTTCAAATCCTCTCAGCTTCTGTGTGGGAGAATTTGTAAGTTAAAATAGGCATCAAGCTTCCCACGCACTGTAGTAGCAACACAGCACTGGAAGACAAACAGTCCAGTCTGTTGGAGACTGATTGGACTTCTCCTGAGCTGGGTATCAGCCTTAACTGCTCTTCCAGCTCCCCTTGAGCTGCCCAGCCATGAGCTCTCTGAAAGCAGCCTTTTCTTCTGTAAAAAACAACACAGTTGTAGATTCCATGTTAAGCCACGGATGCACAATAGTACAACTGCCAGTGAAATAGTTTTGCACACCAGAAGGGTTCAGGAAACAAGGTTACAGGAATTGCAGGCAGCACAGGGGAAAAAAAAGCTACTGCTGAGCAAATGCTGTTTGCTGTCAGATACTGCGTGACCTTTTCACTAGGTACAAGATGGGAAGACTGGGGTGCATGTACTGATTAGGTACATGGCTCCAAAAGCAACATTTGGAAAAAAAAATTCCTTCATTACAGTGTAATAGGAAATATGCTGGAACATAAGAAAGCCAAGAATAATTCATTTTCTAAAACTCCTTATCTTTCCTTTTTTATTCCTCATTTAAATGCTCCTCTAACCAGTCACTCTGGTGTAAAGAAAAGAAAGGGAGACCGAAAACATTCATTTCTTTTTTTTTTCCAGTTTCTGCTGGAGAGATGACTGATCTCCTCTGGTGCTGTGCTCCTGTGCCACGTACTGCACACACAGCTGTCAGATGCAATGACGCACCATAAAACACGCTCAGCAGCCAAAGCAAGACACCATGGAATTTTCCTGATACTGTTTCGGATGGGCTGGGGTGGGAGTGAAAGTTTTACACTCTTATTTGATTTTGGGGCAGACAATCCTACTCAGACTTAATAATTTCCTCATTTGTATTATAACTTGTTTCCTGGAGGCTCTCCAACATGAGTTATCTCAGGCACCCTGCATCTAACGGGGATTAGTATTTGGTGTTTAAAAGGAGGAAAATACCAGTAATTCATTGTAGGCTGTTCTACATGGTGGGAGAAGACTGGTGAAATTCTTCCTTGACCTGAAGCGTGCATGAGGCCAGCAGGCAACCACTAGCCCACATCCACCCTTTATCCAATCCCTGCACACCAAGCCCAAGACAAGGGCCATTTGCAGGACAGTGATATGGTCTCACTCATAGAAAGTCCAAGGGAAGTAGAGACTACTATGTTCATGAAATCCTTCCTAATTGAGTTTATGGTTCCTAACAGTGCCCCACATCCAAGGAGGTCTCATTCCACAGTCACAAGCTCATACTGTGGCCCCTGCCCAATACATGATCCCAGAGAAAGACCCATGGCTGTAACATAGCCCACTCCCTTTCATATTTGCATGACATACAGAGTGGAGCTCCTACGCATTAAGAAAACAGTCTGCCTGAGTCCTGGGCTTGCTATTGACACCAGGCTTCAGGAATGGAACAGACCTGATGTAGCAGTGGCTGACATATGTCTTGAAGAAGGGATTGATTTTTTCCCAAGCATGTGCAGGCCTGTTCCCTTGGCTGGCCACTGTTTTAATTAGGAAGGCAGCCTATTGCTTACAGCATTAGCTGATACCAGGGGGTCCCTAACTGGCCAGCACACCATTTTTTGTATTTCGAAATTTAAGTTAATTATTTTTGTTAACAAGAATAAATGTCATCAAGAGCAGAGGAAATAAAACCACAGCTTCTTTCCAAAAGTTTCCCCACCAACCTCTCTTATTCTTTCAAAAATAATTAAGACCGGGTGCTCCTCAGTGAAAAGACCTCATCTGTGTTTGTCCATAAGGAGCTCTGAATAGCTAGTCAGTATAAATACTGCATAAAAAAAATAAAAGTAACAAAGGGAGGGTTTTTTTCTTCATTTGTTATTTTTGGGGAGAAAAACCAGCCATCTGTGTTCCAAATGTGTTGCTTTTCAAAGATCCACAAGCTGTTTCTATGGTTTTAAATTATTTGATTTTGCTCTTCTTTCAAATGGCTGCCTTCACCATATTAAATACAGTGCCTCATCCTGCTGAGTGCTGTGTTATTTGTCTGGCTGCTCTACTAGATAAGCATTGTAGAGGTCTGGAAATGATAACCTACACAAGAGGGCAGTTTAGTTTTCACTGCAAGAGCACAGGAAGGAGGAAAGCAAGGAAAGGTTCAGACTGCTTTGGTGAAGATTTTACCTGAAGAGTAGTTTTATATCATTTTGGTGACAGGGAAATTGCTTATGTTCCTACCTCCAACCATCACGAATATAGCTTCTCACCTTTTCTAAGCTAACTCTAAAATGTCTAGAAATTAGGCATTTAAGTGCTTAAAATGGAAATAAAAAAGAAAAATCCCGTATTAAAATTCTTCTTGCCTGTACTAAAAAAATCTCCTATATACATTGCTTGTACAGAAAGAGTTTTATTTTGATAGAGAGCAGATTGTTCACTCCTACAGTTTGAGATTGTTCACTCCCTAACACCCCAGTTTGAGATTAGGCAGATCACACTGTGTGCCCATTTTCACAATATAATGATCTTTATGTACACACAGATGTACATGCAAACACACAAACATGATGTTATTCATAAATTTAGGACTTTTAATTGTTTTGATGTTCAGATCTGTACTTCTAGTTAGCCCAGTACACATTTATTATTATGAACATTGGGGATTCAGCGGTTACTAATTAAAGGTAGAGATGCAAAGGAAAAATATTTACATAAATATGTGCAAACATTATGCATCATTCTCTTAGTCTTCAGGAACACAGCCACATGCCAGTTCTTCTGTATATTAGGTGACCAAATGCACACATAAGTCAGTCTATGCTTTCTACAAGTCGTTACACATGCTATGTTGAAAAGGGGTGACTTTGTGCACATTCAGCATTTTCAAAGAAACAGCTGTGATTTAATGACCAGATCTAAGCCATACAGAAGTCTGAACTCTGGAAAACTTGCAGCTTGACCACCATCCACCCAGGAAACTCCCACTATAAAGGAGTCTATAAAGATGCCATTCACACAGTCAGTCACCAGGGTCCTGGTGCATAACAAACTCAAATCGTTCCAAGTATGGGAGTCACTGAGACTGCTGAAAACACAAAGAAGCACTTCCTCTGAGACAGGCATCTCCTAATGAGAGCAAACATTTCCCTCTCTGAAGAAGGCAGCAGGAGACGGATGTGTGCAAGGACCGAGCTCTGCCTGCCTATTGTACTTCCATGGTTCCCATTACCACAGCATTTTAGAGCCTCACAGCTTAAACGCATTTCTCCTCAAGAGTCCCCAAAGAGGGGAGGAAGTGCTATCATAATTTGGGACAATAATTCTCTCCACAACAGGAAACCCAGCATAAGATCATCAGAGACTTTTGGGTCAGACTAGGAAAATACAGATGACGCTTCTGCTTTTGAAAGGTCCGCTTTTAAGTTTCTCATTAACAACTCAAATTTACATTAAATATTTGCCAATGTTTAAGAACATTCAAATTTAATTCCAGAAACATAAACACACAAGGATTATGTATAGATTCTCAAGTACTAAAAGACATGCCATAAAGGTTTTATTCTTCTCCCCACATCCCACCCCCTTTCCTCCAAAGCCACTTTTCCCTCCCCATGTCATTTTCTTCTTCCCCACACTGACAAAAAGGGCTCAGGTTCACTTAAGTCAAAAGCACTGAAAACTTGGTGAGTTTTACTGAATCTTATCCAAACTATCTGAACAAGCTGAATCTCTAAATATTGACTGGTAGTCTCACCAAAGGAGGAGTATATCCTCCTGCCTTTTGAGATCCATCAGATATTCCTACAGTATTTTAGCTCAATTATGGAAATGAGAGGAAGTATGCTTCATGTCTAGCAGAGACTTGCACACATGCCTGGCACCCTCAGGGGTGCAGGAGTATTCCAATAGTCCCCTCATTTAGGTGCACTGGCTGCCCCTCACCAAGCGTTTCTTCTCCCTATGGACTACACAGAGACCTCAGCAGACAAACGTATTATCTTTCGCAGTTCTAGTACCAGCTATCTCCTGCCCCTGGGTTGCTCTCTTGGTTGTGCCAACTCAGCTTACTACAAGGCAACACTGTGCACTGCATCAGGAACTGATCCAGCTGAAATACAACCTAGTCTTTTGTTGTTTTTCCTTTTATTTTCTGCAGAGTTATCTTTCAACTGAATCAGTGCCCTGATGCATATCACTGCACAGACTCACAAACACTGTGCTGGCACAGCAGAGCAGAGAGGCACTGGGCAGAGACAGCTAAAACCAGCTTACACAGCACTGCTGTCTAATATTTAACCACGGCCGTAAGCTCCTAACTCTGGTCCTCTGAACTGCAACCAAATTAGATACAGGAAACAAAACAAACAGTGCAATCTCCAGCATCTCAGTCCAGGTTTTTCATAAACACTCACCAAAAGCAGCAGGAAATACTTCACAGCTTTCTGGGTTTGTCCACATTCCTTCTTCCATTTGTGCAAGTTTGAAATGTTGATAAGAACTGTCAACAACAACAAAACAAATATTGCAGAGAAGTTTTACTGTCTCTACCTGAGCTGTTGCCTAAAGCTTGAAAGATTATCAAAGCAGAGACATGTCTCAAAAACAGGTTGAATCCACTGAAGTCAGAAACTAATCTTTCCTCTGTCTGTGTGCAGTCATGAAAATATTTATTTCCAAATACACAGGAGCAGATATACATATGCCTCAAGTTACAGAGATGGGAATCTTATCATCTCTGATTTGCAGTTAATAGAAATATGACTCCAGGAGATTGTGCTTTAACCTGGCACCTCAGTAGTCTCCTAAATGTACATCGCAAGAAGAGTCAAATAATTTCATGTTCAGATTTTCAAGATTTAAATCCTTCAGAAAAAGACACAATATATAATTTCATACTTTTACTGGTGCAGTTTTGCAAAAGATTTATCATCATAGTGAGCATTTGTGTTATAACAATAAATTCTATTTCCATTGTCCTTTTATTTGTAGTGCCAAAGGGTCTTGGCTCTTGGCCTATGGTTTGGACAAAGATTATAGCAACAAACAAATTTTCCTTGAGTATTGTAATGACACCATGGACCCCTCCAAGATCACCACAAGGCTAGGATAGTGCATGAAAAAATACACACTACTGTGCAAACACAGTTTTCAATTCCCTAGCATTATACAACAAAAGAAGAAAGCAAAAATTACTGTTGCACATGGGATTGGTTCTGTGTTTCAGAAAGGCTCAGTCCAAGGCAGGTGACTATTTCTCTCTTGAGCTCTCTGGAAGTGGCCCTCCAGTCCCAGTCATCCCTTCTCCATAGAACAAAGCCTCAAATACTGGAATTATGCTATTTCCTGTGCATAGTCTTATGCATCTCCTATTTTTTCCTCAGGCAATCTATACTACATTTATGGCCCCTACGTGCCACTGGAAAAGAGTGAAAAATCCGTGTTGGCTTCTGTGCTGATATGCTACATTATTTGAAAGGCCATTAAAGGAAAGAGGCTGGTTTCTAGCAGTTTACATTTTGAGGACAATTACATCATTTCTTCATAGGACTGGATGGGAGGACAAACTTTGGAGCTGACTTTCCCTAGAAGTCCTCCACTGAACTGATAGAGAGACACTGAGTAAAAATTTCAGTAACTACCAAGAACAGACTCAAAACAAGCAGTTTTTCTGCTAGTGGATATGAGGAAAGAGAGGTTTGCCAGATCATTCTGCTTTGGGCCCCTCTGTGCAGCCAAAAATTACAGCATCCACTTCTTTCCCTGAGAGATCCAATGCTGCTGCTAACTTAGGCATGCAAGAAAAAAACAACAACAACAACAAAAAAGGATACACTTAAGGTCATAAAACCTATTCTCACTTTCAGTTCATTGCTAATTCTTCAACCACTCGTGGCAGGAAACCACAGTTGATCTCTTTCCCACTAAGTTCTGCTTTTACTGGATGATCTCCACAGGCAGCAAATCCCTTTCATGAAATCAAAAGGATTTTAATGGTGAATGATAGTTCAAGAGCTCTTAATGCCACCCTGGATCTTCTTTCTCTCTGATCAGGAAAGGAATCTCCAGGGTTCACTGAATCCCTAAGAAGTTACAGTACTAATTTTACAGCAACAGCTGTACCTGGATTTTAAGAGCAGGCAGATGTCTTTGTCTTTTAGTAACCTTCAGTGATGAGACATTGCTTGTGTTACAACAATAAAAAAAAAAAAAAAATTAAAGAGTGGTTAGTACCAGAAACCTAAGTGTTTTTCATTTTTACTGTCATTTGCAAAAGGAAAAGGAATTTTTCTCTCCCTTAGCTGAATGGCAAAGTGCAGCCCTTGATTTCAGTGCTGATGGTCCCTGACCTGGGATTCAGCTCTCTAGAAAAACAAGCAAGGTAATTTGAGTGAGAATGTTCTTGTTTAAACATAAATTCCTTCATGAATTAGCTGAAATGACAAGGAAAATATAGCAGAAATAAAAATTCTGTGTTTGTTTATTTGCTGTAATCTGGGAATACTCTTTTAATCAGATTTCTGTCCTTCTAAGTTGAAGTGTTACTCATTTTTTATTATAACAAATGCTTCAGAAATCAATTTGATCTCCAGAAGGGCCTCTCAATCACCATAAAACCAAATGCAGAGTGTGTCTTTAAATGCAGAGTGTTTATTTTTTTAACCTGCTGAGTTTAGGAGGGAAGAATTTGACTAGGATAACAGACGTTTTCTGTTATCTTTAGTTGGGCAGGAGCCACTCCCTTTCAGCAAATATTAGGGTTTGAAAGCCTAGAATTGCACTATAAAATGCACAAATCACAGTGGACCTTCAAAAACTAGCTATGCCTCCTGCTGCATTGCTATCCAGATCTCCTATCACTCCTCATTCCCTGCTGCACCTGGTATCAGCAGGCAGGCGTTCCTTAGGAGAGAGTGGGAGGCAAGAAAACTTTTAGACTTTCTTTGGCTCCAGCCACCCACTATATCAGAAGTGTCTGGTACTTCTGAATACCTCACCACCTCCACCTTCACCCAGGACCCCTTTCAAGCAGCTGCATGTACCCACCCTTCCTCATAGAAAAAGCTTTCACCTCTGACTGCAGCAACCAGTCCCTCCCCTGGTACAAATGTTTAACACAAGGAAGACCAGCACAAAAACAGCCCCACAAAGGCATCCAAAGTATTTTTGCTTTAGCCTTTGCTTCCTTCAAAAATGACATGCCAACATGACTCCCTGAGCTTGTGGTTTGTCAAAGCAGCCTGTCTTATAGACCAGCCTGTGCAGACAGATATTGAACACCAGTTTCTCAAGCTGCAGAAAAAGCAATATATAACAGAAACCTGTTAAGCCATTACAGTAAAAAATAGTGATGTGTACAGATGATCCAAAGAATATTTTGCTGTTTAACTCATCTTGTCATAAAACTGCAGTAGGACGTAACTCATAAAATAGAAATTCCCCAGATTCCATATGCACTCAAGACAATTTCAAAAGCCCTCTGCACAGGACATCCATTTCAGCACAGGAGAGTATTTTTGCTTACAGCAACTAAGGCAGGAAGTCAAGATGAGGTGGTGGGAACTATGTGAAAGAATGCCAGTCCTGCAAAGAGAAGGCTCTTAGTAGCCTTTCCTGCCTAGGATTGATGGTGACACAGAGTAAATAACAGCTACTGCATGTTCAAAGCTTCTGGGTCAAAATCTCAGCCAATATAAATCATCAATGCTTTTTCTCTGTCCCTCTGATTTTATGGGGGAAGCTTTTTTTATTCCATAGGTTATGAACGGTGGTGATCACATCGTCCCAGAGGGAGCTGGTCAGAGAAATGCATGTTGCTCAGACTATGCAACTCCAGCAAAAACTAAATACTAGAGTTTTACTGTGAAAGAAGGGCAGAAAAAGATTGTAAACCAGGTAAAAGACAAGACACAATGTATTGGAAAGACACATTTAAGGTTTTCATGTAATTGCCTACAAAGGATGCTTTATATGCTATTATTTACACTTTTCAAATTATGCATCTTTTTATATAGTGAGAGGGCAATTATGTATCCAAATCAGAGACATAGGGTTTTTTTTTTCCCCTAAAAGTCCTTCTGAGAAAAATGTTGATTAATTTTATTTTTCAGTCTTCACTACAGTTAAGCACTAAAGCAGGTTTCCCCATTTTGAAATGTGCTACAAGGTGAGTTCCCATTTTGTAGTTATCTATGGTCATGACAATTCCTTTAACTAGAGACAGGTAATTCAATATTTGGGAGTATAATCTCCAATTGCAAAGTCCATTAGTCAGAAAGAATCTTCTAATTGAACTGAATGCTTAGCTTAATAGAGTCTTAAACCACTCTCAAGGAACCACAGGAATCATTACCTAAAAACACAAGAACAAACAATTTTCACTTTATTTGAAAAAAATTAGTCTTTATAGCTTCTTTCTTCCCTTCTATACTTTCAACTTTCCCACATTCTCTTTTTTTCTCTCTGCTTCAACATCTTTCTTGCCTTTTTTCCTCTCTCCATTTCTGCTTTGGTAACATCATATATCACATCATGCCCCCTGGAGCTTTGACTTTTCTGACCATATATATTTGCTGACTACTCCTGCACCTCTCTTTCCTCATAGGATTGCTCCTCAGAGTGCAATTTCTTACTCCAAAAGGAGATGAATGTTTTCAAAAAGCCTATTTTAACCCCTAGAGTGAATGACAACTATAGCTGGGAGAGATATTTTTGAAGAACAGTCAGCACTTCTAAACTGAGAAGCTCTAAAAGAATGCAGGAAGAAATAAACAAAACAAACAAAACACAACTTGGAGGAGTAAAAGGAGCAAATATAAAGAGTTCAGGGTAAGATACAGAGAGCTGCTGTAAATCTGTTAAACCTTACTTTAGCATGAGATGGCACAATCTGTCCCTAAAGGAGTAGCTTGAACAGATTGATTAATTTTCAATGGTGACACCTCAAGATTTGACTATGATTCCCAAGACCTCAGTGAAACTTATGCCACCACATCCCTGTCCATAGAAATACATACTTCTCCATCATTCTGGATGCTTTCGATTTGTTTCATGTGCAAATGGAGCAGGACAGGATGGACAGAGATGTGGTGGCATCTGGACATGTCACCATTAAAATGCAAAGGAATAGTAACAACTGTAACCTAACCATGACCATGTATGCTACTGTCCCAGCTCATTCCTGGGTGCCTGTACAATGTATTGTCTGCAACCATGAATTGAGGCAGGGTCTGCACAGCAGAGCTCCAAGCCAGCAGATAAACAGAAGCAGAGACCAGATGTGTTCTGCCATTCTGCCCATAAAAAGTGAGGTACAGAGAGATTAAAGGTGGGATTTTCAAAGGAACCCACATGAACTCCTCCCTTCACTAGCTGCCTTTGAAAATCAAAGACTAAATGCCTTGCTCAAAGTTACACAGGAATTATACAGTGAGGCCAGATATTAAATTTCAGTTTTTGTGAATTCTTCCTTCCCATGGGAAGGAGTCAAGTCTGCAGCAGTCTACTCAGAAAAACAACCTTCCCAGTCTGTCTGTTCTACTCTTACCATAATTGTCCTTTTCTCACATCACACCCAACAACCCAGATCAGAGTTTAAATAAGTTTCATTAGTTTTTACGTAGTTTTTCAAGGTTCCTGCACACATCTTTTTTTGTTCTCTATAGTAGCAGTTAGTATATGCTGAACAGAGAGCTTTAAAACTGCTTTACTTCCATGCCTAAGTCTTAGGATAGTTTTCCAGATGTTTCTGGGATACTCCCACCCATGCTTTCCAGCCCCCAGTCCCATGAGTTGAGCCCAGTCTGCCTGGGATCTTTCCCCCAATACTGAGGTAACCTTGCGATCCTGCTTGCTTCACCACTTTCTTTGAAGACACATTACAAACACATCGTAACAGTTTTATAACTTCTACTTAATCTTTGGAGCTGCTTAAGCTTCTCTGATTTATATTCTGATGCCTTCCAGTCTAAACTAACGTAATGCTTTCTAAAATGCCCGAGTGTAAATTATGGATCATCACAGCGTCCAGAATGCTGCTGCAAAACCTCTCACTAATCTTGGCTCAAGCTCACTTAACATTTTTTCCGATGTTGCCTTCATTAGATTGCCTTCATTTTTGTGTCCACTTGAAAATTATGTTTCTGATATTTAAACAGCTTTATAGAATTCTTTTCCTGACAGATTTGATCTGCAGGAAAAGAAAACTTCTGTTCTTTCAAAAGTTTTTTCAGGCAAGCCTGCTTGTTCCAAGAAACCACTGAAAAAATTTTCAAGGTAAATGAGTGCAGTTGCACCTGAGTATTTTTTTAAGTTGAAGTCTGTGTTCATGGAAGCAACAGTCTTGACAAATGGGAAAGCTAGCATCCTGGCTTAGGCATGCTATTAAAAACTCCAGAAAAAGAAAATGGACATTCCTCAGCTCAATACCTCTCCTAGCACCTATCGTGGTGTGAGAAGTATGTCCTCATTAATGTTATGATGGTAATGCACGGTCCTTTGACTTCTGTACTACAGTTATCATCCCAGAGACTATCGAAATCCATTGGCAATGGACATTTTCACAAGAACTGGGACCGAGAGGTCAATTTAGTGAAACCACAGAAGAGTCACCAGCCAGTGGTAATAGCTTTCAAACTTGCCACACCCTGAATTCAAAGAGAAGGTCTAGATGTAAAAGGCTAAAAGTCTCGTTACACTGCAAATCTATCACCAGACACTATCCAGTTTCCCATCATAGCCTGTACTCAAACCTCCATTTCATTGCCATTTCAAAACAACTTCAAATTCACTGCAAAAAGCCTGTGAAGTACCTGTCAAAGGAGTTGCATCATACAGATGCCTGAGGATTGAGATTAGATTATTTCAGATACAATTAGTCAGAAAAGCATCTGGACATTTCCATAGTTTAAAGAAAGTCCTATTGAAAGGTTCAGCTGTGTAACATGGGTAAAATTATCAAAGGTGTCCAATTCTATGTCAAATTGAATGAAACACAAATAAATAAACCCGCAGATGAGGCTATTAAAAAAAATAAATATTCTAGCCTCAGCTATAAACTGATGAGTTAATATCCATGGCCCATTTCTTCAGTGTGTTCCAGTTAAACAGCCAACCTGTCCAACCTCAATAGGCACAGCAGGCTGCACACTGAGCTGATTGCAGAACGAGGGCCCACTGTATGACAGCCCATCAGAAAAACAGAAGCATCCTGTCAAGCAGAAAGCAGGTTTAGGAAAAAAAAAAAAAATCCAAAAGAGAAGGAAATTAAAACTTAGTAGACAAAACCATCATGCATTTTGCCCCCACAATTTTTGTGGTTTTAGCACAAGCTTTACCTATCAAAAACTTTGGTGGAGAAAGAAAAAAGAGAGAAAAGAGAGCAGTTAGACCCATTTCTGTAGAATTAATTAGTTGTGGAGAGTTTTCCTCCTATAAAAAATTTAAATAAATTGGTTCTGTTAGCCCATACACAGACCCTGGATGTAATTAGTGTGATAATCAATATATCAGTAGGAAACAGCTACTTAAGTATACCCAGTGCAGTTGTAGATTTAAGACAAGTGAAAGGGGCGTACTCAACAACAGCAGGGAAGAGTATAAATGCAAATGAAGCTCATAAAATAGAATGAGTGGTTCGAGCTGCTGAAGCTGCTCAAAATTCAGCTAGGTTGTTGGCTTTTTTTGAAACAGAGAAAAGAATAGGCAGCTGTGAACTACCCTTACTTGGCTAAAAAATGTCAATGTGTACCATAGACCTTTGCTTGTTTTCCCACTTACTTGAAGACTTGTTAAAAAGTGCTGCTAACTTTCTTCTCTCCGCTAATGCACAATAAAAAAAAAAGTTCTAATAAAATGTGCACCTGTCACACTCATATTTTTAGTGTTAGAAATACTCCCTGTTGTGTACAGAGTACCAGCTGTGCCAGCAGCTTCAGTGCATGACTGACATGCTCAGAGGCACCGATGGCCAAAGGTAGCTTGGCTCAGATTTGGCTTTGACATTTCCTCCTTTATGTGGGACTTCAAAAATTGCAAAACGCTGACATGAAGAAAACACCTAATGAAGGAAATAGAGGTGCAGGTTGTGTAGTTTGGGTCCTGGGTGTTTTTCAATGAGTGACTCGTGGGACAGCATTTGACAATGTATTTATGAAGTCACTGCAAACTTCACCCCACCGTCCTCTAAGTATTGGAATAGTGTGAATATAGTGAACTGAAAACAACACTATGCTTTATATTATTCTTTAGGCCATGATATTCCTTTAGAGACAGAGGCATCTGACTCCTGAGATTTTCCCCACTACCAAAAGCAAGAGGGAGATGAACTTTGGGCATGAGGATGAGATGGTTGAAATAAATGTGGCTGTCGTAGAGATTCATGTTCATTGTTGTACTTGTAACTCACAATCCTCTGAGCTATGTACAAATTTTTAAAAGGGGAAAGATATTAATTAAGTAGGGAAGAACTGATTTGGATCAGATTATCCATTTATCTGCAGGGAAAAAGAAAAGCTCACATTTTACTTAACTAACTGGCATTAAATAATTTCTACAGACTTTGTCCTTAGACAGATGTAGAGAAATCTTACACAAAATACCCATCTCAGTGCTCTGATTAACCACACTCAGCAGACCTTGAGTCAGGGATGTGCTACACACAAGCCTGCAGGTAACCATAAAAGCTGGAAAATACTTAAACGTTTGATCTCATTCCCTAAAATCCAGTAGCTTCTTGGCTTTCAATATCCCCACAGTTGTTCACCTAAATGGGAAGTTCTGTATTTCCTCTATGTGGAATTATTTTCAACTCCATGTTTCTCTTGGATGATGGATTTAATATCACTTTGATTTCAATCTCACCTTGGTAGGAATTTCAACATTCATCTTTCACAGTAGTCCCTATTACTAAGACATGGTTTGAAGTGTGCAATTTGGTGTCAGAAGCTACATCAACATTTACAGGGACACCTCCACAGCTTCACAAGTCAGGGTCTGACTTAACAAAACTTTTAAACATGTGCGTAATTTTTGGTCTGTGGATAAACTCAGCTACCAGATTCATCCATACATTCTGGCATAACGAAATGAGGACCAGAAGCTAGCTCAAGAGATCTATAACCAAAGAGATTTTACCAGGCTGCAAGGTTCACCAGGCACATATCAACCCCAAAGTGCCTCAGACATCCTCTTTCATCCATGAGAAAGTCAGAGATGTAAAGCAGAGCTGCCATGTTTTAGGGCACTCTACCTGTGAATTTCCATGTTTTCTGAGGTATAAAAAAGGTCTCCTCTAAAAATCAGGATTTTTTATACGCAGCCTCTACGAAGAGGATGCATATATCCTTTTAAATATTCTTTACCCCACAGTTACTGATAAAGCTTTATCATCTCATGTGAAGCTGAATTATGTTTTTGCCTGGAAATATATACATAGAGAGAAACAGACGGTGTGTATTCATATATTTCAAAACAGAGGATTTAACCTCTGAAAAGAGATATCAAAGAGGCACTGAAGCATGGACCTGCATTCAACACTTTTACATTTGGTTCACAAATACCCAATTAGGTTTCTATCTGAACCACAGTACCTCAAATTTATAATTAATCATCTGTCAAAGTTACAAGGGCAACAGAGCACTGTATTATTTTGAATAGTCATAAAAAAAGATGTTGAGGTCTTGTGAGAGATTTTCTTAGCTCTGAGCAGCAACATTAGGCTCCTCTTCAGTGAAGAGGTAATGAAGACCGATACAATATCTCTGTAACCAACTCAGCAGCACGTTTTAGTCCAAAATAAAGACAGAAGGGACAAGCAATGTTTACTCTAAACTCAAAGTGGGTTTCTGTAAATTATAACTAATTTATTAAAAATAAAACGGTTAGGAATGAACCCACATTTCTTATCTAGTTCTGATAATAAGTTTATTTAAAAGCTAAAGAAACTTTTGAAAAATACTTTTCCCCTTTGTTAACTGCAAGTGGCTAACGACCTCTCTTTTGTTTGACAGGGAACGTGAGAGCCTGTAGTAAATTTTAAGAATGCTAATTAATACCTCCATAGAAAGGAACAAATGTGTAGAACTGCTAAGGATGCAGAAACCCTACCAAACTAAAACTCTTTTGTCCTAATTGGAGATATAATTGGAATGAATCCCATAGGAATTTTGCTGTTCCTTCTACGTAAAACCCTATTACTGGTTGATCCCAGAACAAAGATACGTTCCTAGAGATTCCCATAACTCTAATCCATACAGTCCTGTCCCTAGCGGGTGCACAGGTGCACATGAAAAGTGAAGGTCCCCATCTTTCAAAGAAGCTTTAATTGATAAGACCCAGACAGACTGCAGACAAACACAGCAACATAGTAGGAAAACAACCTCTCTCCCACTTTTCCAGTGGGAAAAAGAGAGAGGTTATTTGGCTCAAAGAGTAGATGTAAGGTTAATTTCAGAAACTGGGGGTTGTCTGAAGGCTGAAATTATATTCTTTTGGCACCAGCAGCCACGTTCTGCTGTAGTTCAGGTCCATATTCTACTCACTATGTATTCTCTTAAACAGATCCACTGTACAAGAGGATGGTTTCCAGGATTTATTCCTTGATGTTCTCTGCCTGTCCTATTTCCAGTCATTCTGGAAATGCAGGCACCTTCTTCCTCATAACACTGGACATGTCTAGCACAAAGTTCAGTTACCTTGCGCTTAAATGGGAGCAATCCCATTGAAAGATACAGGCACAGCAAGGAGAGGGAAAAGCCTGCAATGGGAAAGAGAACAGAATCCAGCCCTTAGAATCAAAACCTTGTTTAGCATAAAATTTCATAAAATCAAATCCACTTTTTGGCAAAGAAAAACATCTCAGAACTGGTCCAAAAGCTGCCTGTAAAAAGGCACACACTCTTAATGCTTCTTGTGCACAAAGTAACTGCCTCTTAGCCCAGTCACATTTAGTAGGACACTGAAAGGGTCAATCATTGAACTAGTCACCACTTGCAGTTCTTCCTTTCATAGAATCACAGAATCTTACGGGTTGGAAGGGACCTCTAGATATCATCTAGACCAATCCCCCTGCCAAAGCAGGACCACCTAGGGCAAGCCACACAGGAAAGCATCCTTTCAGTTGCTTTCTATGCACAGCGACAAAATGCATCCAACTTCAAGCCCACTTACTCTGGCTGGAACCCTCCCTCACCAGAAGTCCCAAAACCAGCCACACCCCAGTTTAAGATGGTGTGGCAGCCTCAATTTGGGGACAGAAGAATAAATATGAAGACCTGAGGTCTACCAAGCTGTTTGGGGAGCAGCAGCACAGCTACACTGTGGTTCAACCTCATTTATTTTTTGATAGTTTGGATTTAAAATTGGATTTGGAATATTCAGCCTTTAAAACACACTGACAGTGGTAACAATTACTAAAAGTAGGATGGAAGTGTACCCTGTTAGCACTCACAAAACTCCCCTGACCACACAGGCAGACAGGATCAGACAGACAAAAGGTGTCTTAATTAGTTTATTGTTTTACAACTCTCTCAAGCTATGAAACACAATTTGTTTTACAATGCATGATTAAAAATGCACCCTCCAAGGACATCAAATTGTTTGAATAATAGAATTATCAGTGTTAACACTTCCTTTTATTGTTTTGACAGTCTTGATCCTGCTGCATTCTCATTGGAGAATCCTCTAGCTAACAAAGGAATGAGTATTTCTCACCCACTCTCATTCCCCAATTTAGGTACATAATTTATAGAGACACAACTTAGAATTTCAGGCACTTTTAAAATACTGAAAATACACTAAGATATTTTTTAAAATCTTAAGCCATGAGGGTAAGAAAAAATATAAAGAACAAAACGAATGGTTAGGGTAAGGCTGTTTCCATTCAGGCCTCTTCTATAGCTTGAATTATACAGATTCATATTATAACCCTGTATTTGACATGGAGAATTTGCTATGGAAATAAGGCAAAACAGGATAGTCTGAAATTTCTCAGGCAGTTTGCTATCAACTGCTAGAACAGCTGTATGAAAGAGTGCCCCTGTGAAAGAGCTGGCTAGGATACCTCGTGCCAAATTCTTGCCTGGTATAGTACAAATGTTCCATGCGCACCTTTCTGCAGATGTTAGTGAAATCACACCACACAGCAAATGCCTACAGAGCAATAACATTTTCTCATTGGTTGAGATTCTCCCATCCTTAGGCCACTCTTTACCTATTCTTAGTTTAAGTCATGTGAGGATTCTGAAAGAGAATTTGAAAGAGATATTGGCATTTGCAAATCCAGACCCCCCCCCCCTCTACAATTGTATACAAAGAGCTTAAGCTGCCTTTCAGCTCAGCATTTTTCCGACTCATATAACAACACAAAATCCATGCAATATCTCTGCAGGGGGATGGGATTTGAGGTTTCTGAACCAACCAGCCACACAAAAATTACAACAAATCAGCCAGGAAATGAAAACTTTGCAGTCATCTGAAAGGAGTTAGGGAAGAATCAGGCTCAAAGTCTTCAGCAGAGCTACGTACAGCCTTCTAACTCCCAGCCTTGTGCCTGATCCATGAGCCTGGTCCTCCTCTCCATTGTGCTCTACTGCCAGTCTTTCACATAGTGGGCTCTGAAACAGTTAAATCAACTAGAGATTGGTAACCTGGCACAAAACTATCCTTGAAAGACTAATTGAATGGAGAATATTATCAATAGGACATCTTCTAGATTAAAAACTATGTATATGAATAAATACTGTATAATCCATTTGTTGTTTTATAGACCTGGAATTCCTCAGAAAAGAGCACAAAATCCATGTGACATCCCTGAGTGTGGAATTTTACATTCAGATGTATGTGTACAATCCCCAGCTCCCAGGGGACCACACCTCTGAGGAGACTCCTCTGCCTTGTTTATTCCAGCCAGGATGTGAAGCATCTTGCAGTCATAAAACAGGTCACAGCAACACTTGTCTGGAGTGGCACTTCTACACGCTACTGCTGACATGCAGGACAGAAACCTTCCACCTAGAAAGAAATCAGTCTTTTCAGGATATCTGAACAGCAGACACATTAGACCCTTGGATCTAGCCACGGCTTCCAGAGCTGATGAAGCTAGGCAAAAGCTGCTCCCATTTTCAAGGATAAATGCATACAGAGCCAGTCACTGAAGTATTTACATAAGTGAGGACTTTCGGTATACTAGGTAGCCAGGATATTCCCCAGAGCACTCTCTTGAAAACCTACAGCTGGCAACTTGCTAACACTGATGCTGTAGTTTGCTGGGTCTGGGGTTTACTTCCTCCCTTTGAGCTCTGCAAAGCCAATTTCAACTCCTCTCTGTTTCTCTGAAGGAAAACAAAGATAGATAGATAGATAGATAGATAGATAGATAGATAGATAGATAGATAGATAGATAGATAGACAGACACACACACACACACACACACACATAGCGTTTTGACCCCAGGCAGTATCTTGCAGTTTGGGGCAAGAAAGAAATACAAGGGCCAAAATGTATCTCCTACTACTTAGCTGGTATATGGGTCATTATGTGGCTGTTTGGCCTTGTGTAAACAAACTTTTTCACATACACAAAGCCAAATAATTAAGGTGATATTAGCCCAAGTCCCTGTCTTACCTATCACATAGATAAGCCATGCAAACTTCCAGGGTCAAGGACTTACCAGAATGCTGGAAAATTAAAAACATCTCCCAGAACATATCAAAATAACCCATCAGATCTGCATGTTTCTTGATCCTTTCTAATATGTTCATCCAGTCCAGATCCCCCACTGATTTGCTGTACCATGCAGACCCTTCCATCTCCAGCCAAGAGCTAAGCCGAGATTCTGAAATTACCCCACCAAGCAACTGAGTGCCTCAGCTCCCAAAAACCACCCAGTTGTAGTTCACAGAGAACAGTAAGGGAGAAAACTACAAGGAACTGGAAGCTACAGCCACCACAAAACACTAAAACAACATTTCTGAAGATAGATATAATTTTTTAGCTGAAATATTTCAGTTTCATTAAAGTTATTCAGAGGTTTGAAGGTGATTGTGCTTGGGTTTGGCTTGGGTTTTTTTGCTTAGTTGTTTGGTTGGGATTTTTAAAACTTTTTAACAGTAAAATGAAATTCTCCATAGAATAAGTTACTTGGTTAGATTTCATTATGATTGATGTTCTTGATGGAAAAATACTTTCTCCAACCAGCTCTAAGTTTTTCCATACAATCAGTTTCTTCAGGATGCCCACTGCACGTTTTTTTGCCCTTATTAAATTTCTGTGACTCAAAACTACCTTGGTGTGACACACAGACCACCCTCAAAATAAGCAGATCCACTCAGAAATACTAGCCTGGTATTGGTGTCTACAACCATCTACTTGGTCCTCCTGGATACTGCCAGCTAACTTACTTTTGACAAAGGGTGTGGACTCACTCCAATTCTTAATATTACTGCTTGGTGATTTTTATTATGCAGCATCTAACTTCAGTCTCGTTCCTGCTGTTTACAGACTGGATTCTTGGAGACACTTAAGACTGCAGAAAAAGGAAGGAATTTTTCTTTTTAAAAAGTTCCAGTTCCAGCATTTTTAACCATCCTATAGTTCAGATATGTGTGTTCTGCTTACACGCATGAACAGAATTTCTTAATGCAAATACATTGATAATATGATATGATCTGGCATTTTTTTATGCTGTAAAGAGAGGATACTTCTGTGAAAAATAACCCAGAGCACATAGCTGATGAGGACGGGATTTCACAATTTTTTAGAGAAAAAGGCCTTTGAAAACCATTTAAGACTTTAAATGTGCACATTGCTAAATCTAGCTGATATCCTCTAAAATCCAAGCATGAAATAACTGGTGTATGAAGGTCTGTTTTGTTCTAATAATTTATCATCTCTTAATATTCATGACAGTCCAACAAATGAAGTTTCTTTTAAATTAATTTTCTTCTACCTACCAGAAGGAAAACTTCCTATTTAACTGTAATAAATGCAGCCTTAGTGCAAATTCTGAAGCATTGCAGAGGATAATGTCAAGAGGCTTGCTATTATTTTTTTAAAAGCAGCAATAGTTAGACACCATTCAATTCAAAGGTAAGTTTTACATATTTATCTTTAGCTTACAGGCATGTCTCAGATAGGATTAAGAAGCCATTCTATGAAATATAAATGGAGAAAATTTAACAGAATACAAAAAATATGAGTTTGAGATAAATTTTTAGTTAATAAATTCTGGATGGGTTCTTTTGCATGTATTGCACAGGCAAGAAAGAAAGATTTCACAATCCAAAAGTTAATGTGCTCAAAGATTTCTCAATACCCTGTTTCAATTCTCTCATCAGAATAACTTGTGGCTGTTAAAAAAAATACTGGGATGAAAAGGATAGGAGGAATGGATTAACAAAGAAAAGAACACCAAAGCTTGTTATCTCAGCCCCAGTTATATTACCACACAATTATTACTTTATTGATTCTCCAGTAAAATTCACTTAACTAGTTTTCTGGGTTTTATAGCTAAATAAATTGCTTAATCTATTTCAGAGGAAAAATCTTATGCTGATGAGTTTATGTTAAAGATGTCATAACCCCTTGGGTGTCGCTCAGTAACCGCTCGTTCATGACTTCTCTCCCTTGAGACCACAGTACAGACATCAAAGGCACAGCTGGATAAACTGTATAGATTGGATCCCCAGCAAGAATTATCATAAACACTATGAAGCCACAAAGAATGTGGAAGGAATGATCATTTAGATCCAGAGAGTTATTAACATTCTTTCAGTCCATCTGCTTATGGAGGTATGCGACATTAACCATCAACCGCATTATCACTCAAAGTTCAAAAACTGCTTGGGAGAGAGAGATTTCACAAGAGCCATTCCACAACAAGAAGAGGCCAGACCCAGGGTTGACTTATTCTTCATGAAATTTCATAGTCATAAATGGGATTTCATGACGTAATAATCAAGATGACTGAACAAATCCGGTCTTTCAAAGATCTGGCAGATGAAGTAAAACTGACCATTTATTATTCACCCCACCACGTTTACCACTGATGGACTACATATTACTCACACATTGCATTAGAGTCCCTGGGGATTTTCACAAACCAAAGTCAAAAGAGAAAAAACATTTTTGTTAATATTCTTGCAATGTAAGAGATCCACTTTTTCTGGGTTTCAATCAGCTCTAACAGCAATTCTTTTAAAGCAAAATGAGAACAGGTTATACTAATGAGAATGCTCTCAGTGAGTCTCATAGGAGTTAATAATATATGTCATAAAACAACTTTTCAGTGAGTGTCTCTGTTTATCAGGAATGACACTAAGCTTTTAGCAACATTACTTGTGTCCAGCTCAAAATTTTCCTCTTCTATTGAAAAATACTCACGTAAAGATTAAAAATCAGCTATTTTCTGTCACTATTAATGCTACCTCCTCGCAGCCTGCAGCAAGTTAAATTTTAATTTTTCAAAGCTGTTTAATAAAAGAGTAAAAATCTTTTTTGTTCCATGTATAAGAACACTGATTAACCTTGACTAGACTAAAAGAAGTTTTCCTTATTCCTGAGTGGTCCCTCTATTTTATTCATTCTAATTATATAAGCAATATGAATTAAACTGTCTTTTCCAGTGTACAGAAACTATAAAATACTAGTTTTTTTGGTATTAATGCATATTAATGACCAGCCCCTTCTCTTTGCACTCACATTGTACTCCACACAAAATGAGGTACAGTTAATAAAGTTATTAAGAAACCCTCCTCTGTGGGCCTTTGGGAACTAGCCTGTGGGCTATTTCTTATTTCTAAGAAGCTTTACAAAAGGTCCCCAGAGAAAGAGACTTCAAGCTTGTGCTAGAGTAATCCATGTACAGAAAAATACTAAAACTTTCCTGGAATAAATTAGGTACCCAGAAACCAGAACCAGTAAAAAAACGTATTTGCTCATAAGTACTACTCAACAAAAGACAGCATAGCAAAGTCTAGCACTGCATAGAAGGTTTGAGATTATTCACTAGGTCTTAATGTAGCAGAGGATAAATGACAAAGACTCGATTATGTCAACTTGGAAAACAATCCAGAATAATAGATTATTGGGGAAAGGGGTACTTTCACCTTTTGTAGTAGAGATGAACAGTCAGGCTGGAATAGTTCCCCTTTCTCCTCGTACTTAACCACCAAAGTGAAAGGAAAGCAGAAATACTGTCCTATCACCAATAGCAAGAGTATAGATTTTGCATGTATTAAACAACAGGTATCAAACACCACAATTGTGTTTACAGGCTATGTAAATGATATGAGTACTGTCAAAACAGAAAAGCTACTATACCACATAGAAAACTTGCATGTCAGTTTAGAAAGGCACTTTTAAAAAGTATCTCTAGTTCTCCGCCCACTGGAAAAAGACCCATGGGAATGTCACCAGTGCCCGTCTCTCTGACCCTCTCCAGAGGAGACTGCCAGCCAACTATGGAAATGACTTTGTTTCTGAGCTCCAAAAGTCCCATGAATATGCTTGGGAACATGCTGAGAAAAAATATAGAAATGTTCCAAACAGATTAAACATTAATTAATCTCAAAATAGGGACACACACCTCTCTTGATAAAGGCACCACCCTAGTTTGTTGGTCTTAGCCACTAACTTCCAATGTTACTTATCTCATTCAAGGAGGAAGGAACTGTGAGGAAAGGGTGTATCACTGGGTTGCTCAACAGGATTACCACCTCTCCCATTTCCCCTTCAGTCAGTGCCTGCTCTTTTCCCTTCAAATACTTGGAAAGAGGAATGTCATGTTTTCAGACCATTTCAACTTCCAGAGTCACTCCTGGAACCTGAAGTGTAGTCTCATGGTCCTTGAGAGACCTCATAAGGCCACTCAGTTCCTCATTACTTTCTTTTTTTTCCTTTTGATAAGAAGGTAAAACAGAAATATCTGTGTATTTTATTTATTTGGGGCTCTTGGAGAAAAAAAATATATATACTTTTTGGGGGAGAAGCGGGGGGAAGGCATCTATTCTTCAACCTGAAAAGGTTTGTGAATTTGAGCCAAATTTAGCTCACAGTTCAGGATTCTCTCAAACAACTTTTTCAGGTGTCTCTACCACTTGCCAAAAGAAGTCATCTGTGTTTTGGCTCCTGTTTTCCAAGTTGGAAAAAGCCAGTCAAAAGCATCTGGAAGTTAGAAAACTATACGTTGAAGGAGTTTCACAAGTATTTTAATATTTTTCTGGACATAAAGTGGTGGAAACTTTGTAAGACTTTTTACTAACATAGAGATTACCCAGTAATATTTTTTAAACAGCCCAAGTCCTACAAGTTTCCTGTTTGGTTTAGGTACTAAAATTCCAATTTCATTTTTGACTAAGGCTTCTAATAGCCTAGGGCTTTTCAATTCCCTTTCTGCTACTGGTGGTATAATTGACTATTTTTCCTCAATGCTCTTAGTATTGCTGTTCACTATCATACTTATAGTGGTTTGAGGAATTTGGGCCAACCATTTCTGGAGCCAGAGTCAACAGTCACACTTCCTAAATCCGTACGTGACTACCTGAGGAAGTGTTTTACTTTCAAAAAGCCAGAAGCACCAGAACAGCTACCATTTGTATCCAAGGCAGCTGTTGGATGCCCAGTGCTTTGGCAAATCACTCCAACTACTTCAAAGCTGTAAACCAAACCTGAAAAACTTGGCCTTTGGGTGGTTATCTATAGCACCAAGCTCAACTGCTAAGAGTATTAAATCCATTCTCTCCCTCTGAGATTGACTTGAAGTGGGGAAGAGGGAAGATTTAAGATAATTGAAACACATGAATAGGGGAAAAAAAAAAAAAAAAGGAAAAAAAAAAAAGAGAGAAATAAAAAAAAGCCATTTGAGATAAAGAATCCTGTGTGTAAAAGATGCTGATGCTGTAGAGAGCAGCAGTAGGCTGGATCTGCCTGTAGACATCTGTTTGCATTTGCAAGGGTCAGGATGCCAGAGGCTTCCACGCTGTAATGAGAAGGAAGTTAATAGCACACAAGCGTGCAAGCTGCCTGCCACGTGCCAACACCAGCAGAAACCCCCTGTTTCTTCTGTCTCCCTCCCCACCCCCAATGTTTTTTTCCCATCTGACATCCTCTTTTCCACAGCCTGCAGCCACAGCAGTTTTGTTTTCTCTAGTGATATTCATCTCTAGCCATCTTTGCTGAACAATAGATCCCAACCTACCGGAGGCAGAGCAGAAAGGCTGGAGTAACCTGGAAAGCAGCTCTTGAAATTGGGGGCAGATGAATCACGGAATTTGCTGCATTACTAATAGAGGAGAGAAAACATATACACTGACCCATTTCTATCATGTTGCCTAGGGGGTATTGCTGAAAACAGCTGGGTAGCACAGTGGTGGAAACTGCAGTTAACACTGTGTATTTTGTTGCTCATTTATTCTCTGTTATTTGTTTTAAAAGATTACATCCATCAACTTAAAACTAGGCAGTTTACACAATGATGTGTTTGTTAGACCTCCATCCGTCCACCACACAGTTTCATCTCATCTTTGAAGTAGCCTTCAATCCCATGGGAAAGACATCCATGAAATGGCAAAATCACCTTGATTTCAGCAGGGCTCCCAAAGAGGAAGGGATTCAAACAAAAACCTCTCAAAGGCAAGAGTGAAGTGAGCTAAGCTCTCTGCAAGATGTTTTTCTTGCTGTCCTGTTGCATTTGTCTGACAGGAGGACCAGGAGTTCACCTGTGCTTTGAAGACAAGTGATTTACAAACCAACGTCCTGGACAACAGAGACACACCTGAACCCAAGGGCAGCAGCCTTCTAAGCCAGAGCTCAGGGTCACCTCTTCAGCTCCATTAATGGGTTGGGAGCTGAAGGCCATGGAATCTGGACTGCTCTCGGGATCCCAGCTACCCTATCTAAAGCTCAGCTGATTTAGTTATTAGCCATATACACTTTTATCAAGCCTGGCATGATAAGAACCTTCTCCTAAACCAAGCTTTTGCACCCTGATGCAATAATGGAACCATATTTGTACCATTTGCACTGTACTGGAGTTTTCTTTTGTATTACAAAATGCTGTTTTGAACACCACACATTCTGATGGGCTTTCTGAGGGGCTTTCCTTCAAACCTGCCTTGCACAAGGTCCCTGATCCAGCATGAACAGCCCCATTACTTCCAGTGGGAATATCTATAAGCCTTAAATGAAAGAGGCCTTTTTCTGAGTGGGAGCTTAAACCGCCAGCCTATGAAGCTGCTTAACGCGTGCTGCTTCAGCTATCAACAGCATCATTAACTTCTCTTTTCCTCAAAGCAGCTTTCTGACAGTGGAGATACTTCTCTTCTTTTAAAGACCTCCATTTCCACTTTTACCAAAAGTAACTGGAAAGAAATTGTCACACTTTATATGATATTTCCAGCTTACAGCTTATGTGGTACATTTCAATCAAGATTTGTATTAGGTTCTGGCATTCAGATGCTGTTTTATACCCCTGCAGCTGTATGTCAAGCCATTTTCCTCTGGTTTGTATCATGCGTTCAAATGATCTTTATATTATTGATGATGCTTCTTTAGATCAATGGAGTACTCAAAATAATCCATCTTCTTATTTGTCTGCCAAGCCAGGTGTTATTCTGGATCTTCATACCGTTTGTGTTTGCCTCCAGGTGTTGCATCTATCAGGTTTTTTTAATAACTCAAATACAGGGGGGGTTTAAGGGGAAATATAATAACTAAACCTAGCCACTATTGCCTGAAGAACATCAGTAACAATGTTTAGTCTACAAGAATGTCTCCATGTGAGACAAATTTTGGAGGCCCTGGCCCTTTCTAAATTGAAAATACTAAATGATGTTGATTTAGTCTTTTTTTCTGCATGAATTGCAGTTTCCAACATGTACTTATTTTGGCCTTTTTGGTAATAACATCTTTCTCTTTCCCAAAGTAATAATTTTGTATAATATAATTTTCACAGTCTAACTGAAGTTTCTGTCTGTAATACATTTTTATCAAGCTCACTGCTTGTTATCAGTTCTAGAATCTATTGAGGTTGTGACCCTCTATATTCTTTCTTTGATTCTTATGCATATTTTTACTATGACCTCACAGGATTACAGCAATTCATTATTTATGAAACTCTCAGCCACTTCTCTCTAGCAACTGCAGATTCTGCAATCTCAAGCATTAGAAAGCTTACTGGAGGTAGACCCTCACAGCTCTTGTGCTTATAACACCTTTTTTTGGCACATAGTGAAGAAAATTAGTTTATGCTTAAGGCTTTGTGTAGGATTGCTACTTCAGTCCAAAGAGGGCTCCTTAATTTATATTTTCTGAGGTGAGCTACAACCATTCAGATGATAAGGACTGTTGACTATATCTCTAGTACCAGCTGTATCACTTTGTTTTAAAATAAAGTTTCCTTCTTTATTTCCTTGTTATTTCTTTCTGTTGAAGGGCAAACAGCCTGTTATCTATGCTCAAACTATGAGTTATATTGGCTTCATTTGATCATGCAAATCCAGTACACAGGATCAGATTTGCTCCCTTCTCCAAATCCATCTTCTGTGTGAGAAAACAGTTTTCCACACAAAGGCAACAGCCAAACAACAATCACATGAAAACTTTATGAGGCTTGTATTTGAAAATCCAACATCTGAACTCTGGAAATCAATCATAAACAGTAATCAAAGTCTCTATCAGAAAAAAATATATATATATATCTTAAAGGGTAAGATCCTATTAAAATATCAGTTCTTAAAACCAACCAACAACTGATTTTCATTTCAAGCAGAAGCAATAGAATTTTCTACATCACTAGCACCCATACAATGAACTCCTATTTTTTGTGGTGTTTCAATACCACCTAGAACACAAGGTGAGGGACAAGTCCCAGTGTCATGGTCACTATGCACACGTAACTCCCTCTCAGTCAATCCAGACATACATGTGGACTTGCTGGGCAACATCTTTGGATGACACTCTCCTTTGTCTTGCATTTATACATATGGCAAAACAGGGCTCCATTCCCAGGTATGAAGCTATGTGCTGCATCATTATAAATGATACTAATCAACAACATTCCAAGGGCTACCAAAAGCAGATACACAAAGTTGTGAGGCACCCCAGTGCTCAGCTCTCTCTGCAAGATGCCTCATTTCCAAGCCGCCTGCCCCTTGTGCCAGCTCAAGCAAGAGGCACCACCTCCACACAGGTGGATTTGCAGCTCTCAGTACGCTTCAGCGACCCTTTGAGCACTGCAGAGCCCTCAGTGGCTTGTGAAATCACAGGCGGGTGATGGGCAAACGCCACCCTGGAGCTGACACCCATGCAGCGGAGACTTGCAAAATGCCTGACACCTCGGGGGGCTGTGACTTGTTTTCCTTTCAACTCCTCAATCAACCTGACAGGAGCTTGCTTTGAGTTTCCAGTTTTGGCAGTGCCAATAAATTCCCCTCATTCTGTGAAGTTTCAGGCTCTGTTCCTGCTCATTCTTGACTGCTGTCTTTGTGGCACTGCTCCACACCGGGGCAATTACTGAGGCTGTGTGGGACACATCAAATTCCTCTTCAAGGACCGTGAGGGAATATCACCACTGCTGCTGCAGCCACCTCTGCATCTTCTCTGTAACAGAAGATGCTCTGGGGCCTTGAGCTCATTTCATTCCTACCTTTTAATTAGTTCAGACATTTTCCAGGGATGATTTTCATGTTGTTTTAGGGACATATTTCTAGCTAGTTCATCTTGCCTGCTATTAGAGAAAGAGCAGGACCAAGAAAAGTGTCAGAAATGTGACAGTATTTGCAGACCTCTTTTACCAGTACTTCTCTCTCTCCTCACACTGTTTTTACTGGATATTAATGAACCAGAGTATGAATTCATCTGAGGGAATGGTATAATGCAGTAGACATGCAATGTATGCTTTAACCTACAGTGAAACTTGTTTTACTGTTGAGTCTAATGCGACTTGAATTCTGGGATGTCAGGGAAATACAGTTACTCCTGAATTGAAGAGATTGTTCCATCCTCTTCCAAGCAAGGAGGGGGAAGAAAGCTGCCTTTGCTAATTGATTGAATCTGAGTTTTATAGAGCTTATATTTACCATTGTACCTTGTCTGGGTTACCTCTACCTTGAGTCTGAGTCATTATTTTGCATTAATATAATGGTCAGCAGTGGCATGTTTCGTGCTATGGCCGCAGGGTATTTGTTTTAAACAGTAATAGTGTGCTTCCTTGTATTTTCACTCCCCTAGTTTCCTCTTTTTTCTTCCCTGAGTATAACCAGATTTAGCTGTCACTGCCTGTTCCTGCCAGCAACTCAGGTGCTTTCATCAGCTCTGCTGGTCTGCCCAGAAACCCACAAATCACCACAGGCAGCCTCCAACAGCCCCCTCAGACTGTGCTTTTCTCTACACTCTATGTGCACTGCCCTCGGGATTTGTTTTCTCCTGAATTCACTTCAGCAAAGAGAAATATCTTTCGCTGTCATAATGAGACATGCTGGTGCATCAGCATTTCTGGGTTAATAGCAGAAGGAAGAAAAAAAAAAAAAAAAGAATAGTGACATTTAAAACACTGGTAGGTAAAGCAAACATCAGTCTCATAATTTGCTTAACTGTTATTTGCATGATGATGGGATGGATCTATTGCTTTGCCCACAAGAAGGAAAGTGTAATTTGATCATGTCTTCTTTATTCTTCTTTTTTCTTTTCTGACCCTTCATTGATCTTTTCCTCACATTCATTTTCTAATGCTTCTAATTTAAAGACATTGTCTCATAGCAGGTTGTCTGCGTATCTAATAACTCAAAAACCTCATCTTCTAAAACACAGCAGGCAGTGTGTGAGAAAAGATTTCAGTATTTCAGCCCAGGGTGAGGAAGCAGTTACAGACCCAAACAAACACACAAAAAAAGAAACTGAAATGTTAGCAGAGTCATAGCTCTTCTTCTTATTAAGTGCTCCTAAAAAATGTATGCTCAGGAAAACAAATGCAGGGCCTCATCCCTACCTCTTATTACTGACCTTGACCCCACAGAGCTCTAAAGACCCATGCCCTCCCCACAGCAGACAAAGATTTGTCCCAAATGTAATATTTACTCTAAGTCTCGCCTAGTGAGACAATAATGTGCAATGATCATTCAGAAAAGAGGCTGACAGAAATGTGTAAGAGACTTTGAGTAGTGAATTCATGGCTTTGTACTGTGTTTTGAAATCCTACAGCCTCAAATTGTTATGATAACTTCCTTCCATCCTTAGTAAAGAAGATCAGGCCTTCAGGACAGGTTTTCCCATAGCACAGGAATCTTTCTGGAAAGAAGTACACAACTTTGAGTGCAATGCATCATCTGGGGAGAGGAGGATGTTCATTCATCCTTTCTCCCTTTCACCATGTGAAAATACAGGAAAACCAGAAAGCATCAACCCAAACAGTTCCAGGCTCATCAGGTTTGTATGGATTTCTAGAACTTTCTCTCTGCCTTCCCCAAAAAGATTTGTTTTGTCCTCACCATCTGTGCAGTTCTGGCAGCAAGATTTTCTTAGCTCTCTCTGTGGCAGCCATCCCCTTCCAGAGCATTAATTTTACACTTCCACTGAAGGGAGAAGAGTTGATGTTTCTCCCATTGCTCAGTCACTTGATTCACAGAGATTCTGCTCTGAATCAAATGTTTCACCTCTTAAAAGCCAGCTGAGCGCACATTGTTTGAGCTTTTCTCTCCATTTTAAGGCAGAGCACTTACTTGTAGTTTGCTTAGATGTGATCAAATCAAGTCCTGCAATTACATGTCAGAATTTGCCTACTTGCTTATTTTGCTGAAAAGCACCACTTGCAATAGTTTTTCGCCCCCTTTATTGTTTAATATTCTACAAGATAAACTTTCTCTCGAGGAAATACTGTAAACAGCACTTTGCTAACACAGATCCACAACAACCACCAGAGATGGCTACCTTCTGGGAAAGAAAAAAGGACTCATCTGTTTTTAAACATTCACCCCCACATTTGCCCTCCCCCATCTCTCCAGCTCAGGGAGTTCCCGGCCAGGATCCTGGGTGGACCTGTCTGCCCACAGGCACAGAGCACAGCTCTGCCGCGCGTGGCTCCAGGCACGTAGAACAAAGCTCTGGAGCTTTCCTGGCACAACCACGCAGGAAGAGCGAGGGAGTTTTCAAAGTGCCCCTGGTCTGATTTCAAGATATTTAAAATGAAACCCATAGGTAGTGAAAATAACAGGCACACAGTTGCTTTCCCAGGACGGCATCCATCTGCCAGACTACATCTAAACTGCACAGTTCTCATTTCATTTGCTTAATATTTCCAAACCTTTCAGACTCAAAAGAACCAAAATGCTTGAGGGGGGGGGATTATTTTAATTCTAACATGGATATATTTACAAGCACTAAAGAAGTATGAAAAGGACACTGTAGGACCACTGAAGTCAGTAAGAGTCTTTCCGTTGACGTCAATGAGGTTTTGGATCAGGTTCCAATTTATTTGATAGATTATTTGTTGACAAATCTTCATTCATCTTTAACAGGAACAGACCATGACAAAAAAAGAATCCAGGCAGAGAAAATGTGCTTGCATAAAAGCACGAGGCCAAATGTTCAGACCAAATAAATGGGATCAGCAGGGTGAAATGCGACACTTCCACATACAGAGACATACAGCTTGTCATAGGGGAAGGACTGAAGAAAGGCCCATATGAAAAGCTGTGATTTTTAGTATTTCCTGTGACATCTACAGGGCATAACGCTAAAGTATGGGGGGGAGAAGGCAATCAGCACCAGCATGGACTGGCTCAGCCATGGTTCTCACAGCAGCCAATGGTTTGGTGGAACTTTCTTCTTTTGCTGTGTGACTGCCTGTCCCAAGCAGTGCTATGTGCAGAACCACCTGAGGCATAGCAATCAACAGGTTACCATTCAGCAAGGTGGCTTTCAAAGACTGAAGACAATTGTATGCCCCTGTATAGAAGGTTACAGCAATCTTACTCTCCAGGAGTAACATTTTACTCCTGGCTCAGCTGTCTGATTTTCAGTGGAATGACACCTCCAGTCACCTGTAGACACTCAGATGTAAACAAAATCATAAAGATAGCAGAATCTGACTCTGACAGCTCTGGAATAGTATGTCATGTAGTGTAACCTATCTCAGTGCAGTATATATGAGCAAGTGTGTGAAATACTGTCATATGTCTATGAAAGTATGTAGGTGCCCATAAACATAACTTCTTGAGATCTCAGGGCTGTAAATGGGACATGGCTGCTCTGAAGTCTATGGAGTAGCTCAAGTGCCGAATCTTTAGTTACTAGCGGCAAGCAGATCATCCTTTTATCAGTCAGAATTCCTTCGCTTTTATTAATAGTACTCAGTTAAGGCAAGAGATTTCTGAAATAAAAAGAAATATGTGTAAAGTGTTACAACTACTAAGAATTCTGCTTTTCTTTTCTGCAAAGTATTTAGTGGGTAGCTATGTAATCAAGCCGTCTTTGTTACAAAAACTGAGCCCTCCACACATGTATGAGTTCCAGTTTTCTAATCGGAGCTGCAGGTCATTTTCCTTCCTTCTCCCCACAGGACACAGGCAAGCTCAGTATTTGAATCCTTGCACGTTCCTTCCCAATCATGAAAGATCAGAAGACTTTTCTGGAAATTAAGAAGAAAGGAGTAGGGCCCGTTGGTCAAACTGTCTTTCTCCGCAAGTTTTGCTACCACTGGACATTTGCTGGGAATGAAAGTTTAACACTCACAGTGTTGCTATGCTTTCACTAGCTCCCAGGTATGTGCTCCACTTAAATAGTTTTAGTTTTAACTCAGCTGTCTGCTTGAGGACATTTAAAGAACGTCTGGCACTAACCAAATGCCGTTCTTAGAAAAGGAAGCAATAAATTCTATGTACATACTAAAATTACAAGTAAATCCAAGCAGAAGAGATACGACTTCTAAAATCACAACCCAACAAATAAGCCACTTCTTTGGTTACTAAAGCCCAACATGCAATTTAGTGGGCAGTGCTTCTCAGCTGATGGCTAGACCTTCATCAGACTCTTCCCACTTGAAAATCAAGACAGTGAATTGTTTAGCTTCTCCAGGGAACATACACCAGTAACTTAGCAGGGCTGGTGCCAATGAGCCTATGGATTTAGCCTTTATCCACGCTACTTAAGAATAAAAAGAGCAACTAAAGGCAGAGCAAATCAAAACCAGCTACACCATGTTATTTACAGAATTAGCTGCTGCTCTCCTGTAACAATCTTGTGTGTTTCCAGTAGCTGCAAGTTCACAGGGACTGTTTCTCGTTTCCCACTCATTTCTAGTCTTTACAGCAACAACAGAGTCAGCTGAGTCTAAACACCAGTAATGAAATCAAAGCATGTGGCTTGCAGGATATCAGTCATATCAGTAAGTGATCTGTGGGAAGATAAAATGACCCAGCCACACAGCCTTTGGTGTGTAAGCAAATTCAGATCTGTGCAATTAGCCCAGCTGAAGCCTTTCCACATCACAGCTCCTCACACCTGGGCAGTGTCTCTTCCCAGGCTGGTTTCAAGGACTCCCAGAGTTAGGCTGGAAAGAGGACAGTGCTGGAGGCACTCAGATTGACTAGCTATGGCCACAACAGTGTACTCCTGGTTAGGTGAAAAGGCAGATTCCCTTTGGCAACTCCCTATGCCTTGGCATAAGAGGGGCACAGCTACACTCATCCTGCTCTACTGGTACATGGCAATCCTTTTCATATCCTCTCTTCAGTCACTGCTCACTACAAAACATAATATACCTGGAAGGGAAGAACTCGTCTGCTCCAATTTAGACATGTGAAAGCCACTTGTCTCTGTAGGACATGAGAGTCAATTCCTATATTGATTCATCTCATCCAAAAATAAGTTTAAGGCTTTGATTTCTTGCGGACTCATTCCTCACTCCTCTATCCACTCAGATCTGTGTCTCCTCAGAGCACACAAAGGCTCCTGCCAGGTTTGCTATTCCTTTGGTAGAACCAGGAAAGGGCTTGTGCTTGCCCAGGTTCTACACCAATGTGGGTCAAGATGTGGCCCAGTGTGTTAGGAGCTGGGAAATGCTTCCACATGAGACAGTATAGGCAGAGCCTAAAACAGAGGGAATAAGGCATCCTCTGGTGATGCCTTCATCTTTCCAGGAAGGTGAGATGAGTAAGTGTGTATTAGTAAAGAGAAAAATCCAACACTGCATTATTTTTGCAGTGATTCCTCAGAAAACTTACAAAGGGAGAGCACAGTTGACATTTTTCTTCTTTCTCCTCTAGGATTTCCCTTATCATGATGTGGTAGTTTTTTCTTATAAGTAACATTTCAAACTATGTCCCAGCATGAATAAATCTTGCTCAGCATTAACTGTAACACATTTCATATTAGCTAGAACACGGGCAGCAATTACGTGAGTTTTCTTTGCTGATTATTTTTCCCCAACACAAGAGGACATTAGTCAAGACAGATCATTTCAGTGCTACAATGGCAGCACTAATATTGTGTGCTTTATGGGTAATACACCTACAAAGGAAAACTCAGTGTGCTTGGGTTGCTTTCCTTTCATAAAGCACTTGCGCATGTGAGTCAGGCACATGTGCCTTCTGTGATTCAAAGAAGAAAAATCCTCATTAAGTTGATGTGCAATGGCATTGCAAGGTATGTGAGTAACAGACATGAAACTTGTTCAGATATGCTGGTGCAATGTTTGGGTTTTTTCCTACAGTGTGTGTTACCCTGCCTCCCAGTGATTTATTGAAAATATCCATTAATTCAGAGGAAAGAATTGTAAATGTGATGCAAACTAAAAAGCCCAAAATCCAACTGGTGCTTATAAAGCCAAAGCACAAGGAAGCAAACCCTGCATTACCTATATGGTCAACCATTAGCAGGGAGGGAAAAAAAGTTAAAGTAACAAGGGCTTGATCAACAAGCTATAGGTTCCTCTTCACAACTGTCCAGCTGGCTGTTTGCTTAACTTCACAGCTAAGTAAGGAGTGGACAGCAGGAGAATCACAGATGTTCTCTTCATGTAACAGTTCACACTCAGGTTCATTCCCTCAGCTCAAATCTCTACAAATTGCTACACGAAAGACAGAGCTGGATGCCAGCAAAGCCTTTGACTCTTAACTCTCATGGATGAAGGCATGGGGTTGGAGGTGGGCAAGAGAACCTTTCTTCTGTTGTATTACTGTTTTTCTTTGTGAAAAGTGTGACATTGTTGCTCAACAAGCACAATACAGAGCAACACAGGACACTAGAAGCGTGATTCTCATTCAACAGCCTGAAAACAGTAGAACAACCAGGGCTCAATTTCATGAACAGCAGCTCACCAGCAAAATGCAGCAGGAAAAGCCTGCATTTGCAAGTAGTCAGGGCAGCAGATTTGGATGCTTTATATTCCTAAGCAGCATCCAAACATAAAGACAAGAGTGCAGATAAGTGCACAGAGGCAGAGCAACAGAAAGCTTTATTTTCTTCCAAGAGTAAATCCAAGCTCTGCATAAGGCAAAGTGACATCTTGTATTTTGGCCTACCTGTTTTAATGCATGGGTACTGAACCACAAAATGACCTGATTTAATGGGTAATTAAATCAATACAAGCTTTTGCATTTAAACTCCTAAGTTTACTATTACCTGCAGATCCTTTATTTACTCAGACTTTGCAAGACAGTGTGAGCAGCTGTAGCAACCCCTCAAAACGATGACATCAAAGCATTTAGTATTTAACGGGCTGAAAAGCAGCTAAAGACATAAACAGAAACTCTCTTCCTGGATGGAATTAAATGCTCGACTCCTTGTTCCATCATATAAAACGGACAGTCCTTAAAAGAAGGAAAGAAGAACAATTTCTCTTACCTATGCTGGCACAAAAATTCTTAAAATAACATAATTTTCCAGGTACTGACTCCCACTCCACAGTCTAATTCATGTTTTGAAACCACTGATCTTCCCCAATAAAATAAAACAAAGTAAAATAAAACAAAATAAAGCTAATAAACTAAAGTGAGTTTACAATTCAATGCTATTTTGCAAAGCTTGGGGTTTTTTAGGGTTTTTCTAGCTTTTGAGTTATACTACTACCACGCATTGAATTTCTCTCAATTTACCAGAAGTTACTGGTTAGAATCTTACTTCTCGAAATGATCACTGAGGAAAGAAAACAACAATTCATATTGCACCACTCATGCTAAAAATCAAACTTTCCCAAGGCCACAGTGTTGGCAAGCATTGAGTCTTCAATGAAGATGTGTATCTGTACGTACTCCATCGTGCCTGTCTTTTGTTCTTCTGCTTTCAAAAGACAATTTAGTCACATCCAATTTGCTTGCTAAGTACATCACACAGCAACCTATCCCTAGTTACATCCAACAGAAGTTTTCCATATATGATTAATCATAACCCAACTATGCCTTCACAGCTACTACAAGGTTCTCCTAAAATCCATGCATTTCAAAAAAACCTACTTAGAGATCAGTATCAAAACATTGTGACCAAATTACTGCCCAAAGCAACCACACACAAACCAAAACCTTATTGTATCACTGCTCCTTGCTTGGAGTTACAAACTGTCCTTTCCACTTGAATATCTCTCTCTACAGGAGCCGAATGATGTTTTAAATGTGAAAAAACCCTAATTTAGGAAACGGGCAGATTTCCAGGGGAACTCTCAGGAGGTGACAGGAACATGTGTCACACAAGCAGAGTACAACCATCATACTGCAGAAAGGAAAACTCTCTGAACCCCACCAAGGAGCTGCTGTATTCATCAGATCTTACCAGTCGACTGTATAACAGACCAATTGTCACTAACTTAATTACAATCCTTGTTGCTAATGGCACCATTTTCAGCTGAAAATTATTTTGCTATTATTTTATCACCAGAAAGCTTTGCATGCAAGCCCCCTCGTTTTGCTAATGAGAAGGCATCAAGTCGCTCAGTATATGACAACAACAGAATTAGTTTCTTTTGTAAATGAGAAGATTTCTACCTCCCAGGTGATTTGTCTTTCCAAACAAAGAATCTGACACACATTCAGTTGCAGGGGGTGCTATATATATTACTATTAATGTTATGAAAATAACTGTGCATCAGAGCCTGATAAGTTTAGCTGGAAATAGTCAATAAATTATTTAGTTCACAAAATGTCATTATGTGTGGGGTTTACTTAATTGAATAGAATAATTTATGCTAAAACCTAGAAAAAAGATCAATGCAGATGGCTTGTGAGAATGATTGAGTTTCAGTGAAGGCAATTTGGTTTTTATCCCTCATTATAATAATGTTAAAGGGAAAGCATCAACTTTGGTAAAAATCAATATTTGATGAGTGCCTAGGCCATGAATTTTAACTAGAGGTAGAACTGAGGTAGGAATTGGTGTAAATAATTAATAACTTCCATACCCTGAACAAATAACTGTTTTGTTTTGGACCAAATGCCTATTATCCAGAGATCCTTCTGTTCTCATAAAAGATAATTTAGTAATGAGTATTTGGTTTTTAAAACTCTTTTTTTAAATTGACAAATGAACCTTAAAGGAGCCTTGCAATATATTTAAGAAAGGGTTTTTACAGACTAAAGAACACAAACATTTTAATTTTCTGAGTGAAGTAACACATTTTTCCATTTCCCTTTAAACAAGAATATTTTTCCACTCTGACATCAACAGCTATGATGGCTAGAAACAGACTGAATAAGAAGGTACACATTTCATGAGAAAATAAAATTGTAAATTAAATCTGTACACAACCTTGTACACAGACTTGCAGCTGTCAGAGCTGTGCTATAAAATCAACTTGTAAAATATTTAAAGAGCAATCTTACTGTAAAACACTAGCCATGTAAAATAATCTACTTGAGTTTTTTTAAAAGAAAGAATGATTGAGTTGGTGTGAATGTAGTGTATAAAATATTTCCCCCTCAACCAGAAACTAAACAATCATCTTAGACTTTCCTAATGAACACTTTTTATCACTGGAGTGTCCAAGAAAAGATAGCTTGGGATCATATCTTTGTTCCATCCTCCCTTATATTTTGGGAAGCCCCCTCTCCCACTGACACTTTACAGCGCTTCTGTGTCTACGTGGATTCTCTTACACCATCCTCCATTAGCTCACACAACTAAAATGGACCATCATGCCAAGCAAGTATACATGTACCATCGTAAAGGAGAAAAATGTCTAATTAGTCCCTATGAACAATGCAAGGCTCTTCATTTTCTTTTTTTATAGAGATAGAGATTCAGGGCAGAAACTGAAGAGCAAACATCTGCCTGAAGTGGTTAGAGCCTCCCAGCTGGTACCACAGGCAATGCTCACCCCTGTACTCATCAAACAGTGAAGAAAACAGTGCAGACTCACAGGTGGTGGGAAGCAGACCTCTAAGAAGGAAGCACCAGGTTCAAACAGAATTGAATTCTCACTATGATTGGTTTACTGAATTACACAGAGGTTGCCTTTTTTTGTTTTTTTCTTCTAAATCTATAACAGACAACACTGCTTGACACATCATATATCTGTGTGTAATTTCATGGGTCACCCACCACTGGTATTCATTAGACTCATTGCACCTTCCATTAGATCCAGGTCTGGACAAACTGACATCCTTCAATAGCATTCCAGCAAAGTAACAATTTGCTTGACCTAGGGATTCAACTGGTCACTGATTTCTTTTTCCATTCAATTTTTGGTTTAGGCTGAAAACACTGACTGCAGTTTTCAAAATGTCCTACTAACATCAGTTTGTACAACAGATTACAGAACAAAAACAGACTGAGAGATAATAAAGATGGAAACCCTGCACTCTAGAGATGAGGTTGGGAGGCATACTGCTCTCTTTGCACCAGAATTTGTGTAAGACTCTGCTTTTTTAAGGTACTTTAGAAATGTTTACAGTCAACCTGTTAAAGTTTCTTCTTATCACAGAGAAATATCCCTCACGTGGGCTTGAAAGGAAGCATTCCTCACAGCAGGGATTATAGGTTAGAATAATAAAGTAACTTCCTGCAAGGCTTGTGAAGCTTCTACTCCACACTCTGAGCCTTGTGGATATTATCTACTTTTAACATTTACTTTCAATATGGAATTCCTTATAGCATTTATTTCTAGGTCTAACTTCTTGACCATGGGATTAATGCAGATACCACAACATTCAGAAGTATAAATCAATTAAGCATATGTCTTGCTATTCTGGCAGTATGACACAGATAATAACTCTGGTAAACTCTATATCATGTGTTCAACTAATTTTCTTTGTTCATTTCCAGCATCCTTCTGACTGCAAATACTGTCACTCCATTTAAAGCAGCCTTTTCTTGCACTGAATAATTTCTTACCCTGTTAGCAGAGCTCTGCAGGGCACTGGTTGAGGCAAGTTGCAAACTCCAGGCAAGGTAATTCCATCAGCCAAAGCATGCACTCATTTACAAGAGATTACACTCCCAGCCAATTAACAAAAAATAATTCACACCTCTGCTACTCATCATAGAGTTGCATCAAGAAGTGATAATAATAAAATAATGGGAAACCGAAGCTAAAATTCATCTCCCAATTTATACTTCTACTGACTCAGACCAAGTCCAAAGCCAAGTTTCATAGAAATTAATCCATTTTTTTTGTGTGGCATTGAATAGAAAGGAAGGGGTAGGCTATAGATACATTGACATTTGCCATATTTAGTTCAATAATTCATTTACTATAAATCAGCTGGAACAGCAAAAAGTTTATTCTTGATTTTACCTGAAGCTGGTAGCATCATCTAAACAACACAGAATAATCCTGATTGTGTGAAGGGAAGGAGTATATCTTGGAACTAAAAACCTTCTAGTGTTTATGCTTATTTTGGAAGGAGCAATGAAAGCTCAGCAAGCTGAGGAGGTTCTTTGCCTCCTCTCTCTTTTGCTGCCATGCTCCAGGTGCATCCTTTCTAGCACCCTGCCAATCCAGCACACAGGAGCTTTTCTTCTGCAGGTCTGAGAAGCCAGAATGTAGGTGTGCCTTGACTCACATGGCACTTCTACTTTGTCTTCTTGCCAAGAATATGAAGGAAATCACTTGTACAGAATGGCCTGAAGGAATCTATTTAGGAGGTTTCCTTGCTCCCTCATGATTTTACATCCTCTGTCACATTTTGATTCTTAAAGACAGTAACACCAGTTGTAACCCCACCGTAGCAAAGTAAAGAATAAGTGGGCTTTCAGTGGTGTGAAGCCCTGCACCAGAGGAATCCCAAGGCAGAAGGGTATCAACCCCACAGACTGGTGATGATGGCTCACCACAAGCAGACAGAAGGATAGACTGTGTTCAAAGCATTAAAGTCAGTCTTCACTCTGTCCAAGAAATGTTTGGGCTAGCTGAAATTGTCAGTGTTGGGTGCAACTATTAGCTAAAGCATAAACAAGCCCCAAGTGCTCTGTGTTTTCTCATCAGTACTTGAAATAAGTCTTCTGAGTTTAATCACATAGTGCTACAGCACTGCAAAATATTTATATGTGCTCTAAAGCAACCACTTGAAGGAAATCCTAAATCATGCCAGGGCCATTTTGAGATCTGGGATGTCTGAGGGCTATCTAGCCCACTTATCACCAGCCGTGAGTCAGGCACAGGTCAGCCAGAGCAGAGCATCCAACTGCTGAAATGTGCTGCTTTGGACAGGCTTGTGAAGCCCAAATATTAAGTCATATTTAGAAAAAAGGATTGCTTCTCAAGGGTTTGGTCCAGCACGACACAAGACTGAAAGCTGTGAGTAGTTTTGAGCCTAATTTTATTCTTAGAGAAATTAGTAGAGCTTGAATCTCAGTTGAAAACCGTCCTTATGGCTTGTAACACCTGTAATCACTCTCTCACCTCTTTGTCTCTCTCTCTTTGAGGATTTTAGACATTTAATATGTGCCAATCACCCCAGTACATGTGTCAATCACAAAAATATTAACTAGATTTTTAGCTAATGAAAAATACACTATAGACTGTCACTTCTTTCTAAAAAGTGAAAAGACTATCTGTTTTTACTTTGAGAACAGAACTAAAAACCAAATTTTTTTTCAGTTCATCTTTTTCTTAACAATTGAGATGAGACAAGGACCACGTAACCACAGTTAGTGGAAAAGACAGTTTTTTTTCCTGCAAGTGAGTCAAAGAATTGCACTCTCTTGTATTTTGTTGCATGATTGTGATGTTGATCATGAAACGTGCAGCATTTTAACAGGAGGTAAGGTATTATAAAGCAGTTTCACCAGCTGGCCTTCACCGTAGGTGTCCTTCATTGGGTGATGTACACCTCCATACCCTCTGCAACCTTTCCGGAGTTTGAAGTTCCAAAGTGGTTCCTACTTCATACTGAAGTCAGACTTCCCTTTTGCTATCAGAAGAATTAGACCTCAAGGCAGATATTCAAAAATGCTAAATCAAGACAAGGAGGACTCTCACTAACTGTGATTCAGTTTCTTGCTACAAAGGTCTCCAAGAGCATTTCTTTTTCTCTATGAGAATGGAGTCCACAACAAAAAGTTCTCCCTGACAACATTGTGTTTTATGAATACGTTGCTAAATCCACAGAGACAGGACTTTTGAAATTCCCATTAGATGCCTAGATAGTTTTAGAAATACGTAAAAAAAAAATTGTCAGCCTGTTGTCCAACACATATTTATAGTGCATTGTTTCAGTGTGCCACTACTAATTAACTTACCAACCTGTTTGGAAGCCCTCCAAGCAATTTGAAATGAGGATACAAATTCTGATCTGCCAAAGCCTGCAAACTTCAAGCCTCAGAAGGGTTTAGCTACCATGATTGTAATAAACGTATAAATAACCCATGATGAATTTATGCCCATTAATCCAGAAGTTGCAGGAAGTACAATGAAAAATTCTGAGCATATGATACAACTTGAACATATTATTCAAACACCTGTTCTCATCACTAGCCATAGTATAAATCATCTAACACCAAAAATACATCATAAAAACCTTAAAAAATTCAAATATCTGGAAAAACATCCCTCAGAAAAAGCCTCAGTAGATAGTTCATTGTACAAATAAAATTTGCAAATCACTGCTGTTTTTCTAACAGGCACCAAATCTTAATTTGTGTATGATTTCTAATCTTTACATTAAAGTTTGAAAAGATTTATTACCAAGAATATTCCTGGGGACATGAAATAACCTCACATTTTTCCCAATTCTATTTTTCTTCATAGTGATTTTTTAGATGGATTTATATTCTTTATTGATGATATAAGGGTCCATTGCTTGCTTTATTTTTTTAATATCTATTTTTTTTCTCTTACAAGTAACCTGGAAAAAATCTGGACATATCTGAACAAATAATCTAAATCATAGATCTCTTAAGAGTAATGCCATACTTTACCTCAAGCAATATCACATGCAAAAGTGGACATCTGATTGACAACCATATTAATTTTTAATACCAGTATTTGCAGTTCTAGCTCTTGCACAAGACATTTTGATTATAATATACTGTTCAGTAAAGGCTCTTGTCACTCAAAAGGACAGAAAAGCACACTAAAAGATGGAGTAGGTACACTGAGAATATAGAGAAATGAAAAGAAAGCACCAACATTTCATCTCCTAGTATGGATCACCACAGAGGCCAAGCTGTGAAACTGAGCTGGCAAAAGAAATACAGTGGTATTCAGAGAACAACAATGCCTATTTGTTCAAATAAAAACCAAGGACACAAGAACAGAATTATGGAGGAATGGAGTGGTGACAATGGTACCCAGCCCTTTTTCTTTATGCATTTTTTTTTTTTAATTAATGATAGTTTAAACAAGCTGTAATGTTCTATGAAGTACATTCCACATTGTATAGACTATATATTAGGTAGTATAAACTGAACACACACACACACACTCAGACACTATTCACATATTAGTCGATTTTATGCTTTGAGATAGCTTTACATAATGATCTTGGCTGAGATTTTCAAAGACAGCTTGAATATCACAGTTTTAACATGCTGCTATGATTTACTTTCTGGTTCTCTCAGGGTATATTTTACATAAAAAGTTGTGGAAAGCTCTACCAGCTCTTATGATGCAATGTCAAGGAACACTTAAGTATGCAAGTGCGGGAAGCAATAATGCCCTCAGCTCATTTCCCTACAAGTATTAATGAAGGGATTTTTCTTTCTTTCCGCCAGAGAAGTTGCAAAATCTTATTGAAGAGAAAGAAATTAAGTAACAACAATTCTCAGCCATCCTCTCCACACCTGCATTACAGACTAAAGCACTATAGCTCTACCTACTACACTGAGATTGCTTTCAGCCAATGACCCACTTAAAGCATTTTTACACTATTGCTTTTAGAATAATTGTCCCAAATAAAACCTGTTATGCTGTAGATAGGCTTTTGTGTTGAAAGGCATTTTCTGAAGTAGTATTTATCAAAACCCAAACAAATGATAGAACAATCTAATCAAAACACTGAAATGACTGCCTGATTGTATTTTAAAAATCATAACCTAATTAGAATCAAATTGATTTTTCCGTTAGCATGAAATTAAAACTAATTTCCCTGCACAATATTTACTCTAATATTCCCCAGATGCAAATACAGTCTCATAAAACATTTCATAAAAAAGATTTTATAATTGTTTCCTGTTTTTTTCTCATTACATCATCAATTGTATTTATCTGCCTAAACTATCCTTCTTGTTGTCTCTCTGGAAAACGCATTAATGAAGGGAGAAATTATGAAACATCACTAAAATTCTTTAACTGCTCAGATACTGTGGACAGATAAAGAGGCATTTTTCAGAGCATCTAGTCTTTCATTTCCTTTCCTAGCCAAACCTGCTCCTGAGATGACTTCTCCTAAATTAATGTTACACTCAGGCTGATAGACAGCAAAAGGTGGCAGACGCTCCCTGTTCAATCTCTTTAAAAGAAATGGGCAAGAAAAGTAGATTTGTCGCCAAAAGAAATTCCTCTGTCATCCTTCAACATATTCACAGTTTTCTCATTCAGTGTACTGCCCTAGGCTCTTCCTTTCTCTTTGTCACAGAAAAAGTTCCCAAATTCTTGCAGCATATGCCAGTTTGTACGTTGGGAAATTGAAGAGTGAGACACTACCTCACTCAAGCACAGACACAATCAGATTTATAGGACTATAATTTCATTTGCTACAATGGCTGCTCTAATGAGCAATTCATGCTTCTATCCAACCAAGACTATTCTTAATGTAATATACTCTTGACCTTGAATGTTCATTGGGTCTGTCTGACCAATGGCCAGTCCCAGAGAGCCGACTTTCTTAAAGCCAAGACAATAAACAAGAAGTGCTATATAAATATCAAAGAAACTACTTATTTTCCTGAGAAAGAAAAGTAATTACAGAATAACCACCTCACAACCTTTCCAAATTTACATACCTGTGTATGGAAGAACATTATCTTTTGCAAATAGAAAGGTGATTCCTAAGCAAGCTCCTCTAATGCAACACTATTGCTCAATGTTAAATATCTTTCCAAATCTTCTCTATTTCAACTGAACATACGCAGTGTTCAAAAGAAAAGTTCACTCCCAAAAAACCCTGGCTTAGTCTCTTTTCAGGAGATACTTTTCTTTTGCCTTTAGAGAGAATCAGCCAGCAGTGTGCTTAGGTTGCGAAGAAGGCCAACACTATCCTGGCTTGTCTCAGATACATCGTGACCTGCAAGACTAGGGAAGTGATTGTCCCTCACACCTCTAACACTGTGTTCAATTTTGAGCCCCTCACTCCAAGAAGGACACTGAGGTGCTGGAGCAAGTCCAGAGAAGGCCAACAAAGCTGGTGAAGGGTCTAGAGAGCAAGTCTTATGAGGAGACACTGAGGGAACTGGGTTGTTTAGCCTAGAGAAAAGGAGGCTGAGAGGAGATCTTATCACTCTCTACAACTGTCTGAAAGGATGTTGTAGTGAGGTGGGTGTTGGTCTCTTCTCCAAAATAACAAGTGATAGAAGAGCAAATGGCCTCAAGTTGCTCCAGGGGAGGTTTAGATTGGACCTTTAAGGTCCCTTCCAACATTAACTATTCTATGATTCTGTGATTAGGAAAAATTTCTTCAATGAAAGGCTTGTCAGACACTGGAACAGGCTGTCCAGGGAAGTGGTGGAGTCACCATCCCTAGAAGCATTTAAAAGACATGTAGATGTGGTACTCAGGACGATGGCTTAGTGGTGGACTTTGCACTGTTAAGTTTGATTGGACTCAATGATCTTAAAGGTGTTTTCCAATCAAAATTATTCTAAGCCTTCCTTTATGTATATAAAGCATTAATTTGTCAATGCAGGTTTTCTCACACTGAAAGAGACCATATTGTGTAATTTGCTCTAATACACATAATAAATGTGTTCCTTCTGATTAGAATAATTCACACATCCTTATTATTAAATTCTAGTGGCAGCATCTCCTAAGGCAGGATGAGACAGTCAAATAGAAGAAAGGCAAGAGCCTTGTCGGGGAGACACTCTTCTTTACTTGATCCACAAGGTCTCTGGACAGGACTTGGTAAAATTTTTCCCAAGCATACAGTTCCTCAAGTAGAGAAGGTCCTTGGTCCTTGAGAGAGACCTGCCTATTTGCTGCAATGCAAATGAACAATAAATGAAGATGGGGGCTTGGGAACTTCGATTTCACATCACACCTCTGCCACAGACCTTAGGGAAATCATTTCTTTCCTCTTTGACTCAGCTCCCTGAATTTAAAATGAGGTCAATGATATTTTTATCATATCTTTTTCTGATTAATCTGCTCAGAATTCAAGTTTTCAGGAGGGGCTCTTACTGCATAATACTACAGTAGCCACTGTAACAAGGACAAAACTCTATTAGGGTGTCTGTTCTCCTCCACCAGCCATATAAATATGATAAATCATCTACTATTAATCATGAAGACTTAAAAAATTATCACCTCACAAAATGGTGATAACACAAAATGTTTCCAGCAATATCCCTCCCATTTATCAAAAGAACAAGGCAAGAGTTTGTTGGTCGAGGAACACATAAACTAAGTGATCCAAGAAAAAACTCCCATCAGCAAAATACGAATGCAGTAGAGTAAGTTCCCATTCTGACTCTTTGCTTTTGCATTTGTTCTCTATACTTTCTTGAAGGAACTGATAAATTATTACAACTCACTAGGGAACTATCCTCCCAGAGATATTTTAATTATTATTTTCACTTTTGAAGGGAGTTCCGCAGACTATAGCCACAAGGAGGTTTGTGCACAAAAGCAGAAAATCTAGAATGTCTGGAACAGCAACATTTTTTAAAAAATAAAACAGACATAAACTTATTTTTAAAATAATGACCAAGTGATGAATGAATTAGAATATGGTGTGTAGTCCATTCAAGCACTTATAATGAGGAAATCTCCCTCTTGAACCAAGCTGTACAGGGTGAATAATTTCAGGGAACTACATCCTTTCCCTCTCCTCTTCTAAAGGACAGTAACCTGGTGGTTACATTTCTGTAACAATTATAGTAGATAATGCTACCCAGCCTAGACAGCTTTTTTTCCTTTCTTTTCTTTTTTGTTTTATTTTTTTTCTTTTTCCCTATCAAAATCCTGGAAGCTAACAAATATGCAAGTCTACTCACCTGCTTTGGGAGCCCAGTGGCATGTGTGCATTTCACTGCAAAACACCACTTAGCTATGTGTTTCTGGCATTCAGCCCGAGAAGCACTACATATTTTTCTCTCATTGCACAAATTCTCTCATGTTGATGGCCCTGTTTGACAGGCCATTAACTGAGCCTTGTTTATGTTTATCTTCTTTACATTCATAAGGTGGTGCACAGAAACCTGTGTGTATTTTCCAAGGTCGTGCCTTTAACTCCAGCTTACCACCCAGCACTGAAACCTGCAGCAAATTCTCTTTGTGAATGGACTGAGTCTCTCACAGGCCCATTCAAGAAGCAGTTCCAAGGAAACAGGTTGTCAGCTTTAAAACGCGTGTTGCAATCCAGCACCACAAAGTAACATTGCCATCTTGGATAACTACACCATAATTTAAAATCCTTTGCCTCTGTTACCAGCTAATCACACACACTGGTCTAGCTTTTTGTTACACTCAACTCATTGCATTGTCTGTGTTTATCCACAGTGACTATCATAAAGATTTTTCTTTTTTCATTAAATATATCATTAAAAGAAACACTGGAAAACAAGCATTTGAAATTCATCTATGCCTAGAAGCCATAGGCTAAAATAACACAGTGGAAAGTTATTACAAAAGCTTTTGTCTTCTTTAAAAGACAAATATATGTAAAAAGAAGCAAAGCTAGTTCTGGCAGCAAGCCCACGTAGGGCTATGTCTGTGCACAACAAAGGAATAGTCTGAGATCCAGAAACAGGAAGAAGAGGAGGCTGTGATTCATGGAAGCTCAGCTAACATGCAGTCTCATTGCACAGTCTCTTCAAAAAGAAAATGGGCTGGTGGGTAACAGTAAGCCAGAAGGCAAAGGTGGGCCTTCTTCTGCATTTGTATCTTGCTCCTCTGATGAGGTATTTAAAAACAGAATTAAAAAATAATAATAACATAAAAAAAAAAAGGGGCTGTCCCACTGCTTCCAGCTAAAAGTTCTGTCCTACCAACTGTGGGAAAGCATTCAAAAACATGAAATGAGGAGCACTGGTTCACACGAAAACTTAGCAAGATTTGCCCTCCTCAGTAAACCTAAAAAAATTATAATAGATGTGGTTTTGTCACTGCCTTCTCTCAACAATTTTGAAGTGTTTATTATATACCAGATGTCATTGAAGGATCTGGGTTTCAAAGTGATGTGAGACACTTTGGAACAGCGTGAATTCTAGGACAACATATTGTGTGCGCCTGTCTATCTGTCACGGTAATGATAAGAAAGGGCAAGAACGCAGAGGCACTTGCTCCTCTCCAAATATAATCACCGTGCTCAGAAATTCCTAAATAACAGCCTCGGATCACTTGTTGGGGTGAACAGAAATGGTAATCCTTGACTGGCCTAAATTAGCTCGAGACCACCACATAGGAAACCTGTCAGGGAGAAAGCTGACAGCTCCAGACTGTGAGGTTGTGTGTCTCATCTTACATATTCATCACCCGAGGTACCTCTCACCATCCCCAGCTGCGCGGCAGGACCGGCAGCGCCCATCGAGCCCAACGCTCACCAGCAGGAAAGAATCCAGGGCAGTGGCAGCATGAGGAGAACTTTCAGAGGAGGGTGAGCAGTGTGAAATTAGGCAATTAAGGAACTCGGTGAGCAGGGGAAGGAAACACTTTAATCTAGAGATTTTTCAGGAAATCCACATGAATTGTTTAATTTGCAGAAGTTAATAATTTCAGAGGCTAAGGATACCATAAAATAAATGAGTGCACACTGCTTGGGGTCCCCCTCTTGGAAAATGACAAAGATCAAAGACTCCCTGCCTATTTTCTCTCTGAAAAATTGAAAATTAATTGCCTGAATTCACCTACCAGTTTATTCAACTTGTGCATTTTCCAGTCATACAATTTGCACTGACTGACGCATACTTTTACCATGCTAACATAAATAGCTGGCCTAATACTCCATGTCAGGGTATATTTTAATTGGTAAAAAGCAATTATCATCTTTGTTGTAGTAGGGTCATTTTCTGAATGTCAGATATCAAATTAACACAAAAGGATAAGGTCTCTATCAAGAAAGTTGTGTATCCATAGCCTGTGAGATATAAGATAGAGAATAATCTATCAAGATTGAGGGGTCAACTGAATTCATTATAAGCAAAATGATATCCAAAGTGTTCCTGATCTGTCTTAATTTTTTTTTTTAAAAGGGGGGGTGGGGAGGGAACAACTAGGATTAAAGCTATAGAACTGAGGTTGCAACACATATACTGTATGTATATAGATGTTCGTGACTTCACGTATGCTGCAGAAGCTGAACATTTGACAGTAACCCTAATTAGTCATAGCTACTGCTGTCAACTGCAGAGAAAAACTCAAACAAATCTGGGTGGTCTCTAGGTTGGCTGCCCACCCTCACACGTTCCTATCAATTAGTCACCCACCTGTATTACAACACACAAAATGTTACTGTTCTATAAAAAGGCAAGTGTGAAATATGAAGCCTGGGGGTGTTGCCATGCATTCCCTTCAAACAATAAAAAAGGGACTGTGCAAAAGCTGTGCTTACCTATTCTCTAGTTGCCCTGTGACTAGTTAATTCAGTTTCATGAATATGTAAATTCTAAACCTTGCAGTGGATTCTTTTACTTGCCTTTCTGTTCAGCACTGCACTAATAGACCTGGGTCTGCATAAGTAAAATGTGTAATGCCTCTGTATTTTAGGATGACAAGTAACACCCATATAGCACTGGTCTGGCTGCAAGGGGCTCCAGTTTGTGCTAGTCAGCATCCTGCATCATTACCATTCTTCACCATTTACCTGCAGTAAAGTCATGCCTAGGGCTCTAGACCAAAGTCTAACATTCCTGTGAAAACCAGAGCTGTGTGACTGAGCTGCAGCCCCTGCTTTGTCATACAAAATCTCATCTCTGCTTCAGACCAAGAGAGTCAAAGCTTCCATAGTCAGAAATCACATACTCCAGTCCCAGGAGTAACTACCTTTAACAGCTCTGTGGATAGAAGTTACAGAAGGTGTCCTGGAGCCCGAGGGTTAAAACTCTGGATGCTCTTGTTGCCCTTAAAATACCGAATCATTTGAGATTCTGGCTGCCACTGTGTGAATAGGGATTTTTGTTCAGCACAATAACTTAAAGGTAAAAAGCTCGATGCTTCAAGTTGACATTAAGGCTATTTTTTCCATCCGATTTATTTCCAAAAATTTTATATATCCCCAAATTTTACTTACTAACCCTTAAGAATTCCATGTAAGCACACCCTCAAAATACAACCAAAATGATTCCTTTTAAAGGTGTTGAAACTAAGCGGTTTTATTTACCTCTTGCTGAAGTGATTTCTTTAAATTTGGCCTGAATTTGAGCTGCTAAACTGCTTTTCTCAGTGAATTTACTTTTCAAAGTTTTTTTCTCCTACCTCTAATCCTAAAAGACTTTAAATTCCATTATATTTAATCTTCCAAGTTCATGTTGTATCAGCTTTTGTTGTTGTTGTTGTAGCAAAATCAGCTTCTTTTTAAAGTTCCCACTGCCTACTAAACATACATTTTTCTGTCTGTCTACCAGATCAACTTCCCTTTATTCCGTTCTGCTTAGGACATAGTGAACACTGCTACCAGGAGACAATATTGTTAAACAAATTACAGTAGATGTGTATGGATTCTGTCCATGTGTTTTTAAAAAAATAATAACAGTAATAGATAATCCTAAAAAATGAGTTTGAATGTAATTTCTGACCAATTTCAAAATGCCATCTTTATCAAAATTCTACCTACAAATTGTGAAATCAATATATGGATGTTGCTGTAAAATTAATGAGCTCTTCAATAGGCTGTCTTGAGAATTTATCTTCTTGTGAATCATCTCTGATTTTCTTTTTCCTAACTTGCATAGATATATACGTTGGTTGACTAATATTGCACCATAGCACGAGAAAAATCTACAGGAGGATTTGTCCCGTGTAATGATCTCCACCAGGCATATATTCTTTTTCCACACAGATAGACATCAAAATTAAGTACATTGGCTTAATTCAGTTGCCATTGTAAGCTCAAATGGGATACAAAGTTAAATCAATATTAGTGAAACAGATCAGATTAGAATTGGAAGGTAATATAATTAGGTTGGCTTTGCTATACTTTGTAATTCTTATCTGTAGTATTTTACCAAATAGAATATAGGTATCTGTTTTCTGAAACTGTAGGAGATTTTCAATGCTGTATTGGCTTTATTTATATATCTTTCAGGGAGTACTTCTGTAAGACCTGTCTGTCCATGTCTCTGGGATTTAGGGCTTCCATATCACAATGAGTGATCTGGATTTTGTGCGTAGAAGGGAGATTTGCTTCTTAAGCTTCAAGAATTGTTTTAATAGCACAATACAGAGAAAGCATTATGTATTCCAGCCATAGGAAATATGCTCTTTACCCCTGAATACAAAGAGTTTAACTGTACGACAGTCTCCAAGCACAGCAATGAAGATCCCATGATCTTGTGCCTCTGCTTCTCAGGCTTCAAGCCAGCCTCAGCCAAAATCCTCCATCAGCTGGACAGCTTAACTGTGCATCAGCAAGATGGAGACGCAACACAGGCCAATATCTCTCCGGGGGTGTCAGGAGATTAAGCAGTGCTCCTGCACCTTTTGTTTGTTTGACTCCTCTTGGGCTGAGCCAGGGTGCAGGGCCAAGCCTCAGCTCCTGCACAGAGGTTGTCTCCAATTAAAGAAGTAATTTCTGGGCAGTCAAATGCAAATCATGAGCTCCTTCCAATGCCACTGATGCACAAATCTTCCCCCAAATAAAAGGCAATTTATTCATGAAACCTAACATGTATTTCAAGGATGTTTAAAGCTACTTAATTTAATTATTTTGGAACAATACAGATTTAGTGGATGCAAAATTCCTTCTAAAGGTGATATTAAGACCCTGCATAAATTGTGGCTATACACCCTTCTTAATGATAGAAAACATTCCAAAGATTTTATTAAAAAGAAACCTGAAGAAGATTTAGGTTTTTTCTAAGCATGAAGTTTCCTGTTCCCCAGAAAATTTGCTGGGTGTGCAATGAGAGCTCTATCTGGCCAAGACCGAGGCATGTCACAGCAGGACACCACTCCTGCAGCACGGTAGAGAAACATACCACCCTTAGGTCATACCAGGCAATGACTTCCCACTATTTTCTCACATCTTGCCCAGGGTGCCACAAGAGTCAGTGACACAGAGTTTAAAGTGGCCTCACAAAGAGGGGCCCTAATCACTGAGGAGCCTTCAGCTGGTGAAGAACTGGCTGAGGAAGGAAGTGCTCCTGCTCTTCAGCAAATGCTTTCCCACTTCATAAATTAATTAAGTCTCAGGGTTTTTAGTTAGAATTCCCCTTCATGGATTCAGCATCCATGCCCTTGAATCCTGGGATTTTGTCTTCTCACTGACTTGCCTAGTATTTGTGATGCAAAAATGAATATTACTGTTTGTTTCTTTGTTTGTTTCCTAAATCTTTATCACTAACAGAGGGGGAAAGAGGATGTGTTTCTGCTTCTCTCCCTTCAAGGCTAGCTTTAATGATTTTACCCCATCAGATGAAAACTTGTGATCCCAGAATTTGGCTTAGTGACTGAGCACAAAGTAAGAATGTGTGGAAGAGCCAGGAAAAAAAATAATATGTAAATATATCTAGGGGGGTGCTGTGGAGCTACTACCTCCTGGACTACTTGAGTCCAGCTGGTCTCCCAGTGACTGCTGTGAGCAGGTTCAATGGTGCATAGCATACAAGTTCTGGGGATTTACTGGGAGAAGACTGCATGGACCTGCCATGGCATGCACCCTCCCAGGCAGAGGCAGGGCTGCAGGCTGCTGCCATACAGCAAAACCCCTCAGCAGCAGCCCCACACAACCAAAACCACGCTGGGAAGCCTATGCCACACACACACTCCCTGTGCACTTCCCCAAGGCCTCAGAAATAAAGAGAAATGCAAGAAGCACTCCCAGGGAAAGGGAAGCAGGTTTGACACAAGGCACAAAACCACCGTGAAACGGATTACAAGAAGCTCTCGAAAAGCAGACATTTGCAGTTAATAACCTGATGCAGAAAGACTTGGAACCATAAAAGCAAATCTGGCAGCAAGTGACAAAACCTGTTTTCCCTGTTCTCAACTCAGCCCTTGCGAGGCAAGTAGGAGTGACCTTCTTCAGTGGGAGAAGCAGCACAACACAGGAGCAATAACCAGAAATGGAAGGGCAGTACAGCAGGGACATGGCTGCTACCACACTGACAGGGACAAAAGATCTAGGAGGAAATGGGGAAATTAGTACATGAAAATAAAATAAAGGAAATCACTTGAAATCGGATTTTGATCTCATTTAGGATTGCTTGTTCATTTTTTCATTCTGCTACCTGTCTTCACAGGCAAAGTAAGACAGAAATCAACATTGTAATTATACTTACAGATATATAATAATTCAAAGTCACATCTGATTGAGGGAATGCCACAAATTTCAGTTTATGTCTCAAGGATTTCATTTAGAGAGATATATCAGAGATTCTGAAGAAAAACAAAATTTCCTGCTTTTTAAGTAAATTGGAGTAAATCATATAACACACATAGTCCATTATTTTAATTAGTAGTAAATAGGCTTAGATGTAGAATGTAAGTCACACGTGTCATACATTGTGCCAGAACTGGATAGAGGTTTGTATTGCATACCAGCTCCTCAACTTTGCTTTAGTGCAGGATTATGTCTTGAAAATGCAGCAAGATATTGGATATTACAGCAAGAAGCTCACATAAACCCACAGGAAAGTACTGAATGGTGATGGGCATTAGAGGTCTTTAAGGTGAAATGAAGCTAATGCTGAAGTTTCTAGCTTTATCCAAGCCTACTTAAATGGTAGTCTATACACACAGACTGAAATCTTATAATTTTGTTTAAAACTTTTCCAAGACTTCAAGCACAGTTATGACCAGCACTTTATTTTGGGAAATGTAATTTTTTTGTTGTTTTTTCCCAGTGTTCTGCTGCCATGATCTTTCCTATCCAACGTGATAGTACCTGCAGTGTGTGACCACCCCAACAACACTGTGTCTGACAAAGTGCTTCCAGCTGAGCAGACTGACAGAACTTGCTGGATCTCAGTCAAATTACTTAGGGGACTCTTCAGGAATGAACGGAGGGCCTTTGCTATGAATACGGAAATATTGTCAAATGCACACAAGTATCTGCCTCCAAAGAGAAAGCTCCACCACTGAATTTACAGTAATTTTGAAGTCTGCTAAGTAGCATAAGGCTACAGATCTGTTTTGATGAACCATGGGCCTCTGGAAATGGCTGCATGCCAAGTTAACTTCTATTCCAAAAATACTTTAAAGCTACTAATGGGAAACTTTCAAATGGCACAGCTGAGAATCCAAGGGTGCTTTACCGTGTTGCACCTCTTTCCTCAGGACATCATCTTCCACTCCATCCATGCAATTTTAACTGAAAGAAAGAGACTGTAAACAGAGTAAATTGAGCTAGCACATCTGTACCTGTAGGAGTCCCATCCTACATGAGACTCCTTGCTGCTTAATCACAGGCAGTTTTGAGTAGATTGAACATTTTCAGTGACAGAAGCAGGAGAGTAAATAGAGTTGACACAGTTGCTATAAACTATAACATATATGTCATTTGAGATAGTTGACCAAATTTTGCTGATTTTCTTGCTAGATCACAAAGAAATGCACTAACTGAAACTTTCAGTGGAATAGACAGCTCTTGAAACACAACACACACCACCAGTGGATGACTGCTAACCTCGTTTCAGAGCCATTTGGTAGGTCAGGGTGTTTGTTTTTTTTGACAGCATGAGATTGCTTTGGCACCCAGTTTTTCACAGTGTGTTCATCCAATAGCCAAAATAAAGGAATCAATTGGGCTTTTGTACTAATTATTATTTTTTTTAATAAACTTTTTTAAGGAATCTCAGCTCAGCAAAAATAAATAAATAAATAGAAATCTAGATTTTATCCCCTAAGAACTGTTCTGTTTTTAGCACTCTGACTAAAACATGAGGGTAGTGATCATCTCTGAAAGTGAAGCTGTTCTTTGTAATTAAGTATATTTAGACAGAGGCAACTCACTTTAAATCTTCCTCTTTGAGATTCTTTCCAAGATGACAGCAGTGAAAAATAATGTGCATTAATCATGTATGCACAAACTTGAGTCAAAAAATCAGAGCCCCAGTGAGTGAAGCCTTGTTCAAACAAACTGAAAGAAAAGTGATGGAATCATGCCATTTTAGAAATTAGTGTGGGGCCTGCACTTGATTTCACCTGGATCAGGCTTTCCAGGATTATTCTCATTCCTGACCACAGTATAAGAATTTGTTGCAAGATAAAGCCAGGATGTGAAAAAGGCAAAGATAGGTGACAATAACAGTTCCATGACCACTGAAATGAATGATGTTTTAATTTCAATTAATTTGTTCCTCTTGGTTGACTTATTCTTTAAAAATCAATTTAACAATCTGAGATCCCATCAATTCCATTTTACCTCCAGAAGCTATTTTTATTTACCTTCCCCTTGAGCAAGAGATACTTTGAGCTGCAGTCTGCCCCAAACCACACTACCTGGCCAGGAAGCAAAGCACTGTGTACCCCCCCAGGTGGTCAGCTGGACACCACCAGTTAAAGACTGGTCAGAGCAAGTGATTTACTATCTCTTATCTGGTGGCAAGCTGAAGTAATTACTTTGGAGGGTGAATATTATACATCATTTTAATAAGAATTCAGTATTTTGCAGCTTCCTGTTATCCTGTTGTATTTTGTTGAAATTGTACAACAGGTTCAAAGATTTATGGGAGAACTGGGGAATACGTATACGTATTCATAAGGGGATTTCAGACACTGCATTTCCATAGCTAAACTGGTTAAAAATTGGTTTACTCGCCCCAAGTGGCCAAATGGAAGCTGCTAGAGCAATATTAAGTCAGAACTGTGCAGCCTTACCCTAGCTCAGGCTTTGATCAGCTTTGCACATGAAAAATCCCAGGCAATTCCTTGAAAGTGGTAACAGAGCAGAAAACAATATTAGCAATGCCCATCACATCACAATGTTGCCATCTCACTAAGAGCTGAATGACTAGAGTCACTCAAGAACAGTATAGCTAGAATAAGTTTTTAAAAAGCTTAACCTAAATTAAGATACAAAAGGAGAGGGCTGGACTAGTTAGATCTCATGCACAGCATAGAAGGTGGGGATCAGCACTAGTTTTTGATGCAAGTCCCACAAAAATAAATTGTAAATGTGACATATTTCTGATGCACGTTAAAATTACTAAAGATATCAACTGTTAAGAGCATGAATACTACATTGACAGGTTTGTGAAAAAATGGTGTTCTTTGAGCTCATCATTGCATACTTGAACAGGGTATGAATATTTTATATTTGTGCTGTCATACTGCAAGTTGAGCTGTTTGTACTAGAAAGGGCTACACGTAGCACTACTATTCATGTTTACATTTACCCTGCAAACGTCAGCAAAACATTTCCTTCTTGTAGGCATCTCCCGTCTTCCTCCCCCACTACTTTTTAATTCAGACATAAGGTTATTCAAAAGGACCACACAGCAGCAGGTTGAAAAAAGAAAGATAAAAATGGCTTCTGGGTACCCAGCCTAGGGAGGAGGCAAACAGGACTTTATAATCCAACACCCACAGCACATAGCAAGTTACCTACCACTAACAACTCCTGGAAAAGGCCTTTGCCAGATGTGGATTGGTGAGGCGGGGGTGGGTAGGGGGGAAGAGAAAATGAGGCTAAATAACATACACATCCAGATACCTCAGAAGAGTCCATCAGAATCTGCAGAAACTAACATATAATGTGGAAATGACCCCCAGAGAAAGCAGTCCTATTAGCTTTTATCCCAGCTGATCACAGCATTATTTGATAGAAACATCTACAAGAGCTGACACATCAGGTTTGCTAATGTTCTTTATTTGGCAACTCTCTTCTCGCTCGCTATCAAGATAAAGACCAGAAAGAATTCAAAAGCAAGTAGCATTTAACTATAAATTAACATCTATAAATTAGCAAGCAGCTAATTTATAAATGCTGGATGCTTTCCCTGAAGGGCACTGAAAACTTGAAAGGAAAGCAACAAAAAGCTTAAAACTTCCATGGCTTGCTTTTATGGCAAGATGAAACCTCTCATGAAATAAGTGGCCATCTTTTAGACACCCCAAGGTACTGGGAGGCACCAGATAGAAAGACTTAGTAAGTTCTCCCAGCAATAGCAAAATGCAAACCTGAGTCTGTGGAACTCCCATCACCTCATTTGACATTAAGGGAAGGACAGAGGATTGTCTGCTTCGTGCAGCAAATCATCTGGTAGCAGACTGTGCAGTACCCCTCTTTGCACAAAGATTGAGTCACATTTACCAAGAAAAACAGAATGTTTTTTAGAAGAAACTGCTCCATAGAATTGCCACTGAATGACTTCCCTTGCTATTTTAAGAGATCAATAGCACTTCCCACCTCCAAGTCTTCACCACTACAGAATGACTCTACACATTGCAAGTTTGCATGCACCTACATGTCATAACCAGGATCTCCTTACAGCTGTCTCACTCATGTTGTCTAGACAAGCATTTTGAGGATTTGTTTCTCTGGTAGCATATTTGGTCATAGCGCGACTTCATTATTGACAAAACAAAACTGGTAATAATTCTTCTGGTCATGAGCAAGCATAAAAGCATATGATGTAGAGTGTACCAGTCTTTCAGATCTCACTGTAGGGCTTCTGTTGACACCTACATAGAAATCAGCTTCCAGTCTTCTGATGTAATCATTACATCAAATTTCAGACAGCCCTGAAGACCCACCATCTAGGAATCCTTCTTGAACCTGCTTCATAACGAATAAGGCTAGTGCAGAGAAAAGATTTTTTTTTTTAATGGTTCAGAAGAGGTCAAGACATCAGATAAGGGAGGAACTACCAGATCCTGGTGTCAGCTCAGCTTACAGTGAAATGCGAAAAGCTAAATTTAGCTGCTGCATTGATGGCAGATCATTAAGCACTTCCTTACTTTTGCATGCCTATGCATACTGACATCTGCTCCTAAGGCTTAATCTCAGGGCTTGTATTTATTTGACTCCACTTTATAAAAAAAAGAAAAATAATTTTCCCTTTAGTCTTCAAAATATTTTTCATGCAGCATAAGCACAATTCAAGCAATTCAAATGCAGAGCATCAGACTTCTCTGTCCATCTTACTGTGTCACATATATGAAAGAAGAGGAGGTTAATTTCCTGCTCCCTTACACTGAATTTACACAAGTGCTCTGGTCCATAAGAACTACTGAGTGAATTGACACTCCTTTAGCCCAAGGTTTTCCCAAATGATTGAACAAGAACCATGCATTTTTCAAAGGCTGTAGAATTTGAAATTACTAGTACAGTAATTTGAAAAAAATTACAGTAATCCTTTTCTCTAAAATATTAACATAAGGGGCCTTTATTTTTTTTCCTAATCATGCTGCACAACACCTCTGCTACAAGTCATCCTCATTTCATTGCTTATAGACCAGCTCAGCAAAGTCAAATCTCAAGAAATCACAGAGCACTGTATTTCTTCCCTTTCTGCCTGTGGTATTTTGAAATGCCCAAACAGATTATAAATTCCTACCAAGATTACTGAGGCAGTCAATTTCTTCAGGAGACCCAATGGTTTCTTTATTCCTGCCCGCTGTGGTTTCTGCAGTCATTAAAAGCGTGGGCAATAGTCTGAGATCCCCTAATCAAGTTACAAGTTGCTACATCTACATCTATGCTGGAGCTATCTGTAACTTCTGCAAGTTATTGAGATGCAGCTGAATGTAATCCTGTCTTGTCAAGATAATGTGAGCCTTGGCACTACTTCTGTAGGATCAATGATAAGTCCCCAATTTGGAGTATCAGAGACTGCCCATGAGTCACAAAACCTTTGAGTTCCACCAGAAGAGTTGGGCATATGCCCAAAATGGTTTCTAGATTACAAGCCTATAATGTGCTTCTTTCATGCTGATATATATGAACTTCTTTCATGTCGATGTGCATTAGCTTTCTTTTAAAAGAGTTATCAAAAGAAGTTGGTGAATCTGTGTCTCACACAGCTTTCTCTGGCATACAGACTTGGATTCTTCTCCTGGGTCTAGAAGAACATGATCATAGAACAGATACAAAAGAAAACTATCTACCAGGTACCACAGTGTACTGCCTGCAGATTTACAGAAGAACATCCTATTGTCACTGTCCCTATTGACTTCCACGACAAATAGGTCAGACCACTTTCTATTGCACTTGCTCCATTCCTCTCTCCGCAATCCCCAGAAAGTCAATAAGCCACTTTATTTTCAGGGCAAACAGAACATATACTGTCCACAAACACACACACTAGTTTATAACAAGCCATGAATCTATAGGCCTTTTCTAGTGAGACACTCAAAAGGGAGGAGGGCCCCTTTGACTGGTACCAATCACACACTTCTCCAAGCCACAATAATATACCACTAACATTATCCAGAGGGAGTCCCTTTGGCTCCATTCTTAGCTGGTGTTTCTAACCCTCCTTTACTGAAGGGTATTCAATAAATGAGGTGTTTCTGTGACCTACAGCAAGCCTGCACACAACTGGTTGTATTATATTTGGTTTTATTTTGCTCCCTGGCACTGCTCTTTGGTGGCTGTTACAGCCATCTGTTAGGTACACTCGGTTATAAAATTATTAATGTTTGTAGCCTAAAACCAACCTTACATAAATAAACAGTACCAGAAGGCCCGGTGCAAAATTCTGGGATGTTAAATACATGGGAAATACACAGAACCATAAATCTTCTTAATAGTTCTACGTGCAATTATGTATTCACTTGAAATTCAAATAACATACAGAAAGATTATACAGAAGTTGCATCTAAAATAGATCACTGTAGATTTGCCTTGGAGTTGAAACCCAAATGAAAAAGTCTGGGGTACTGTTGTGAATCCTTGTGACATGTAGAGCTAATAATATATAATTATGCAATTAGAAAAGAGAGATTCTGACAAAGAAGCTCAGGACACACATAATCCTCAAGGCTCAAAATGCAGAGAACAAAGAAAGTATGTCCCAAGTATGATTCATTCAAATTCTTACAAGAGAAGGATGAAAGAAATGTATTTGGATTGGTGACATTTGCAAGCATGAAGAAAATATTAAGAAATTAAGTACAGCTGGATCTTTATGACTATAATGACAAGTCTCTTGAGTAAAAGACACAGGATTGCCACCTTAGTCACTTGTTGCTGGCTCCTACCTTAATGTACAGATGGATGCTCTTCACCCTTCATCACAGCTCCTTTCAGCTGTACTTGCCAAGGGGGTCTTCAACAGGCTGGCATGGAGCCTGGCCTGTTGCATCTCACATGCAGGATACAAGACAGACCCCATCAGCTCCACTTCCCATTCCTCCCACAGCTAGGGCCATATTTCACACATGCCCAGCACAGAAGAACAGACTGTCCCCCTAGTCTGGTAGCCACAAATATCAACAAATAATATCAGCTGGAGATTCTAGGATCTAAACATCTGCTGGAGCAGGAGAGAAGCTGCAGGGCTGCAGGCATTAAAGCATATCTTTCAAAAAGGTCTGGTCTTAATGATGCTCAGTATCTCCCTAGCTGCAGTTTAGCAACCACAGTAATAAGCCCAAGTCTTTGCAGGCTGGGCACATGAAGGAGTGTCTGGTTTAAAAATGCCAGCCCTGCAAAGACAACCAAGACCTGGCTAAATATGGACAAACACTCACTGCATGGAAACCTGCTGGCTCCCAAGGAAGCTAGCACAGTCAACATCTCTGCCATGATGGGGCAGAGGACACTTGCACCAATATCAAGGGCTAAATCAATAAGGCTGCAAGACCAGCTGTGCTACAGCCAGCACTAGGCATCAAGAGCCCCCAGCTGACATAAATATGGTCACTGTAGTAATACCAGCCCACACTATAACCATTTCACATCAGACCTACTTACAGCTCTGCCCATAGCAGCAGCCTGCCACATCACACCCAGGCTTTGCAGGAGATGGGATTCTCAGCTCCAGCATGAAACTTCCAGCCACCACCTCCCTTGCAAGATGACCTCCTTCTCATAACCTGTGTGATATGATGAGCTCCTGTGGGGGACACTCCACAGCACCTCCCATCACCAACTCCAAAGAGTGGAACAAGTGCATGGTATAATATCACTCACTCCTACAGAAAATGTGATTGGCTCTAAAGAACTCACCCATCCCCAACACCATCAGCCCCTCCAGGAGCTTACTGGACCACACAACAGCATTTCTCAGTGTGCTGACTTGATACTAGTTTAGAAGAAATTATAAAGGAAATCTTCAGATGTATTTCTTTTGTTCTACTAAAAAAAGTGAGCAAACCTGTTGCTTTAATAGAGCATAATTCTCATTTCACAGGAGCCCCTATCAAGCTTTAAAACCACAGGAATCTGCTGGAAATCAAGCAAGAAGTTACTTTGTACTTTATTCCCTTAAATAAAGATCTTCTAATCTGATGATAGCACTGCACTGAAAACAGGAGACTCTTGTTCCAGACAGTTGTTTGTATTTTACTGCAGTTTAAAAATTTAGTGTCCTTTCCACCTCATCTCACTTGGTTTGTATCCAGAACTTGGGCACTTTCTACTTTTTAACTTCAGGTTTTGTTTCTTAATCACAGAAGGAAATAGTTTAGAGTTATGCAAGTCACAGACACAGGGGTCTCTATTTACAGTATGTTGCACATCTGGGTTTTCTCTTCAACTGCCAACTTCCATTAACTGGATTGTAATTTTTATTCTGAACCACATTTTGACACATCACACCAAAAAATAACCAAACACCTTACATTTGCCTTTCAAGTTCCTTTGAGACCTTGAATATCCTGGAAATATGCTTTAGATACGTCACGGCTCTGTAGACTAGGAACTGAAAGGAAAAACTCAGTCTGGACCTAGTAACAGAGGAAGTTTTATACGAAAATGGAAATAGATTACAGTAATAATAAATCATCCCCCACACACAGAGTGGGGCTGTAGTTCAATTTCCAAATTAACACTTCCAAAACCTGAGTTCTGTTCTCAGCTCCTATGCAAATTTGCATTGAAACTTTCAATAAATTATTTCATTTCTCTCTGCTTCATGTCTGCCAAACAGGAATAGTTTCCTTCTTTTATCTCTCTAGTCTGTTTAGAAATAAAGATTTTGTGGAGAGGAGAACAAGAAGTGACAGCACTGGTGGGAGCTGTTTCCTAGCTGAGTTCTTAAGTGCCCAACTGATTAAGGCTTGGATTTCTGGATGTTACAGTAATTTTCATGAAATTTCCCCAAGTCACAAAAAAAAGAAAATGTTGATGCCAGGATATATTACTAATAGAAGAATAACTTGAGGCAAACAGCAGGCATCATCTTCAGTGACATCCTTTGAAGCCTCACATTGTAATTGTAAACTGGGTGTCTTGATCTATTCTCCACTCTACTGACTAAGGTGTTATCATATTGCTCTTTTCCAGACCAGATGCATGCAACAATCATTCCTATCCATCCTGTGTCCTACCGTGCTCCTCCACAACCATAGCGCTTTACAACCACTAATTTCATCTGTTTGCATGTCCTCTACACCCAGCCCACCTGACCATTGAGATTCCTTGGTGAATCCAGGTCAAACCTTGAATCCTCCCAGGAGAGCATTTTCCAGTTTTCTGCAATGCAACAGGTTTCCTTCAAGAGCAGGGGGACTCAATAGATCCATATTTTCTAAATCACATATGTCAAAAGATATTCTAGGCACTCTATAATTAGCCAGCAAGGAAAAGCATTTCTGATTCATTAGGTCAGCTTTAATGGTTTCCTCATTAAAAGTTTTTGCTGTTAAGCTGACAGAAGCCAGAATTTAATAGTAGCTTCCAGCACTTTCTTTATTAGCCGATCTCTATTGAATCAGTCTTTATCACCTGAAGAGATATTTTAAATGGAAATTCCTCAGCCCCAAGCAACCTAGATTGACCAAAGGCCTAGAGCTTGCTCTGTCCCTGCTTTAATAAACTGACTGTATATATTGCTGCAAAGGTCAGTTCTCATTAGTCAGTGATGGCTATGCAAGATTTAACACATTGTATTCCAATACTAACGTGTCACTTGTTGATACTAACATATTCTTGTTGATATTAAATACCTATTAGAGGAAATTTATAAATATGAATCTTTGGGGATCTTTTACAGGAATTGCTCCCCGTCCACCAAATTCACAACAGTAGGATAGTTCTGTGTTCTGGACAAGCTAGCTGCAGTTAATGTGGCAAAATATACTATTAAGTTAATTTACTATCCCCTCTGAATACAAATCAGTCAAAGAAAAGGGATGGGTTTGTAGTCTACACACCTGGGGTAAAGTATTTTCACAGGTAGCCCATGGACCCTTTGTCATCTTTCAGCCAAACCACACCTTATGCTAATATTCTTGCATTTGCAGGGGAGAGGATTTGTTCATTAAAAAGACAAAAATGCATTTATTCTATTTCTCATTAATATCCCATCTGCTAGAAACTGAATTTTCTCAGAGAGAGAGCTCACTCGGCTCTAGACAGTAATAAGCCTCTACAACTTGGGTATTCCAGAATATACAAAGAACGAATACAGTAAAGCACTGGGCCCACTGAATTCAATGCTCTGTTTTAATTAAAAACTAGTCTCCTCAGGAGACTAACTTGATATTTTTTAATGGTTCCTTAATAGGTGTCTTGCTCTGAGTTTTCAAGTCACATAAAAAGGCCAATTCCTATTCAAACTTCTACTTTCTTTGGGGAATCTAATTTGAGTATTTTAGGAGAAATTCTTGTCCAATGAATAACATATTGTCCCAGGACTGGGAGGTGGGGATTCAATCCGAGCATCTCTCACTGAGGCTGCCTATGACCTTGAAGAAACTATCTCTCAGGGCTCCAATTTCCAGTCACAAAATAAAGGTGATGTATGTCTTCTCTCACATTTGGTCTATCTTGACTGTCTGGATCATAAGGTATATGTCGGCAGGGACTCCCTCTCACAATTTGTTTGTAATATATCTAGTGTGGCACTTTACAAGTTGTAGCAGCTAGTGTAATACAAATTAAAAATAGTAATTCATATGTCAACATACTGAGTGATTTTTCCCATCATAAGCGTAAGTATGTGCCTTCAGTAGAGGAGCTTCTTTTAAATGGCATCAGAGGAGAGAACTGTAAAAGAGATGGGAAGACATTGCCTAAGGCAATTCAGCTCCCTACTTCTTCCATCTTATCAACTACTTAAAACACTAATTAATTTCAAATTTAAAAGATTATTAACTGGGGAACCCTCTTTGGTTAGACACTGAAAATGGCTCAGAAGGGAGAGGACTTTAGTCTTGGCCAGTGTGTTTGTTTTTTTTCAGAATTCCCTCATTTCAGTGGGAAAAGTATAGGGATTCAGGAGCTCAGATGGCAGTGATACTTTTCCTGGTAATCTCCTCCCGAGGAAAACCAAAACTGGCATATTCAGCATCAGGATGTGACTGTCCATAGCTGCAACAACTTGCTGGCACAGGAGTGCCCTTGGCATCCTTCATCAATACCTTATGATATTAACGGAGAATTAATGTAGGGAGGAGGTGACAGCAGCAACATAGGGAAGAGACGGGGAAATGTGTGGGCAGTAAAGTAGCAATGAGCTTTTAAAACCCTTCTATACTCACATACCATAAAAGCTGGCTAAGAGGAGTATTTGCAGAACCGTCCTCTGGAACCAGGATGAAATAACTCAGCTTGACAGCAGTTTAGAGACTCGGCGTGAAAAAAAAAAGTATTTTAATTATGGATGAGGAAAATTATAAGCACTCTAGTAGCACCAGCAAGTGAACACCTTGAGCTCCTAATACAGTCTTTAGTACTGTGGCCACTTCTGAATGCTAAAACACTTAAACCTTCCTTATTTACATTCATACATGTTTTTTAAACAGATTATTTGTGTTGCCATCAGAAGCATCAGAACAGAGGTTGAGCTTAGCTGTGAAGAACGATTGTAAAAGTGGCATCCAGTCCTAGGCCAGGTTTTGTTTAGGTTTTTTTAAAAAAAAAACTTAGACAAGCTGCAGAATAACAGACTTCTTGCTGAACAGAGCAATCCTTGAAGTAGGAAATAACAGGAAGGCTTAGAGGCATATGGAACCCATTAGAAATGGCATGTTTGCAGGGACAGATTATAAATTGGATCAACTAGAAAAGCATCTGAAAAAAGCCTGCCTACAATTCCATCTTGTATAAACTGTCTCAAACCAACAGAAGTGTGTTGCTAACCAGATCATTCACTTTTCCATCATTTCTTCATTTTACCATGGTTGGAAAATGCCCATAAGTAATGACAGCAGAAGGCTCACATACTGTAAGACCCATCCTGGAGTAGAGGAAAAGAGAGAGGAACAAATGGCATGCTCACATAGGCACCATGTTTGTTGTAACCAGAAAGGGCCCATTTCAAAGGTTTAATGGGGCCATAAACCACATTTGTTCAGATCCCAAAGGTCTTCATGCCTGGATGTGACAGACATATGGCTGTGCAGAGGGACACACACCGGGGTGCTCTCCTACAGCCCCACACTTGTGAGTGTGGATTTCAAATCCTTGGGTCCCCTCTGCCTTGCAACTTCAGGATTCTGACAGCTGATTTCCCTGTTTTATGTAGATGCAGTGAATTTCAACCTAAAAGAACAACAACCAGCCACTCATTAACATCAGACATGCAAAACAAATTTAGCTAAGCTGATTACTGAAATGTAGTAGCTAAGAGCACTGTTCAAATTGACATGGGAAAAGAAACGCCTTTGATACTCTCAGTACAACGAGCTGTCTATTTTTGTGAAGTCTTATGTTTCCTAATTACCTTAATACTATAAGAATTAGGTAATACCAACATACAATCACCCACACCAGCCTGGGTTCACAGCCTCCCATTCCATGGTGCTTAAGGGGAATGCTAATCTGATGTGAGAAGTCTGGCTGTGACAGAAACAGTGTCAGGCAGCTCCTTTGCAATAATCAGCTGCACCTCAGCATAAGGAAAATCCTAAAATGCCAAGGGTAGAATTCACAGTGGAGCAAAGGAAATGTTACAGGCATGCAGGTGGCTGCAAATACATCCTCCTGAGTTGTGCTTTGTCCCCTGCTTCAGAAAAAACATTTCAATGACAGCTGCGCTATGGAGGCCTCTCCCCTTATCCCAGAAAGCCCCTTTCCCACCCTTCCACAGCCAAAAATTAGGATGGAGTAGAGTCTTTCCTCAAGCGGTGTGGAAGCAACACTACTTTCCCAGCCATGCATCTGCCAGAAGATACCTAACACACCCTCTCCCCACACATCACCCTGATAACCTGCACACAACCCACACAGTCTGTATGAACCTGGCACAGCAAAATAGTGCACCTATGGAGATGCCCTGACTTAACCTGAGAGGAAGGGAGCAGTTCCTGTAGAAGGTTACATTTCCATTCCCCCCTCTCTTGCCAGTAATATCCAAACTCCTGAAGGAGTTGCATAGGTGATGTTGGATGCCAGGTTTGACATATGCTGCAATAGTTGAGCATGTCAGTGCTGGCAGACATGAAGCAGGACCTTTTGTGCTAACACCATGGTGTGTGCTTCACACCCCAGTATTCTACTCTGTGTGTTTATTTATGGGCAGATTTTGAAAAAGAAAGCAAAGTGTCCTAAAATGGGAACAGATGGGGTCTGCCTATTATCCCAAATCATTCTGTGACAGAGAATAAAAACAAGCAAGACTCATGTGTGGCAACCTGCAGTGCAAGACACTAAGCAGACCCCACTGACTAGAAGTATCTTATGTCTGATGAAACTCAAGCTGGCTCCCCTTTCTTGTACTTCAATGAAGTTACTTCTTGTTTCTGATAGTAAGGAAAGGAATCAGCCTTTGTGTGTAACAAACACAGCTGAGATTCAAACTTTGGCCCTTGGGCATAAAGAAAACAGAAAACCAAGTAGCCAGGAGCAGTGTTAAACTTTCCACAGCTACAAATTGCTCTTTCATGCATGATACATACAATTATAGTGTGTTTAAATCCTGGATTATTGGGACAATAGGTTGTAGCAGCTTTAATCCAAGTGAGTCATTAAGCTGTGCCACTTCAGTGGGAATCTGCATACTTAAAAAGTGTCTGTGTCTCATACAGTCCATCTGTGTAACACACAGTCCATACAGCTCAGCTCCAGTAATTAACTTAACTACACTTCCTCGTGAACATATTGCTACCATGTGTATACATTAGCATCTTGGCAATATTTTCTTTTTGTAAAAAGATTGAAAGTATTAGCGCCAATGTGGTAAATCTGTCTACGTCTGTATGTCTAAGCCTTATGTCTGTTCACAGGGATTGTCTCTCTTCTCCCTCCCCCCCCGCCCTGTCCCCTCCTCCCGCCTTGTGTTAGACTACCAACTGCTTTGGAAAGTGTTTTTTTTCCATTTCAAATGCGTTTTTTGCTTCCATATTGAGATAAAACCCCCAGGAGATGACTAGCAAGACTCTTGCATCTGAGGCGAGGCTAACAAAGGAAGACTGTTAGCTGTTGATGATGGTGAGTTGCATTGGAAAGCTTACAGGGAAAAGGGCAGTTACCATCCAGAGTAAACCAGGTTGTCAGACTGCACACTGAGGCAACCACACAGATCTGCTGGGAATCATCAGTGGCTTATCAGCCTGAACATATAACCCAAGAAAACGAATGCCTAACAGGGAAGCATGCAAGCCGTTGTCTATTCACAGATCAGGGCCAGACTCCAAAACTTGAAAAAAACCTTGTCAAAAGCAGACTGTTCCAGAGACTGACAAAACACTGAAGAGTAACAAAGAAAAGCTGAGACAAGCAGATGAACTCAGCTTGTTTCTCTGTTCTCTGCCAGCACATCTATACTGCATACTGGATGAACCCTGAAAGAAACCAACCTGAGCTAGTAAGTCCACACATCACAGCACAGCACAGTGTAGGTTCACCAACTCAGACCAGTCCTGCCCAGCAGAGAAGCCAGCTCCTCTATCTCCAGCATGTTGTTCACGTTTCTGGAACCACAGCAAGAGACAATTTCATAGAATCATAGAGTGGTTGGGTTAGAAGGGACCTTAAAGATCATCTAGTTCCAACCACCCTGCATGGGCACAGACACCTTCCACTAGATCAGGTTTCTCAAAGACCCATCCAACCTGGCCTTGAGCACTTCTAGGGAAGACACATCCATAACTTCTCTGGGCAATCTGTTCCAGTTTCTCAGCACCTCATAGTGAAGAATTTCTTTCTAATATCTAATCTGAATCTGTACTTTCAGCTTAAAACAGTTACCTCTCATCCTATCACTACACACTAGTAAAAAGTCCCTCCCACAAAATTTGGGTATACAAAATATAGACAGGCTATTCTTATGCTGTCCAGGACTGGTATCAGAGCCTTAGTGAAGCTTGCAGGTGACCTGTTTCAATACCTAGTGTCCTAGCTAAATAAGCTGCAACCCTAACTGTCCTCTTGAAAACGTGCCTACACTACTGGAGAGTCTAGAGAAAGGCTAATCCAAGCTGTTGGAAGACACTGTCTCTGTCATATAACAAAGTCCTAAACAGAGACCCTGCACCTCCAGACAGCATCCACAAAGGCGAGATGCAGCTACCTGGAGCCTGCTTCACCTCAGGAAACCTGGGAGAAGTGATTATGAGGACCCCAGATACTTCAATGTGGTCCAGACCCAGCAGCAGTGATTTTACCAAGGCTGTAACACCACTAGCCCAGACACTGATTTAAGAAATAAATAAATAGATAGACAAATTTATTTTACTTATCCAAAAACATTTTGCCACAGAACTGCCAGAAAGCTTGTAAAAGCACAAATGCAGCAGTAGTCATGCTCTTTAGTCATATAACTGTAAAGGATTGCAAAAAATATCTAAATAATATTTGGTACATCATTGCTCCCCAGCTGCAGCTAGATGTGCCAAGTTTTACCACCAGGAAATAAATGGGAAAAATGCATAGGGAAAATCAAAATAGATCCCTGCCTCTAAAGTTTTAGTAAGTCGTGCCAGAATTACGATTTGACATTACCTGCTAATCAGTGTTTTGAGAATTCCCTCCCCATTCCTTGAAGTATCTCTAAATGGAAAGGTATGACTAAGGAAAAAATTTTAATAAATGGAATGCTAATTAAAATCAAGCTTGTGACCTGAAGTAGAAATCTCAGATTTTACAGGCTAACTAGGATTCCTAGTAGGTAGCTGATTTAAGAAATATTTTTAACTTTGTGGACTCCCAAAAACTGAACAAAAAACCCCAACAAAATAGAAAAGTTTCCCAAATGAAAACACCACACTCCCAAAATAAATTAAAAGTGTCTACAAATTTATTTTTTGGAAGTCTGTCTTGATAGTGACCTGTATCCACTTAAGTGTCCTCTGGGAACTGTGATGTGAAAGCCTCAGGTTTTAATCCTCCTGACAAGATAGTGCCCAGCCCATCTCCACATCCAACCACACACAGCAATCATGAGATTCCTGCCATGTCACAGTTGGCAGAAATTCTTCATGCTACATCACAGGAGATATAATCCAGCTAAGGAAAGGACCCCAGGAAAGAACAGCAAATGACATGTAAAAAAACCAGACTCTTACATGGGACAATGAAGGCTGAGCAGATGCAGACACATACTGAACTGACACGACTCATTCTGACTGGACCAGCTACAGGAAAGCCCAGAAAGCAGCAACTAGTACATCAGTCACTGCGCACCAGGTTTGTAAGTGAAGATGAGACAACCTTGGAACTTCAATCTGAACACATTCTTAAATAGATTAGCAAAATACTATATCATCACTGTGCAAACAATAGTTTCTAAAATGTAATTAATTTAGTGTTTAATATTCACAAGAATTTAAAGAAATTCAGCTTGGTATAAAATAATTAATACAAAGGAGGTTTCTTAACTTTCCTGAGCACCATAAGGAACAAAAGATTGCAATTGATAAAATAATCTGAGGTTCCTTTTGAAACCTGCACAGCTCTATCATCTGAGGACAGATGGGTTTAAAAACAACACAGATCTGCACAAAGTCTGGTTTTGCACAGACACATTCACCAGCCATATATTCAAGAACAACCTTCTTTCCTTAGAGCAGCCAGGCCAACATCACCACACACAATGACCAGGAGACAGCAAAAGCCATTGCTGAGCTTGCCAGAGGTTTGCTGGCAGTTTATAACTCTAATATGTCATTTTGTGTCTTTCAGGTACAGCATACTTAGACGTCTATCTCAGGACTCCACTGGTCACAGTATTCATCACTGTTGTTGACCCACCAACTCTTAAGTCACCTATTAGACCTCAAATATTTGATATTAAATATAAAACATGGCAACAATTAAGAGGCCTCTTGAATATCTGCACCTCCACTCTTCACTAAACTAATATCTGGGTATAATTAGTGTGTTCTTGTTTATAGAGGGGAGGCAAAATTTTTGCACATCCTCCCATCCTTTGCAATGATCAAGTAGCCTAGAAGACAGAAAGAGAAAAATAAAATACAAAAGAGGCATATTGCAAACATGCAAACAAAGCTCTGTAATCTTGGCAAGAGAAGAAATAAAACAACGAGGAATGAAGGGGACATGGTTAGACAAAGTCAACATCTTGGGAAGCAGTTGGTAAAGTGAGAGACAGACTTCAGCACAGTAAACAAGCTATAAAGTTCTCCTCAGGAAGAGCAAACAAATCACCCTGGATGACTGCAATGTCTAAGCCATTTCTCCTTTGTGATGATTTTCTTCAAAAATCTTGTGTTTCTGCCCAGTTACTTTCATGGCTGTCTGTTTCTGAATGTTACTTTGAAGTCAAATGCTGTAACTTGGCGTAGACACATTCTCACTTGCAATGAACATACTTGCAGAAAGAAAACAAAGGTTTTCAAACAAAGCAAAAAAGCAACTGAATATTTTCCCTTTTGAAAAAAATATATTTCTCTATTTTCAGAAGAGTTAAACCCTAGCACACACATAAAAATGCACCATAATTTGATACCAATTGAGGGTTAGAGCAGCAGGAAGGATATGCCCACAGAAACTCTCCTTTGTCAGCATATTGCACAAACTGCAGGATCTAATGACAGGCATGTGATCTATCAAAGCTGTATTTTTACTCCACTCTAATGGTGCAGCAGCAAGTGCTGGCTTTGTTAACTTCTGCTCCAGCTTCCTCACACAACAGTGTTGTGAGCTTCCTGTCCCCTTGACCAACATAGATATGGTGTATTTGGAAAGATATCAAGTGCATATGCAGTAGACCAAATAAGTGACATTTCTGCAGAGATTACAGTGAAGAAAGCCATCTGTATCCTATCCTATCAGCCAAGGAGGTCTGTGATAGCAGTATCAGAATGGTTCCAGTGTGCAAAGGGCAACATTGGACGCTCTCAGGCACGTTGTGTGATTCTTGGGGTGCCCTACACAGGGACAGGAGTTGGACTCAACGATCCTGATGAGTCCATTCCAACTCAGCATATTCTATGATTCTATGATTGCTGTTCACAGATTTGGACCAAAAAAAAGTGTTTCTCAGTACTGGTGTCTTAGACCAAATCCCTCACAAATCTTCTATCCAACCATTTGACTGACAACACAAACATCAGCTCAGTATACAACCGGCAGACAACTGACTGAAGAAACCAGTGGGGAACAACTATGAAAACTGACAGTACAACCAAAGAGAAAGATACCTTCTCACAAATCTCCCTGACAGAAATAAAGCAACTGCCTGTCACTCAGCCTAGGCCCTAATTCTTTGTTTTGGAGTCCTAGATGTAAGCTTCATACCTACATTTCATCTCCTTACTCCAGTTCTGTAATAGTCCATACAGACTCAGGGGAGTCAGAGAAGATAGCAACATCTCTCATGTCTTTCTGACAGCCCACTTTCACTTCAAAATAACAGGTTTGGAATGGTTCATATATTCCATCTATGTCTGAACCCATTTAAACCTCACAGGGAGAAGAGAGAGAGCTTCTAACCAAGATAATTACAGTCCCTAGGTGGATGGAATTTCGCAAATTTAACACTCATGTAAAGTATCTGCAGGCTGCATGAATGTGCCAAAACCCTCATCTGTCTTTCCAGAAATCAAAGGGTTTGCTTAACAAGAATAATATTTCCCCTGAAGTTTAGTTTTATAGGAGTTACATCATTCACAGAGGTATTGCAGCACTTGGGGAAACAGAGAAAGGGGAAAACAAAAAAAAAAGGCCCTTTCTACTTCTCAAAATAGTTGTTTTGCCATTTTAATACAAGGAGTAATATCATGTAGCTAGAAGAAACTTTACAGGTTGTACACCTGTGTGGAAACCATTGTTGCAGCCATTGCTTATAAACAGGTCCCACCTTAACGCTAATTCCAAGCGCCGAGAGAAAATTCCACCAAGTAAATTTCAAAAATTGTTGATAAAGTTAGTTTTTTACTTAAAACTCCGAAATGACACAAGGAAGAAAAGGGTCTTTAAATGTAAAGTTTGCTAAAATGCTCTTCCTCACAAGTGCAAATGTGTGCTGATTATAAATATTCACTGAATGGCACACAGAAGTAATACATTTTATATGCCTACCAAGGGCTGTATCTTTTCAGCTGATTTTGTGCTTTCTGGAAGGCTTTACAATGCATTTATGAAGATATAGTTATAGGCAGGATTAAATCCCTCCTTGCACAACTATAATGCAAAATGTGCAAATGTTGTGGTAAATCAAAGCAGTTGTTGTTGGCTTTTCTCTTCCAAGGAAACCTGATTGTGAAGGATTTTTCCATTCTCCTGCTTAGCTTATTAAAGTAAAAAAGCCACCTTATCCCATAATTTCTATACCCTGAAACCATCTTTTCTCATGCATCACCTTCCAGAGAATCTATTGTGTGTTTCGTCCTAGAAAAGACCGCAGGACTTGCCCTATCCTGGAGTGACAAGCATACAGTTTGAGCAAGCCAGGGCCTGCACTGAGACCACACGAAATAAACCAAATTACATTTAGACATTTGACACAGATACTGATCACCAGGAAGAGCATTTACTGTATTAAATTGAAATCCATGAATAATTCACCAGTTTCAGCTGATGACAAACCCAGAAGTGGCAGAGTATTTGATGATCAAGAATTATTTCTGGGACTTTAGGAAGCATGGCATCTCATAACTGAACAATTTAATTAAGCACTAGATTTGATTGTTTAATTGCACATGCTGTATCAATCTTTTTTCCTTTTTAATTTTGTGCAGGTGCTAAAAATAATTCCTCGCTTTTCCAACAAATGCATTTCTCACCATGAATTAGAAAACTGATTCTCTAATAACGTTTTCAGATATCACATTTTGTGCTACACTGCTGCTCTCATTGAACTGCTAATAGACTTTAAATAATAAGTTTACTGGAACCCATAGCTTTAGGTTCACTGACATCGCATTTGAATCTCATCTGTTGCTGAGGTTCATAAGTGACAGTGCTAAGTCTGAGTCTGATTTTGCTGTGACCTTCTGTCCAGCACTGGGATACTCCAACAACAGATAACACTTTCAGCAGTCAGAGCCACAAAATGTGACCAAGTTGTCAGTCTTGGAAACAATCTTCAAAAATGAAGCAGATCCACATATTTATCTAAAGAGTTTTTCTATGCAAATAGTTCCTGTCTAAAACAGCTCATTTTAAAAGGTGTTATCATTAGTTTTCACACTGAGCAAATCTCAAAGTGCCAATAAAATTTATTCACTGACAGTGTTTTCCTAGGTGCTTTGGCTTTGGGCTGTCAGCCTGGCCTGAAGATATGCAGCTTGTATTTTCCAAGAAAGCTAAATAAAAGGGATTATTCAGGTCCTCGTTCTGTGTCAGAGTGACAACTCTCAACTGTGGATTCCAGAAGCTTTTGGGTTTAAATATCCCCTAGGATGAGAAGATGGATTTTTCTCCTGAAACACTGGGACGGTTTCTGATCTCCCTCACTGTGAAGTCTCTTTCTTGCTATTTGCTCCAATATTCTTTCTATTCCACTACTCCAAGTTACAGGAAACTTCCCTGATCTGCAGTGAAGGGTTCTTCTTCCTGAAAACACTCAAGTCTCCATACAAAGGTACATGCTTCCCTGCATGACCCTCACACCTTAAAACCCCATAACCAGACATCTATATATTGGGTCTTTACATTTTTTCTCCCAAGTGAATCTCCCAGAATCTCTGCTTGTGCACTCTTTAAACCAAATTTCTCTACACCCTTTTCAGAAGGAAGCACCGGAAGTGCAGTTTCCAGTGATTCTGGATCCCCTAGACAAAACAGGCTGAATTTTACTAAAAACTGACCTAAGCAGACTTCTATCGTGGCTTGTATTGTGAATCTACCAATTCTGTCTTTGCTCTATGATCCAATGCTTTTGAACATATGCAACCCTGGAACACAGTTCCTTTTGAAGAAATTTTTCATAAAAACCTTGTCACTCATTGCCATCTCCTTTCACAGCTAGGTTACTTTGTAGTAACTTTCCATCAAAAGCTACCATTAGCCATTACAGTCTTCCTGAAAACTTCTCAACCAAATTCATAGCTTTATTGAAATACCCAGAAATAAAAAGTCAGTTCACACTTGTACAGGCATCTAATTCCCCTTTATCTCTGTGCATGGTAGCTAAGCTGCTGGGACAGCCTGAGGCCTTTCTAACTTACCATGTACTCTGATTGCCTTTAGAGTTACCCAAAAATTAAATCTTTACTGAAGGATCTGAGACACTTTTTTTATTAATCAAATGGGCAAGTCATAAAATGCTATTTGAAGCAAATAAAGCCAGCTCTAAGCTGCAAAGAAATCGTAGAAATCCCAGAAACCCTTTAACAGAGTCTTTTCTCACTTCAAAAAGTATTTTGGTCAGATCTCAGCTTCCATGAGCACAGAAGCACCTACGGTTCATTTTCTATCTGTCATGAGAGCTCACGTAAATTATGTCTTGTACGATCCTGAAACCAAGCTGATGTACTGTAAGCCATTATTTCTGTCCTGGTAGAAATCATTTCTTATAGCTACAATGACACTTACTAGCCCCACTGCAAGAAAGCTGTGATGGTTGATATGAAAACAACCATCATAACTTGATACCCAGATGCTGAAGCAGCAGACTGACTATACAAAAAAAATCAGCATTCAGAGAGGTTGTTGCTGTGTGTATTCCACACCGTCTTTCCAACTCAAATCAATTTTATGAAAATTTAGGTTTTATCAGTTAATTTTGCTTTGACCATTCTCATAGCCCTTCTTTGTCCACTTTCTTAAAGCATTCTGCCCCTATAACCTTTGCTAACAAGACTGTTCTTACAGTTGTTATAGAGCATTCATAGAACAAGAATTACAAACACACACTTTTGCCCCAAGAGCCTCCTGTAGGCAAGGCTGGGGACAGCCCTGGTCTGAAAGGCAAGGACTACAGAGCTGTGTGGTGAATGTCATTTCATATAGCCCAGAGTGGGCAGGCTATGCCAATTAGCAGTAGTAGGGCTGTTTCATCCTCCTAGCTCCCATGGTAAACCCTGCCTGCAGTCAGCATTATGTTCATATGGTCTCAGCAGACATTTTATCTGCCTCATCAAAAGAAGCCATTTTCTCCTACCCAAAGAAGGAATGATGCAGCACACTACAATAAAAAAAATAAAAAAAATAAAAAAAAAAAAGAGGCAACAATTTTACACAAACATACTGTCAAATCATATTTGAATAATTATGGCTCTGTGGTACTTGTTCATGAACAGAAAGGAGGAGTTCAATCAGTTAACACATAACTCCCTACTGATAAGGAAAAAAGGAGGCAGTAACTCTGAATTTTGAAAAATGTTGTTGGATTCCTTGTTCAATCCATGGTTACAGAATATAAGAACATAGTTAGGAATATCTTTTCAGAAAGTGGGTACATTTTATTTTTAACTGCTAGAGATCGCTTAAATTTATCTGGACGTCACTACCTAATCTGCCTTACTGCCTTTGCTCTCCAGCTCATGTGTTTCAATGAGACATTTGGAATAATCTTCTGCAAGATTGGGTTTATCTTAAGGTTTGTGACTCTTGCAAGTATTTCTTAGTCATGACTCAGTTATCCCAGTACAAGTAGGTTCCATTAGCAATAGGTGACACAGCAGAGAAATCAAATCAGCAACTGGAGAATCCTACTATTAATAATAACTGAATCCATGTTCAGCTTCAGAATAAAAACATGTGGATGGAACTATTAACACTGCTCAGCTAACACCTGAGAAACAGCCTATCATTCTGGGTGATGTTTCAGAGGTATTGCTCCATATGCTTGTATCCTGCTGCCAATATATTACCATCAGTCTTGGCAGACCTTCCAAAGAGTATAGTATGTACTACATGACCAGACAGATAAGTATCGTCTCACAAACCTTATTAAGCAAAGCCACAAGAACACTCCCTTTCAGACTGAGTTTTATCACAAAGCGAGATTAAAGAGGTCCTGTGAAGTTTTTGGCTTTGGCTGTTGTTTGTATTACTTCTAGCCTTATGTACCAACCAGCTAAACCAATAACCTGCCCTTGCTTCCATGCCTGGAAGAGCCACAGTCCTACAAGCACTGCAAAAAATGGGCTTTGGCCCCCATCAGAACAAGGCAGAGAATCTCTCTAAAATATCAGCAATCACCAGAAAATTGGTAATGTTATTAGAAACTTGAGTTATTCTATTTGTGTGTTTTCTAAAAGCCACTTTGGAATGTCTTAGTTATTCCCACTACAGTTTCTGCTACAACCATTCTGCAGAGTGCCTGTAGGAACACTGGCCTCCTAGTATGCTTTGCAGGGCATGGGATAACCTGCAGAACATTTTGGAATGTGATTGTTCTCCTGAGTACACAGGGGAGAAAGAGCACTTGGGTATTATGTACAACTTTTAACCAAACCTCAGCAACAGCTCCTGCAAGAAGTGAGAGAAACTTCTACAGCTACAAGGCTTTTTCCCTACTGGATTTCCAAGTTTTTAACTTTTCAAAAAGAAAAAGAGAGCAGAAGTCATTTCTGATGGCATCTCTTAGGAAAACTTGAGTATAGGGAACTCCGTTGTTGACTCTGCAGTATGAATCTTCAAGTTTCTAGTGTTGATTTGCAGTTGCTTGTAGTCTTGGCCTATCCAAAAGACCTGTCTACCACCACAGTGTAAGTGCATTCTGGATGGTTCATGAAATAAATAAATGCTGTTATTTGGATGATTCTAACCTTAAGGCATGCTCATTCCTGAACACATATAGTTAATCCCATGAAGAAATTTGATTATTTTAATCTGTGCAAACCCTAATTCATCTGCTTTTTTTATATATATATACTTTGTGCTTTCCTGTTGATTTTGTTAGTATTATACTAGCAGATTATTAACAGAATAATTATTTCTCCTTTATAACTAGCTTGTAGCCACTGTTTCCCATTTTGTACTATATTTACTTAGATTTTTTACTTGCTGCCACTTGTTTAGCACCTCTGTATGAACCAGCTCTTCCCATGTATACTTATGCAAAATTCTCCGTAACTAATCCTGAGAACAGCACACAGGGATTTCTTCTGCAGCATGATAAAGGTATTCAGAAGTGAGGCACTACTGTTTTCTAAGTGACAGAACACAAGGTGTTTCTCTCAGAAGAGTGAAGAAGTTCTATCTGCAGTCCTCATCCAAATTGGCCTTGGTGCTGACCATGCCACGACTTAGAAATTGTCTAAGGCCAGAGCAGTGAATTGCCCTACAAATCAGAGGAGCAACAGAGTCCTGCCCTTCTGCTCCTGCTCTAGCACAACAGCACCCTGACAGAGTTTCTGGTCAGTCTGGCCCCAAAGAAGACATTGTTCAGCCACTATGTCTGCTCTAGGGATGCCAATGAAGTGAACTATAAATCCAGTGTATCATGTTATATGTGAATTTAAGTGAAACACTAAGAGACCTCAAAAAAACAAAAGGTAAATTAAAGTTACCCTTTCCCCCACCTTTTCTGTGTAATAAGAAAAGCTTTTTTCATGGGACTTTGAGTTTGCTTTTTGTCTCCATTGAACAATTCTCAAGTGTCCCTTAAAAGCTCACTGTAGTTATATTGGCCTTGAAAAGATCACAGTACTGAGGTCAATGTGTACAATTCTGCTATAAAGCAAGGGTGGAAGTGACAAGTAGATAATATGTCCAGTTTAACTGGAGCAGGTGAGAAACAAAGCTCAGCATCTGTCTAATGTAGATGGAACAAAAAATCTCCAAGGCTACCCATTCAAGATTCTTCAGCCATCGATATCTATGTTGATTTTTGGTACTCAGCACCACGCAAGTGTTCAGTGTACACACACATTTTGGGAGATTTTTTTTGCTTTTTATCATAAACTCCAGCATTGCTGTTCATCAAACCAGTTATTCAGAATTCCAGTTTTCAGCCAATGCACCGATACAACAAGTAACATGTCCTCTCTATCTGCCTTCGATTTTCATGTGTCATCCATTGTGGGACATCAGC